>NC_059459.1:1094009-1831509 GCF_905237065.1 Salmo salar | reverse complement strand
AATCCTACCTGATAACAATGTATTTGAGACGATATCTAATGAAGTTCTACTCAATATACTCTTTAAATTAATTTCCTGTATCCCTTCTTCCTCATACTAGATCTCAGCCTCTCTCTTCCCTCTGATACTGTCCACACTGAAGCAATACATGCTCCACGGTCACACTTTCCTGTTGGATGCTTTCCTGTCACATTTCATGTTTTGTTCAACTGACTGTGTCCACCCTTAATCTTGTAAAAATAGCATCATCTCTTCTGTCGCTTCCTGCCATGACTTTCCTCTCTACTTAAAATAAATGCCTGCCCTTAGTATCTCTATTCCACTGCTCCTGCCATCTCTGCTCCATCATAGTCAATATCAGGCTTTTTGCCTCTGCCTTGATCAGTGAAACTACAACATCAACATCCCCACTACAAAGTGCTTGTTTAGCCAGTACATTAACGTTCCCCTCCACTCCCACACAGGCTGGGACCCAAGTAAATCTTATCTGTATACTCCGACGAGCCGTCTAATCCTGCAATGGGTTTGTAGTACCTCATAAAGCACGTCTTGTCTGCTACGTGAGTTAAAGGACTGCAGACTCATCAACACTGCACATTAATCAGGGACACCAAATGTGTTTTGAATTTCCTGTATCCCTTCTTGGGGTTGGTGGTATTGAATCCAGTTTAGTGATGCCTAGAAGGCCGGTGACGTAGACCTCCGGAGCAGGTGAATGGAATGAGCAGCAGTAGCGGGGGGATCCGTGACATAGTGGCAGGTAGAAATATTTTCAAATGCAATAGTTCAGTGTTTTTATATGACATTACAATACCTTTTTTCGGTTACTTGTAGATTATTTTTAGACCTTTCTTGGAAGTACGTAGCTGGTGTGACTGAAGTACAGTGCCTTGCAAAAGTATTCATCCCCCTTGGTGTTTTTCCTATTTTGTTGCCATACGACCTGTAATTTAAATAGATTTTTATTTGGATTTCATGTAATGGACAGAAAGAAAATAGTCCAAAGTGGTAAAGTGAAATGAAAAAATAACCTGTTTCAAAAAATTTAAAAAAAAAAAAAACGGAGAAGTGGTGCGTGCATATGTATTTACCCCCTTTGCTATGAAGTCCCTAAAAAAGATCTGGTGCAACCAATTACCTTCAGAAGTCAGATAATTAGTTTGATTGCACACAGGTGGCCTTTATTTAAGTGTCATATGATCTCAGTATATATACACCTGTTATGAATGGCCCCAGAGCCTGCAACACCACTATGCAAGGGGCACCACCAAGCAAGCGGCACCATAGAGCACTCCAAACAGGTCAGGGAAAAAGTTCTGGAGAAGTACAGATTAGGGTTGAGTTATAAAAAAATATCAGAAACTTTGAACATCCCACAGGGCACCATTAAATCAATTATTAAAAAATGGAAAGAATATGGCACCTCAACAAATCTGCCAAGAGAGGGCCGCCCACCAAAACTCACGGACCAGACAAGGAGGGCATTAATCAGAGAGGCAACAAAGAGACTAAAGATAACCCTGAAGGAGCTGCAAAGCTCCACAGCAGAGATTGGAGTATCTGTCCATAGGACCACTTTAAGCCGTACACTCCACAGAGCTGGCCTTTAATGAAGTGGCCAGAAAAAAAAGCCATGCTTAAAGAAAAAATAAGAAGAACACATTTGGTGTTCGCCAAAAGGCATGTGGGAGACATATGGGAGACATTTCCAAACATATGGAAGAAGGTATTCTGGTCAAATGAGACTAAAATTGAGCTTTTTGGACATAAAGGAAAACGTTATGTCTGGTGCAAACCCAACACCTCTCATCACCCCGAGAACCCCATCCCCACAGTGCAGCATGGTGGTGGCAGCATCATGCTGTGAGGATGATTTTCATCGGCAGGGACTGGGAAACTGGTCAGAATTGAAGGGATGATGGATGGCGCTAAATACATGGAAATTCTTGAGGGAAACCTATTTCAGTCTTACAGAGATTTAAGATTAGGACAGAGGTTCACCTTCCAGCAAGACAATGACCCTAAGCATACTGCTAAAGCAACACTCGAGTGGTTTAAGGAGAAACATTTAAATGTCTTGGAATGGCCTAGTCAAAGTCCAGACCTCAATCCAATTGAGAATCTGTGGTATGACTTAAAGATTGCTGTACACCAGTGGAACCCATCCAACTTGAAGGAGCTAAAGCAGTTTTGCCTTGAAGAATGGGCAAAAATCCCAGTGGCTCGACGTGCCAAGCTTATAGAGACATACCCCAAGAGACTTGCAGCTGTAATTGCAGCAAAAGGTGGCTCTGTTTTCCATTGTTTTGTCTTATTTCTTGTTTGTTTAACAATAAAAAATATTTTGCATCTTCAAAGTGGAAAGGCATGTTGTGTAAATCAAATGATACAAACCCCCCTCCCCCCCAAAAAAAACATTTGAACCTCTATGGGCTAGGTGAGACGCTTACGTCTCACCTACTCAACAGCCAGTGTAATCAAATACCTTAGAAATGCTATTACTTCAATTTCTCAAACATATGACTATTTTACACCTATTTAGAGACAAGACTCTCGTTAATCTACCCACACTGTCCGATTTCAAAAAGGCTTTACAACGAAAGCAAAACATTAGATTATGTCAGCAGAGTACCCAGCCAGAAATAATCAGACACCCATTTTTCAAGCTAGCATATAATGTCACAAAAACCCAAACCACAGCTAAATGCAGCACTAACCTTTGATGATCTTCATCAAATGACAATCCTAGGACATTATGTTATACAATACATGCATGTTTTGTTCAATCAAGTTCATATTTATATCAAAAACCAGCTTTTTACATTAGCATGTGACTAGCATGTGACTAGCATTCCCACCGAACACTTCCGGTGAATTTACTAAATTACTCACGATAAACATTCACAAAAAACATAACAATTATTTTAAGAATTATAGATACAGAACTCCTTTATGCACTCGCTATGTCCGATTTTAAAATAGCTTTTCGGTGAAAGCACATTTTGCAATATTCTGAGTAGATAGCCCGGCCATCACAGGCTAGCTATTTTGACACCCACCAAGTGTGGTACTCACCAAACTCAGATTTACTATTAGAAAAGTTTGATTACCTTTGCTGTCTTCGTCAGAATGCACTCCCAGGACTTCTACTTCAATAACAAATGTTGGTTTGGTTCAAAATAATCCATAGTTATATCCAAATTGCGGCGTTTTGTTTGTGCGTTCAAGACACTATCCGATGGGTAAAGAAGGGTGACGCGCCCGACGCGTTTCGTGACAAAAAAATTCAAAATATTCCATTACCGTACTTCGAAGCATGTCAACCGCTGTTTAAAATCAATTTTTATGCAATTTTTCTCGTAAAAAAGCGATAATATTCCGACCGGGAGTGGTTGTTTTCGGTCAAAGAGAGAGAAAGTAAACATGGTGTCGGCTCGGGCACGCGCCTCCAGTCTCATTGTTCTCAGATCGACCACTTACAAAATGCGCTAATGTTTTTCAGCCAGGGCCTGCAAAGACACCATTCAGCTTTCTGGTGCCTTCTGAGAGACTATGGGAGTGTTAGAAAATGTCACGTCATGCCAGAGATCCCCTGTTTTGGTTAGAGATGATCAAGAAGGCCATGAAATGGTCAGAGGGAGCGCTTCCTGTTTGGAATCTTCTCAGGTTTTGGCCTGCCAAATGAGTTCTGTTATACTCACAGACACCATTCAAACAGTTTTAGAAACTTTAGGGTGTTTTCTATCCAAATCAACCAATTATATGCATATTCTAGTTACTGGGCAGGAGTAGTAACCAGATTAAATCGGGTACGTTTTTTATCCAGCCGTGCAAATACTGCCCCCTAGTCCCAACAGGTTAATTCCAGGTTGTAAGGCAACAAAATAGGAAAAATGCCAAGGGGGTGGATACTTTCGCAAGCCACTGTAAATGATGATAGTTGCACAGTGAAACTCCATATTTGGTGAGTAATGATGGGGGGTGATAAGTGCCAGAATTAAACCTCGTGTAGCTACTGAAACCTCTCACCAAGTCACCTAACGTCTTCCTAGCGCCATGAAATATCGTCATAAATTAACCTATATAAAATCAAATGACATTTTATTTGTCACATGCGCCGAATACAATAGGTAAGACCTTACCGTGAAATGCTTACTTACAAGCCCTTAACCAACAATGCAGTTCAAGAGATAGAGTTAAGAAAATATTTACTAAATAAACTAAAGTGGAAAAAAATAAATAATCTCAAAGTAACACAAGAAAATGACAACAAGAACGAAGCTATTTACAGGGGGTACCGGTACCAAGTCAATGTGCAGGGGTACAGTTTAGTCAAGGTAATTTGTAAAGTGACTATGCATAGATAATATACAGTGAGTAACAGCAGTGTAAAAACAATGTAAATATTCCGGGTGGCCAGTTTATGAATTGTTCTGCAGCCTTATGGCTTGGGGGTAGAAGCTGTTAACGAGCCTTTTGGTCCTAGACTTGGCGCTCTGGTACCATTTGCCATGCGGTAGCAGAGAGAACAGTCTATGACTTGGGTGACTGGAGTCTGACCATTTTTTGGGCCTTCCTCTGACACTGCCTAGTATATAGGTCCTGGATGTCAGGAAGCGTGGCCCCCGTGATGTACTGGGCCGTATGCACTTCCCTCTGTAACACCTTACGGTCAGATGATGAGCAGTTGCCATACCAGGTGGTGATGCAACCGGTCAGGATGCTCTCGATGGTGCAGCTGTAGCTTTTTGAGGATCTGGGGACCCATGTCAAATCTTTTCAGTCTCCTGAGAGGGAAAAGGTGTTGTCGTGCCCTCTTCACAACTGTCTTGGTGTGTTTGGACCGTGATAGTTCGTTGGCGATGTGGACACCAAAGAACTTGAAACTCTCGACCCGCTTCCTGTCGATGTTAATGGGGGCTTGTTCGGCCCTCCTTTTTCCTATAGTCCACAATCAGCTCCTTTGTCTTGCTCACATTGAGGATTGAGGGAGAGGTTGTTGTCCTTGCACCACACTACCAGGTCTCTGACCTCCTCCCTATAGACTGTCTCATCGTTGTTGGTGATTGTCACTGAATGTGTACTGGAGGTGAAGTCAGGTGCAGGAGAGCAGAGTGAAGTGAACAGGTGCACACTTTATTCTGGTAAAATATCAAAAGCACAAACAACGTCCCCAAAACACGGAACATTGACATATGTCTGGCGCGTAACAAAATATCCAATAAAAAAAATACACGTAACACAAACAATCTTACACAAAGAAATGATGGGGAACAGAGGAATAAATACATGTAGATTGATTGGGGAATGAAAACCAGGTGTGCAGGGAACAAGACAAAACAAATGGATTCATGAAAAATTGAGCGGCGATGGCTAGAAAGCCGGTGACGTCGACCGCTGAACGCCGCCCAAACAAGGAGAGGAGCCGACTTCGGCGGAAGTCGTGACAGTGATCAGGCCTACCACTGTTGTGTAGTCAGCAAACTTAATTATGGTGTTGGAGTCGTGCTTGGCCATGCAGTCGTGGGTGAACAGGGAGTACAGGAGGGGACTAAGCACCCCTGAGGGGCCCCAGTGTTGATGATCAGCAAGGCAGATGTTGTTGCCTACCCTTATCACCTGGGGGTGGCCTGTCAGGAAGTCCAGGATCCATTTGCAGAGGGAGGTGTTTAGTCCCAGGGGCCTTAGCTTTGTGATGAGCTTTGTGGGAATTATGGTGTTGAACGCTGAGCTGTAGTCAATGAACAGCATTCTCACATAGGTGTTCCTTTTGTCCAGGTGGGAAAGGGCAGTGTGGAGTGCGATTGAGATTGCGTCATCTGTGGATTTGTTGGGGCAGTATGCGAATTAGAGTGGTCTAGGGTTTCCGACATGATGGTGTTGACGTGATTCATGACCAGCCTTTCAAATCACTTCATGGCTACCGACATGAGTACTACGAGGCGGTAATCATTTAGGCAGGTTACCTTCGGACTGTGGAGTGTCAACGAAGACAAGTTTTTTTCTAAGGCCCCAAACTGCTGACGCGTTCACGTCATGTTCATGACACGTACACATCATGTAGATGTAGTGTTCACGTCGTGTTTGCTTGGAAGTTTATTATGAAAGACCTTAAAAACGTCTACATGTGTTACGCATCGCATGAGGATATAGGCCTAACCCTTGTTATAGAGGCGGGTGGCCACCCGAGTGGCGTAGTGGTCTAGGGCACTGCATCTCAGTGCTAGCTGTGCCACTAGAGATTCTGAGTCCAGACTAAGTCGCAGCCGGCCGCAATCGGGAGACCCATGGGGCGGCGCACAATTGGCCCAGCATCGTCCAGGTTAGAGGAGGGTTTGGCCGGCAGGGATGTCCTTGTCCCATCGCGCACTCGTGACTCCTGTGGTGGGCCGGGCGCATTGTACGCTGACACAGTCGCCAGGTGTACGGTGTTTCCTCCGACAGTGGTGCGGCTGGCTTCCGGGTTAAGTGTGCATTGTGTCAAGAAGCAGTGCAGCTTGGTTGGGTTGTATTTCGGGGGATGCACGGCTCTCAACCTTCGCCTCTCCTGAGTCCGTACGGGAGTTGCAGCGATGAGACAAGACTAACTACCAATTGGATACCACGAAAAAGGGGTACAAAAATGGAATGAAGGAATGAATAAGAATATGTACATATAAATATATGAATGAGCGATGGCCGTGCGGCATAGGCAAGATGCAGTAGATGGTATAGAGTACAGTATAAACAATGAGATGAATAATGTAGGATATGTAAACATTATATAGTGGCATTGTTTAAAGTGACTAGTGATACATTTATTACACCCATTTTTTTATTATTAAAGTGGCTAGAGATTTGAGTTAGTATGTTGGCAGCAGCCACTCAATGTTAGTGATGGCTGTTTAACAGTCTGATGGCCTTGAGATAGAAGGTGTTTTTCAGTCTCTCGGTCCCAGCTTTGATGCACCTGTACTGACCTCGCCTTCTGGATGATAGCGGGGTGAATAGGCAGTGGCTCGGGTGGTTGTTGTCCTTGATGATCTTTTTGGCCTTCCTGTGACATCGGGGGGTGTAGGTGTCCTGGAGGGCAGGTAGTTTGCCCCCGGTGATGCGTTGTGCAGACCTCACTACCCTCTGGAGAGCCTTACGGTTGTGGGCGGAGCAGTTGCCGTACCAGGTGGTGATACAGCCCGACAGGATGCTCTCGATTGTGCATCTGTAAAAGTTTGTGAGTGTTTTCGGTGACAAGCCACATTTCTTCAGCCTCCTGAGGTTGAAGAGGCGCTGTTTCTGTTTCCTGCTGTTTCCTGAAGTCCACGATCATCTCCTTTGTTTTGTTGATGTTGAGTGTGAGGTTATTTTCCTGACACCACACTCCGAGGGCCCTCACCTCCTCCCTGTAGGCCGTCTCGTCATTGTTGGTAATCAAGCCTACAACTGTAGTGTTGTCTGCAAACTTGATGATTGAGTTGGAGGCGTGCATGGCCATGCAGTCATGGTTGAACAGGGAGTACAGGAGAGGGCTGAGAACGCACCCTTGTGGGGCCCCAGTGTTGAGGATCAGCGGGGTGGAGATGTTGTTTCCTACCCTCACCATCTGGGGGCGGCCCGTCAGAAAGTCCATGATCCAGTTGCACATAGGTATTCCTCTTGTCCAGATGTGTTAGGACAGTGTGATTGCGATTGCGTCGTCTGTGAACCTATTGGGGCGGTAAGCAAATTGAAGTGGATCTAGAGTGTCAGGTAGGGTGGAGGTGATATGATCCTTGACTAGTCTCTCAAAGCACTTCATGATGACGGAAGTGAGTGCTACAGGGCGATAGTCGTTTAGTTCAGTTACCTTAGCTTTCTTGGGAACAGGGGGCCCTCTTGAAGCATGTGGGAGCAGCAGACTGGGATAGGGATTGATTGAATATGTCCGTAAACACACCAGCCAGCTGGTCTGCGCATGCTCTGAGGACGCGGCTAGGGATGCCATCTGGGCTGGCAGCCCAGTAAAACATGTTTCAATGTTTTACTCAGGTCGGCTGCGGTGAAGGAGAGCCCGCAGATTTTGGTAGCGGGCCGTGTCAGTGGCACTGTATTGTCCTCAAAGCGAGCAAATAAGTTGTTTAGTTTGTCTGGGAGCAAGAAGTCGGTGTCCGCGACGGGGCTGGTTTTCTTTTTGTAATCCGTGATTGACTGTACACCCGGGGGCGGCAGCCTAGCCTAGTGGTTAGAGCATTGGACTAGTAACCGAAAGGTTGTAAGTTCGAATCCCCGAGCTGACAGGGTACAAATCTGTTGTTCTGCCCCTGAACAAGGCAGTAAACCTGGGCCCTCATTGAAAATAAGAATTTGTTCTTAACTGACTTGCCTAGTTAAATAAAGGTAAAAAATAAAACATACGTCTCATGTCTGAGCCATTGAATTGCGACTGTACTTTGTCTCTATACTGAGGCTTAGCTTGTTTGATTGCCTTGCGAAGGGAATAGCTACACTGTTTGTAGTTGGTCATGTTTCCAGTCACCTTGCCATGATTAAAAGCAGTGCTTTCAGTTTGCATGATTAAAAGCAGTGCTTTCAGTTTGCTGCCATCTTGCTTAGCCTTACAAAAAACAACGGTGTAAAGCGATATAGGCTATAACAAACTCAGTGATTATTTCCGCATAGTCTACTAGCCTCTCAAAGGTCTTGCTCAGCCTCAACATGGTTTCTTGGTAGACCTATAGGCTAATGGAAAGTATCACTATCACAGGAAAATATGGTTGTTTTTTTAAATGCTCCGCAATTTAGAATATTAGGGGTAGGCTATGCCTACAGAAAAAAACCAAAAAGAAAGAATCGGTATGGGTCTATCCATAGACCAAACAGTTTAACAGATAAACACTTTTTTATTCAGGAGAATCGCATTGAATCAGGCTGTTCATTTCAGTGCAGTTGCGTTCTTACGCATAACCTTAGTCTAAATGGAACCGAAAACACCCCAGTTTGCTTTGATCACAGATCATGATAAAGCCTGAATATTTCAGCTATATTTGTCATTGATTTAGCCCACAATCGCCTACAGATTTGATACACACAAAGGCCTATATTTACTCTGGATTTGACAAACAATAGATTGACTAGGATCCTTTTACTTTTCCACAAGTTATATTTGTTCCCAATTAGGCTAAATGTAGTTCTATGAACAAGCTTTTAATGTTTTCCTATTCATTTGCATAGGCTAACCATTGCGATTAATGATATTTACTATCATCTGCTTTTTATGAGTAAACAGGCATTGGGGTAAAAAAAAAATATATAGTTTTGAGTTTGCCAAGAGTGTGCAAAGCTGTCATCAAGGCAAATGGTGGCTACTTTGAAGAATCTCAAATATAAAATATATTTTGATTTGTTTAACACTTTTGGTTACTACATGATTCCATATGTGTTATTTCATAGTTTTGATGTCCACTATTATTCTAGGAAATAGTACAAATTAAGAAAAATCCTGTAATGAGTAGGTGTGTCCAAACTTTTGACTGGTACTGTATCTATTGTAGGTCCTGGGATACAACAATGAATCATGTTGAAGTAACAAATACCATCAAGGGATACCTTACAATTTACAATAATGAAGATCTGGTGAAACAGCTGTGAAAAGCAACCTGGCAAAATGTAAGATTTAAATATATAATCTTTTATATTTATTTGGTACAGGTGTGTCAATTTACTTTCACCGATGTTCTGTACACTCACATGGTGTTCATAGCCTGAAATACTGAATTCTGGTGGGTGGAATAGAGAGGAAGTGGGTGCTGTGTGGGTGGGAGGTTCTGCTTGTCACTTGTTCTCAACAGGCAGTCAGTCTCTGAAAGGGGACTCAAAGAGGGAGACAGCGAAGTCCAGGCACTGCTGCTCTGTTTGTTCTGAGTGTTTGCAATGCTAGTGATTCTGAGTGGTGCAGCGGTCTAAGGCACTGCATCTCAGTGCTAGAGGCGTCACTACAGACACCCTGGTTTGAATCCAGGCTGTATCACAACCGGCCGTGATTGGGAGTCCCATAGGGTGGAGCATAATTGGCCCAGCATCGTCTGGGTTTGGCCGGTGTAGGCCGTCATTGTAAATAAGAATTTGTTCTTAACTGACTTGCCTAGTTAAATAAAGGTTAAATAAAAAAATTACAAAATAAAAAGCGTTTTTATGTTTCCAGCATGATAGAGCAAGAAAACGTTATTGGCAGATAATGACAACATGATAATAACAGTAGCTGTAGATGATGTAACAAAAAGCTGGAGGGTGGTTGGTAATGGAAGACATCAGCTGGATCCATTTCTGGGTGTTAGCAGAACCCCTAGATCCTGGGGAACAGGAGCAGAGTAAAGGGAACAGGGTAGGAGACAGAGATGTAAACAAGCAAACACAAGTTACAGGTTGATCAGGTAAAAATACAGTTATTGAATGATTTCATGTAAATGTTTGATTAGACATGCAATATTGTTAATGGCAGACAGAAAAGAAAGGACACCCGTCTGTAATTGTTTATGTTAGTGGGGTGGATGAGGGAGGTAAGGGGATGGTCCCTGGAAAAGATGAGACAGGTGAGTTGTGAGAGAAACTCTGGGGTGGTGTCATAACCACTTGAGTCATATACCTTAACAGTACCTATCTGGTAGTGGAGGTTACTTAATGTGACCCAATAGGTAACCTTGAGATTGACTATCTGGAGAAACCCCCCGGGCCAGTGTTGGTACTGCTGACAGCATGGCGATGCCGCCCACCACGAGGAGGAAAATGCAAATAGTTATCATCTGAGATTTTTATATTCACCTTAACGGATGGTGAGCCCAGCTAGGAGTGAAAGAGCAGCAAGGTTTCATTTGGCCGGATGTCGAAGCTCTTGGTCCCTTTCTTGATTCTCCTCCGGTAGCTCTCCTTCTGTTTCTTTTGCGCCTTGTCCATGTTCAGTCTCACCTTGATTGATAATAGAAATAAATGCAATTTATATTTCATATTATTACTAAATCATCTCTTACCAATCTCTTGGATGGCCAGAAAATAAAATAACAGCGGACAATCATTTTTACCTGGTCAAAAACCTCCACATCCTTCTCAGCCTGTGCCTGAAAGTGGTCCTTGAAGGCATTCTGATCTGGTTCAACATTTTCCACAACATCAGGTGGAGTTTCAGTGATTTGAAAGTATGTCATACTAAAATAGCAATAGACAAACAACAACACTAAGCCAATCACAAATTTGAAATACCACAGTATATCCAATAATTGTATATAGAATTGCATTGTTTACCTCAGTCAACAGCTGCAGCTCCCGTCCATACAGCAGGCGATAGGGTGAGTACTCTGGAGGCCTGGATGCTGCTGATGTGTGCAAAGGGAATGACCTTCAGGTTGTCCTCCCACCATTCCAGGAACCCGTCAAGGGACTTGGCCATGGCAGTCTTGAGGGTGTGGTTGGTCCATTCATCCAAACCTGGAGGAGGGGATAGGAAAGGGATATCTATTGACAATGGAAGATATTGAAATGTCTGATTATGTACCATAATACAAAATAAAACAATTGTTAAAAAAATAAAACAAACCATTGGTGACAGAATATAACCTATAACATCCGTACCTTGTTCCAGAGTTCACGACCTCGGTCACTCAAGATGACCTCAGGAGAACCACAGAAATAATCAGTCGCAGTCAGACACCAGCTGTTGCCATTCCTGGATTTTGCGAGGTCCACCCCTAACATATAAAGTGTTAGAGAGAAGATTACTTCATTCAGTATGCAGATTTTCATATTTGTAATTATAATGACACACAATCTATAACCTCTCTAGGCTAGGCGGGACGAATTCGTCCCACCTACGTAACAGCCACGGCTATCCTGTGGCGCGATTTTCAAAACCTTAAAAATCCTATTACTTCAATTTCTCAAACATATGACTATTTTACAGCCATTTAAAGATAAGACTCTCGTTAATCTAACCACACTGTCCGATTTCAAAAAGGCTTTACAACGAAAGCAAAACATTAGATTATGTCAGCAGAGTACCAAGCCAGAAATAATCAGACACCCATTTTTCAAGCCAGCATATAATGTCACCAAAACCCAGAAGACAGCTAAATGCAGCACTCACCTTTGATGATCTTCATCAGATGACAACCCTAGGACATTATGTTATACAATACATGCATGTTTTGTTCAATCAAGTTCATATTTATATCAAAAACCAGCTTTTTACATTAGCATGTGACGTTCAGAACTAGCATACCCCGCACAAACTTCCGGGGAATTCGCTAACATTTTACTAAATTACTCACGATAAACGTTCACAAAAAGCATAACAATTATTTTAAGAATTATAGATACAGACCTCCTCTATGCACTCGATATGTCCGATTTTAAAATAGCTTTTTGGTGAAAGCACATTTTGCAATATTCTAAGTACATACCCCAGGCATCACGGGCTCGCTATTTAGACACCCGGCAAGTTTAGCACTCACCATAATCATATTTACTATTATAAAAATTTCATTACCTTTTGTTGTCTTCGTCAGAATACACACCCAGGACAGCTACTTCAATAACAAATGTTGGTTTGGTCCAAAATAATCCATCGTTATATCCGAATAGCGGCGTTTTGTTCGTGCGTTCCAGACACTATCCGAAATAGTAAAGAAGTGTCACGCGCTTGGCGCAATTCGTGACAATAAAATTCTAAGTATTCCATTACCGTACTTCGAAGCATGTCAATCGCTGTTTAAAATCAATTTTTACGACATTTTTCTCGTAGAAAAGCGATAATATTCCGACAGGGAATCTCCTTTTCGGCAAACAGAGGAAAAAAATCCCAAAGGCGGGGGCGGTCGGGGTCACGCGCATAAGCTAGTGTCTCTTGATGGGCCACTTGAGAAAGGCGATAATGTGTTTCAGCCTGGGGCTGGAATGACGACATTCTGTTTTTTCCCGGGCTCTGAGCGCCTATGGACGACGTGGGAAGTGTCACGTTAGAGCAGAGATCCTTAGTAAATGATAGAGATGGAAAAGAAGTTCAACAAATGGTCAGACAGGCCACTTCCTGTAAAGGAATCTCTCAGGTTTTGACCTGCCATTTGAGTTCTGTTATACTCACAGACACCATTCAAACAGTTTTAGAAAATTTAGGGTGTTTTCTATCCATATGTAATAAGTATATGCATATTCTAGTTACTGAGTAGGAGTGGTAACCAGATTAAATCGGGTATGTTTTTTATCCAGCCATGTCAATGCTGCCCCCTAGCCCTAACAGGATAACATTGAACTCTGCTGTGGTCAAATGAAGCAACCATTACAAAACAACTTATCAGGGAAAAATGTGAATTGTGACACTCGCCGATCATGTGTCATGGTGAAACAACTGATGGGCTTCAACTCCTGCGGCACAGTCTTCACCCTCTCAAACTTCTGTCAGGCTAGACAGGTACTGACCTTTAAGAACAAGCTGACAAATTGAAACACTGTGTGCTCTCTCAAATGACATTCAGTGAAATCATATTTAGGGGGCTTGGTGTTTCCGATAGCGACTTTTCCTTGGTCGGGTCGAATGTGTCCCGGCTCACCGGTTATGGGAGGCTACTTGAAAAGAGAGGGCGACCAAGTTCTGCTGCTTGTGTCTGCCTTGGTTAAGAACCGCCTGCCTCTCTTCCTAGAAGGCTCAAGGTCCCACCTCGGTGATTCGGTCCTATGTAGATTTTTGAGATCAGGCTAGCTAACAAGCGCTGCATAGCATGCTAGCCAGGTTAGCTAACTTGCAGAGGAGAGCTAGCTACTGTCAGCTATTCCGGCTTCCTAACGGTGGAATTGCTTGGGTAGCTCTCTTATTTAGTATACGTAGCAAGCGTTAAGTTTCTTGGTTATTCTAAACGGGTTGTGCTACGGTCAAAGAGGCTAGCTAGACTAGAAGCCTCATCATGGTTAAAGTCGGTTAGCATGCATAACTTCTGGCAAATTAAGCTTACTAGCTTTCCCTCAGCATTAAGGCAATCACATTCCTATTTCCAATTCCTGGAGTTGGAGGGAGTGGAGGAAGTGGGGCTTGCGGGAACCTCCGATGAGAAAGCAGCCTCCGAGCACTTGGCTCGGGTAACCCTCGGAGCGAGGGACCTTAGCACAGGTCTGAGTGACTGGTGAGCCCCTGCACAAAAACATTACTGTGACATCAGTGCCTCCACATATGGTTACTGCCAAACAGGGTGCTACGTCAACCATTGCCGGAGCCCCTGTGTCCATAAGGGGCCGGGCTTCATCCAGGCTATACAGTCTCATGGAAACACAACTTAGTTTGGAAGCTTGTTCGTGTTTAAAGCCCCCTTATACCCCCCCCCCCGTTCCATGGTGTTCACCTGGTTCAAAGGGTATATCAATCTCCCAGGGTGAGAGTAATAGATTGGGAGATTCGCTCTCTGTCCACAAAGGAGCACTCCTCCCCATAGGTGGCTCATTACTGGGATTAATAGCTGATTCATGCCTGTAGCTCACTAGTCTCTATTAGGTGCTTAGTGATACAGGTAATGGGGTTTATAGGCGATTGGTTTCATTCCTGGGAATTAGAAAGAGGACAGACAGCTTTTTCAGAGCTGTATGTCCCTTTTCCAGCTGGGTTACAAGGTGATATGAGTGGTGGGTATGATAACCTTCCTATGACTGGTGGGTATGATAACCTTCAGCGCTGGGTGCCAGCTGGTTACCGGGATGCATCTTACCGCCTAAACCGAGGGGCACTGCCAATCGGGGTACGTCACTGATTGCTGGTGCCCCAAAACCCAGAGTGGACTGGGCTTCAGGCAAACCTTAGTGCATAAACACAGTTGTCAACAGGGGTCCTGTGTGGCTCAGTTGGTAGAGCATGGTGTTTGCAATGCTAGGGTTGTGGGTTCGATTCCCACGGGGGGCCAGTATGGAAGATTTTTTGTTGTTGTGAAATGTATGCATTCACTAATGTAAGTCGCTCTGGATAAGAGCATCTGCAAAATGACTAAAATGTAAAATGTAAAAAAAAAATCCAGTGTTCATGGGTAACAAAAGTTTTGCGTCTCCCACATGTGGGTGTAATGAAAAGTGTCCCTTCTCCACATTCAGACACATGTGGTCGAGAGTGTTGGAAAGGGAAAAATAACCAATCTCGACCAGTCCACAAGGTAGTGTCCCGCCCCTTCAGACAGGACTTGACGGGAGACTGACTGTCTGCTCCAATCAATAGTGCCCATGTGCAATGTTTCTATGGATCATGCGAACAGGAACGTCGGGGTACAGGCTACAATTTTCTACGCCGTCATCACGTCTACTGTTCCCGAGGCCTTCGTGCCCATCTTGAGGGACTAGGTGTGGAGTGGAGACTTCACCCCTGGGTCGTTGCCCAGATATGGGAGAGGTTTGGCAGGGCCGATGTAGATCTTTATGCATCACGAGAAAACGTGCAATGTAGTCTATTTCTCTTGATGAGGGACCCGAGTGCCCCATGGGGAATGGACGCTCTGGTGCACCAGTGGCTTCGGACCCTCCTTTACGCATTTCCGCCAGTGATTCTGATTCAGCCCACGTTTGAGTGCACCGGAAGGGATTATCATTGATTATTGTGTCTCCCCGTTGGCCCAGGCAGCCTTGGTTCGAGGAGATCATTTGCCCTTTAGGCGGGGACTCGTGGCAACTCCTGTTGCGCAGGGAACTGTTGTCCCATGCGCATGGGCAGGTTTGGCATGCAAGGCTGGAGATCAGGTTCCTATGTGCCTGGCCAATGAGAGGGCCAATCTGATGGCTAGAGGTTTACCTCCGAATGTTATTGCTACCGTTCAATCTCCAAAGGTGCCCTCCACGAGAGGGCTGTATGCGTATAAGAGGCAAGCGTTTGAGCTCTAGTGCCATGTTAAAGGGCTGGTTACTTTTCATTGCTCTGTGAGGGACATCCTTAGGTTCCTATAGCAGCTTTTTGAGCAGGGGCGGGCATTCTCCACCTTAAAAGTGTACATGGCCGCTATATTAGAGTGTCATGTGGGAAATGACGGAGCCACACCGGGGGCACACCCCTGGTTGTGTGGTTCCTGGACGGTGTACATCGTATCAGACAGGTCTCTAAACCTATTTCGCCCACATGGTACTTGACGCTGGTTTTGGAGGCACTGTGTTCCCCTTTGAGCCTCTGGAGTCGGTGGATCTGAAGATCCTCTTCTAAAAAACCTCCCTGCTCATGGCTTTGGCCTCGGCTAAACGTGATGGGGACCTCTATGCTTTTTCTGTACACACTTCCTGTACTCAGTTCGTCCCGGGTAACTCTAAGGTGATTCATTTTCCCTTTATCTTTTCCCTTAAAATTTCCTTAACTTTAAAGGGGAACTACACCTGCTGATTTGGCCTAATTTTTTAGCTTGCTCCTCAAGAAATGCTGGTGGCCATGACAGAAGCCAAACGTGAGTTGGCTTGTGGGTGTGGTTTGATGTGGGTGCTTCTTGGGTGTGCCTTTGCCACCACCAAGACACACCCATCTGTCAGAACCTTGCCCACAGCTGTTTCCCCCAACTCAATCACAACAAACCAACTTCCTTCAGGTTGACTCCAATAACTACAGGCAGATGTATGAAGAGATGCCGAAGGAAGCTTTGAATAGGTCAGTAGCCTACAGAGTAATATGAGAAGAATGCATTTGCTGAATTTATGTAGATATTCTAAACAAAGTGTTTTGATAACTTTTAAATGTAGTAACAGGTCCATATATAATAAACAAGCCTTTACATAATACCGTAGAAGCAGTGTTCTACCAATATAACAATGTCCACCTTTCCTCTTTCATTGCAATTCACAGCATTCTGTCTGGTGGTAATGGGGCTTGGCAAACATGTCAGAGTGGTCATACCTTCCTGTGTGGTGTCCCATATACAACAGGAGTTCCCTGATCCTGGTGCAGAATACACAGGGTTTCTCCCTCCCGATATTGACTGATACCACTCAATTCAATAATAAAAAAGACAATACAAGTAAAAGTTGTGTCTCGTAAAAATGTTATGCCGAGTGCCAGGTCTCTCTCCATTCAGAGACATCAGTATCAAGCCTGTCTGTCAGTCTGGACTTCATCACATCATCTTTCAAGTCTCCATGTGCTGGCTCCATACATGTTTCTGTGAACACACACACATAGTGTATGTGTTTTATTACCAATGGCAGTTAGGATAGGAAATAGAGTATCTGACAGACAAAGAAGTACTATGTTAACACTCGCCGATCATGTTATAATAGAATCTGAACGATAAACAAAAGGTTATTTCACTTGCCCAGCTGTCCACATCCTTGACAATTTCATGCCAAAAGAAGCGTATGTTGATTTTGGCAATCATGTGCTTCACTCCGAAATGGCCAACATGCATCTCGGTCAGCATGGCCTCCTTCTCGTCAGTAAAAATCACCCTCCTATGTGGCTGGCCAACCTTCCCCCGTAGGTACTGTACATGTGATTGTCTAACAAGTTTGAAGGCCAAGACCAAAGAGCTCTCCAAGGATGTCAGGGACAAGATTGTAGACCTACACAAGGCTGGAATGGGCTACAAGACCATCGCCAAGCAGCTTGGTGAGAAGGTGACAACAGTTGGTGCGATTATTCGCAAATGGAAGAAACACAAAAGAACTGTCAATCTCCCTTGGCCTGGGGCTCCATGCAAGATCTCATATTCATATATGCATAGTCACTTTAACTATACATTCATGTACATACTACCTCGATTGGGCCGACCAACCAGTGCTTCCGCACATTGGCTCACCGGACTATCTGCATTGTGTCCCGCCACCCACCAGAGAGGTGTGAGAGTGTAAAAGACAAAGGGAAAGTGGTAAGAACAGAGGAGCAGGGAAGACAGCATATGATTAATGAATTACAGTGCTACTAAACTTAATATTATCTCAGTTCATTATCATTACAAAATAATGTCTCTAGCGGTGTCTTCTAAACAGCCTTGGGCCCCCAGTTGGCCCGAAGATTATCTTAAGAGCAGGTGAGGTGGCAATTCATTCAGGAGGTGAAATGCAAAACTGACCTTGGATCATTAACTCTGGGACTACTACACCTCTATCTGTATTTCAATGTAAAGCATCTCTTTAATAATACTTCCTGTAGACCTGAGCAAGTGACCTCTCACCTCTGATCATGCTGTGTCCTCTATGTAGCCAGTTCTGATGCGGGAGGGGTTCACCGACACAGCTGATATAACATAGAGGATTTAGGGACAAGGGGGAGAGGGAAGAAGTGAAGGAGACTGTTTATGAGAAAATAAGGTAGTTAACTTCTATGGGTTACTTGCATAAAAATTGATTTTAAACAGCGGTTGACATGCTTCGAAGTACGGTAATGGAATATTTAGAATTTTATTGTCACGAATTGCGCCATGCGCGCGACACTTCTTTACCATTTCGGATCGTGTCTGGAACGCACGAACAAAACGCCGCTATTCGGATATAACGATGGATTATTTTGGACCAAACCAACATTTGTTATTGAAGTAGCAGTCCTGGGAGTGCATTCTGACGAAGACAACAAAAGGTAATCAAACTTTTATAATAGTAAATATGATTATGGTGAGTGCTAAACTTGCAGGGTGTCTAAATAGCGAGCCCGTGATGCCTGGGCTATGTACTTAGAATATTGCAAAATGTGCTTTCACCAAAAAGCTATTTTAAAATCGGACATATCGAGTGCATAGAGGAGGTCTGTATCTATAATTCTTAAAATAATTGTTATGCTTTTTGTGAACGTTTATCGTGAGTAATTTAGTAAAATGTTAGCGAATTCCCCGGAAGTTTGCGGGGGGCTATGCTAGTTCTGAACGTCACATGCTAATGTAAAAAGCTGGTTTTTGATATAAATATGAACTTGATTGAACAAAACATGCATGTATTGTATAACATAATGTCCTAGGGTTGTCATCTGATGAAGATCATCAAAGGTGAGTGCTGCATTTAGCTGTCTTCTGGGTTTTGGTGACATTATATGCTGGCTTGAAAAATGGGTGTCTGATTATTTCTGGCTTGGTACTCTGCTGACATAATCTAATGTTTTGCTTTCGTTGTAAAGCCTTTTTGAAATCGGACAGTGTGGTTAGATTAACGAGAGTCTTGTCTTTAAATAGCTGTAAAATAGTCATATGTTTGAGAAATTGAAGTAATAGGATTTTTAAGGTTTTGAAAATCGCGCCACAGGCTTAAAGTGGCTGTTGAGTAGGTGGGACGCAAGCGTCCCACCTAGCCCATAGAGGTTAAATTGGGTAAAAATTTTTCATCCGGCTGTGAAAATACTGCCCCCTAGCCCAGACAGGTTAACCTCTCTAGGGTAGGTGGCACTAAATCGTCCCACCTACGCAACAGCCAGTCTAATCCCGTGGCGCGATATTCAAATACCTTAAAAATGCTATTACTTCAATTTCTCAAACATATAACTATTTTACACCATTTTAAAGACAAGACTCTCCTTTATCTAACCACACTGTCCGATTTCTAAAAGGCTTTACAACGAAAGCAAAACATTAGATTATGTCAGCAGAGTACCCAGCCAGAAATAATCAGACACCCATTTTTCAAGCTAGCATATAATGTCACATAAACCCAAACCACAGCTAAATGCAGCACTAACCTTTGATGATCTTCATCAGATGACAACCCTAGGACATTATGTTATACAATACATGCATGTTTTGTTCAATCAAGTTCATATTTATATCAAAAAACAGCTTTTTACATTAGCATGTGACGTTCAGAACTAGCATACCCCCCACAAACTTCCGGGGAATTTACTAACAATTTACAAAATTACTCACGATAAACGTTCACAAAAAGCATAACAATTCTTTTAAGAATTATAGATACAGAACTCCTCTATGCACTCGATATGTCCAATTTTAAAATAGCTTTTTGGTGAAAGCACATTTTGCAATATTCTAAGTACATAGCCCAGCCATCACGGGCTAGCTATTTAGACACCCACCAAGTTTAGCCCTGACCAAAGTCAGATTTACTATTACAAAAGTTTGATTACCTTTGATGTTCTTCGTCAGAATGCACTCCCAGGACTTCTACTTCAATAACAAATGTTGGTTTAGTCCCAAATAATCCATCGTTATATCCAAACAGCGGCGTTTTGTTCGTGCGTTCTAGACACTATCCGAAATGGTAAATCAGGGTTACGAGCATGGCGCATTTCGTGACAAATAAATTCGAAATATTCCATTACCGTACTTCGAAGCATGTCAACCGCTGTTTAAAATCAATTTTTATGCAATTTATCTCGTAAAAAAGCGATAATATTCCGACTGGGATTCTGCGTTTCGGTAAATAGAGGAAAAAAAAGAAAGACGGGGGCGACCAGTGCACGCGCCTAAGCCCACTGTCCCCTGATCGGCCACTTGACAAAGGCGATAATGTGTTTCAGCCTGGGGCTGGAATGACGACATTCAGCTTTTTCCCGGGCTCTGAGAGCCTATGGGAGCCGTGGGAAGTGTCACGTTACCGCAGAGATCCTTTGTTTTGGAAAGAGATGTCAAAGAAAGCCAATAAATGGTCAGACAGGCCACTTCCTGTAAAGGAATCTCTCAGGTTTGTGCCTGCCATATGAGTTCTGTTATACTCACAGACACCATTCAAACAGTTTTAGAAACTTTAGGGTGTTTTCTATCCAAAGCCAATAATTATATGCATATTCTAGTTACTGGGCAGGAGTAGTAACCAGATTAACCTCTATGGGCTATGTGGGACGCAAGCGTCCCACCCCTGGTACACCCTATCAACAACAGGTGAAATATCAAGAGCGCCAAATTCATATTTAAGAGCGCCAAGTTCATATTTATATAAAAAAAAAAACAGCTTTTTACATTAGCATGTGACTAGCATTCCCACCGAACACTTCCGGTGAATTTACTAAATTACTCACAATAAACGTTCACAAAAAACATAACAATTATTTTAAGAATTATAGATACAGAACTCCTTTATGGAATCGCGGTGTCCGATTTTAAAATAGCTTTTCGGTGAAAGCACATTTTTGCAATATTCTGAGTAGATAGCCCGGCCATCACAGGCTAGCTATTTTGACACACACCAAGTTTGGTACTCACCAAACTCAGATTTCTATAAGAAAAATGTTATTACCTTTGCTGTTCTTCGTCAGAATGCACTCCCAGGACTTCTACTTCAATAACAAATATTGGTTTGGTTCCAAATAATCCATAGTTATATCCAAATAGTGGCGTTTTGTTTGTGCGTTCAAGACACTATCCGATGGGTAACGAAGGGTGACGCACCCGGCGCGTATTGTGACAAAAAATTACAAAATATTCCATTACCGTACTTCGAAGCATGTCAAACGCTGTTTAAAATAAATTTTTATGCGATTTTTCTTGTAAAATAGCGATAATTTCGTTCAAAGACTCAAAGCTGAAAATGGAGTCGTCTCGTGCACGCGCACACCCATCTCATTGTTCTCAGATCGACCACTTACCAAATGTGCTACTGTTTTTCAGCCAGAGACTGGAGAGTCATCATTCAACGTTCTGGCGCCTTCTGAGAGCCTATGGGAGCCGTAGAAAATGTCATGTTACAGCAGAGATCCTTTGTTTTGGATAGAGATGACAAAGAAGGCCAAGAAATGGTCAGAGAGGGCGCTTCCTGTTTGGAATCTTCTCAGGTTCTGTTATACTCACAGACACCATTCAAACAGTTTTAGAAACTTTAGGGTGTTTTCTATCCAAATCAAACAATTATATGCATATTCTAGTTACTGGGCAGGAGTAGTAACCAGATTAAATCGGGTACGTTTTTTTTCCGGCCGTGCAAATACTGTCCCCTATCCCCAACAGGTTAGAACTTGAAGTTCTCCTGCTGCTTCAACATCATGCAGAAAGTCAGTGGTATCAAAATTGTCTTCGACTTGATCGTAGACCTTTACTCGAG
The DNA here is from genome assembly GCF_905237065.1 of Salmo salar. Taxonomy (NCBI): domain Eukaryota; kingdom Metazoa; phylum Chordata; class Actinopteri; order Salmoniformes; family Salmonidae; genus Salmo; species Salmo salar. Next base: position 1,809,600 of record NC_059459.1, on the reverse strand, counting down.
CTCTTGCAGCGTTCAACTTCTTCACTTCCTCTAAACGTTCAAGCTTTCTACGCTTGTCTTGCATTGCCTGTTGTCTGGCTAGGTTCTCAGATTCAAATTGTGTCAGCCGCTGTTTTCCTTCAGCCTCTAGCCTTTGAAGTTTTATCGCTTCCCTTTCTTGTTCATCCAACACTGCCAAAATCTCCTTGGATGCGGCAGCTTCAGCTGCAGCCTCATTTCTTTTGACTGAGGCGATGCTAAAGTGGATAGAACCACATTTTGATCAATGAGACGGTGGCCTTGATAGAGAACCTGTTGAGTCTAGGATCGAGCCAACATCGGGCCAAGGTTCTTCCTCCTCATCTGCTGTATGCCTTTTAAGTTGCCTTTCTGCCTTTTGAATGATAAATCCTGAAAGCGAAATGCACGTGTCAACTCTGCGTCGCAGGTTTGGTTCAGGAGTTTGCATTCTACGTAACTCTTCATAAATGACCTGTACATCAGAACAGGTGCTTTTCATGTTCTCAATCAGCTCATTTAATTCGTCCTCGGAGGCCGAATCAGTCAATATTTCCTTGCCTATTCTTGTATGATACTTCCACGTCTCATGGATGATCCTGTACCGACGTTATACACTCTTCAGCCTTTCTTCTTGAAGTTCTTTTCCTTTCTCTGTTAGGGATCGGGTTCTTTCACTTCTTCGTAGCCTTTCCACTTCTTCTGTCGCGTCTGTTGCGTCGGGTTGAGCAGGTGATTTGGTAATTTCATGGCATGTCTCAGTGTTTGTGTCTGACATTTTGAGATGGATGTGGTATGTGTGTCTCAACTATTGAGCTTGAATTGGATTTATATTAGGCTATGGGTGAATGTAGGCTACAGTAGGCCTAAATGTGATTAGCCAGAAAGGTTAATAACTGTATGAATTCCTTAACTGTGTGAAGACTAGGTGGGTAGCCTAACTTCTAAATATAAACTTCAGTATTGCATCAAGATAACTATCAGCATTTAAACTTAGCTAGACTTCAAGTTGACTTCAATTTCAAAATAAGATTGAAAATTACTTTGGTACAAATAAACTTAGTATAAACCTTAATCACAGAATGAATATGCATATAATGCATTAAATCACATATCACTTCACATAAAATAATTTCACATCAGTGGAGGTACCTTTTAAACTTTGCTTAAATTGCCCTTTAAGCTTGGCTAACACCACTTTTCATAAAACACTCATCTTAATTTCAATGTATGATTATCTTTTATCTTTACTCAAAACGTGTTCACTTGCTTATGGAGTTAAGTTTCCCTTTAAATCTCGTAACACGTAACAACCACAAACACCAGCACATTCGATTTATCCCCAAAACATGTAGGCTAAGCACAGTATGTACGATTCATAGAGCTGAGTCCTTAGTTGCAATTTCCAAGTAGAACCTGTCATGACGTTGGCCTCTTTGAGTACAGGGAGGACAGTTGACCCCCTCCCCACTTGCACCATCCCCCAACCTACCTCCCCCCACCCAGGCCCTGTGTGAAAGGGTTGTAAAACTCTAAGAGGAGAATCTCTTGCCACATGGCCCATAGAGAGACACAGGAAATCCTTCCAACTCACAGAATTGGGGAGCCAAGCGACATTTGTGTTCTGGAGAAGGTATGGAAGATTGGTGAAGAATCCAGCTACGAACTGATCCGCTTGGTACAATATTGTGATACTCAGAAGAGACAATATAGCCATATTACCATAAAACGGTTTATATAATAGCCTCAGCCTTGAGACTTGCATCCACATGGTTGTATAAAATGTATTAATAAGGATAAAGCTATTTGTAATACATTGAGATGCTATGTACTGATGTTAATGTGATAGAATTGTATTTCTGTACCAAGCTTAACTCAGTCATCGGCACGCCCCCAGGGACACAGACAGGACCAGGCGTCAAGTGACAAGCCTGTTCTATGTTCACTATAAAACTATACCCTGATCTACTTTCTTCAGACCAGGCCTCCACTCCATTGCGAGTTGGCCAATAGGTTTGACCATCCAATCCATCTACTGAAAGTGAACCATACCACGTGGTTAACTTTTAGACTATTGATACCGACAGAATAAGAACAAGTCTTTGATATTAATTAATAGTCTGCAGCTAGAAATTATATAATTGAACGCGAAGACCAACGAAACATCCATTCTATAACGACATTAATGAATGTCGCTTTGAAAGATCCATTCTAAGAGAGAGAGAGAGAGAGAGAGAGAGAGAGAGAGAGAGAGAGAGAGAGAGAGAGAGAGAGAGAGAGAGAGAGAGAGAGAGAGAGAACTCTCCAACAGAACGACTCTTCAACAAGGATCCCGACGACACACTGAGCGTAAATATATATTGATTGCAATTGTTCCCAAATGAGTGAGCGTTCATGTGCAATTGATTAGCATGTCAATTGTTAATATTAATGAACTCTGTGTACCTCCTCAGCTGAACATTTTATGACCCATTGTTCTACAAGACACCAGCCATGACTGTTTTAGACCACTAGGACACATTACTCTACCAATTCTTTGTGACGATAATTACTGTTTGTATACTTTCTGTGAATTACTTAGTCTAGTAAATAAATGATTTTAAGACAATTGATGTATGGATGATTTTAGTAAAGACTGGGTTCGTGCAGATACAACAATTTACGACGTTTGGAATGAGACTGGACGCGAGGTAAAATACACCATTTAAACCAGAAGATAATCGGCCTATACTATAATAGAATATATAATATTATAATGTAGGAAAGTTATATTAGGAAAATTATAACTTTGTAATCTGAATATTTTCCTTGGTGCCCCAATCTCCTAGTTAATTACAATTAAACGATTAATCAGTTTAATCGCGTGATAATAATTACAGGGAGTTAATTGATAAACATGTCTTCAGTTTAATGGTACCCCAAAGACACGACAAACCACTTCTCATCCCACCTTAACTTGAATGTTGTGGTAGAGTGCTTTTGGCCTGAAAAGTTGCGCTTTCAACACAGTCCAATCACCGTTGCTTGCAGTCGCTAAGCCGACAATGTCATGGGCTTTGCTTATCTGATCTGCTGGATCTTTGTTGCGTCGTTACCCACGGTGGTCTTGTTGTCTCTCTTACCCGTGTTGAGCAGGCGAGTTCTCACTGTAGCTCTCTTCACGACAACAGACACATGTTGGTTCCTTGAAACGGGCGTTTATTGCCTTGCACGTCTTTTTCTCCAATGCATCCACGTCATGCCGTGAGAACTATATGTTTGAATGAACACAGTAACGTTGATAAATTATACAGTACTGAAACAAAGAAATACAAATGGCGCTCGGTGCAACAATACAAATGGCGCTTGGCACGACTATAAACAAAGTTCTATAGGTTGAACAAAATACCTCGTTGGCTGCTTGTCCTGAAAAGAGGTTCTTGAATCTTTAAAGTCCCTTGAAAGTCCCTTTACTGTCTATCTTAGCCTCTGCCATCAACAATTATGACTCAGACTAAGATCTGCTTAAGTTAGATTGCACACAGTCAATTAACAAATTCCGTAGCAGTAACACAACAGAGAACGTTAGTTCCGGGATGGAACATAAAAACACAAACAATGGCCTAACGTTAATTTACCTGTCACATCACATTTAAATTCGTATCTATACATCAATAAATCATTTATTTATTTCCTACATCAAATAAACCATGAATTATGTATTAATCATGCATCGTGAACACAGCATCTATGTAACAACACTTACACTAGCTATACAGTATGTAAAGTTGGCTAGATAGCTAGCTAACTACGTTAGCAGCTCATTTGAGTTAGCCTGCACTGTAGCTAGTTAGCTAATAATACAAAAATTTTTGTACATTTTTGTTAAATGTATTTACTTACTTGAAAGGTTCTCTCAACCATGTGGACGATTGGAAACAGAGCAGCAAGGTTTGTTTGTCACCAGAGCGGTTTAGAGCATATTACTACTTACATGTGAATAAATGAATGAAATGGAGAATGGATTAACTATTTACCCATTTAATAACCAGACCTTCATACAAACTTGCTATGCTGAATTCTTGACACACAATTGAACCGTGCTGCTATATGCTGCCAGCACACCCACAAGCAAGCCACTTCTGGTGGCAGGTGCGGCTTGTTGCAATTTACCACGTACTAATGTACACAAACGGTAAGGATTTCAGGTTAGTCCCATGCACCTCAGTAGTGCTGAGGCTGCGGCTGCCCCCCTTAAATAGCTACAACCGCACTACTTCCACCATGTGTCCTTTTTCGAGGTGCCGTAGCTCACCGACATAGACGATTGGAGTGATCTAATAGCTCACATAACCTTGGTTACATACGTAATCTTCATTATGTAACACTATATTGGATCACTCCAATATGGTATCACAATACCAGATGAATCGGTGAACTAGGTAAGGGCCAGACAGAGAGTAAAGTCCCATAGGACTGAGTTTAGGGCAGTCATTGTTGTTGCTTTGTTCCTCCGTCCCGACTCAGGGAGGCGGAGGTAACACCCAGCACAGCCGTCCCAACCTCATCGGCAGGGTCCCCATTTACTTGATAGTACCTAGAAAAGGTGCTAGACGATGCCCAACTGGCTGAGGCACAAATGTCATTGAGGGGAATTCCTCAGAGCAGGGCCCATGATGTAGCGACTCCTCTAGTAGAATGCCTCACTACAGCAGACAGCAGAGGCCAATATGAGAGTCTTTATATCGATAGGCTTGTCCTAGAACTCTCTCACCATAGCAAACAAATAGCTGATCAGACTGTCGTATTGCCTGTGTCTGTGTAATGTAAGTGTCCAAGGCCCTCATCAGGCACAGCACACTTGGGAAAAAACACCCAGCTCACCCGCATCCGCGGGAGGGGCATATACAGACAAATGTAAGGCCCGGTTCACATGTTTATCAGACAGGACCTTCGGCAAGAATTAGGGGTTAAGATGGAGGGTGACACTCCTCTTGCCTGGACCCATTGTGAAAAACATTCAGTGCTCACTGAAAAAGCATGAAGTTCACTCACACTCGTACTGGAGGTAATAGCCAACAGGAATGCCCAGCTTAATGGATAAGTGCTTCAAAGACATCAACTCTAGGGGCTTGAGGGCGGCTTAGCAAGAGCTGACAGCACCACGTCAAGGTTCCAACTTGGCACCGAGCGAGCCTTTGCTGGACACAGACGTTGAACTCCCTTCATAAATTTGGAGAGCAATGGGTAGCCACCCATGGGTCCATCTTGGCTGTTGTCATGGCATGCTGAGATAGCGTCTAAACTGTGAAAATGTAAAACTGTTTGCATATGTGACTCCAGTGGAGGCTGCTGAGGGGAGAACTGGTCATAATAATGGCCAGAACAAAGCAAATGGATGTATTGATACCATTCCATTGATTCCGTTCCAGTCATTACCACAGCCCATTCTCCCCAATTAAGATGCCACCAACCTCCTGTGTATGACTCTCACACCAGGTACAGAATATGCCCCATCACATTTGATATGATGCATTGGTGGAAGATGCCATGGCGCTCCACAACGTGTTCACCACATTGTCCGGAAGGTCTAGATCGGTCCACTAGAGGCCAAGCCCGAAGCTGGAGGCGTAAAGTGTGTGTAAAGTGTTGTTGCTGGCCAATCGTGAGTGAGGGAGTCCAGACCCAGAGGGCCTGTAGGGTCCAACATCGAGAACCATCTGGGGCAATGAGTGTTCTCCTGAGATGCAAACAGATCCACCTGTGCTCTCCCGAACCTGTCCCAAAGCTGTAGCACCAAAGATCTAGTCCCACTCCGGTGGGCCGTCTCTCAAAAGCATGTCTACTGCATTGTTCAGGACCTCGGGGATATGTGCTGCTCGCAGCGATGCTAAGTGGGTCTAGGCCCACAGCAAGAGCTCCCGAACCATTGGACCAGGAACTGTCCTACCAGGCAGGACTGGAACTGTTGGAGAGCTAGGCAAACCCCCGAGCTCCTGCACATTGATGTGTTGACCATTCCATGGGGGGCTCCAGTGGACGCTGGCCGCCTGCCTCTTAACATGGCACCCCAACCCAGAGGCATCAGCTCACACAAGTTATCTGAGGTGGACTCTGATTAGGTACACCCCCTTTAACAGGAAGGAGCGGGATAGCCATTTCGATAGGGTCTTCAAACATGCACTCATCACCAACAGTTGATAGTGTTTGTGTTGGTTTGGGTGCCGGCCGTGGGATTTGAACCATCGCTGGAGTGGCCTGATGGAGAATGCCCAGCGGAACTAACAGTGAAGCCATGGCTCGTCCGAGCCGGAAACGTTTGAGCTAGGATATGATTTTGTTACTCTCATCTGAGGGAGACGTGCCCTCATGAGAGCCGGGTCTATGGACATCCCGCGGTAGATCAGCTGCTGTGAGGAGGTCAGGTGACTCTTCTCCTCGTTTAGGGTGAGGCCCAGAACTCAAATAGGGTTCAAGAGGGTCCTCAGGTCTGTTTTGGCCTGTTCCCTGGATGGGGCAGACTATCCAATCGTCCAGGTAAGGCAGTTATGCCGAAATGCTGCAGTAGGTGTTCACCATGCAACGTAAGAGTCCAGTCAGGTGCCAGACCTGTAGCGGTGGCCGGCATTGGAATTGGAGTTTGTTGCCTTCTGTCACTATGTTCAGTACCCATGGGGACTCCACTTGCCTCTTTCAGTTTGGCCTTTGGGCCTGTGAGAAGCTGCCAATGCTGGCAGCAAGCACTTCAGGATGACTGCTAAGTGCCACCTTTCATAGACACAGTCCGCTGCCTGTGGGCAGGGACACCTTGCATTTCTCAACGTGAAACGCCATACTGGAAATGGTCGTTTCTCTCTGTGGGAAGAAGAGAAGTGTAACAGAAAAATATGGCAACACCGTAAGACCAACATCTAGTTGTTATGTGAAAAAAAACTATCAAGCACCAACCCAGCTACGCACTGTTTGAAAAACAGCAGTGCAATGCAGCTGTAATGCAGCTGTAATGGAAACTAGTATAGTTAATGTCTATACTGCAAAGTAGTGCAACATAACTATAGTAAACACAGATACACACTGAAACCCTCACTACAATAGAGCTGTAATGTGAGTTCCCAGGGGAAACTAGGATAGTTACGGTCTTAACTGTAAATACAACAGAAAACTAGTAACCACAGCTACACACTGTGCAAGACAGTAGTGTAATAGCGGAATGGTGAGTTTCCAAGGGAAAACTAGGATAGTCACTGAAAACTGGTATGTAGCCTACCGTAAGTAGTGCAACAGAAAAACTATAGTAAACCCAGCTGCACACTGTGCAAAAAAAGGTAGTGTAATAGTGCTGTCAGTTTGCGGACCTGGCATCCTTTCACTCCCTCCTCTCTACAATCTCCTCTTCTGTCTCTGCTGCTAAAGCCACTTTCTACCACTCTAAATTCCAAGCATCTGCCTCTAACCCTAGGAAGCTCTTTGCTACCTTCACCTCCCTCCTGAATCCTCCTCCCCCTCCCCCCCCCTCCTCCCTCTCTGTGGATGACTTCGTCAACCATTTTGAAAAGAAGGTTGACGATATCCGATCCTCGTTTGCTAAGTCAAACGACACCGCTGGTCCTGCTCACACTGCCCTACCCTGTGCTTTGACCTCTTTCTCCCCTCTCTCTCCAGATGAAATCTCGCGTCTTGTGACGGCCGGCCGCCCAACAACCTGCCCACTTGACCCTATCCCCTCCTCTCTTCTCCAGACCATTTCCGGAGACCTTCTCCCCTTCCTCACCTCGCTCATCAACTCATCCTTGACCGCTGGCTACGTCCCTTCCGTCTTCAAGAGAGCGAGAGTTGCACCCCTTCTGAAAAAACCTACACTCGATCCCTCCGATGTCAACAACTACAGACCAGTATCCCTTCTTTCTTTTCTCTCCAAAACTCTTGAACGTGCCGTCCTTGGCCAGCTCTCCTGCTATCTCTCTCAGAATGACCTTCTTGATCCTAATCAGTCAGGTTTCAAGACTGGGCATTCAACTGAGACTGCTCTTCTCTGTGTCACGGAGGCTCTCCGCACTGCTAAAGCTAACTCTCTCTCCTCTGCTCTCATCCTTCTAGAGCTATCTGCTGCCTTTGATACTGTGAACCATCAGATCCTCCTCTCCACCCTCTCCGAGTTGGGCATCTCCGGCGCGGCCCACGCTTGGATTGCGTCCTACCTGACAGGTCGCTCCTACCAGGTGGCGTGGCGAGAATCTGTCTCCGCACCATGTGCTCTCACCACTGGTGTCCCCCAGGGCTCTGTTCTAGGCCCTCTCCTATTCTCGCTATACACCAAGTCACTTGGCTCTGTCATATCCTCACATGGTCTCTCCTATCATTGCTATGCAGACGACACACAATTAATCTTCTCCTTTCCCCCTTCTGATAACCAGGCGGCGAATCGCATCTCTGCATGTCTGTCAGACATATCAGTGTGGATGACGGATCACCAGCTCAAGCTGAACCTCGGCAAGACGGAGCTGCTCTTCCTCCCGGGGAAGGACTGCCCGTTCCATGATCTCGCCATCACGGTTGACAACTCCCTTGTGTCCTCCTCCCAGAGTGCTATGAACCTTGGCGTGATCCTGGACAACACCCTGTCGTTCTCCACTAACAGCAAGATGGTGACCCGATCCTGTAGGTTCATGCTCTACAACATTCGCAGAGTACGACCCTGCCTCACACAGGAAGCGGCGCAGGTCCTAATCCAGGCACTTGTCATCTCCCGTCTGGATTACTGCAACTCGCTGTTGGCTGGGCTCCCTGCCTGTGCCATTAAACCCCTACAACTCATCCAGAACGCCGCAGCCCGTCTGGTGTTCAACCTTCCCAAGTTCTCTCACGTCACCCCGCTCCTCCGCTCTCTCCACTGGCTTCCAGTTGAAGCTCGCATCCGCTACAAGACCATGGTGATTGCCTACGGAGCTGTGAAGGGAACGGCACCTCCATACCTTCAGGCTCTGATCAGGCCCTACACCCAAACAAGGGCACTGCGTTCATCCACCTCTGGCCTGCTGGCCCCCCTACCTCTGAGGAAGCACAGTTCCCGCTCAGCCCAGTCAAAACTGTTCGCTGCTCTGGCACCCCAATGGTGGAACAAGCTCCCTCACGACGCCAGGACAGCAGAGTCAATCACCACCTTCCGGAGACACCTGAAACCCCACCTCTTTAAGGAATACCTAGGATAGGATAAAGTAATCCTTCTAACCCCCCCCTTAAAAGATTTAGATGCACTATTGTAAAGTGGTTGTTCCACTGGATATCATAAGGTGAATGCACCAATTTGTAAGTCGCTCTGGATAAGAGCGTCTGCTAAATGACTTAAATGTAATGTAAATGTAGTTTCCAATTAAGGGATAGTTAATGTCTGTACTGTAAAGTAGTGCAACATAACAATAGTAAACACAGCTACACACCGAAATAGAGCTGAGATGTGAGTTTCAATGGGAAACTATGATAGTTACTGTCTGTACTGTAAAATAGTTTAACAGAAAACTATCACAACCCAGCAATTGTGTGAAAAAATAACATTGTAATCTCACTATGGTGAACATAAACTCTATACCCAGTAAATTAAGCCAACAGTGTAATTTACTGGGTATACAAAACTTTAAGAACACCTGCTCTTTCAATGACAGACTGACCAGGTGAATCCAGATGAAAGCTATGATCCCTTATTGATGTCACTTATTAAATCCACTTCAATCAGTGCAGATGAAGGGGAGGAGACAGCTTAAAGAAGGATTTTTAAGCCTTCAGACAATTGAGACATGGATTGTGTATGTGTGCCATTCAGAGGGTGAATGGGCAAGACAAAATATTTAAATGCCTTTGAACGGTGTATGGTAGTAGGTGCCAGATCCACCGGTTTGTGTCAAGAACTGCAACGCTGCTGGGTTTTTGACTCTCAACAGTTTCCCGAGTGCATCAAGAATGGTCCACCACCCAAAAGACATCCAGACAACTTGACACAACTGTGGAAAGCATTGGAGTCAACATGGGCCAGCATCCCTGTTGAACACTTTCAACACCTTGCCCCAACAAATTGAGGTTGTTCTGAGGGCACAGCGTGGGGGGGGGGGGTGCAACTCAATATTAGTAGGGTGTTCACCATGTTTGGTAGACTCAATGTGTTACTGTGCCTATATATACACTGTGCAACACTGTATGATAGTATAGAATGGGTTCTACAGTGTCAGCCTTAGTCTCATACACTATTTGAAGGAGAGGAGACATTAATGGCTGTAGCTTTTCCTTCTGGAAAAACAATTAAGCCAACCATGTAATATACAATGTTTATAGTAAACACTGCGCAGTACTGTACAATACTAAAGTTTAGTATGGGCCTAAAATATCAGTCTTAGTGTATGAGACAATCTGAAGGAACAGACATTTAGTGTGAACTGCCTGACCGTGAAGTGGCAGGGCATTCTAACTGACACGTTTATAGCTTATTTCTTGCTATATACGTGGGGGTTCAGGTTGGCAGTACTTAGTCCTGCAATGGTCACCTCTCATTAAGATAGCTACTTTGCATAGCTCATTCACCATGGAACACACAAGAGTCTAGGCAAATGGCTGCGCCCTCTGAGTGAGATGAAAATATGGTGCGCCTCGCGACACCTAGCTTACTCTCAGGGAAGAACTGCAAGTCCGCTGGAGTGAAACACACAGTCTCCTGATCTTGCGGGATAGGCATGGTCCCCGAACCTGAAGGCTTAAACCGTGAGGGTTCCAGTGGACAGACAAGTCACACAGACAACTAAGACAAACCCTCTGCGCCGCAATACTAGTTGGCCAAACCGAGTATCGCCCAGTTTTGTACACTGTCAAAAATAATAAAACAAGGACAAAACCCCCAAAAGATGGCATAGGTCAAACCGAGTGGGGGGACAGCAGAGCACCCAGATGGAGAGGTTAGCTAGCTGCACCAAGCTAATGAATAGCTGTGGCTATACTTCTGCGCTTATACACTCTAATATAGAGCTCTTACCAAGAAAATCCTCTTGGAATGAGCCGAGAAAAGTAAAAAGGTGGAAGTAGTGCGGCGGCAGCTATTTAAGGGGGTCAGCCGCAGCCTCAGCACTACCCGATACAGTGGACTAATTTGAAATCCTTACTCGGAATGTATCCTGCTTCACGGAAGAATACCATATTGGAGTGATCCCATATAGTGCTACATAACGTATTTTGACATGTTAACGCTTGCAGAGCTGTCTAAGAGGAAAATGAATGGTAGTTAACTGGACTAGAGGAGACTCATCATATTCATCATCTCTTCTCTGCCCAGATAACAGTTAAAGTGCACTACATTTGTATAGGCATTGATAGTATACATTCGTATTATTAGATATTAGTTAAAAAAAAATATATGTACATTTGAACTCATGTTGCAATGGTCAGGAAGTCCTCTTTAAAATCAGGTTGTACTGTGGATTTAATTACTTAACTTGCCACCAGGTGGCATGATTGCTTTGAATGTGCACTGACAGGGTAACATTGTTGACATTGTTGCACGGTGACTAGTAACCCTATGTCTATGCAGACATAGGGTTACATAGGGTAATGTGCAGACACATTACCCCTTTGGCCATAACCTCTTTTTTGTTGTTATTTATTGTGAGTGGTGTAGATGTTTCAACTGGAATTTTAATTTGCATGACTCTTTCCTATACTCTATGACAGGCCTGTCCAGCAGTGGAGGCTGGTGCGAGAAGCAATAGGAGGACGGGCTCATTGTAATGGCTGGAATGGAATAAATGGAACAGAGTGAAATGTGGTTTCCATATGTTTGATGTGTTTGATACCGTTCCTTTTATTCCATTCCAGCCATTACACTGGGCCCATCCTCCTATAGCTCCTCCCACCAGCCTCCACTGCTGTCCACACAATTAAGGTGTAGGCCTATTTCTGGAGCGATCCTGAGCCTCGGTCCTTTAATGGCCTTAAATAAAAACAAACCCACAGTTTCAGATTTTATGGACAATGTATTATGTTTTTTTGTATTAGGCTATTAAATTACATTTTTGTTGAGAATCATTTTAAAAAGTTTGCCTCAAATGTCACGTAGGCCTGTTAGGCCGAGCCTATTGACCATAATCTTCCTTTCGAAGTGATCGGTGCGCACTGTGCACTGAGTGTTAAAACTTCACAAATGTGTCTTTTGCTGAATGCCAACACTATAGGTATGGGCCTACTCGACAGTACCACCATATGACATTTTTTTGCACGCCCTCGGTCACTGGCCTTCTAAGCCCAGCTAGTGAGATTCCACACCCAATTTCGCAGCCCACTGGACTGTTTGCGGTTTGGGTAAACTGTCAGTGAGCTTCCATCCATGGAATCTGGCATGATACTTCAATATTCCTCATACACGGCAGCCCAGCTTGGTCTCATAGACTAGACGTAACATAGTAAATTTAAACCCGAGACACTCAAATTAATAGCTAACCCTAATCCTTTAACCTAACTCCTAATCTAAACCCTAACCTTCACACCCTAACCCTTAGCCTAGCTAACATTAGCCAGTATTCGTAACATATCATACGTTTTGCGAATTTGTAACATATTGTACATTTCGAAAATGTGTAACATATTGTATATTTTGCAAATTCGTAACATTAATAACAGAAATTATAATTCGTGACATATACTAAATGGGTGTCTCGGATTTAGATACAGAATAACACAAATGCTCTGAGACCAGGTTGGGCAGCCTGACCATCTTTTATTTGAGGTGTCAGAGGGCTCATGATGCGGGTGACCACAGAACATCAAAGGGGTTTTCCATTCCTTTCGACATGTGGACCTATCCATATCCCTATCTTTTGCGTGTGCGTGTGTGTGAGAGTAGAGAGAGAAAGAGAGAAAGAGAGAGAGAGAGAGAGAGAGAGAGAGAGAGAGAGAGAGAGAGAGAGATGGGAGTTCAAGACTGTACACGCGGCTCACTATATGTTCTGTCCTCTTTCCTTACCTTTCATACGCATGCGCAAGTCGCTACTCCATACTCACTACGCCTTTACGCAGTCTGGTCCTCTCTTTACTGAGCGAGGCTCATGACAGAGCAGAGGACAAAACAGAAAAGGATTCCCTGTTGTGGTTTAGGGGGGAAAAAAAGAAAACAGGGAGAAAGAAAGAAAATAAAACGTTGTTTGCCTTAGCTACCAGCAGCAGAAAGATAACTTCAAAACGTATAGGCTACCTACCTACCGTCAAGGAACTGCCTGCATCCGATAAGGGATCTAGTCCACATATGAGGAGAGGGAGGGGGTGTGGAGAAAAGTCGAGAGAGAGACAGAGTGTGTGTGTGTGAGAGAGAGAGAGAGAGCACTGAGGGAGGGATAAAGGTCAGGACACAGGGGGCATTTCGCACTGCGAGAAATAAGGATAGTATCAGAAGGTTGCAGAAGTAACGGAATTGGCAGATATAAAAACGTGTGATAAAATAAACGTCTGCCCCACAACTTCTTCACAAAGTCAATTGAAAGGAATACCTTGGGAATTGAATTGGGCGCATTTTCTCAAGAAAATTATTTGGATACTTAGGACACAGTTGGTTTTGCTGAAGCCGAGACAGTAGGCTGGAGGCTTCACTTTGGATCGTGCGTAATTTTCATTGAGAGCCACCATCAGGATGCGCGTCTGCCTGCTCTTGGTCCTTCTCTGCCTCCTTTGCGCTGGGCACGCTCAGAAGTTCTCCGCTCTCACGGTAGGATACTATAGTATACCTATTGCCAGAATACTCAGAGTTTTTGCAGTCGAGCATTTGTCATACTTTTGTATTGGTTTATTTTGGATATAGCCTTCTTACGCGCAGAATGCATGCTTGGAGCAATGGCTTTATGTGATGGCAAATAAGAAAATAAAGGTTTTTCACCAGTTTACGAGCCGCGAGGGATAACATATGGTTCGGATTCTCCACTTGCATCTTTTTGAACCCATGAACATAGCCTATTGATTTAAGTGTGTTTTATCTGGGACAAGATATTTTCTCTCTTTTTTCATTTTTGTATTTCTTTATTTAGGCCTGTTAATCCATCTATTTATTTATAATTAATCTTTTTTAATATTTCTATTTCTTTCCTTTCCTATTTTTAAATTATTTATTTTTACTTAAAACTTAAATGATAGGACCATTCATGTAAGGTCCCTCTTTGATGTAAGGTCCCTCTTCATTTCCGTGCCAAATCATGTCCAAATCATCCTAAAGTATGACAAAAATGACTGTGTAACTCAATGAAGTAACTTGTCGATGACTTGGACATGATTTGGAAAATTCTACTTTAGGTACTATTGACATGCATTGGATTGATGAAATAAATCAACTTACCTTGTTTCGTGAGAGTGAGTTAGATAATGTAGATGAGACAGATAACATGTTTAGTTGAGCAAGTGGGAACAAACTACATTGTAAAAATAGTTATTTTTGATACGAAAAAAGATTAGCTGTGTGTCTGATTACGCTAAATACCTGAACATTGCATATTGTATATAAATTAAAACATAGTGTGGTGGTGGTTTTGATTATTCTAATTTTTTTTTTTACCAGAGCAGTGTTCTCAAGCTTTAGAGGTACACCAAATATTGACTTGTTCACATGAGTCCATCATTCTAAAATCCGTTTTAGTGAAAAATATATGGGTATGAGAGTCCATTGTGAAATCTGGATGTACCGCTAACATGTATAGCTAATTTAATGTTATGACTTTCAAAGGTCGGAAATAATTTAAAGAATAATTTAGTTTAGCCTTATTGAATCTTTGGGTGAATTTTGACTGTAACAATGGCATTTTCCGAAGCATTTTTTGTGCAAACGCTGCTCCTTCGTGGAACTCCCTGTCAGCAAAGTCTTTCGTCCTTGCGCGCCTGTGCGCTCTCATTGCGAGTGTAAACACATTGGCTAGGGAATAGCTGGCTGGTTGCTTGGCGGGGAAACTCGTTTAAACCTGTTTGAAGGATGATATAAAGTATGTAGCTAAAAACAGCCTCATTGTCTTGTAGCCTTATTATAGTGATATTTCGCATGTGCTGCATTTGTTGCCTTTTAGATAGAGTAAATAAAACAGGGTTGGGAAAATAAGTAGAAAAATGTCATCCATAAGCCTACTAATACATTCATTAATAAAAAAAATTAAAACATGCACATATTCAATATAAGAAACAGACAAACTGAAAGAAAAGTTATTTTAACCTTGTATTAATTCATTTTCTTTCAATATTCTCTATAGAATCTAATTATCAATATAATAACACTAGGCCTATGATATTTTCTTTCAAACATCATAATTTGCTTTATTTAGCAAGGCGCTCTGCACAATCATTCATATTCAGCACATTATGATTCGTTTTTTAGGATAGGCTAATTATTAGAGATTCTGTACCGCTTTTTGTCAACAGCACACCAAATCTTTACATCAATTTGATGAATTTTAGGCTATAGTGATGTCACCAATAGCCTATGTAAAGTCTGTATCAATAGGCTACCAGTTGCATTTTTGAGATATGAAAAGGAGACAGAAATGTGACTGACCTACACTGTACAGGTAGGAAAGTGTCCAGACAATTGTGAGCTGATTAACCATTAGGCTAGGTGTGAATGTTCTGAAGCTTAATTCTAATCCATCATGAATACAACAGAAACCCATAGACCCCTTATGAGCTATCAGCGGGACAAAAGTATTGCTCAGTCTATGAGATGGTTCGCTAAAAATGGCAGCACCATTTTATCAAATGTTCATGTTGATATTTTACAGTTTTCATGGGCATACAAATCCAAAATGATGTATGCGATTACAAAATCGAATGCTTCTAACCGAGAGTCACCAACTTGCGTGGTACTTCAATATGCATAGGCCAATAGGACTACTTGTTGGATGCTCATTTGGTATCCAGGTGTTTAGTTAAGCCTAGTGATATTGTCCAGAATACTTAGGTGTCTAGTTCGTCGCGCCAATGAAGACTGTTGCGATCAATGTTGGATCCAATACCCATACATTTATGTTGATTATCTGCTATTGTCAGATTGATTTACAGCAGGGTCTAGAAGATTTAACAGAGAAAGCATCAAGGTCTAGGCTACTGCGCCCAATTACGTAGGATGGGCTGCATACTTTAATCATAGAGGCTATTGTTACTTCGTGTCGCTAAAATCACAATGTTTCCATTGCTATTTTCATGTGACAAAGACTCTTCTTTAAACTGAAACGACCTTAGCTCTGCCTTTTACCTGATCAAATATTTTTGCATGAACTGTTTATTGTCATACATTTGGTAGCCTATGCTACAAAATATAATATTCTGCCCATATGAACAAATTTATTTTAGGCCATAGCCTAAGGAACAGCTACATGATTGAATGAAAAGCAGCAAACAGACACAACATTGTTTCAAATTACTTAATAAAAGACACATAAACAGCTTGCTTCACAGCTTGCTTCACAGTTTCCTTGCCACATAGGTCTACAAGGAAACTCAATGTATCTTGACGAGTTCCTGGGGGTCTGTACGCAGCATAGTACCTTCCACCAAAAGTTTTGCTCTACAAAAAGACACGTAAGAGGAATTTCTGTGTGCTTGTATTCCGTCTGGCTAAGTGGCTTGACAGATTCTCTGGGTGCATTCTGTCTGGCCTAGCAGTGGCATCTGGGCGCATGTACTCTGTCTGACCTAATAGAATCTTTAGGTGCCATCTCCCTGGGTTTGTAGGGTCTGACAGCTCCAGATGGCAGGAGTGGAGTGGTTATCTCTGCTGGCATGTCTCTGTGATGCTGATGTGCCTGTTAGCAGCCTGCTCATTGCTCCAGTGCCTGGTCTGCCCAGTGATCCTCTCCAGTTTTGTTGTGCTAGTCACCCAGACAGCAAGCTAGAAGCCAAATATGCAGCCATGACTGCATCCAACATCCAACAGCACTGATGACAATGCACTCTTTGGGGATGGGCTCTATGCCTCTCTGCTTTGACTGCCTTACCAGCGCATTTACATTCATAAAGCACTTGTCATTGTTACCACAGGCGAAGCACAGGCCAGTGTCATTTCATCCCCCTCTAGATCTGAGTAATGGTCTGAAGCACCATGCACACAAGGCTTCTGGTGAACTCTAAAAACAACCTACTTGCTGTCCCCTCTTAGAGTGTAATGTTGACATGTTCATTGCATCATAACCCAGCAGGGGAAACCCAACAACACTACTGTGCCCATCACATATTACACATCAGCCCTTGCATGCTTATGATGAAAAGAGCAAATTTTGGGGTGGATGGAGTTTTTTTTACGACCGTAATCAAGTGTGCACACAGTGCTCACTTCTGCTCACTTCTGCTCAGGTAGAAATAATAGAAAGTTGTAGAGACTGGAGGCCGAAGTGGCTGCCGAGGAATGCGCAGTGTCAGAGCCTTGCCTCTGTGATTTAGAGGTTGATGTGGCAGCCGCCGCCCTTAGCGCCACTATTTATGGGCTGTGTGCGAGGATGCCTTAATATCCAATGGGAAACAAATGGCCATGGGTTGTTAACCTGGAGGTGAGGGGTCAGAGAAGCTCTCTCCTCTGCCTGCACATGGCATTTTGGAATGCGGGAGGAAGTATTGCATTGTGCAGATGCACCTCTCGCTCTGCATTCTCACACACACTGTGATATACAGTTGAAGTCAGAAGTTTACATACACTTAGGTTGGAGTCATTAAAACTTGTTTTTCAACCACTCCACACATTTCTTGTTAACAACTATAGTTTTGGCAAGTCGGTTAGGACATCTACTTTGTGCATGACACAAGTCATTTTTTCAACAATTGTTTACAGACGGATTATTTCACTTATAATTCACTGTATCACAATTCCAGTGGGTCAGAAGTTTACATACACTAAGATGACTGTGTCTTTAAACAGCTTGGAAAATTCTAGAAAATTTTGTCATGGCTTTAGAAGCTCCTGATAGGCTAATTGACATAATTTGAGTCATTTGGAGGTGTACCTGTGGATATATTTCAAGGCCTATCTTCAAACTCAGTGCCTCTTCGCTTGGCATCATGGGAAAATCAAAAGAAATCAGGCAAGACCTCTGAAAAAATGGTGGACCTCCACAAGTTTAGTTCGTCATTGGGAGCAATTTCCAAAAGATTGAAGGTAATATAAAATTCAAAAGGCACTCGCCCATCTGAGCAATCTTTTTTGCAGGTGCATGGCAACAGTTGAACACTGCACACTGCTCTTGATAGTATCACTGATGTTTAATAAGCTTACTTATCGGCGTCACGGCCTTCATCAGAGCTTTGTGATTTTTGTAAATTAGCACCCTTATGTAGACCTAGCCCCACCCACATCCGTTCCACACATCGAAAGGGGTTGGAGGCAAAGGAAAAACAAATAAGTGCTAACAAATATAAAAGCCTGAAGGTACCATATTCATCTGGACAAACAATAGTACGCAAGTATAAACACCATGGGACAACGCAGCCGTCATACTGCTCAGGAAAGAGACATGTTCTGTCTCCTAGAGATGAACGTACTTTGGTGCGAAAAGTGCAAATCAATTCCAGAACAACAGCAATGGACCTTGTGAAAATGCTGGAGGAAACAGGTACAAAGGTATCTATATAAACAGTAAAACTAATCCTATATTGACATAGCCTGAAAGGCCACTCAGCAAGGAAGAAGCCACTGCTCCCAAACCGCCATAAAAAAAGCGAGACTACGGTTTACAACAGCACATGGGGACAAAGATCGTACTTTTTGGAGAAATGTCCTCTGGTCTGATAAAACAAAAAATGGAACTGTTTGGCCATAATGACCATCATTATGTTTGGAGGAAAAGGGGGGAGGCTTGCAAGTCGAAGAACACCATCCCAACCGTGAAGCACGGGGGTGGCAGCATCATGTTGTGGGGGTGCTTTGCTGCAGGAGAGACTGGTGCACTTCACAAAATGGATGGCATCATGAGGATGGAAAATGATGTGGATATATTGAAGCAACGTCTCAAGACATCAGTCAGGAAGTAAAAGCTTGGTTGCAAATGGGTCTTCCAAATGGACAATGACCCCAAGCATACTTCCAAAGTTGTGGCAAAATGGCTTAATGACAACAAAGTCAAGGTATTGGAGTGGCCATCACAAAGCCCTGACCTCAACCCTATAGAACATTTGTAGGCAGAACTGAAAAAGTGTGTGCGAGCAAGGAGGCCTACAAACCTGAATCAGGTACACCAGCTCTGTCAGGAGGAATGGGCCAATATTCACCCAACTTATTGTGGGAAGCTTGTGGAAGGCTACCTGAAACATTTGACCTAAGTTAAACAATTTAAAGACAATTCTACCAAATACTAATTGAGTGTATGTAAACTTCTGACCCACTGGGAATGTGATGAAAGAAATAATAGCTGAAATAAATCATTCTCTCTACTATTATTCTGACATTTCACATTCCTAAAATAAAGTGGTGATCCTAACTGACCTAAGACAGGGAATTATTACTAGGATTAAATGTCAGGAATTGTGAAAAACGGGGTTTAAATATATTTTGCTAAGGTGCATGTACACTTCCGACTTCAACTGTTCGCATAGACTAGCCGCGCACAAACACATACACACACACTGATATATGTGTGCACTCTGTCCATGTGGAGGCAGAGGGACGGAGCAATGTTTGGTGTGTGTGTGTTTGTTTTAACATCTCAGTGTTGAGGTAAAAAGTGTTGTGAGTGTTATATCTGACTGTTGATTCTAATGGAGTTAACACCAGTGGGATTGAAATTGACACCACCTGCGGTGAATAAATGAAGTGGGGTTTTTGTTACTCCACTGTGTTGAGGTAATTTCTCTCTCAGAGTGAAAAAAAACATGTAAGGGGCCTCATGATCATATTTCCCCGTATCCCTTGTTGCAGGTTGCTATTTATAATTGTTTGTTTTAATATCTATGTTTCTGCATGCATATTGATTGATTAGTTGTTCTTATACTACCCAAAGATAACACATTTTTCTTAACATATCCGATCTGTAAGTGGTTGGACTTATTGCATCCATTATTGAGATGGTTGTTCCAGTTTAGATGGTTTAGGTCGTCTCATTTATCACTTATAAGTTCCAATTGTTGGATATCCTAATATGACTTGCCAATGTGGCCTGCAAACCAAGTGTTTCAGACCACTGTGTTAGGGTAAAACTAGGCTGTCAAAGTATGATATTGTCAAAAAAAGTAATATATTGTCATAAATAATTACATCTTTATGATAAAATATTCACTTAGGCATTCACTTGCTGAAGGTTGCAGGACTGAAAGCTGTGAAATGCAACAATAATGTCTCTGTCACTAGCAAATACGTCATGTGTACTACAAGTACCTCTAAAATTTACTTGAAAGGCACCCTTGGAAATAAATATGCAAATAGGCCTTTACACCCTACAGTGTTAAAACAACACCCCAAAATGAGTTACTATTTGCATCAGCTTTTTGAGTATTACCAAAATGAGGTATTCTTTTGTATAATATACTTAACTTTTGGTTTTACACTAATATTTTAATTCCAGCATCTAAAAATTGGCTTAGTTTCAACTTAATTTTTTTAAGTCCAACACTGTTATTGTTTGGAAGATCAACTTCGTTTTGATTAGTTACTTTCAGAGATCATATCTTATTATTTAACATTGTTTTAGATTTTTGATTATTAGGCATTTTTATCCCACTTTCACAGCCATTGTTGTGCACTGTGCTCAATCCACTAACAGTAGCCTAAGTGGAGGTAGAGCTGCAATCATTGTAGGATGCTGCATTTGCCTTTGTCATTAAGGGTTGTGTGCATGACCTTGGCGATGGTGGGAATGAGTTGTCTCATCTTTGAACATCAATTTGCACAACAGTTTTGATAAACCAGAAACCTGCATTTTTATGTGAGAATCATAGCTTCTTTTGGGTAATATTTACTAAGCCTCTGAATATT
Organism: Salmo salar; assembly: GCF_905237065.1. NCBI lineage: Eukaryota > Metazoa > Chordata > Actinopteri > Salmoniformes > Salmonidae > Salmo > Salmo salar. The sequence continues at coordinate 1,788,677 of NC_059459.1, read as the reverse complement.
TTTTTTTACAGTGTGTTAATTTAAGTCACAATTTGCTACACTCGTAGTGTTAGGGACCCAACACTCTTGGGGTGTTAGTTTTTCAACACTTTGAAAAGTATTATTTTAACAACCTTTCTGTCAGTTACATATACACACTAAGAAAGTGTTACAATTAACACTGTGGTTGTTAAAATTCTGATCTCAAATTGGCTGTGTGGGCACGGTGCAGGGGCATGCTCGGGATATGACTATAACAATGAGATAACTTTTACCATGTAGTAAACTACTGCAACACAAAACATTCCCTGGTATGCATATATAATCTACTGGACTCAAATTGGTGAGTCTCAGAATTACACTTTATTGGTGAACCGTCATAATAGGCCCCTTAGAAAACATAACTGTTATTGTATTTAGGCTATATTTGGTCACACAAACAATAACTCATTCATTAAATTAAGCCTTCATAAACCCTTTATAAGGCCTACATAGATGCGTAGACATGGTTAATACATCTAAGGAACTTTGTGAAACAATAGATATAACATGGAATGTTGGGGTGTTAGTTTGTGGACTGGTGAGACAGAGTGGCTTTAATGTTTTGCCTCAGGAGAAATTGATTAACCTGAAGACTTTTGGAGTTCCCTTTAAGTTAGTCAACTTCGGTAAAATTCTATGGGGAGTCGCACACTCGCGACTTCGGTTGAAGTATCTACAATCACGCCCGACAAGTTGAAGGAAATCTGCGCCTCGCTGGAAGCCCCACCTTCCACAGGTGATAAGCTTGAGGCTCGGATTCATTCCTTCAATTATTCTGTTCTTCACCTCGGTGTGAAACGGAACGATTCACACTACTAAACAAACAATTGTAACACGAAACTGTCATACATTGTGTCAACTTAACTGTCCATTAGTGATAGAGCATGCCACTCCCTGGACTTTGTGTGCTGAATTTGGTATGGTTCTCATAAGTTTCCTAATCACAAAGAATTAGTTATTCTTTGAATAGTTTGGCTTGGCTATAGCAGTTAGTAAGATGGCTAACGCGTCCGAAACAACTAAGGCTAACAAGCTGGTTCGGGTTCGCGACCACTCCCAAATGAATTAAGATACTCACGTTTGTTGTCTTGTATGTCTTGTCTCGATGCATGCTCAGGCTGCCCTCGCTCGAATCAGTTTGTACATGAGACTAGGGGATGGCTGGCACTGTTCCACTACTTGTTCGCAATGCAGGTTCTCTTGACAATCGTGTGGCATTATTTAGGGGGCTTGGTGTTTCCGATAGCGACTTTTCCTTGGTCGGGTCGAATGTGTCCCGGCTCACCGGTTATGGGAGGCTACTTGAAAAGAGAGGGCGACCAAGTTCTGCTGCTTGTGTCTGCCTTGGTTAAGAACCGCCTGCCTCTCTTCCTAGAAGGCTCAAGGTCCCACCTCGGTGATTCGGTCCTATGTAGATTTTTGAGATCAGGCTAGCTAACAAGCGCTGCATAGCATGCTAGCCAGGTTAGCTAACTTGCAGAGGAGAGCTAGCTACTGTCAGCTATTCCGGCTTCCTAAAGGTGGAATTGCTTGGGTAGCTTTCTTATTTAGTATACGTAGCAAGCGTTAAGTTTCTTGGTTATTCTAAACGGGTTGTGCTACAGTCAAAGAGGCTAGCTAGACTAGAAGCCTCATCATGGTTAAATTCGGTTAGCATGCATAACTTCTGGCAAATTAAGCATACTAGCTTTCCCTCAGCATTAAGGCAATCACATTCCTATTTCCAATTCCTGGAGTTGGAGGGAGTGGAGGAAGTGGGGCTTGCGGGAACCTCCGATGAGAAAGCAGCCTCCGAGCACTTGGCTCGGGTAACCCTCGGAGCGAGGGACCTTAGCACAGGTCTGAGTGACTGGTGAGCCCCTGCACAAAAACATTACTGTGACATCAGTGCCTCCACATATGGTTACTGCCAAACAGGGTGCTACGTCAACCATTGCCGGAGCCCCTGTGTCCATAAGGGGCCGGGCTTCATCCAGGCTATACACTCTCATGGAAACACAACTTAGTTTGGAAGCTTGTTCGTGTTTAAAGCCCCCTTATACCCCCCCCCCCGTTCCATGGTGTTCACCTGGTTCAAAGGGTATATCAATCTCCCAGGGTGAGAGTAATACATTGGGAGATTCGCTCTCTGTCCACAAAGGAGCACTCCTCCCCATAGGTGGCTCATTACTGGGATTAATAGCTGATTCATGCCTGTAGCTCACTAGTCTCTATTAGGTGCTTAGTGATACAGGTAATGGGGTTTATAGGCGATTGGTTTCATTCCTGGGAATTAGAAAGAGGACAGACAGCTTTTTCAGAGCTGTATGTCCCTTTTCCAGCTGGGTTACAAGGTGATATGAGTGGTGGGTATGATAACCTTCCTATGACTGGTGGGTATGATAACCTTCAGCGCTGGGTGCCAGCTGGTTACCGGGATGCATCTTACCGCCTAAACCGAGGGGCACTGCCAATCGGGGTACGTCACTGATTGCTGGTGCCCCAAAACCCAGAGTGGACTGAGCTTCAGGCAAACCTTAGTGCATAAACACAGTTGTCAACAGGGGTCCTGTGTGGCTCAGTTGGTAGAGCATGGTGTTTGCAATGCCAGGGTTGTGGGTTCGATTCCCACGGGGGACCAGTATGGAAGATTTTTTTTTGTTGTTGTGAAATGTATGCATTCACTAATGTAAGTCGCTCTGGATAAGAGCGTCTGCTAAATGACTAAAATGTAAAATGTAAAAAAAAAATCCACAGTGTTCATGGGTAACAAAAGTTTTGCGTCTCCCACATGTGGGTGTAATGAAAAGTGTCCCTTCTCCACATTCAGACACATGTGGTCGAGAGTGGTGGAAAGGGAAAAATAACCAATCTCGACCAGTCCACAAGGTAGTGTCCCGCCCCTTCAGACAGGACTTGACGGGAGACTGACTGTCTGCTCCAATCAATAGTGCCCATGTGCAATGTTTCTATGGATCATGCGAACAGGAACGTCGGGGTACAGGCTACAATTTTCTACGCCGTCATCACGTCTACTGTTCCCGAGGCCTTTGTGCCCATCTTGAGGGACTAGGTGTGGAGTGGAGACTTCACCCCTGGGTCGTTGCCCAGATATGGGAGAGGTTTGGCAGGGCCGATGTAGATCTTTATGCATCACGAGAAAACGTGCAATGTAGTCTATTTCTCTTGATGAGGGACCCGAGTGCCCCATGGGGAATGGACGCTCTGGTGCACCAGTGGCTTCGGACCCTCCTTTACGCATTTCCGCCAGTGGTTCTGATTCAGCCCACGTTTGAGTGCACCGGAAGGGATTATCATTGATTATTGTGTCTCCCCGTTGGCCCAGGCAGCCTTGGTTCGAGGAGATCATTTGCCCTTTAGGCGGGGACTCGTGGCAACTCCTGTTGCGCAGGGAACTGTTGTCCCATGCGCATGGGCAGGTTTGGCATGCAAGGCTGGAGATCAGGTTCCTATGTGCCTGGCCAATGAGAGGGCCAATCTGATGGCTAGAGGTTTACCTCCGAATGTTATTGCTACCGTTCAATCTCCAAAGGTGCCCTCCACGAGAGGGCTGTATGCGTATAAGAGGCAAGCGTTTGAGCTCTAGTGCCATGTTAAAGGGCTGGTTACTTTTCATTGCTCTGTGAGGGACATCCTTAGGTTCCTATAGCAGCTTTTTGAGCAGGGGCGGGCATTCTCCACCTTAAAAGTGTACATGGCCGCTATATTAGAGTGTCATGTGGGAAATGACGGAGCCACACCGGGGGCACACCCCTGGTTGTGTGGTTCCTGGACGGTGTACATCGTATCAGACAGGTCTCTAAACCTATTTCGCCCACATGGTACTTCACGCTGGTTTTGGAGGCACTGTGTTCCCCTTTGAGCCTCTGGAGTCGGTGGATCTGAAGATCCTCTTCTAAAAAACCTCCCTGCTCATGGCTTTGGCCTCAGCTAAACGTGATGGGGACCTCTATGCTTTTTCTGTACACACTTCCTGTACTCAGTTCGTCCCGGGTAACTCTAAGGTGATTCATTTTCCCTTTATCTTTTCCCTTAAAATTTCCTTAACTTTAAAGGGGAACTACACCTGCTGATTTGGCCTAATTTTTTAGCTTGCTCCTCAAGAAATGCTGGTGGCCATGACAGAAGCCAAACGTGAGTTGGCTTGTGGGTGTGGTTTGATGTGGGTGCTTCTTGGGTGTGCCTTTGCCACCACCAAGACACACCCATCTGTCAGAACCTTGCCCACAGCTGTTTCCCCCAACTCAATCACAACAAACCAACTTCCTTCAGGTTGACTCCAATAACTACAGGCAGATGTATGAAGAGATGCCGAAGGAAGCTTTGAATAGGTCAGTAGCCTACAGAGTAATATGAGAAGAATGCATTTGCTGAATTTATGTAGATATTCTAAACAAAGTGTTTTGATAACTTTTAAATGTAGTAACAGGTCCATATATAATAAACAAGCCTTTACATAATACCGTAGAAGCAGTGTTCTACCAATATAACAATGTCCACCTTTCCTCTTTCATTGCAATTCACAGCATTCTGTCTGGTGGTAATGGGGCTTGGCAAACATGTCAGAGTGGTCATACCTTCCTGTGTGGTGTCCCATATACAACAGGAGTTCCCTGATCCTGGTGCAGAATACACAGGGTTTCTCCCTCCCGATATTGACTGATACCACTCAATTCAATAATAAAAAAGACAATACAAGTAAAAGTTGTGTCTCGTAAAAATGTTATGCCGAGTGCCAGGTCTCTCTCCATTCAGAGACATCAGTATCAAGCCTGTCTGTCAGTCTGGACTTCATCACATCATCTTTCAAGTCTCCATGTGCTGGCTCCATACATGTTTCTGTGAACACACACACATAGTGTATGTGTTTTATTACCAATGGCAGTTAGGATAGGAAATAGAGTATCTGACAGACAAAGAAGTACTATGTTAAAGATTGAAAAGGTCAGATAAAACCTACTGTCACGTCCTGACCAGTAAAGGGGTTATTTTGTTATTGCAGTTTGGTCAGGGCGTGGCAGGGGGTGTTTGTTTTGTGTGTTTTGGGGTTTTTAGTGTATTTTCTATGTTTTCTATTTCTATGTGGGTTTTCTAGTTTTTCTATTTCTATGTTAGTTTTGGGAACAACCTCCAATTAGAAACAGCTGGTTGTTGTTGCTTCTAATTGGAGGCCATATTTAAGTGGGTTTATTTCCTCTTGTGTTTGCGGGTAGTTGTTTTTCGTATAGTCCTTATGTCCTTACAGAACTGTTGGTTTACGTCTATTTATTTTGTTTAAGTGTTCACTTAAATAAATAAAAGAAGATGAGCACGATACCCGCTGAGGCTTGGTCGACTTTTTACGACGAATATGACAGAACCACCCACCAAAAGAGGACCAAGCAGCGGAGGAAGGAGCAGCAGAGGAGCTATGTAGAGTCGTGGACATGGGAGGAAATATTGACTGGAGAGGGACCATGGAAGAAGGCTGGAGAAAACCGGGAATGTTATGCGGGAACACGGCTGGCAAGGAAGCCTGAGAGGCAGCCCCCCCCAAAAAAATTTTGGGGGGCACACGGGGAGTTGGAGCAAGTCAGGCAATAGGCCTGAACCAACTCCTCATGCTTATTACGGGGAGCGACAGATCGAGAAAGCACCGAGCTATGTGGAAATGCGCACTGTATTGCCCAGACGCGTTCAAAGGCCAGTGCAATTGGTGAAAGCTCCTCAGTATGGCCAAGCTATGGTGAGCACTTAGCCAGGAAGGGTTGTGCAGGCGGTATGCTCCAGACCTCCAGTGCGTCTCCAGGGTCCAGTTTACCCTGTTCCTGCTCCTCGCACTAGCCCTGTGGTGCGTGTCACTAGTCCGGCGCCTCCTAAGCCAGTTCCACGGACCAGGCCTCCAGTGCGCCTGCCCAGTCCAGTACGTCCTGCTCCTCGCCCTAGCCTTGAGGTGCGTGTCACCAGTCTGGTGCCTCCAAAGCCAGCCCCACGCATCAGGCCTCTAGTGCACCTGCCCAGTCCAGTACGTCCTGTTCCTGCTCCTCGCACTAGCCCTGAGGCGCGTGTCACTAGTCTGGCGCCTCCAAAGCCAGCCCCACGCATCAGGCCTCTAGTGCGCCAGCCCAGTCCAGTACGTCCTGTTCCTACTCCCCGCACTCACCCTCCAGTGCGCCTCCATAACCCGGTACAGCCAGTGCCTGTTGTGAGCCAGTCCGGCGCAGCCAGAGTCGCCCACCAGTCCGGCGCAGCCAGAGTCGCTCCTCAGCCCAGAGACTTCAGCGGGGGTGGACAGGTTTGAATGGGGACTAAGGCTGGAGCCAGAGCCACCTCCGTAGTTGGAGGATTGGGGGGGGGGGCGGGGTGTAGCACGGTAGCCGTCGGTGACGGTAGCCACCCTCCCTTCCCTCCCTTTAATTTTGGGGTTATTGTTTTGTTAGTTTTTTGTTTCAGGTGCATCCGGGGTCTGCACCTTTTGGGGGGGGGGGCACTGTCACGTCCTGACCAGTAAAGGAGTTATTTTGTTATTGCAGTTTGGTCAGGGCGTGGCAGGGGGTGTTTGTTTTGTGTGTTTCGGGGTTTTTGGTGTATGTTCTATGTTTTCTATTTCTATGTTAGTTTTGGGAACGACCTCCAATTAGAAGCAGCTGGTTGTCGTTGCTTCTAATTGGAGGCCATATTTAAGTGGGTTTATTTTCTCTTGTGTTTGTGGGTAGTTGTTTTTCATATAGTCGTTGTGTCCTTACGGAACTGTTGGTTTTCATCTATTTATTTTCTTTAAGTGTTGACTTATATAAATAAAAGAAGATGAGCACGATACCCGCTGCGCCTTGGTCCACTTTTTACGACGAATATGACACCTACCCAACTATAGTCTTCCCATCAAACGACTGAGGCAAAAGCATCTCCAGTTCATCTGCAGAAATAGGCAGAGTTGAGACAGATTTCATCAGTGACACATGGAATGAAAATAGTGTTACTGTTACTGGACATTTGTGCTGTACTGTATTATTAGTAATCGCCTCATTGTGAATGTGTTGAGTTGATGTGTTGAGTGCCTTGTCAGACTAAACCTACCTAATTCTGTTCTCCCCATCGACAACCATTGATGAGCAGGCAAGAGGTGAGGTCTTTGCCAGAACCCCATTGATGGGCATAGCAGCGTATATCAGCTCCTGGCCACTCATCAAAGATACTGGTCAGTAGTGCTGAGCGATTAACCAACATATACTTTTTTCGGGCTATTAAACAAGTCATTGACCGTCATCAGTTCAGTTACATGAATTCCATTATGTTTTTTTTATTTTGTGAACCCAGTGCACTGTTACTCTAGAGAGGAAATCAAATCATTCACGAAATAAATCAAGTCAAGTACTATGTGGGATGCTGGGCTGAAGGGAGTCATAGTTTTTATTGAGCAAATATTCAACCTAGTTCAGCACATAAACATGGTAATTAACTACAATGACCATTTTTTTACTATTGCACCATTTTTTTCCCAGCTTAGATGGATCAGCAAGGAAGAGGCAAAGTGAGAGGTTTCACTCTTGCCAAAATATGTCCAAAATAAGCCCAATGCATTTCTGTGGGCTTATTTTGGACCTACACTTGTAGCCTGCCTTCCCCCTTTTGGGACAATGACTCCCATTGTTAGGGCAGAGACATGGGCATCTTGTCACATACAGTATGCAGATCTCTGGATGGATACACTTTTACGGCTGCTACGTTAGGTTAGATACACACAGACCGCATGAGAGAGGAATGTACACAACACAAGAGGAGAGGGATGGAGCCAGTTCGTGAAAGTATGCCTTATCTACTTTGAAAAACAAGTAAAATTATTTCATCAGACAGCTCTGAAGGCTAGCTAAATAAGATGACTAAAAACAGTACAGTATGGGGAGGACATAATGTTCGATGGCCTGGCTGGCTGACTGCAATTGCCTGAGTAGAGATGAGATGATTACTTTATGAAATGAAAAATAATAAACTAATCAAATAAAAACGAAGTAATATACACAACTGAAATATTTTATTATTTTATAGTAATTTCCATTTTTCTATTGATGTCAACTCAATGTGGACCTGATCAGAGACAATGGAATATTTTCTAAGTTTTGGCAATTCAATGTTTTGTTCAATATTGAATATTCAATATTTTGGGCTTTGGAATTTCACATTAAAAAGCTCTGAAATCATTGTAAAGTCATAATTTCATAAGGCATTTAATGTTATTTGACATACACAAATACACAAAGCACTGATTACATTATCAACGGTGGTGCTGATTAGCCTGTGATACTAACAAGAACAGTGTGCGGTTTCCTTCTTTTCTCTCATTTTATTCACCTGTTACCATGCACCTGCAAAAAAGATAGCTCAGATGTGCGAGTGCCTTTGGAAGTTTTGGTTCTGATTAGCCTGGTGAAACCAACCTGATCTATGCGTTCACCTTTCTATTTCACTTCAGATATATCATGCCCTGGACATTATACAGTGGCTTGCGAAAGTATTCACCCCCTTGACATTTTTCCTATTTTGTTGCCTTACAACCTGGAATAAAAACTGGAAAAAAGTTTGTATCATTTAATTTACATAACATGGCTACCACTTTGAAGATGCAATATTTTTTTATTGTTAAACAAACAAGAAATAAGACAGAAAAACAGAAAACTTGTGTGCATAACTATTCACCCCCCTAAAGTCAATACTTTGTAGAGCCACCTTTTGCTGCAATTACAGCTGCAAGTCTCTTGGGGAATATGCCTATAAGCTTGGCACATCGAGCCACTGGAATTTTTGCCAATTCTTCAAGGTAAAACTGCTCCAGCTCCTTCAAGTTGGATGGGTTCCGCTGGTGTACAACAATCTTTAAGTCATACCACAGATTCTCAATTGGATTGAGGTCTGGGCTTTGACAAGGCCATTCCAAGACATTTAAATGTTTCCCCGTACACCACTCGAGTGTTGCTTTAGCAGTATGCTTAAGGTCATTGTCCTGCTGGAAGGTGAACCTCTGTCCTAGTCTCAAATCTCTGGAAGACTGAAACAGGTTTCCCTCAAGAATTTCCATGTATTTAGCACCATTCATCATTCCTTCAATTCTGACCAGTGTCCCAGTACCTGCCGATGAAAAACATCCTCACAGCATGATGCTGCCACCACCATGCTTCACTGTGGGGATGTTGTTCTCGGGGTGATGGGGGTGTTGGGTTTGTGTCCTTTCTGGCCAAACATCTACATTTTAGTCTCATCTGATGTAACGGCTGTCGTCGCAAGAAAACCAAGATGCAGCGGAGGCTGTGGATTCATTATAAATATTTAATAAAATGAACCACTATAAACAAAACATCAAACAGCAACGAAAGCTAACAGTCCTGTCTGGTCAAAAACGAACGAGACAGAAAACAATCCCCCACAAAACCCAAAGGAAAAACCTGCTCATTATGTGTGACTCCCAATCAACAACAACGAACTTCAGCTGTGCCTGACTGGGAGTCACACACGGCCCAAAACAAAGAAATACAAAAAACCTAGAAAAAGAACATAGAATGCCCACCCAATGTAACACCCTGGCCTAACCAAAATAAAGAACAAAAAACCCCTCTCTTTGGCCAGGGCGTTACATCTGACCAGAATACCTTCTTCCATATGTTTGGGGAGTCTCCCACATGCCTTTTTGCAAACACCAAATGTGTTTGCTTATTATTTTCTTTAAGAATGGCTTTTTTTTCTGGCCACTCTTCCGTAAAGGCCAGCTCTGTGGAGTGTACGGCTTAAAGTGGTCCTACGGATAGATACTCCAATGTGGAGCTTTGCAGCTCCTTCAGGGTCATCTTTAGTCTCTTTGTTGCCTCTCTGATTTATGCCCTCCTTGCCTGGTCCGTGCGTTTTGGTGGGCAGCCCTCTCTTGGCAGGTTTGTTGTAGTGCCATATTCTTTCAATTTGTTAATAATTGACATTTTAGTAATTTAGCAGACGCTCTTATCCAGAGCAACTTACAGTAATGAATGCATACATTTCTTACATTTTTTTTTTGTACTAGCCCCCCGTGGGAATTGAACCCACAACCCTGGCGTTGCACACACCATGCTCTACCAACTGAGCCACAGGGAAGGCTAATAATAATGGATTGAATGGTGCTCTGTGGGATGTTCAAAGTTTCCGATATGTTTATATACCTCAACCCTGATCTGTACTTCTCCAAAACTTTGTCCATGGCCTGTTTGGAGAGCTCCTTGGTCTTCATGGTGCCACTTGCTTGGTGGTGCCCCTTGCAGAGTGGTGTTGCAGACTCTGGGGCCTTTCAGGACAGGTGTATATATACCAAGATCATGTGACACTTAGATTGCACACAGGTGGATTTTATTTATCTAATTTTGTCACTTTTGAAGGTAATTGGTTGCACCAGATCTTTTTTAGGGGCTTCATAGCAAAGGGGTGAATACATATGCAAACACTACTTTTCCATTTTCTATTTTTTATAATTTTTTGAAAAAGTTGTTTTTTTCATTTCACTTCACCAATTTGGACTATTTTGTGTATGTCCATTACATTAAATCCAAATAAAAATCTAGTTAAATGATAGGTTGTAATGCAACAAAATAGGAAAAACACCAAGGGGAAGAATACTTTTGCAAGGCACTGTATGCATCTAAGAAGTAGAAAACAAGAAACAAATGTCAGTTACATAAATCATGTTTCATAATTGGGTTATCAATTGTGTCAAAGCAATGAAGTGGGTTACCTTCTGTATATTTACAAAGGATGAGCAGTGAAAGCTGTTGCCGCTGACAGGTGAAGGTTACTGGCCGGATACTTGCCAACATGTGGCTGACTGACATTTACTCCTGAGGTGCTGTCCTGTTGCACCCTCTACAACCACTGTGATTATTGTTATCTGACCATGCTGGTCATCTATGAACGTTTGAACATCTTGGCCATGTTCTGTTATAATCTCCACCTGGCACAGCCAGAAGAGGACTGACCACCCCTCAAAACATGGTTTCTCTCTAGGTTTCTTCCTAGGTTCTGGCCTTTCTAGGGAGATTTTCCTAGCCACTGTGCTTCTACATCTGCATTGCTTGCTGTTTGATGTTTTAGGCTGGTTTGCTGTACAGCACTTTGTGACATCGGCTGATGTAAAAAGGGCTTTCTAAATACATTTGACTGATTGATTGACTGTTCAATTTATAGGAATTCTCACAGCGAGAGCATGTCTGCAAGATGCTGATGAGGGCTCCCCTGCTGGTCTTTTCTATGCTGCATGTTCGGTTGCACACTGGACATCTCTCGATCAACCGCAGCAGTTAATCTTATGAGGTGTTGTTGACTGGGAGGGCCTGTGACATGGTGATATATTAGACAGCCAAGTGGTAAATTGCATTTTGTTATAAAGAAAGGACAAAGCTTTTTGCTAATATACTTCAGAAATAAAATTACTGTACTAGTTGTATCTGCTTGGCTGGGTAATTGGCCTACTATTTTATCAAGCCGGGTATTTTTGAACAACATTTTATATAACACATCTTACCTGTCATTGTTGATGAAGTCGCCTGTGTCATCAGGGTAGTAACTCGGCTCACTGTCAGAGGCCTCATGATGGCGTGTCCTTTTCATAGAAGTTAAGGGAGACTCTGGCAACAATGGCAATCACATTGCCGGACATGTTATGATACCCACCTTTGCTCCTTCTGGTAGGTCCCGGCATCTATTCATGACCAGGGGATCCATCTGACACCCAACTGTGCACTTTGTCTAATAGGAAAACAGGGTCAACAATTGTCATCATCCCTCAGTTATAAACATAGCTTGAGAAATAATGTAATCTCATTTGGAAGCTAATTCTATGCTTTACAGATGTTGACTGACTAGCTCCAGATTGTATTAGATAAACATGTTACATTATGCAACCAACTGTGACATGTTTTGCTATGGCCCTGGGTTGGTTTGAGTTTGTTGCTGCTAGTTAGTACACTGTTATAGTCAGACATGAGTTAGCTAGTACCACCATAGCTGCATCCAATATTTATTTGTGCCCTAGAGACAAGGGTTGCACCTCGGATGCTAATGTGACTGTTTTGTCTGAATTACACTAACTTAGCGTGGCATGGAAATACGATGGCATTGCTAAGTAGGCAAATAATTAGTAGGAAACAACTTTGCCAAATTGTGTTGTCGTCAAATTTACTTTAGAGAGATAGCAATGTTGCCATTTCTGTTACGAGAAAAGTTTGTCAAAAATAGCTAGCAATGCTAATGTTAGCTAGCTAAAATACGGTGGTCCCCTCAATCTTAGTTAGCTAGCTAAAGTTATATTGCATCTAAAGTCACTCTGGCGACATCACAATCATGATAAAAGGTTTTCCTACTAATTATTTCCCTTCTTTTTAAATGTTATCATGTTTTCAAGCCAAATCCAAGTTGTATTGAGGTAGGCTAACATTAGCCTAGAAAGTAATAGTTGAGAAAAAAGTAACTAAAAAGAGACGTGTTTTATTATCTTCTGATTAATTTGTTTCTCCTGTGCATGTAAAACTTCTATTTTGCGATCTACCAATATAAATGTGATTTCTTTGAGGAGATGTTTGGTCAGTGAATCAGGCCGTATGCATGGTAACCAGACACTCTTTCTGCCGTGCATGCCTTCAAACTACTGTAAAAACACTTAAGTATGCCACTTACCTAAGGAAAATGTTTGAGGGGCTCAATGCACACCCTTAAACAATTCCCTTAGGTAAGGTCAAATTATTCCTTAATGTAAACCCTTAAGGGAAATACTTAAGATGTTTTATGCAACCGGGCCACGGTCCTTAGCTTTGGGCTATTTCCCATCTCGCCGCCTCCTTTTGCTTCTGAAGAGTAACAGAGGTCACATGCCCATTGTTTAAAGGGTTGACTGTAGGAAATATTTGTGCTGCGGTGAGTTGGGTATCACCACACATTTTTGTGAGGTTTTATTGCTTGGATGTCACTGCTCCCAGTGTAGCCCACAGTGTCCTTAAGGCTTTGACAGGGGAAAGTCAATAAGCAGCGCACCTTGTGTGCAATACCCAGACTGACGCATCTGGCTGGGTCAGGTCTGGGTGGTCTGCCAAGGGACGTTTCATTTATAGTATTCTGGGGTCAGCCTGGGGCATGATTATATGGGGCATGATTATATTTCCCCATAGTATGTTGTACCGAGTTGACTGACTGAAAGGGAACGTAATGTTATGACTATAACTACTGTTACTTGAAGGAGGGAAACGAGGTACAACACCTGTTTGGCCCGGCATCACCCGTTCCTAGGCTCCTTGAAGAGCGGTATAAAACATTTAAAGAATGAATCCAAGCCTCACACTTATCACCTGTGGAAGGCAGGGCCTCCAGCAAGGCACGGATATCACTGGCCTTGTCAGGCGTGACTGTAGATCCTTCAATCAAAGTCGCGAGAGTATGACACCCCATAGTATATTGTGCCTCGTTTCCCTCCTTCAGGGAACGCTAGTTATAGTCATAACGTTATGTTCTCTGCCTAAAACATTTGTCGATGCCCTCTTGATGTTATTAGGCAGCTGAATAATGTGCCACTTATGTCATTCCTGGGTAGGTTACGTTTTTGTCATTGTACTGTGAAAGGTGTTAGACCTGTCTAGAATTGTGTTTAAATCGGATAAGAACGTGTAGAACAATGCCTGCCTCTGGCACAAACCTATAAAAAGAAGAATCATGCTTTAACTTAATTAACACATGGCCTCTATTGCCCCCTTGTCATTCACGAAACTTAGCACCTGCACACATTTCTTTACTTAAAAAAATAAATTCTCACATTAAAAACTACCAGCGGCCTTTCACAGATTTCTCTTTTCTTTTTTTTCCCTTCTTATTTTTTACATCTTTCACAGCAATTAAATGCCTTTGCCTTTGATTGAGTTAATAGCCTGGTTAAAAAGCTGTCACTTTCTTCCCTGTCCACCATTCTGGAAACTAATGATCTCCTTTGCATCCAAGCGGTGGTGCAGGAAACTCCCGCCAAGGCGATTTAACACGTTTGTGACGGCTCTCAGCTGGGGCCCCCATTGACTGTACGGGGCCGTGGTGTGAGGGGCCTTCGGGGCAGTGGAAGAGGGGGCACCCCAGCCCAGAAGGCCCTCATTGGGCTACAATGTGCTCTCTGCTGGAGCTTCGCCTCCAGACCACTCCATTCAATCCCAAAAAGCTGCAGAGCCAGGGGAGGTAATAGGATTTGATTTGTATGCTGGTTGGTCTAGAAAAGAAAAATCCTCTCTCTCACACCCACTCCCTTTCTCAACCCCCCCTCTTTTTCTTCAAACCTCTTCTTGCATTATTTTAGCAGATGCAAAAAGCATCTTCCAACAGAGATTAAGAAAATGTCATAAAAAGGACAGACTAGAAAGATAGAGAGAAATGGGCACATCAAAAGGGTACATGAAAAGGACTCAAGCCACAACAAGTGGTCTGTCTTGCATGAATTCTCTTCTTCTCCTTCTATGAAGAAGTCGTAAGTCACAGTAGAGCGGAGGGCGGAGACATGCACTTAGCTGTAGCAGACCCACTGGGCACACACTGGTTGAATCAACATTGTTCCCACATAATAAAAAAAAAATTTAAACAACGTGGAATAAACATTGAATTGACATTTGTGCCCAGTGGGGATGCAGTGGACAATCCATCACATTGTGGCCCAGGCCCTGTTATGGTGTGTCATGGTTGCCATGAGGTTGGAGTGAGATGTCAGGGGAGTGTCAGGCCCACTGGATGTGGTTGATAATGATGGTCTGGTCTGGTTCTCTAGGTGGGCAGCAGCAGTAGCACTCTGGGCTGTGGTGGGGCTCTGGGGCTGCTAGCCTGCTGTGGTGGGCTGGGTCTGGGTTGAAGTCTGGAGGACACACAGACTGATCATTGTCAGAGCTGATCCTGGCCCACTACGGCTGTGGTCTTGGAGAGAGCCATTTTCTGCCCAGTCTTTCTTGCCCCCTGCCCTTTATGTGACGGGGAGCTGTGAAAGAGAGCGGCCGGGTGCATGGAGGTCACAGCTGCAGGGGAAAGCCCTAATGGGAGATGTTGTTTCTGTACGATGGGAAGGGAAGACAGCGAGGGAGGAGGGGGGGAAGGAAGGAGGGAGGGGGTGAGAGAGTTCTCTGACCCAAGACTGTGGGAGACTGTCAGTCAGAAGCAGTGGTGCAGACGATCCAAGAAACTGAGAGATGAGAGACATGGAGGAAGAGAAGGGGGGTTAGGGATAGACCCCCAACACACTCAGAAATGGGCAACAAACCCTCCTCTTTTCTTCTCGAGATGACATTCATAAATTGGATGAACATTCAGATGGATGTTTTGCATAGATCAGTAAAAGAAAACCAAGACAGAGGAAGTGGGCTTAAAAGATTCACTGACAATCGTTTATCTCCCAATCCAGAAGATAGTATTCCAAGTGGGTGAGAGAGGGGAGAAGGAGGAGGGAAGAAAGGAAGGCTGCAGAGACTCTGTAGTCGTGACTCAGACACAGGGTGTGTTTGTGAAAACAGACGTGGGGCCCCTGTAGCACGTGCAAACATTTTATTCCACCGTCTCATCTCCTATACTCCCTTTAGCTTCTTAGATCAATGTTTTTTTAAAGAATGACGACAACATCAGTTTAAAGGCAGCCGGGAAAGCAAGACAGAGGCTTGTAAAAAAAAAATTTTTTTTTATTTAATCCAAGTCTTCCCTCGTGGCTCCTCTCTCTTTCTCAATGTGTTTCAACTGGCCTCTCTCTTCTGATTCCTCCCTGGGAGATTTATGATCAGAGATGACAGAGGGGGTTGTCTCCCCCGGCCATGAGCGATGCCGTGATCCAGGCTAGCGCTCTTCCAGGTGCAGTGCAGTCCCTCCAGCTCTCCTCTTCTGAGCACTGTTAGAGGCCCATCTGCTAACAACACTAAACCCTCGGCACGTCAAGTCTCTCTTCATTTGTTACATGTCAGACAAAGCTAATTTATTTTATTAGTGATCATCCCGTCCACCTATATGGATGATGTTTCCTTTTTTCATCTTTCTAGGCCTGCTGCCCTGTCATTTGATCGCTAACAATGGATTTATATGGTGTGGGTAACTTGTGTGTGTGTGTGTGTGTGTGTGTGTGTGTGTGTGTGTGTGTGTGTGTGTGTGTGTGTGTGTGTGTGTGTGTGTGTGTGTGTGTGTGTGTGTGTGTGTGTGTGTGTGTGTGTGTGTGTGGGTGGATGTGGGTGTTGGAGGTTACGGCTGTTCAGGAGTGTGTATACTGCATGTGCATGTGTGCGTACCTACAATGACAACTTAAACAAAAAACTGTTCATGTTTATTTTGAGTGGTCCAATATTTACATTACTTAAGATACAATAGAATTCAAGTGTCAGGAGAGGACAGTTCAGTCCACAGACAGGCATTTACTATTGGATTTAAATTAAAACAACACCTGTGTGTGTTCTGGAGACAGGAGAGGGCACAAAACAGTTTGTTTTCACTGTTCAATCCACCTGAATATCGTACAGAACATGCAAGAATCAAGCCAACACCATGAAAACACACACATTTGTACTCTAAGTCACACAAAACCCTCAAGACTTCTAGTTTATTTAGCCACTTTCTCATTCAGTGTCTTTCCATTCATTATAGCAGTCACAGCCTGTTGCCTGCTCCTTTGTGTGGACCAGTGAGGGGGTTTCAGTTTGCGTTGGGCAGACACAATGGTGGCATTGACACAGGTGATCCGATGCGTTCAGCCAGGAGGCTGCATCCTTGTTGTTCTCTTTTCATGCCTCAGTCAAACATCCATCGGGAATCTGGAGGGATTTCAGGTGAATTCCTGCGCAGGTGTTGGCACGAAAAAAAGGCAAGCAGGAAGCGTCACTCAAGTCTGATCCAGCTCCCCTCCCCCTCCACCCCCTCACCCCCGGGACAAGACAAGGCATGGCTACTCCTTGTGACTGACAGCTTCTCCTCAGTCCTGTGATAGAGACGGTTTCATCAGGGTGTCTATGTGGTTGTATATCAATGAGAGGATGTTATGCTTGTTTTCTTTTTACCACCAATAACGACTAGAAAAGTTCAAATGTTCAAATGTTCAATTACTATATTTGGTTTAGGCAATGAATGGACAGCTGTACCTTGTTGACATAAGTCTCACAATATGGTTCTGCAAGGCATATGCCCCTTCCCAGGCCCCAATCACACCCTGTATTTAGGCTACATACTGTAAATCCCTTTGAAATCACACCTGCTGCTTGAGAAGATTAAACTGTTTTGGCAGAGAGGTCAATGAAATTATTCGGTGTAATGATTTTTCAACATGTTTAACACTTCTCTCTTATTTCTGTCCCTTTCTCCACTCTATCTTGCTCTCTGTCTTTCTGTCTCCTTTTCTCTCTACTTTCCTCTCCCTTTCTGTCCATCTCTCCCTCTTGCCTCTCCCTCCCTCTCTTTCCTTTCTCTCTCAGTTTCTGCGGGTGGAGCAGGATAAGGAGTGTAACATGGAGTGTACTGGTGGTCCCAGGAAGCCCCTGTGCGCGTCGGACGGCAGGACCTTCTCATCGCGCTGCGAGTTCCTCCGTGCCAAGTGCCGAGACCCCCAGCTGGAGGTCATCCGAGGGCCATGCAAAGGTCAGGCCATGAGTCACGCTTCAGCCCCGCGGAGCCTCGCAAATGAGCCGCGGGTCACAGCAGAAACTTCATTTCAGCATAATTGATTCTTTGAGCACTGGGATGACAACTGGAGTTGACACAGGCAGGCCTATAGAGAGTATAATGTAAAGTGAAATCCGCTGGTTTGGTCTTATAGGTTTGTGTTGTAGCTACTAGTCATGCATTATACAGGACGAGTTCCCAACTCCCCATCAATGTTTTAAAAGTGTTATGTTCTTTGTGGTATAATAAGTCTAACTTGAGGGATAATAAAAGGATAATTGGCAGTTAAAAGTGTAGACAGTCGACGTGTAGAAGAATGAACACCATTCTAGTTTATTGCGTTGATGAAGTTCTTGAATGATTTGTATTAGATGTGTATATGTGTTGCAGGATGTGTATCCTTTGCTTTATGTTTCTTTTTACATTATTTCCTTTCCTTTCTATCCAATCACAATGTCAAACTGTGGGTGAAGCATCCTCATCAATTAGAAACAGATTTTTTATCCTCCGTCTGATGGAACAGAATAAATTATGTGACAGGTGTCTGAATGAAATGCCTTGACAAGAGTTAATGCGGTCGTTTTCATTATATAGATTATATATGCATGCTAGCATAGACATATATGGGACCGATGGCAGATTTGGGATGAAAAGCATAATGCAATCGGAACCCAACAAGGTCAGGCAGCTCACAGACCCACTCATTGTGCGAGTGGTGGTAGGAAGACCCCATAGAATCCTAGCATCCCCAATTCTGCACCTCCTACTCCTCTGCTGCACTCACTAGAAAGTCACAGGGGAGGATTGCGGGCAGGGTGGACTTGGACAAAAATTCGGGCCTGGCATATTATCCACACCTGCCCACATCAATGCGCGGGCCGCCAACTCACCTTTGTTCGCCTCTCTGTCGTGCGCTCTATCTATCTTAGCATCTTTTATCCTGTCACATTGTGCCTCTTTTTGTATGTCTGCTTAAGTCATATACATTATAAATGCCAAGCTAACGACTTAGGCTATATTGAAAATTAGTGCCTGGATATCTGTTCCCCTACCTTAAGTTTTAATTACTATTACAGGGCTCCAGACTAATATTTTCCCCTGGTGTCACTGGTGCCACTATCTTCTACAGTTGGTGGCACCAGCCCATGATTTGGTCGGACCCAAGTCATGAGTAATCATCTTCTAAAATAATTAATAGTGCTTTAATAGGAAGTGTAATAAATGGACTACTAATGTATACAGGACATAAGTTGTTCAATCTAACACGTCCAAGCAGGAATGCATGATTCAATTTATTTTGATGTGCAACCTAATAAGGTGATTGTCATGAATTTTGGGTTGACAATTAGACTATAGTTGCTATATTTTACTGTCAAAATAGGACTCCAGAATTTCAAGATTTATTTTGTGTTCAATAGAGAGGAATTACATACATCTTTATGTACTCTAACTAATATCAGGATATTAACATTTGGGGTTCAACACCTGAGGAAAAAACTCAAACGACGTTAAAGATGCATTCTGGGATCTTAAGCACAACAAATTCGTAACATATTGCACAAATTGGATTTGTAACATATCACACGAATTGCAAAATTCATGATCCACCAGTAACTGTAATGTCCTAAAAAAAAAATGCACAGTTGTAGGCTATTACCCATGAGACCTATATATGCCTATGACCGTGCGCCACTCCAAATCTCAAAGCCATATAAAATATCTTGGTTGTAAAATAGATGCTATTGAGCGGAATATTGAGAGTTGAGAAATGTAAATGATTCCTACAGAAAGCGGAGACCCTCCTCTCCGACAGGGACAAAGCATCCAAAGCTGTGTTTTTCCTGCAATTGCATTTTGAAATGCTATACAACCAGAACGGATTTTTCACTCGAGCTCATGGAGGGAGAGGAGAGTGGCTCGCTCATCACAGCAGCAGGCTCCAGTGAAACAAGCACAGTGGCAGGACAGGCACTTCATTACAGGAATTATCAAGATAATGCACTTTACTGTTTGACCAATTCATGGTTTTAGTCGCCCAAAAAACAGGACGTTTTGAGTGAGTTGACAATGTATAATGTGCTCTTTCTGCATTTATAGGTACCTTTTAAAAAGGTTTTATGATCCATGATCTTGGCTGTCTAATTGATGACAGAGTCGGAGCAGATCTCTTTGCTGATGCCGCGTTTGACTTTGAATGTGAGTTTGCATGACCTCAGCTCAGTCAGTCAGAGAACCGAGCCGGCCGTTGCCCACTGAGCAGCCAAAGGCTCATTATAGATTAGTATAACAAAGGAATTGTGCAAAAAAATCGTAATAAAAAAATGTATTAATAGGCTTATGGGCCATGTCACCTTTTATATAAAAAATATATTTTAGGGGTGTCAACCCACCCCCAAAAATAATTGTCCAGCCCATCTGGCATTTGTCAGAATTGCCAGATGGCCAATCTGCCCAACTGCAAAAAAAACAAAACGTAACATGACAAAAAACTATTTTTCACATTTATGCTTGTGCTGGGTTGCCACAGCAACTGCTTTGAGCGGGACATCTGGATGTGGCCAACAAAGAAAGGGAGGAGAGAGAATGGAGGATTCCAGCTAGGAGGGCTGAAAGGGACAAGGGTTCATGAAAGTCCTATTGTATGAGTAAATAACATAGATGCTGGGGGGAGTCTAAAACCCCATCCATTCCTTGGGGCAAGACCCACAAAGTGACTTTTCCAGACTGAAGCCCAGGCCAGTTGGGACCAGAAATAACCCAGAGGTCAGCAGAGACTAGGCGGCTTTGGAAGCACAGAGTTGTGTTTGTGCGTTCGGGATGGAGCGAAAGGCGAGACTGGCACCACATTTGTTTTCTATCACAAAGCAGAGCTCAGATGATTCAACTGTCCTATCATTTTTTCCAGTCGTCGGGTATTTGGTTGGAGCACCCTAGTGAAGGACGAGAGGTTTGGGTTTTTTCCACTGAAGCTAACTTTAGACAAGTCCCTGTTTCCCTCCCTCCGGAACATTGTCTTGCCTTGCCCCCTCTTCCACGCCTGTGACAGTGGTGCACACACACACACAAACACTCAGGCTGAAATAAACCAGCACACTTTCTCTCCAAAGACAAAGAGCCAGCGACAAAGAGCCTCCTCCCCAGACCGGAGACAACTTTTAAACGTTTTAGCATGCGTCATTGTTTTCACTTGATTCGAACCAGCCAGCCAGGTTTGCATTATGGGTAATGTGTCACACATAGTAATAGTCAGCTGTGGCATCAACACACCATCCACTATAGCTCCTGACAGGGCAATCTGATCTGAGGCCATTACCATAAGAGAAGAAAAATAGGACCCATTTTTACATCCAAGAACCCTTAAAGGCCAGGAGAGAAAAAAGAAATGACCAGAAACTAAACTGTTTTGGAGTGGGGTTTAAAGAGAGGGAGGGAAAGAGAATGAGAGAGATGGAGTGGGGTCTAGAGAATGGGGTTGAGAGAGAGAGAGAGAGAGAGAGAGAGAGAGAGAGAGAGAGGGGATGCTGTGGGGTGTAGAGTGTGAAGAGATGGAGTGGGGTTTAGAGAGAAAGGAAGAGGTGGACATCCCAACGTTCCGACCTTCCAGAAAATGTTTTCCGTGCATCAGCCCTTTTCTGAGCTAGGCCAAGACTGGAATGTACTCCAGGAGAGAGAGGGAAAGTGATCTGTCCAGCCCCGTAATGGCTTTACCACTTGACCATTGGACTGGCTTTTGCAGAGGCCTGTCTGCTACTAATAAGATGGCGATGTTGGTTCGATTCCCAGCCACACAAGCATCTGCCACTTCCGAAACAGATTGAATTATTTCCCCTCTGTCTTAGGAAAGAGAAAGAAAGACTCTCTTCATAATATGAATATGTGATTCAATGTCTCACTCTGTCTTTTAACCATATTTATTGTCTTGGCTTTTTAGTGAATGTCATAAAATTCACGAGTATTTCAACTAGTGGATTTTAACAGAGTATTTGAAGTCCACATGTAGATATGACTAGTTGGATTCTTATTGAGGTGGAGTCTGTCCGCTCTTGCTGGACATGCAATGATTGTTATGATTTTTGTTGCCCAGACAGTAGTGCTGCGATTCAATTCATAGCGCAGTGCACTGAACAGCCAACAATGATGCTTTTAAAGGCATTTTCCCAGATGTTCGTGTATATCACATTCACGGTAAACGCTGCGAATGTGGGCTCAATCGGAAATTACCTTAAAATGTCAAGCATGGATTGGATTGAATCCCAGCCTAGTTGTTTTTATAAACAGTGTTTTCTAGACATATGATTGGTTGAAATATTATATTGTTTATTATATGATTGGTTGGATTATTATTTAGTTTAGTATATGATTGGTTGGATTACTGGATGTGTGATGATTATGATGTCTGTGCCGCAGATACATCCAGATGTGTGGCAGAGAAGAAGTACACGGAACAGCAGGCCAAGAAGCTCTTCCCTCAGGTGTTTGTACCTGTCTGCAACCCAGACGGAACGTACAGTGAGGTAAGATAGAGTGCAATTATAGGAGCTCGATCAGCATTTCTCAATCCTCTCCTTGAGTACCCCCAGCCATTTCAAGTTTTTCATATATTTTAACATTTACATTTTAGTCATTTAGCAGACACTCTTTTCCAGAGTGACTTACATGAGCAATTAGGGTTAAGTGCATTGCTCAAGGGAACATCAACAGCGTTTTCCAACTAGTCGGCTCAGGGATTTGAACCAGCAACTTTTTGGTTATTGGTACCGCATGCTTACCTGCTAGGCTATATATGCCAGAACTTAATCGGGTGTTTTAGTTCTGTTTATCAAATATGTAGAATCACTGGGGATACTTGAGGACAGGTTTGGGAAACACTGATACTGTAGATTGGATTTGAATTATTTGGTGTTTTTGACAAGGCCGTCAGTCGCCTTGTGCACTTAAAGGCTTAAGAAATTAATTGAGAATAAAACTTGAGTTATTGTGAAAAAAGCAATATAAAACTAAACAGATTAGCAGTTCAAAGGTTCTAAAAACAACCTCACATGTTTCAAGAACATACCTGTTTTACACTTTGGGTTGAGCAATTAACTATTAGGTACACTTGGAGTGTGACCTGCCATGCAAATCTTAACCAATCTCATTTAACACACAATTGAAACAATTAACCAAACAATTAATTGCATGAGATGATACTTATTGAAAGTTCTCTCATGTCAATCAAACAAGTCCCCAGGCTATGTGCGCTAATTCCTCAATTGGGTAGTTCTGCTGTCTGTGAAGACATTGACAGGCTGTAGGTTGATTCTGCTGCTACAATTGGTAGTGTGCAGCATGCTCCAATCATTTGTGCTGCTAGGCAGCTGTCCCGAGTTAGTGGGCATGATTGAAATCCAAACCCAACCCTCAAATATCCCAGGAAATCAGCAACGTCATTTTCACAAAATCTTTGTTTTGGAAAATACTTAATGACCAGATTTATCCCACTACTTACAGCTGTTAGTCAATTTTGGGACTAGAATTGATATTTACGACTACTACCGATGCCACAGTTCATTTATCTAGTCGTTTCTTTTATTGTTCAGCCGCTCTTTAAATATGGAAGGATTTGAATGAATCAATACAAAACAGAAACACACTTGCCCTTAAATAACTTGCATACTTTAAGAGTACAAGTGCTCTAGTGACGGAGCATTTCCTTCACTTCTGAAATGTTTTGTTTTAAGAGCATCTTAAAGATTGCTGCAATGAAAAGTGATACAAATTAAATCTTTACACAGGCAGCCCAATGCTGATATTTTGCCATTAATTGGTCTTTCGACCCATCAGATCAGAAAATTGGACAAATTATCAGAATTGGGCTGCCTGTGTTAACACAGCTAGGGAGTCTGCTGCCAATACAGTTAAGTTTTGAAGGCCTTAATCATCCAGCACACAGTCAATAAACACATCTCTTTGCAGTTCCCCATATTACCTCAAGAGGACAGCCCCCTGACTTTATCTAAGTCCTCCTGTAGTTCCCCTTTCGGTATATCGGCAACTGCGGGAGTGCCTCCACCGCACTCCCAGGACACTGCAGCCTAGGCACTGAGGGCAGTAGGTAGCCCTTAAGAGTGGTGGGCCAGTAATCGAAAGGTCACTGGTTTGAATCTCCAAGCCAACTAGGTGAAAAAAATCTGTTGATATGCCCTTGAGCAAGGCACTAAACCCTAATTGCGCCTGTAATTCACTCTGGATAAGAGAGTCTGCTAAATGACTAAAATGGAACTGCTGTACTCCTCAGCAGGAACAGAACCGCTTCCCCTTTTCAGGGGTCTTCCATGCTGGTCCTCCAGAGGATATACACCAGTTGCCACCCGCCCACATCCTGTTGAACCATGGCTTGGTGCTGGTAGACGATGGCCTTGACATTGCTTGCTCTTGCAAAAATGTCTCAGTTTAAAGCCTACAAAAAAAGCCCCCAAAACCGCAAGGGGTAAATATCCAACCACTGCCTCCATACGTGACAAGGCTGGCCATCCCCTCAAAATAAACTGAGAATAAACCTTTTTTTAAAAGTGTTTGAGCAAGCTAAAACAAACCAGATTGCCGGTTCAAAATAAAAAAAGAACCTCACTTTTTAGAACATACTGAATATACCTGTAATATACTCTGGTTTGAGCAATTAACTAATTAGGTACACCTGTAATGTGACCTGCCATGCAAAACTAGCCAATCTGCTCAGTTAACACACAATTGAAGCAATTAACTGCATGAGCTGATACTGATAGAAGGCACTTAAATATGGAAATATTTGAATGACGAATGAATGAATCAATTCAAAATATACAAACGATCTGGGCCCGGTTTCCTGATAGCGATGGAACTTAGTGTCACGATTGTGTGGAGAGAAGGACCAAGGCACAGCGTGCTCTGAGTTATATTTTATTAAGTGAAACTTTGAATAAAACAAATAAAGACACAACGAACCGTGACTTCAGAAGTGCTACATGCACTAACTCAAAACAAGATCCCACAAAACACAGTGTGGAAATGGCTGCCTAAATATGATCCCCAATCAGAGACAACGATAAACAGCTGCCTCTGATTGGGAACCATACCAGGCCAACATAGACATAAAACCACCTAGATAACCCACCCTAGTCACACCCTGACCTAACCGACATACAGAATAAAAGGCTCTCTATGGTCAGGGCATGACACTCAGGCTTACAAGTGTTTTAACGATGCACCTTTCCTACAATGGCTGAAAATGTAACATGTGTTTCCCAAAACACCATGCAGAGAGAACGGCTGTTAAGTGGAGCATGTGTCGATACTGATAGGATCGAAAGAAAGACAGTGCTGCTCTGGGATCAGCTTTCTCCATTAAAATCTTACCTTAACATTATAATTATTTCATAATACTGACGATGAATAAGCTCCTAGAGAGATATTACCACCTACGGCTGCAAATATTGAAGCGGCTTATTCTAATGCTTACCCAATAAAAATACTCTAAATCACCGATTTGGCAAATCATTGCGCACCTGTTACGATACACATCATGATATTACAGACAGTAGCCTACAAGTAGCAAATTGGAACTCAATTGATTGAACATTAAATGTATTTCAATATTATTTCCTACTGTTTATATTGTAATGCAGTCACCTCAGTTTTCACTTGAATCGTCTTTTTATACATCGCTTGTTTGTATCAATGAACAGTCATACGAAAATGGCTCACCTTTTAACCAGGTACATTTCTATGGCAATGAATCCTTCAGAACTAACCTGCTGCGGGGCAGGCTAACTCACAGCTAACTCCACTTACCCTGAATGAAATGACTGAACCACGAGTTGAGCACCAATGAAATGACTTGCCCATGGATTGATTTTTCATCATTGTCTCAATGAAGAGTTCGGCGTTCGACTAGCCATGTGCGACATGCATGCATAGTTACAAGCCTCCTAGAGGCTTGTAACTATATGAGCAATATCCAGTTGTATTATGGATGAAGCCGGAGCTGGAATGTGAAGTTAACTGAAGCTGATTAGCTTTAGAAAACACTAAGTAGATCTAGATCGCTTCGTAGGATACCCCTATGACGTTATCGGCGGTCACAGAGAGATGGGTAAACCATGTGATTCTATGTTTAGCGGAGATCTTCTTTGTATACATTTATGCTGCAAGGCAAAAATGTATCTAACGATGCACTTAGCTGTTCTATGAGCGGTCTGAGGCAGGTGTTCGATTACGAGAATTTTCAAGTGCAACGTTAATAACATTGGTCTTGGGAAACAGTTTGGAGATTTAACGATGCTCCTACGAAGGTTCTAACGATGAACTTAGCCTAGATACCTTTGGGAAACCAGCCCTGCTCTTAAAGCGATACTTTGGGATTTGGCAATAAGGTCTCTGTGTCCAGTATGAAGGGAGTTAGAGGTAGTTTCGCAAGCCAATGCTAACTAGCGTTAGCGCAATGAGATAACCATAGACTTCCAGTCATTGCACTAATATTAGTTAGCAATTGCGCTAGCACTAGTTAGCAACTTCTTTCAAACTGTAAGCAGAGACATACAATTTTTATTCACGAGTTCAACTGACTGGGGAAGAAGACAAAGGGCCTCATTGCCAAAATCACAAAGTATCCCTTTAAATAACTATACTTTAAAATACTCCAATGTCTCTAGTGAAGGAGCTTTTCCTTCAGCGTTATCCTGTGCTGAGCTCCTATGCCATGCTGTGTTGGTTACAGGTGCAGTGTCATAGTTACACAGGCTACTGTTGGTGTGTCACGCCCAATGGCCGTCCTATCAGTGGCTCAGCCGTGGCCAATAAGAAACCCCGATGCCAAGGTAGGTACACTCCTCCCAACCTGGGTCCTTTTAATATATTTTTTTGTTAGAGACCATCTAGTTGTTACTGTAGCTGTATATTCTGTGGGTGTCTACTTGCACAATTGTGTGTGTGTTAACGTGTTCATTTTCTGGCACTTTTTAGTTACAATGTTGTCGCAATGTTGTTGTTGATTGATCAGTTGCTGACAGTGGAGAACCATATCCAAATAGTACAGTAGTGATGTGTATTGTAATTTAGCTTTAGCACCATGTAGCTGAGTAACAATGACAATGCTTGCTCAATCCACTTACGTAGGGAACCAACTTGACATTCTTTTGATTATGAGACATATTTGTGTGGACCACCATGTAATGCCCTTCCCTATGGGAAAGTCAGGATCCAGCAGACCTTGGGCTTTGAGGGTTAGGTGTGCATCCCAAATGTCACTCTTTTCCCTATGGAGCACAGTTATTTTGACCAGAGCCAGTAAGGGCTATTCAGTATAAAGGGAATAATGTGCCATTTAGGACGCAACCTAGGAGTCCGAGGATGTTGCTCAATTCATGGGCTACATGGTGTAAATAGGCCCAGCAGAAAATCTTGCAGTGGAGTTGAGCAACAAAGTTAAACTGCACGGAATGTGAGCGTTCCTGGATAACAGAGTCTGCCAAACAATCAAATAACCAATGCCACATGTCCCTATATTTCCCTCTTTGGAGCTCAATTGGAAGTCAGTGTGATTTCAGTTGTGAGGCAACTACAGAGATCTCAGGGTATGGGTTTGGGTTTGCAGTCCATGTTGGTGTCACAGTATGAGGCCAATGATTGAAAGCATGGCGGATATAGGAGCCACTGGTTGGTGTTCTAGGACTCTTGGGTCGTGTTCATTAGGCACCAAATGAAGAAAACTGACTGAAACGGAGAGTGACTACCTGGACTTGTCCAATAAGAAACACTAACTGCTTTCCATTTTCAGGGTCAAAACATGAGAGAGCTAGCACAAGAGAACCCGGAAAAGCAGGTAAGTACTTAGTACATTAGTACCTTGACAATAACATGATCAAACTGTTGTTTTTGGTATATTTTATGTGTGTCTATAGTGGGTGTGCATTCATCCATGCCTAAGGGAGTGTGTGAGTGAGTGCATGTGTGTGCTTGTGTGCATGCACCTGTGTGTGTTTGAATCTGTAATATATGTACATCATACAGGAAGGTCACCTGTTATAGCCTGCCTTTCCAATATTTTGACAATTGAAAGAGTGCAAGAGAGCAGCCTCAGGGCTGGAATAAAAGACAGCTTGTTACACAGTAACTAGGCCAGAGAGAAGAGAGGCTGTGTTTGGCTTGTATAAAGTTTACTCCCAGCAGCTAGACTAAAGGGATTTTCACACTACTGAGCCAAACCAGGTCAAGCCAAACCAAACTGTATTGAGCTGGCCTGGTTACACATCCACCATAGTTGCTGGAACCATAATGAAAAAGACAATGTGGAAAGAAATATCAAGCCTGTAAAGTTTGATTCGGGGTCAGCACAATATTGTGAAAAGGGCATAAGACCCCATTGCATTTCTGCTTGTCTTTACCAGACACCAGACAGAGATATTGAAGGGCCCTCAGAGTGGCAGAACTCACCAACTTAACTCACCAACACAAATAATGTTCTTTCCTTTCAGCAGCAGTGTCCTCAGAAACAGCAGATACAAGAATCTTCTCAGTCCTCCCTAACATTTTACCTCCTTTATCCTCTGATTTTACCTCTCCTTTACCTCTCCCTAGCCTCTCTACCTCACAATTGAGTTTCATTTTAAGGGCATGCTGATTTGAAATCCTGTGAATTCTGTGAAGGATGTTGTTAATTGGGGGGAGGTTTCCGATTGATTCCAGAACCCGGTGTCGTGATATTCTTTGCTGTGTGACGTTTATGTCTGCGCCTCTTTTCAGTTAACAGCTTAAACCTAGAGCATGTAGGTTGTTTGAGCCCAGCCAAGTCATTACCCATACTGTAGGTCAACTGTTATTAGAGTCAGAGAAAATGCAAATGCAGAAGCCAGAGAAAGAGAGTGCATCCTAAATGGCACCATTTTCTCTATGTAGTGCACTACTTTTGGTCAAAAGTAGTGCACTACATAAGGAATAGGGTGCCATTTCAGTCAATTGAAATAAATTAATTTGGCCCTAATCTATGTTGGTCACATATACCTTTTAATAAAAGGTAGGGGCATGGATTAGAAAACCAGTCAGTATCTGGTGTGACCACCATTGGTATCTTGCAGCACGACACATCTCCTTCGCACAGTGTTGATCAGGCTGTTGACTGTGGCCTGTGGAATGTTGTCCCACTCCTCTTCAATGGCTGTGCGATGTTGCTGGATATTGGTGGGAACTGGAACACGCTGTCATACACGTCGATCCAGA
The DNA here is from genome assembly GCF_905237065.1 of Salmo salar. Lineage (NCBI taxonomy): Eukaryota > Metazoa > Chordata > Actinopteri > Salmoniformes > Salmonidae > Salmo > Salmo salar. Next base: position 1,759,799 of record NC_059459.1, on the reverse strand, counting down.
GCATCCCAAACATGCTCAATGGGTGACATGTCTGGTGAGAGATTTGTTGCTGGGAGATTTTCAGCTTCCAGGAATTGTGTACAGATCCTTGCGACATGGGGTCGTGAATTATCATGCTGAAACATGAGGTGATATGATGAATGGCACGACAACGGCCCTCAGGATCTCATCATGTTATCTCTGTGCATTCAAATTGCAATTGAAAAACTGCAATTGTGTTCATTGTCCGTAGCTTATGCCTACTCATACCATAAAGCCACCACCACCATGGGGCACTCTGTTCACAACGTTGACATCAGCAAACCGCTGGCCCACACAACACCACACACGTGGTCTGTGGTTGTGAGGCCAGTTGGACATACTGCCAAATTCTCTAAAATGACTTATGGTAGAGAATGTAATATTAAATTATCTGGCAACAGCTTTGGTGGACATTACTGCTGTCAGCATGCCAATTGCACTCTCCCTCCAAACTTGAGACATCTGTGGCATTGTGTTTTGTGACAAAATTGCTATTTTTAGAGTGTCCTCTTCTGGTCCCCAGCACGAGGTGCACCTGTGTAATGATCACGCTGTTTAATCAGCTTCTTGATATTCCACACCTGTCAGGTGGATGGAATATCTTGGCAAAGGAGAAATGCTCACTAACAGGGATGTTAACACATTTGTGCACAACGTGAGAGAAATACACTTTTTGGGCATATAGAAAATTACTAGGATCTTTTATTTCAGCTCATGAAACACTTTACATGTTGCGTTTATATTTTTGTTCAGTATAAAACACAGAAAAATCTAGTTTTTGACTGCATTCGTACATATTTCATACACATTCTGAAATAATTGGTCACTGAAGACTGACAGTAACTAATGCTGTGTAACAACAAATGGCATGTGATTTTCCTACTACACACAAAAAAAGGAATTACAGCCATAAAAACCTTACAAATTAGTGTTTATTAGAGGTTTATGTTAAATCCAAGTCCTTTTCAGAATCTCATTTCCGGTGTAGTGCTATGACTTCCTGTGCATTTCTGAATTAATTTGTAACTGAAGGCTGACAGGGTTCAAGTGAATTCAATCCCAAAAGCTTTATTGTCCATTGAATTAACATACGATGGAACATTCTTCAATCTCTCTAGTTCCCATAAGCCTGTGTCCCCAGTCAGTCCCTACAGTGGTTGAGCCCTCCTCTGTGACCTGCTGTGAGGTTACCCACACCTGCGCTTCACACTAACGAGCCAGAACCCAACTAGCCCCCTAGCCCAGTCCTCCCTTCCCCCCCCTCAAAATCAAACAAACAAACAGAGCCTAAACGAACACCAAGCCCAACCCTAACCCTCTTGTTAATTGATTCATCTGGAACATGTGTGCGCCTGGATGTTGCATAGTTCTCTGGTTGGACCTTGCACGCCTTCTCCTCTCCTTCCTCCTGTTCTTCAGCTGGCGTTACATACATGCACGTACACACATAAACGTACACACGCATGCACGCACACAAACTCATGCATTCCCCACATGCAGATCCACAGAGGGATGGAGAAGTGTATACCACAGAGTAGTGTCAGCCTTTAGCAATGTTCACATCCCTTCTCATTAACTTTGGGTTAGGACCTCAATAAGTGTACTGTATGTAGGGCTGCATCCTAGCTTGAGATGTACTGTATACATATATAACTTTCCCATACATTTTCCATTGATAAAAGGGGATGGTGTGGGTGTCTGAAGTTAGGTATTGGTATTATGTGTCTTTGAATAGCCACTAACTGGAGTTTAATGATGATGATGAGTATTATGAAAGCTCTGTAATCTTGATGTCCAACTATGACCACTATATGTACTGTACATCCACTGACACCTTGAGTGCACCTCTTCTCCTCTATCACCCCTCTCACTCTTTCAATCCTCCAGTCTCTCTCTCTCTCTCTCTCTCTACCTCTCTTGGCCGGGCAATGTGCAAATCTGTAATGGTTGATTTAGTGCTGTGAAAATCTAGCGTACACTCTCAATTGTAGTTTCCTTGCAAATCTTTTCCATTCTAAACGCAGATGAGTCAGCCGGCCTAGTGGGGGAGCCGAATTCCCCGACAGACGAGGAAGGTGAGCTCTTCTTCTTCCTTTCTGGGCCCTGTTCGATTAGTTCAGAAATGCATCCTTCCTTCCTTACCTTCAAGTAATTACAAATCTGAATTGGTTGGGCACTTTAAATAATGGCACTTTAATACTGTTTACATATCTTACATTACTCATATCACATGTATATACTGTATTTTATACCATCTACTGAACCTTGCCTAGGTAGTTGTTGGGGAATTGTTAGATTACTTGTTAGATATTACTGTACTGCCGGAACTAGAAGCACAAGCATTTCGCTACACTTGCATTAACATCTGCTAACCATGTGTATGTGACCAATAAAATTTGATTTGATAAAAGTAATAAATTAGTAACCTTGTTTTCACCTCAACAATACAAGAAAGGACATTTCTTCAGTATTCGAAAAGGGTCTGAACAAGGAGCAGAACATGTTCCTAGGCTGTCATTGAAAATAAGAGTTTGTTCTTAACTGACTTGCCTAGTTAAATAAAGGTTAAAAAAATAAACTCATGTGATGGATAATGTGTGTTTGATTGAATATTCTGTAATTTTCTTTCAGACATCATTTCTCAGTACCCCACCCTCTGGACAGAGCAGGTCCGCAGCCGGCAGAACAACAGGACCAGAACACAATGTGAGTTCAAGAGACATTTCTACCTATCCAATGATTGTTTTTTAGATTGCATTGTGAACTGAATTGATGAAGCTCTGTGAGTTTTGTGAGAATATCTTAGTAGAAGAAAGACTTTCATTATGATTAAGTATTTTATGAGAGTATTGAATGGGATACACCAATCTATATGATATTAGTATATGGGATGAGTATGCTGCATTCGCAATTGATGATGGTTTTGAGCTCTGTCTGTCTTTTTTCTTATGCCATGTGCCTGTAATTGTCAGCATTGCAGTATCCTCTCCATTCCCCTGGCTCTATCTATCCTCTAACACACAGATTGATCTCATTGCATGGATCAATGGCGTTTTATTTATTCCCATCTACTCATTTGGGGAAGATTACTGCTGTATGAAACAATGTTATTTTTGGTGTCTATGTCATGATACGTGTGTGTGTGCGCATGTGCATGCATGCGTGTGTGTGAATCACTCAGTCTTGATTTTCGACCAATGAAAACGTTGCAAACGCAGTGTTGATGGTTTTGATTACCCAATGAACTCCCATGTGCTCCTTGTGGGGTATTGGATTTCTATCTATTAAAATATTATCAAAAGAGAGACACACAGAGAGAACAATAGTAAAGAGAGACAGAGGAAGAGAGAGTTAAGAGAGCAAAGGAGGTATTTAGTGTCTTTCGTGTGGCTAAAGCTCTTGTAAAATGAAAACAAACAAAGACAAAGGGGATATGCATTATCCTACTGTTGATTCCAAGCCCAGAGAGAAGCCACAAAGAAGAAGTAGAGGAAAGAAAGAAGAAATGTTGAAAGCCCCAATGGCCCAGAGGAGCTCTTTAAAAAAATGTGTTGGCATAGAAGTTTAATGCTTTAAAGCTTTGCTGGAGAGCTGTGTGGCATAGGGAAAATTCGGCTACAGGGAGTGATCTGATTGATTTCTGGTGGGACTCTTGGAGAGATATCTTTCTTCGGTGGAGCCAAAGTAAGTCCCTACTACTGGGTTTGGGAATGTTTAAGGAAAAATATGCAGACATAAAAGCTAGTTGCTTTAGATACCGTAGATGTAGCATTTTTCTCTCTGGGAAAATGTGTGTGTGTGTGTGCGTGTGTGTGTGTGTAAATATTTACTTAACTTGAGCACAGGGACCTCTGTTCAGTCATTAGCCCTTTAATGCCGGTAAACAGTGCAGTGGGGGGCTGATAAAGCGGTCTGCACACACTGTCTCTGAACACTCCTCCTCCTCCGTTGCTTCCTTTCCTCTCCTTTAAAAAATAAAATAAAATAAAATTGTATTGGTCACATACACATATGTTGCAGATGTTATCGCGGGTGTAGCAAAATGCTTGTGTTCCTAGCGCCAAGAGTGCAGTAATACCTAACAATATAAAACAATACACGTAAATCCCCAAAATTAAGAAATATTAGATGAGCAATGTCAGAGTCTGGAGAGCCTTTCGGTTCCGGAGCTGCAATTGCAGTACCAGGTGGTGATACAGCCTGACAGGATGCTCTCAATGGTGCATTTGTAGAAGTTTGTGAGGGCCTAAGGTGGCAAGCCAAATGTCTTCAGCCTCTTGAGGTTGAAGAGGCGCTGTTGCGCCTTCTTCACCGCACTGTCTGTGTGGATGGACCATTTCAGGTTGTCAGTGATGTGCACACCGAGGAACTTGAATCTTTTAACCCCATCCACTGAGACCTTGTTGATGTGGATGGGGGTGTGCTCCCTCTGCTGTCTCCTGAAGTCCAGGTTCAGCTCCTTTGTTTTGTTGACGTTCAGGGAGAGGTTATTTTCTTGGCACCACTCTGATAGGGCGCTCACCTCCTCCCTTTAGGCTGTCTTATCCTTGTTGGTAATCAGGCTTACCACTGTTGTCGTCTGCAGACTTGATGATTGTGTTGGAGACATGCGTGGCCAAGCAGTCATGGGTGAACAGGCAGTACAGGAGGGGGCTGAGCACACACCATTGTGGGGCCCCCGTGTTGAGGATCAGCATAGCGGAGGTGTTGTAGCCTCCCTTCACCACCTGGGGTTGACCTGTCAGGAAGTCCAGGACCCAGTAGCACAGGGTGGGGTTCCGACCCAGGGCCCCAAGGTTAGTGTTGAGCTTGGAGGACACTATGGTGTTGAAGGCTGAGCTGTTGTCAATTAACAGAATTCTTACATAGGTATTCCTCTTGTCCAGATGGGATAGGGCAGTGTACAGTACAATGGTGATTGCATCATCTGTGGATCTGTTGGGGCGTTTTGCTAATTGTAGTGGGTCTAGGTTGTTGGGTAAGGTGGAGGTGATATGATCCTTATCCTTAACTAGCCTCTCAAAGCTCTTCATGATGACAGAAGTGTGTGCTACGGGGCAATTAGTAATTTAGTTTAGTTACCTTTGCTTTCTTAGGTACAGGAACAATGTAGGGATGGGCATGAGTAATCAAGTACTCGAGTACTCGAACTGACCTCAATGCTCGATCTTTAAACAGATAATTTTTTTTCTAATACTGTAAAACTATTTGGTCGAAATTTTGTCTTGAAGACAACGTTACTTTGCTTTGACTCTAGTGTTCCATTTGTACATGTGCATTTCAGGGACACAACAAAAAAATAAACCAAGCCAAGCATCACACAGTTCTGCTCACTAAATTCCCTTTCCCCTCCATGTCTCACTACTCACTCAATTGTGTACCGACTGCTCCCTCTACACACACGTGCTGTGTACGCCTACAGAAATAAATGCTTATAAAAATGTATCTAACTGATGGGAAACACAAGCTACATTCCTTGCCAAATGATGACAATTTTATTACAAATTCTAAATGGACTGGTTGACTGAAGTATGGATATATGTGTTTCCAACAATGAACTGTAGATTTGGAATATTTGTCATTAGTTGTTTAGGGTACTGGTACTAGTCAAAATTTTCACAAAGTCAAAATTGGCAATATTGTAAAAATGCATGAAAACAAAAAATTGCTTTTTGGTCTTAATTTAAGGTTAGGCATAAGGCTAACAGTGTGGTTCAGGTCAGGGTTAGGTTTAAAATCAGATTTTAAGAAGCAAACTTGTAGAAACAGGCAGGGTTTATTACCCCCCTAAACATAGACAGGTTCCACAATGAAAACATGGAAAAAGTTATTAGTTTGATGAAGACTAAGAGCGTATTTTCATCAGAATCATTAAGCCTAGGCCTACTCCCCAAACAGATGTCTTGGCCATAATTCATCCCCATGTAGTGTTCAATGTAGAAGGAACAGGCATAATAAACTCTATCTGCATATCAAAAAGAAGACCTGTTTGATTTTGGTTTGTAACCCTTGCCAAATTGAGCCTATTTCACATTATCACTCTAAGAGTGACTGTTCCAGACACGAGACACGAATGGCTTTGCACTATTCTGTTCTATTTTATTTTGATATTTTACATCATGTTTTTTTTACTATAAAATAGGTGTCTTTCCTGTGATCAGGGCTCGGGAAATAAGGGGTCTTGTCTACAAAATTAACAAAACAAGGCTATGCCATTGCACAGCGATAGGCTTCTACAAGTAAGCGCCACACTGCTGAGGTTACTACCTTTTTGAAGATGTTCCACAATGTTAACCAGTTGATTTTACAGTTTTCAATAAATACATCTTAAATGGCACTTGTTTTTTTATTGACTGAATGAATATGGGGCAATTTAGCAATTAGTATGTGTTGTCTGTAATGGTTATGATAAATTAGGCATTGTTGCTCGCTGTTGGCATATTGATAAATATGAACATTTTCTGAAAATAGCAACAACAACAAAAACTATTTTTTTGGAGTACTCGAGTACTATAAAAAAACATGCAAGTACTAGAACAGTCAAAAAGGTAAAATGCCCATCCCTAAAAGAATGGTGGACATCTTGAAGCAAGTGAGGTCAACAGACTGGGATAGGGAGAGATTGAATATGTCCATAAACAGTCCAGCCAGCAGGTCTGCGCATGCTCTGAGGACACGGTTAGGAATGCCGTCTTGCAAGGGTTAACACGCCTTTTGGTTTTGGGTAAGTTCTTATCGTAACAGTGGGAACAACATCCTCTATGCACTTCCTGATGATCTCAGCCACCGAGTCAGTGTATACGTCAATGTTATTCTCAGTGGCAACCCGGAACATATCCCAGTCTGTGTGATCAAAACAATCTTGAAGCATAGATTCCGATTGGTCAGACCGATGTTACCACAGGTACTTCCTTTTTAAGTTTCTGCCTAAAGAAAAGGAGGCGTAATGGAGGTGTGATCTGATTTGCTGAAGGGAGTGCAGGGGAGGGCCTTGTAGCCACCCCGGAAGGGGGAGTAGCAATGGTCAATAATTTTTGTTGGTGATGTGTTGGAAATACTTTGGTAGCGGTTCTTCAGATTTGCTTTATTAACCTGTTAGGGCTAGGGGGCAGTATTGACACGGCTGGATAAAAAACATACCCGATTTAATCTGGTTACCACTCCTACCCAGTAACTAGAATATGCATATACTTATTACATATGGATAGAAAACACCCTACATTTTCTAAAACTGTTTGAATGGTGTCTGTGAGTATAACAGAACTCAAATGGCAGGTCAAAACCTGAGAGATTCCTTTACAGGAAGTGGCCTGTCTGACCATTTCTTGAACTTCTTTTCCATCTCTATCATTTACTAAGGATCTCTGCTCTAACGTGACACTTCCCACGTCGTCCATAGGCGCTCAGAGCCCGGGAAAAAACAGAATGTCGTCATTCCAGCCCCAGGCTGAAACACATTATCGCCTTTCTCAAGTGGCCGATCAAGGGACACTGGGCTTATGCGCGTGACCCCGACCGCCCCGCCTTTGGGATTTTTTCCTCTGTTTGCCAAAAAGGAGATTCCCTGTCGGAATATTATCGCTTTTCTACGAGAAAAATGTCGTAAAAATTGATTTTAAACAGCGGTTGACATGCTTCGAAGTACGGTAATGGAATATTTTGAAATTTATTGTCACGAATTGCGCCATGCGCGCGACACTTCTTTACTATTTCGGATAGTGTCTGGAACGCATGAACAAAACGCCGCTATTCGGATATAACGATGGATTATTTTGGACCAAACCAACATTTGTTATTGAAGTAGCAGTCCTGGGTGTGCATTCTGACGAAGACAACAAAAGGTAATCAAACTTTTATAATAGTAAACCTGATATTGGTGAGTGCTAAACTTGCCAGGTGTCTAAATAGCGAGCCCGTGATGCCTGGGCTATGTACTTAGAATATTGCAAAATGTGCTTTCACCAAAAAGCTATTTTAAAATCGGACATATCGAGTGCATAGAGGAGGTCTGTATCTATAATTCTTAAAATAATTGTTATGCTTTTTGTGAACGTTTATCGTGAGTAATTTAGTAAAATGTTAGCGAATTCCCGGGAAGTTTGCGGGGGTATGCTAGTTCTGAACGTCACATGCTAATGTAAAAATCTGGTTTTTGATATAAATATGAACTTGATTGAACAAAACATGCATGTATTGTATAACATAATGTCCTAGGGTTGTCATCTGATGAAGATCATCAAAGGTGAGTGCTGCATTTAGCTGTCTTCTGGGTTTTGGTGACATTATATGCTGGCTTGAAAAATGGGTGTCTGATTATTTCTGGCTTGGTACTCTGCTGACATAATCTAATGTTTTGCTTTCGTTGTAAAGCCTTTTTGAAATCGGACAGTGTGGTTAGATTAACGAGAATCTTGTCTTTAAATGGCTGTAAAATAGTCATATGTTTGAGAAATTGAAGTAATAGGATTTTTAAGGTTTTGAAAATCGCGCCACAGGCTGGCAGTGGCTGTTACGTAGGTGGGACGCAAGCGTCCCACCTAGCCCATAGAGGTTAGATTCCCCAGCTACAATAAATGCGACCTCAAGATATGCAGGTTCCAGTTGGCACAAAGTCCAATGTAGTTCCTTGAGAGCTGTCACGGTGTCGGCTTGAGGGGGAATATACACGGCCATGACGATGAACAAAAATAATTATTTCAGGAGGTAATGCGGTCAGCATTTGATAGTGAGGTATTCCAGATCGAGAGAACAAAAGGACTTGAGATCCTGTATGTTATCACAATCACACCATGAGTAGTTAATCATGAAATACACCTCCGCCTTTCTTCTTTCTGGAGTGATCTTTCTTCCTGTCCGCTCGATGTACGGAGAACCTAGCTGGCTGTATGGACGAGGGTAGTATATCAGGCGCAAACTATGATTCCGTGAAACAGAGTATGTTACAGTCCCTAATGCCTCTCTGGAAAGAGATCCTCGCCCTGAGCTTGTCTACTTTATTGTCCAGAGACTGAACATCAGCAAGTAATATACTCGGAAGCGGTGGATAGCATACACGCCTCCTGAGTCAGAATAAAAGCCCACTCCATATTCCTCTTCTCCGTCGCCGGCGTCTTGCAGCAGCCCCTGGGATGAGTGGAAATGCCTCGGGGGGGGGGTACAAATAAAGGTTCCAATTCAGAAAGTCGGATTACCGGTTGAAATGCTGGTGAGTGACCGCTGATCTAATATCCAAAAGTTATTATGGGCTGTAGGTAATAATGTAAGAAATAACAACCATACAAATCAAAATACTGCATGTCTGTCGGGCACTCTTGATTTACCTCTGCTACCTTCTGGTTCCTCCTCTGTGGGGGTCTAGGGTCTGATGCTGCTGTTAGTCACAGAATGTGGATAGTTTCACGGCCCCTCCTCTGCAGTGCAGGGGCGGTTCCTCCTGCAGGCAGAGGAGGGTCGTCAGTGATTGGAGCTGGCGTGATTGGAGCCACCTGGGCTCAGGGTATTTAAACTTGCTGCTTCACTAACCACTCCCTCTCTCTCCCTGCTCCTCCAGGTATGATCCTGTTTTGTTTGTTCCTTTGTAGGTTAACTTAGTTTCCACTCAGTCATGTTCACAAACACAGATTCATGCATCCATGCACCTTACCTACACCCTACATTATGACATTTCCACAACTCATTACTTTTTCTTTGTTTAAAGTTAATCTTACATCTAGACGTTCCGCTAGCGGAACACCTGCTCCAATATCCAATGATAGGCGTGGCGCGAAATACAAACTCCTCGAAAATCCGAAAACTTCAATTTTTCAAACATATGACTATTTTACACCATTTTAAAGACAAGACTCTCCTTTATCTAACCACACTGTCCGATTTCAAAAAGGCTTTACAGCGAAAGCAAAACATTAGATTATGTCAGCAGAGTACCCAGCCAGAAATCGACACCCATTTTTCAAGCTAGCATATAATGTCACAAAAAACAAAACCACAGCTAAATGCAGCACTAACCTTTGATGATCTTCATCAGATGACACTCCTAGGACATTATGTTATACAATACATGCATGTTTTGTTCAATCAAGTTCATATTTATATAAAAAAACAGCTTTTTACATTAGCATGTGACGTTCAGAACTAGCATTCCCACCGAACACTTCCGGTGAATTTACTAAATTACTCACGATAAACGTTCACAAAAAAAAAAAAAAATTGTTTTAAGAATTATAGATACAGAACTCCTCTATGCACTCGCTATGTCCGATTTTAAAATAGCTTTTCGGTGAAAGCACATTTTGCAATATTCTAAGTAGAAAACCCGGCATCACAGGGCTAGCTATTTACACACCCACCAAGTTTAGCACTCACCAAAGTCAGATTTACTATAAGAAAAATGTTATTACCTTTGCTGTTCTTCGTCAGAATGCACTCCCAGGACTTCTACTTCAATAACAAATGTTGGTTTGGTCCCAAATAATCCATAGTTATATCCAAATAGCGGCGTTTTGTTCGTGCGTTCAAGACACTATCCGAAAGGGTAAATAAGGGTTACGCGCCCGACGCGTTTCGTGACAAAAAAATTCTAAATATTCCATTACCGTACTTCGAAGCATGTCAACCGCTGTTTAAAATCAATTTTTATGCCATTTTTCTCGTAAAAAAACGATAATATTCCAACCGGGAAAGCGTGTTTAGGTTCAAAGAAAGAGAAAGTAAAAACATGGGATCCCCTCGTGCACGAGCCTCAGTCTGATGGCCCTCTGATCGACCGCCATCCAAACGCGCTAAAGTTTTTCAGCCAGCAGCTGGAATTACATCATTCAGCTTTTTCCCGGGTTCTGAGAGCCTATGGGAGCCGTAGGAAGTGTCACGTTACAGCAAAGATCCTACATTTTCTTTAAACAGTGCCAAGAAGCCCAAGGAATGGTCAGAGAGGGTACTTCCTGTTTGGAATCTTCTCAGGTTTTTGCCTGCCATATGAGTTCTGTTATACTCACAGACACCATTCAAACAGTTTTAGAAACTTTAGGGTGTTTTCTATCCAAAGCCAATAATTATATGCATATTCTAGTTTCTGGGCAGGAGTAATAATCAGATTAAATCGGGTACGTTTTTTATCCGGCCGTGAAAATACTGCCCCCTAGCCATAACAGGTTATTGTGCTTCTTCTTGAGCCACTCCTTTGCTGCCTTGGCTGTGTGTTTTGGGTCATTGTCATGCTGGAATACCCATCCACAACCCATTTTCAATGCCCTGGTTGAGGGAAGGAGGTTCTCACCCAAGATTTGACGGTACATGGCCTCATCCATCGTCCCTTTGATGCGGTGAAGTTGTCCTGTCCCCTTAGCTGAAAACACCCCCAAAGCATAATGTTTCCACCTCCATGTTTGATGGTGGGGATGGTGTTCTTGGGATCATAGGCAGCATTCTTCCTCCTCTAAACACTGCGAGTTGAGTTGATGCCAAAGAGCTCCTTTTTTTTCTCATCTGACCACAACACTTTCACCCAGTTGTCCTCTGAATCATTCAGATGTTCCTTTGCAAACTTCAGACGGGCATGTATATGTGCTTTCTTGAGCAGGGGGACTTTGCGGGCGCTGCAGGATTTCAGTCCTTCACGGCATAGTGTGTTACCAATTGTTTTCTTGGTGACTATGGTCCCTGCTGCCTTGAGATCATTGACAAGATCCTCCCGTGTAGTTCTGGGATGATTCCTCACCGTTCTCATGATCATTGCAACTCCATGAGGTGATCTTGCATGGAGCCCCAGGCCGAGGGAGATTGACAGTTCTTTTGTGTTTCTTCCATTTGCGAATAATTGCACAAACTATTGTCACCTTCTCACCAAGCTGCTTGGCGATGGTCTTGTAGCCCATTCCAGCCTTGTGTAGGTCTACAATCTTGTCCCTGACATCCTTGGAGAGCTCTTTGGTCTTGGCCATGGTGGAGAGTTTGGAATCTGATTGATTGCTTCTGTGGACAGGTGTCTTTTATACAGGTAACACGCTGAGATTTGGAGCACTCCCTTTAAGAGTGTGCTCATAATATCAGCTCATTACCTGTATAAAAGACACCTGGGAGCCAGAAATCTTTGTGATTGAGAGGGGGTCAAATACTTATTTCCCTCATTAAAATGCAAATCAATTTATAACATTTTTGACATGCGTTTTTCTGGATTTTTTTCTTATTCTGTCTCTCACTGTTGAAATAAACCTACCATTAAAATTATAGACTGATCATTTCTTTGTCAGTGGGCAAACGTACAAAATCAGCAGGGATCAAATACTTTTTACCTCACTGTACTCTATAGGCATTCAATTGAAAATACCCACATAAAAAAAAATCCCACTTCCTTGATGGATTTTCCTCAGGTTTTCACCTGCTATATCAATTCTGTTATACTCACAGACATTATTCTAACAGTTTTGGAAACTTTAGAGTTTTCTATCCATATCTACCAATTATATGCATAGCCTAGCTTCTGGGCCTGAGTAACAGGCAGTTTACTTTGGGCACGCTTCTCATCTAGATGTCGAAATACTGCCCCCAAGACATAAGATGTTAAATGAATCTTCTCCAGGTGTACTGTGTGTGGGTGTCTATATACCAAGGTGGACCATCTCCACTGCGCTGACTTGATCTGTTCTCGCTGCTTATCCTCTTACCCCTGACCCCTCAGCCTCGTCATGTGACCAGGAGCAGCAGTCGGCCCAGGAGGAAGCGCGGCAGCACAAGAACGAGGCGGTGTTCGTGCCCGACTGTGCCCAAGGGGGCCTCTACAAGCCTGTCCAGTGTCACCCGTCCACCGGGTACTGCTGGTGCGTGCTGGTGGACACTGGGCGGCCCATTCCTGGCACCTCCACCAGGTGAGAGACTGGTACTGCCCTCCTTGGCAGTACAGCTACAATACACCTGACAGGGGGCTGGAGCTGGAAGTTTTCAACCTGTATTACAGTAGGCTATCGATATATCGTCTTATTGGGTACCCTGCTTTGTGTCCTGCTTTGTATAGTGTACGTCCTGAAGCTTCCAAGTGTACAGATGCAACTACATACCAACGCACATGCAGGTACATACAGAATGCCCTCACATCCACATTTCCTATAGAGTCCAATCACACATTAAACTGAGTGCCAGTCACCAGTAGCTAAGCGGTCCATCATGGGCACTGCTGTGTGTGTGATTGAGTGGTTGGTGAGGTTGAGTGTGGGGTTCAGGGGTCAGCGAGGCTGGCAGAGAAGGGGCATGCGTGCGGGTACAGTTTTAATGAGTGGGGGGAAGGATGCAGAGCTGGGTATCGGATTAACAAGGCCCCAGGCAGGGCGCCAGACAGCGCATTAGTCTGTTCTTGGCCAGGACGCATGGCACAGCAGTGGCAATCGGGGCTTCACTCTCTCGCATTTTCCAAGGGAGGGCATGAAAGACATCCCTGTGTCCCACGCTCTCTGTTTCCCTGTTTCTCTCTATCTCACACACAATTTCCTTTCTCTTTCTCTCTTTCTCTCATCTCACTATCACTGTTCCTCTTTTCTCTCTTTTCTCTCTTTTCCCTCTTTCCCCTCTTTCCCCTCTTTTCCCTCTTTCCAAGTTGCAGATAAAGTATTTAGCCACAGTAATATTTCTAGATTAAGTGGGACTTTAAACTGCTGACATTTGATTGCATGGGGAGATGGGGGATGAATTATAGCATTGTTAATTTAACCATAAGAGTGAACTGAACAGCATTAATAGTTCTTTACATTGTGTATCACAGATATGAGCAACCAAAGTGTGATGGCAACGCCAGAGCCCATCCCACCAAACCGAAGGACCATTACAGAAGCAGACATCTTCAAGGTGGGTCTGGGTGGATGAAGTCTACATGGTCTCTTTCCTCTTTCCTATCCGGAACACATTGTGGAATCTTAATCCTAACCATTAATATGGGCACGTATTTCATCCGAACGTGAAAATACTGCCCCCTACACGTAAGAAGTTAAACTTGTCTATGACCCTAACTATGCTTTGTGACCTATAACTAATATATCACTATATAGTGATATTTTATTGTGTTAGAAAATAAGATCAAAATTGGTTTAATTGTCATTTTTTTGTCAACAATCTACACAAAAATACTATGTGGAAGAAGATTAATAGAAATTAAATAACTAAAATATAGTTGCATAATTATTCAGCTCCCTGAGTCAATAGATGTTAGAAACAGCTTTGTCATTGATTACAGCTGTGAGTCTTCTTGGGTGTCTATAAGAGCTTTGAACAACTGGATTGTGTAATATTTGCCTATTATTCTTTTTAAAATTCTTTACGCTCTGTCAATATGTTGGGGATCATGGATAGACAGCAATTTTCAAGCAGATTTAAGTCAAAACTGTAACTTGGCCACTCAGGAACATTCACTGTCTTCTTGGTAAGCAACTCCAGTGTAGATTTGGCCTTGTGTTGTAGTTTATTGTCCTACGGAAAGGTGAATCCCTCTCCCAGTCTCTGGTGTAAAGCAGACTGAAGCAGGTTTTCTCTAGGAGTTTGCCTGTGCTTAGCTTCATCCTGTTTATTTTTATCCTGAAGCTCCCCAGTATTTGCAGATAACAAGCATACCCATACCATGATTCAGGCACCACCATGCTTGAAAATAAGGAGGCAGTTACTCAGGGATGTGTTGTGTTGGATTTGTCCCTAACATAAGGCTTTGCATTAGGCCAAAAAGTGTATTCCTTTGCTGTGTTTTTGTTTCTTCAGTATTACTTTAGTACCTTGTTGAATACAAGATGCATGTTTTGGAATATTTTTATTCTGTATATTTGTATTCTTCTTTTCACTCTGTCATTTAGGTCATTATTGTGGAGTAACTACAATATTGTTGATCCATCCTCAGTTTTCCCCCATCACAGTCATTGAATGTTTTAAAATCACCAATTGCCTCATGGCTTCCACTCATGACATCCCCTAAGCAGTTTAATTCCTGTCCTGCAGCTCAGTTCAGAAGGACTATATCTTTGTGTCTGGGTGATTTAACCCTTGTGTGGTGTTCATGTTTTTGTTATTCATCCAATGTTTGCGGGTCTGATGGATCCACAACATTAATGGGTTTTTAAAACAATACAGTCGTAACAATTTACGTAAAAATACTTAATACTTAGATGTTGGCTTATATCAATTACGAGCAATATAGACAACATACATGGTTCATATTTGCTATTTACCTCATCTAGATCACATGTATAAATAAAAGTGCTAATAGAAAACACCATAAAGTTTCTAAAACTGTTTGAATGGTGTCTATGAGTATAACAGAACTCATATGGCAGGCAAAAACCTGAGAAGATTCCTTACAGGAAGTGACCTGTCTGACAAGTTCTTGTTCTTCTTGGCGCTCTTTAATGAAAACTGAGGATCTTTGCTGTAATGTGACACTTCCTACGGCTCCCATAGGCTCTCAGAAGGTGGGAAAAAGCTGAATGATGTAATTCCAGCCACTGGCTGAAAAACATTAGCGCTTTTGATAAGTGCTCTATCAGAGGACAATGGGACGGAGGCGCGTGCACGAGTCGACCCCATGTTTTTATTTTCTCTCCCTTTGAACCTAAACACGCTTTCCCGGTCGGAATATTATCGCTTTTTTTACGAGAAAAATGGCATAAAAATTGATTTTAAACAGCGGTTGACATGCTTCGAAGTACGGTCATGGAATATTTAGAAATCTTTTGTCACGAAATGCGTCGTGCGCGTCACCCTTCTTTACCATTCGGATAGTGTCTTGAACGCACGAACAAAACAGAGGATATTTGAACATAACTATGGATTATTTTGAACCAAACCAACATTTGTTATTGAAGTAGAAGTCCTGGGAGTGCATTCTGACGAAGAACAGCAAAGGTAATAACCTTTTTCTTATAGTAAATCTGACTTTGGTGAGTGCTAAACTTGGTGGGTGTCTAAATAGCTAGCCCTGTGATGCCGGGCTATCTACTTAGAATATTGCAAAATGTGCTTTCACCAAAAAGCTATTTTAAAATCGGACATAGCGAGTGCGTAGAGGAGTTCTGTATCTATAATTCTTAAAATAATTGTTATGTTTTTTGTGAACGTTTATCGTGAGTAATTTAGTAAATTCACCAGAGGTTTACGGTGGGTATGCTAGTTCTGAACGTCACATGCTAATGTAAAAAGCTGGTTTTTGATATAAATATGAACTTGATTGAACAAAACATGCATGTATTGTATAACATAATGTCCTAGGGTTGTCATCTGATGAAGATCATCAAAGGTTAGTGCTGCATTTAGCTGTGGTTTGGGTTTATGTGACATTATATGCTAGCTTGAAAAATGGGTGTCTGATTATTTCTGGCTGGGTACTCTGCTGACATAATCTAATGTTTTGCTTTCGTTGTAAAGCCTTTTTGAAATCGGACAGTGTGGTTAGATTAACGAGAGTCTTGTCTTTAAAATGGTGTAAAATAGTCATATGTTTGAGAAATTGAAGTAATAGCATTTCTAAGGTATTTGAATAACGCGCCACGGGATTCAACTGGCTGTTGAGTAGGTGGGACGATTTCGTCCCGCCTACCCTAGAGAGGTTAACCACCATAAATTATAAACTTATGAAATAAGTTATGAAGTTCATCATAACTTATTTCATCTGCCTTTAAATGCTTTTCCGCATTCTGGTTGTGGTAGAACGTAATATATCATCTCGTGACTCCAAGTTTAATTCGTCATGGTGCATTTCAACCGCAATTATGACTATCTATTTCACCAACAAAAAAATTATCGTAACTTCTCTAGAGTATTTTGTTTTGTCGACATTTGGGAAATTTTACAGACAAAATTGCTGTTTTTTTGCATTAGGTAATTCATCCGCATGAAATGGTTGGATGGAAACCTGGTTACTTTAACCTGTTGGGTCTAGGGGGCAGCATTTGCACGTCTGGATAAAAAAAATGTACCCGATTTAATCTGGTTACTAATCCTACCCAGTAACTAGAATATGCATATACTTATTATATATGGATAGAAAACACTCTAAAGTTTCTAAAACTGTTTGAATGGTGTCTGTGAGTATAACAGAACTCATTTGGCAGGCAAAACCCTGAGACATTTTCTGACAGGAAGTGGATACCTGATGTGTTGTATTGACTTTAAACCTATCCCATTGAAAAACACAGGGCCTTAGGAATATTTTGGCACTTCCTATTGCTTCCACTAGATGTCACCAGCCTTTACAAAGTGTTTTGAGTCTTCTGGAGGGAGATCTGACCGAACAAGAGCCATGGAACGATGATGTCCCATTAGACACCTGGCGCGCGAGTTCATGTTGGGTACCCTCGTTCCAATACGTTATAAAAGAGTATGCATTCGTCCACCTTGAATATTATTCATGTTCTGGTTAAAAAAGGCCCTAATGATTTATGCTATACAACGTTTGACATGTTTGAACGAACGGAAATATATTTTTTCCCCTCGTTCATGACGAGAAGTCCGGCTGGCTTACATCATGTGCTAACGAGACGGAGATTTTTGGACATAAATGATGAGCTTTTTTGAACAAAACTACATTCGTTATGGACCTGTGATACCTGGAAGTGACATCTGATGAAGAGAATCAAAGGTAATGGATTATTTACATAGTATTTTAGATCTCCCCAACATGACGTCTAGTCTGTATCGCAACGCGTATTTTTCTGGGCGCAGTGCTCAGATTATTGCAAAGTGTGATTTCCCAGTAAGGTTATTTTTAAATCTGGCAAGTTGATTGAGTTCAAGAGATGTAAATCTATAATTCTTTAAATGACAATGTAATATTTTACCAATGTTTTCTAATTTTAATTATTTAATTTGTGACGCTGACTTGACTGCCGGTTATTGGAGGGAAACGATTTCCTCAACATCAATGCCATAGTAAAACGCTGTTTTTGGATATAAATATGAACTTGATAGAACTAAAAATGCATGCATTGTCTAACATAATGTCCTAGGAGTGTCATCTGATGGAGATTGTAAAAGGTTAGTGCATCATTTTAGCTGGTTTTATGGTTTTGGTGACCCTGTCTTTGACTTGACAAAACATTACACACAACTCTTGTAAATGTACTGTCCTAACATACTCTAAATTTATGCTTTCGCCGTAAAACCTTTTTGAAATCGTAAAACGTGGTTAGATTAAGGAGATGTTTATCTTTCAAATGGTGTAAAATAGTTGTATGTTTGAAAAATTTGAATTTTGACATTTATTTGGATTCAAATTTGCCGCTCTTGAAATGCACCTGCTGTTGATGGAGTGCACCACGGGTGGCACGCTAGCGTCCCACCTAGCCCCAAGAGGTTTTAAGTAACATGTAAGTAATATGTCAGTTTAGGTGACATATTACTACATAATGGTTAGATATGACTATTTTGACATTCTAATGAGACCATGTTGGTTTCACAGCAGTTTACCCTGTCTGCTGATCCCAACACAAGGGGCAGAAACACAGTGCCTGTGTGTGTGTTTGTTGACATCATTAGTGTTTATCCATGAAATGCTTGACGCAGGCTGGCTTGATATTTCCCACAACCCCTCACATTGTGTGTGTGTGTTTGTGTGTGATAGAGAGGAGACAGATGCTAATTAGTGAGGTATGTAATTAGTGACTGACAGGGAGAGATGTGAAATAGGCGGGTGACAGGAATCGCCAGTTGAGGATGGAAGAGTGTGAGAGAGGGAAAGATAATGAAGGACAGGAAGTATGGGGGATACCATGGATAGTTAGTGGAAGATGGATGAACAACAGGGATAGATCGGTGTGGGCAGAAGAAATCCCAAGAGGGACTCATAGTTTTGGGTGGCACTGGTTGGTTTTTAGGCCTAGGTTTAAAAAAAAAAAAAAAAAATTGTACAGGAATGCTATTCAGTACAGATTATATTGAACTTAAAGTATCTGCTGTAAAAATATTCAGTGTTTCCCATATGAAATTGTTACCAAAAGTAAGATGAGTTGGCTACAGGAAAATATTGTTGATACTTGACAGGAAATTACAAAAGTTACATATTGGTTACCTTACTCTGTATGTAGTCTTTGGACACATCCATGCTTTGGTTTTGTCACCTTTAGTTTCCGTCACCTTCAGCATTTTAGTTTAAAAACCAAAGTTAGCATTTGATGAGAGCAGCCAGGTAAACAAAACCAAATCATGGATTGCTGTCTCTTCTTAAAGGGTAAGGGAATCATATGAAATGTTTTGAATTTGGGTGAACTATCCCTTTAACCTGTTAGGACTAGGGGGCAGTATTGACACGGCTGGATAAAAAACGTACCCGATTTAATCTGGTTACTACTCCTGCCCAGTAACTAGAATATGCATATAATTATTGGCTTTGGATAGAAAACACTCCAAAGTTTCTAAAACTGTTTGAATGGTGTCTGTGAGTATAACAGAACTCAAATGGCAGGTCAAAACCTGAGAGATTCCTTTACAGGAAGTGGCCTGTCTGACCATTTATTGTCTTTCTTTGACATCTCATTCAATTACAAAGGATCTCTGCGGTAACGTGACACTTCCCACGGCTCCAATAGACTCTCAGAGCCCGGGAAAAACCTGAATGTCGTCATTTCAGCCCCAGGCTGAAACACATTATCGCCTTTGTCAAGTGGCCGATCAAGGGACTGTGGGCTTAGGCGCGTGCACTGGCTGCCCCCGTCTTTGTGTTTTTTCCTCTGTTTTCCGAAAAGGAGATTCCCGGTCGGAATATTATCGCTTTTTTACGAGATAAATTGCATAAAAATTGATTTTAAACAGCGGTTGACATGCTTCGAAGTACGGTAATGGAATATTTAGAATTTTTTTGTCACGAATTGCGCCATGCGCACGACCCTGATTTACCATTTCGGATAGTGTCTGGGACGCACGAACAAAACGCCGCTATTCGGATATAACGATTGATTATTTTGGACCAAACCAACATTTGTTATTGAAGTAGCAGTCCTGGGAGTGCATTCTGACGAAGACAACAAAAGGTAATCAAACTTTTGTAATAGTAAATCTGATATTGGTGAGTGCTAAACTTGCCGGGTGTCTAAATAGCTAGCCCGTGATGGCTTGGCTATGTACTGAGAATATTGCAAAATGTGCTTTCACCAAAAAGCTATTTTAAAATCGGACATATCGAGTGCGTAGAGGAGTTCTGTATCTATAATCCTTAAAATAATTGTTATGCTTTTTGTGAACGTTTATCGTGAGTAATTTAGTAAATTGTTAGTAAATTCCCCGGAAGTTTGCAGGGGGTATGCTAGTTCTGAACGTCACATGCTAATGTAAAAAGCTGTTTTTTGATATAAATATGAACTTGATTGAACAAAACATGCATGTATTGTATAACATAATGTCCTAGGTGTGTCATCTGATGAAGATCATCAAAGGTTAGTGCTGCATTTAGCTGTGGTTTGGGTTTATGTGACATTATATGCTAGCTTGAAAAATGGGTGTCTGATTATTTCTGGCTGGGTACTCTGCTGACATAATCTAATGTTTTGCTTTCGTTGTAAAGCTTTTTTGAAATCGGACAGTGTGGTTAGATTAACGAGAGTCTTGTCTTTAAAATGGTGTAAAATAGTCATATGTTTGAGAAATTGAAGTAATAGCATTTCTAAGGTATTTGAATAACGCGCCACGGGATTCCACTGGCTGTTGAGTAGGTAGAGAGGTTAACCTTAACGTTTTTTATCCGGCCGTGCAAATACTGCCCCCTACCCTAGAGAGGTTAATTCATCTGTAAACCCAGCCCCTTATGGGATGACAGCCATTTGAATAGTGTGTAAGATTCAGACCAAGGGAGCTTGGTCAGTAGTGTGTTTAGCGTTGGGCAGCTTTAGGTAAACAATGAAGCAGGAAAAATGGCATAATCTACTGATCTGGTTTAATAAGGCGCTTTTAGGAAAGCCGATTGACACTGCTTTCACAACTGTGTTAAAAGACGTCTGCCTTGAAAACAGCTTTCATTCTTATTCACACTCCAGGCAGCACGCAAAAACAAATAAAAAAGAATAAATATAATATTCTCAACACCAGACAGCCTCTGATACATGGGCTACATATAGACAGAGGGGCCCTGTTTCACTCACTCGGATGCTTTCTGCTTTCTCAGGTGAGATAGTTTCAGCAGCGAGGTAGAAGCGAAGTGAGAGGGCTCACTCACACCAAAATTTGTCCAGAATACACCCAATGCGTTTCTATAGGCTTAATATGCAGCCCTAAGCTTGTCGCCTGCCTTCCCGCCTTTGGGACAACTACTCCCATTGTTAGTGCGGAGATATGAGCATTTCGGCATTACATACAGATTTCTGATTTCAGCCACTTGTGAATTGGAAAGGAAAGTTGGCGGGTGCACAGCACACTGTTCGGATGCTGGCTTGCCCTAAAGTGAATTGATGTTTTTCCAAAGTTATATAGTTACTTCAGTCGAAATACAATTATTCAAAATACTTAACCAGAGAGCATGACTTAGCCATAGAGAATCATTAGCTTATTTTAAAAATTAGCTGTGGAATATTTAAAATCACAAGCATGTAGGCCTATGCCAATTTGGGAAGCCGGCAATCAGCAATTTGGCAGCACACATGGCAAAAGGCCTAGCTGAGTATTGAGTTGCGGCTGTCAGTGAAAAGCATCTAAAATATGTGTGAAGATAATGTCTTGAGTATAATTTAAAATGTCGAGACAAGAACGGGAGGGGTGTGTAGCTAAGATATGGCAAATCTCTCTTCAGAATGCATATATTCAGCTGTCCAGAATGCCCTCAGCTGTCTCCCTCTAATTCTTTCGCATTCATTGTGTGAATTATTTGCTCTTACATTGTTTAATTTTGTAAATTTCCAATTACGTGTCACAAGTTTGCCTGGTAAATGTACCATTAATCCCCATCATTTAGTTACGTTTTTTAACATTTGATTTATTTCACCTTTATTTAACCAGGTAGGCCAGTTGAGAACACGTTCTCATTTACAACGGTGACCTGGCCAAGATAAAGGATAGCAGTGCGACACAAACAATAACACAGTTACACATGGAATAAACAAACATACAGTCAATAACTGTGATGGCGAGATCATGGAACGGGCAGTCCTTCCCCGGGAGGAAGAGCAGCTCCGTCTTGCCGAGGTTCAGCTTGAGGTGGTGATCCGTCATCCACACTGATATGTCTGACAGACATGCAGAGATGCGATTCGCCGCCTGGTTATCAGAAGGGGGAAAGGAGAAGATTAATTGTGTGTCGTCTGCATAGCAATGATAGGAGAGACCATGTGAGGATATGACAGAGCCAAGTGACTTGGTGTATAGCGAGAATAGGAGAGGGCCTAGAACAGAGCCCTGGGGGACACCAGTGGTGAGAGCGCATGGTGCGGAGACAGATTCTCGCCACGCCACCTGGTAGGAGCGACCTGTCAGGTAGGACGCAATCCAAGCATGGGCCGCGCCGGAGATGCCCAACCCGGAGAGGGTGGAGAGGAGGATCTGATGGTTCACAGTATCAAAGGCAGCAGATAGGTCTAGAAGGATGAGAGCAGAGGAGAGAGAGTTAGCTTTAGCAGTGCGGAGAGCCTCCGTGACACAGAGAAGAGCAGTCTCAGTTGAATGCCCAGTCTTGAAACCTGACTGATTAGGATCAAGAAGGTCATTCTGAGAGAGATAGCAGGAGAGCTGGCCAAGGACGGCACAGTTCAAGAGTTTTGGAGAGAAAAGAAAGAAGGGATACTGGTCTGTAGTTGTTGACATCGGAGGGATCGAGTGTAGGTTTTTTCAGAAGGGGTGCAACTCTCGCTCTCTTGAAGACGGAAGGATAATATAATTGGTAGATGTGGATAGAAAACACTCTCAGCTTCCAAAACTGTTAAAATAATGTCTGAGTATAACAGAGCTAATATGGCAGGTGAAAACTTGAAGAAAATCCATCCAGGAAGTGAGATTTTTTTGATGTGGGTATTTTCAGTTGAATGCCTGTAGAATATCTAATGGGTTAGGACCCAGATTGCATTTCCTTTGGCTTCCACTAGATGTCAACAGTCTTTAGACATTGTTTCAGGCTTATTTTCTGAAAAATGAAGAGGAGACCTCTCTGTCAGTGGACTGAGGAAGAATGCAGAGCTGGTTGCGCGCGTGACCGAGTGTGCACCCTTCGTTGTTTTTCCTTTCTATTGAAAATGCTATTGTCTGGTTGAAATATTATTGATTATTTAGACTGCACCAGAAAGGTTATTAAACATTCATGAAAATACAAGTGTCTTACATCGTTTAAAAGCTTAACTTCTTGTTCACATTATTTTTGAATGACTACCTCATCTCTGTACCCAACATAAACAATTATCTGTCAGCTCCCTCAGCCTAGCAGTGAATTTCAAACACAGATTCAACCAGAAAGACCAGGGAGGTTTTCCAGTGCCTCGCAAAGGGCACTTATTGATAGGTGAGTTAAAAAAAGCAGACATTGAATATCCCTTTAATGTTTTGCTTTCGTTGTAAAGCCTTTTTGAAATCGGATAATGTGGTTAGAAGTTTTTGGATTTCTGAGGTGTTTGTAATTCGCGCCACGCTCTATCATTGGATATTGGCGAGGCGTTCCACTAGCGGCACATCTAGATGTAAGAGGTTAAATAAAAAAATAAGCAAAAACATTTGGTGTTAGCCAGAAGCATGTGGGAGACTCCCCAAACATATGGAAGAAGATACTCTGGTCAGATGAGACTAAAATTGAGCTTTTTTGGCCATGAAGGAAAGCACTATGTCTGGCACAATCCCAACACCTCTCATCACCCAGGGAATACCATCCCCACAGTGAAGCATGGTGGTGGCAGCATCATGCTGTGGGGATGTTTTTCATCGGCAGGGACTGGAAATCTGGTCAGAATTGAAGGAATGATGGATGGCGCTAAATACAGGGAAATTCTTTAGGGAAACCTGTTTGTCTTCCAGAGATTTGAGACTGGGACAGAGGTTCACCTTCCAGCAGGACAATGACCCTAAGCATACTGCTAAAGCAACACTCAAGCGGTTTAAGGGGAAACATTTAAATGCCATGGAATGTCCTAGTCAAAGCCCAGACCTTAATCCAATTGAAAATCTGTGGTATGACTTAAAGATTGCTGTACACCAATGGAACTAGTCCAACTTGAAGGAGCTGGAACAGTTTTACCTTGAATGGGCAATTATCCCACTGGTTAGACATGTCAATCTTATAGAGACATACCCCAAGAGACTTGCAGCTGTAATTGCTGCAAAAGGTGGCTCTACAAAGTATTAACTTTGGGGGGGTGAATAGTTATGCACGTTCAAGTTTTCAGTTTTTTTGTCTTATTTCTTTGTTCTTCAATGTGGTAGGCATGTTGTGTAAATCAAATGATACAAACCCCAAAATAATCCGTTTTATTTCCAGCTTGTAAGGCAACAAAATAGGAAAAATGCCAAGGGGGTGAATATCTTCGCAAGCCACAGTAGTTACCAACAAAAAAACTAAAACCTTTACGATGATGTTTATGTTAACATGAAGGAATTAAAAATAATATCTCTTTTTTTATACTAGTGGTGCTGAAAATGTGGACTCAATAGTAAAATATTCAAACATTCGTGATAAAATTGAATTGCCAGTTTGATCTTGATGGATTTTTGACCATTTTCAATGATGTTGACTACTTTAAACGCCTTCGTCTCCAGAACTGCTAGACCGACCGACACAAAATTTTTCAAGACTCTTGCTAATACAATATGGCGGCAATAAGCAAATGAGCTTGTGAATGTTTTTTCCTGTTCAACAGTGCCCCCATGTGGCCGAAGTGAACCATAGTTGACACATTAGCTAGACTCATATCCTTTAGCATGTGTGCCAAATTTAATCACTCTGAGTCAAACAGATCAAGAGATATAAACATGTGCCCGTTATAGCTCCACCGTGTCTTCGAGGTGAATATGTTTGCATTTGTTGAGTCTTGACACTGTTTCGAACATGTGTACCAAGTTTGGTTACAATGAGAATATCTGTGTCTGATTTATACGCATGAATGTGCCAGACCACACCCACATTAATGTTTATTGGTCAGTATTATCCATGATGTTTGACATACTAGTCTGGAAAATATTGGGTTCAGAGACCTTGGTACAAACACTGAGTGTACAAAACATTAAGAACACCTGCTTTTTCCATGACATTTAAAAAAAACAACATTTTAGTAGACGCTCTTATCCAGAGCGACTTACAGAAGTGAATGCATACATTTCATACATTTTTTTTCCATACTGGGCCCCCGTGGGAATCGAACCCACAACCCTGGTGTTGCAAACACCATGCTCTACCAACTGACCTTTTTTTTGCTCTACTTGTCCGAAGTAGAGATCCTGTGTGGTTTGTGACTTACCTAAAAGCACCATCCACAATAGCAATTCACACTCCCAATCCAATCAGATGAACACATGAAAACGACAAAAGAGAGACAATTACGTTAGCCAATGTCCACTAAATATTTCACAGTATATTATCCAATACCGAACATATAATTCTGTCGTAGATTGTTACATTGTGTCAGTTAGGGTTGGGTGATTTGGCCCAAAAAAATATGTCAAGCCCTGTGTGGTAGGAATAGGCTAATTACCCGGAATGTCACTAGTACGCTTCCCTTCTGTGAACTTCCATACTCCATTCTTTACTGCCCAATTTTTTTGTAGGTCTTTTTTTTTAGGTCTACTCATTGCTGAAGAATGAATAAAAAAGCTCATATACTGTAGAAGCAACAAGTCTTTCTATCTAAATATTTGAAAATGGACCAATTCCACCAGATAGGTTCAGCTCATACACCTTTGCCAAATACATTTAAACTCAGTTTTTCACAATTCCTGACATTTAATCCTAGTAAGAATTCCCTGTCTTAGGTCAGTTAGGATCACCACTTTATTTTAAGAATGGGAAATGTCAGAATAGTAGAGAGAATGATTTATCTCAGCTTTTATTTCATTCATCACATTCCCAGTGGGTCAGAAGTTTACATACACTCAATTAGTATTTGGTAGCATTGCATTTAAATTGTTTAACTTGGATCAAACGTTTCGGGTAGCCTTCCAAAAGCTTCCCACAATAAGTTGGGTGAATTTTGGCCCATTTCTCCTGACAGAGCTGGTGTAACTGAGTCAGGTTTGTAGGCCTCCTTGCTTGCACAAGCTTTTTCAGTTCTGCCTACAGATTTTCTAAAGGCTTGAGGTCAGGACTTTGTGATGGCCACTCCAATACCTTGACTTTGTTGTCCTTAAGCCATTTTGCCAAAACTTTGGAAGTATGCTTGGAGTCATTGTCCATTTGGAAGACCCATTTGCAACCAATCTTTAACTTCCTTACTGATGTCTTGAGATGTATATATCCACATAGGTTTACTGCCTCATGATGCCATCTATTTTCTGAAGCACAACAGTCCCTCCTGCAGCAAAGCACCCTCACAACATGATGCTGCCACCCCCGTGCTTTGGTTGGGATGGTGTTCTTCAGCTTGCAAGCTTCCCCCTTTTTCCTCCAAACATAACAATGGTCATTATGGCCAAACAGTTCTATTTTTGTTTCATTAGATCAGAGGAAGTGTCTCCAAAAAGTACAATCTTGGTCCCCATGTGCAGTTGCAAAGCGTAGTCTGGCTTTTTTATGGCAGTTTTGGAGCAGTGGCTTCTTCCTTGCTGAGCGGCCTTTCAGGTTATGTTGATATAGGACACGTTTTACTGTGGATATAGACATCTTTGTACCTGTTTCCTCCAGCATCTTCACAAGGTCCTATGCTGTTGTTCTGGGATTGATTTGCACTTCTCGCACCAAAGTACGTTCATCTCTAGGAAACAGAACGCGCCTCCTTCCTGAGCGGTATGACAGCTGCGTGGTCCCATGGTGTTTATACTTGCGTACTATTGTTTGTACAGATGAACTTGGTACCTTCAGGCATTTGGAAATTGCTCCCAAGGATGAACCAGACTTGTGGAGGTCTACAAATGTTTTTCTGAGGTTTTGGCTGATTTTCCCATGATGTCAAGCAAAGAGTCACTGAGTTTGAAGGTAGGCCTTGAAATATATCCACAGGTACACCTCCAAATGACTCACATGATGTCAATTAGCCTATTAGATACTTATAAAGCCATGGCATCATTTTCTAGAATTTTCCAAGCTGTTTAAAGGCACAGTCAACTTAGTGTATGTAAACTTCTGACCCACTGGAATTGTGATACAGTGAATTATAAGTGAAATAATCTGTCTGTAAACAATTGTTGGAAAAGTTACTTGTGTCATGTACAAAGTAGATGTCCTAACATACTTGCCAAAACTATAGTTTGTGAACAATACATTTGTGGAGTGGTTGAAAAACAAGTTTTAATAACTCCAACATAAGTGTATGTAAACTTCCGACTTCAACTGTAAATCATAAATCAGACAGTCACTGATATGATAACACAAAAGTAACCTAACTTTCAAAACACATTTCCACCACTGTTATTGTTGGAAAAGGTAGCTAGCGTTTATACATTTATCGAGAGCCCTGAAAAGTTAAGCGTGACGCTGTCACTGACTGACTTGTGAAGAGAAGCCAGTCAAACCACTTGGGGCAATTTGTATAAAGTGAGAATTCAGTGGAGAGAATGCATCTGTGATCAGTTTTACCAACCTACCAGGTTCCCCCCCTTATAGGCCTTAGCTAGGTGGCTAACACATTAGCTACTTTCCATTAGCTTTTAGCTATCAGACATCATGATGCTGCCACAAATGAATGTTCATGTCTATTCTAGTATTCTAACAGAGACCGATAGTAATGGTGTCTTTTGTTGCCATCTTTTTGAAGACACTAAATCCGGCATTGGTTCATTGAGCAAAGCCTATGGGAAAATTCATGGAGTTTTTAAAGGTTTTTGGATAAGCGCTGAAAATAAGGTCTGCGGTAAACACAGGCTTATGAGATCTGATATGTTTTGTTCTTTGAGATAACCTTCATCAGCTAACATCACCTTGTGAATTATTTTATATTTTATGTAATAAAAAACAATGCACAAAATAATTCATAAAGGTCATGTTTTCTGACGGATATTATCTCATAGAACAAAATATATAAGATCTCATAAGCATGTGTTAACCCTATTTTTTTCCCCATTCATTTTCCCCATTGGAACGGCTGAATGAACCAGAGGTAACTCATTTCCGGGTTTTAGGGCAACAAGCTGGCGAGCTCTATTGCTAATTCATTCTATGAAGAGCGTCTTTTTTCAACTGAACACAACATGAGTCACGTGGAGTGACTAATGGCTAGATTGCTACTGAAATGTTGCACTGTCAAAGCTTCCGCCAGACAGGCTATTTAAATGTTGATAATGTTACCATTGAAGTCCAACACTATCCACTAACGACCCTCTCAATGATATAAAACTGCTTACAAAAACACCAATCAATCATTTGTTATTTTGTTACTAATTAACATTAGCTTAATATCCATCTCTTGTTCATTGTAGCTAGCTAGCTACATACCATCAGAGATAATACTGCTACAAATACCAACAAACCCATTTGATTGAAATCTTCACTTTGAACACAAACATGTTAACTGGCACAACTTTCACATGCTTACCTTGATACCCACAATGCTCACGGACAACCAGGCAAATGTCCGATTTTTGGTTGTCTGATAAACTTTCACTGGGCAACATACTGTGCAGGCGTCAGCACTGTTTTTACTGTGACAGTGTTACAAAAACACTTTCATTTGTTGAATGTGGCCGTTGAAGATGTTCACTAAATTATCTATAAAACAGACACTTACAAATATAAATATATGTAACTTTTTCTCATTGTGATAACATTTGAGTGGATATAGGCAAATGCCAATCATATTTCAAGCATCATAACATGCACACGTGGCTCAAATAATTCCCATGGATCCAATAACATACTTTCTCTCTTCTGTGCTTTAGAAACCTCCTGCCTCATGTTAATGACCCAGTATAACTCAGTTTAACTGCATCCATTTATGTCACTCTGTAGCAGAAATATCCAAATCAGGACAAGTTGCCACAATTAATAAACAACCAGAAATTGAATGTTGGTTAGTAGTTCATGTACATACTTTTTGCCATATTTTGACCAATATAAAATCATTCACTAAATCTAAACCCAAGGATCAACAACTCTCTATCTTTCTTTTTCCTGAGCTCTTTAAACCTCCCTACTTTCAACCCACTGTCTTGCCTTCCGATGACCATGTATATCTAATACCTTTTCCGTCTTGCAATCTACAGCAATGAGTTGTAGATTGCAAATCTTTATTATGCTTGTTGCAAATCTTTATTATGCTTGTTGATTTAATGAAAAAGTCCTGCCCTATTTTCAATTCAGTTCCAGTGTGTTTGTGTGTGTGTTTATGTTTATAAGTGACGTGTGTTTCTGTGTGCCTACATCTGTATTCTTTACTATTTTTAATGATGTTGACTACTTTAAATGTCTTCTTCCTCAGAACCGCTGGACTGATCAGAACCAAATGTGGTATTTGCACAATTTTCCAAAACTCTAGCTGAAACAATGTCCGCTATGAGCCAATAAGCTTGCATTAATGTTTTTTCCTGTCCAACAGCGCAACAATGTTGCCAAACTCAACCATATTTGACAGGTTATTGAGACTCATATCCTTGAGCATGTGTGCCAAATTTCATCACTCGGGGTCAAACAAATCAAGAGCTATAAACACGTGCCTGTTATAGCGTCACCGTGTGGTCGATATGAATGTGCTTGCATAAGTTGAGGCTTCACATTATTTGGAACATGTGTACCAAGTTTCGCTACAATACAAATATCTGTGACTGATTTATATGAATTTGTGACAGACCACTCCCACTTGAGTGTTTATTGGTCAGTAGCAGCCATGTTGTTTGACATATATGCCTGGATTATAGTGCCTTTACAGACCTTGGTCCATAGATGCCATATATCAGGTTTTGTGACGATCGGTCATTCGGTGCCAGAGGAGTAGCATTTACATTTCTTTTCACAAAATTCAAAATGGTGGAAAATCCATCATGGCGGACTTTATTGATTTTGAGGCAAATTTGTTCCATATGAGGAACGGGACATATGGACTACATCTCATGGTCATATGGGGTGCAGGGGCTGACCTTTCAAAGTTTGCATTTTCAGTCGCTTGTTATAGTGCCACCATATGGCCAATTGGCATGGTATTGCATGAGAGAGTGTACCATATTGCTAATTTGCACAGTCTTGAGCCTTTTGATCTGACAGGAATTTGACATTTTTCACCAAAATGTCAGGGACATAATAATAATAATAATAACAATAATGAACTGGAACAAATACAATAGATTCACCAGCTTTGCTGCTGAACACATAATAATAATAATAATAATAATAATAATAATAATAATAATAATCAACGGCAACTAATAGAATAGGGTTCCATCAGCTTCGCAGCTTGAACCCTTTATAATAATAATGAACACCAACAAATAAAATAGTGTTTCACCAGCTTCGCAGATGGAACCCCTAAATATAGTTGCAAGCATCAATGCCAGGGTTCAAGCTGTGGGCCCATTGCGCCACCATCAGGACAAATTGGACACGTTTCTCTAGGAAGAGCGACTTCTGTACTCCTTACCACACGTGTCCAATATCACAACAAAAAATTTAACAGATCATATATTATGCACATTTTGGAACACATTTTATGATGTTAACTACTTTAAAATGTCTTCTTCTCCAGAACCACAAATACCAAATTTGGTATATAACATCTATGGATGCACATCTTCAAGACTATTGTTCAAACAATATTGCCGCAATAATCAATGATCTTATATTAATGATTTTTCCTGTCCAAGAGCGAACTGAGCCATACAGATTAGCTCGACTCTTATCCCAGCTTCGCTGCTGAACCCTTAAAACCTGTTGGGGCTAGGGGGCAGTATTTGCACGGCCGGATAAAAAAACGTACCCGATTTAATCTGGTTACTACTCCTGCCCAGAAACTAGAATATGCATATAATTAGTAGATTTGGATAGAAAACACTAAAGTTTCTAAAACTGTTTGAATGGTGTCTGTGACTATAACAGAACTCATATGGCAGGCCAAAACCTGAGAAGATTCCATACGGGAAGTGCCCTGTCTGACAATTTGTTGTCCTTCTGTTGCATCTCTATCGAAAATACAGCATCTGTGCTGTAACGTGACACTTTCTAAGGCTCCCATTGGCTCTCTAAAGCCTCCAGAAAGTGTAATGGGGTGTCTGCTGTCTCTGGGCGAAGAACAGCTGGAGAATTTGTGAGTGGTCAGCCTGGGGACAGTGACACTGTTCATGATAATTTTCTATTTATTTCTTTCAGCCTTTGAATGAATACAACGTCGCCCGGTTGGAATATTATCGCTATTTTACGAGAAAAATTTGATAAAAATTGATTTTAAACAGCGTTTGACATGCTTCTAAGTACGGTAATGGAATATTTTGTACATTTTTGTCACGAAATGCGCTCGCGCGTCACCCTTCGGAGAGTGATCTGAATGCACGAACAAAACGGAGCTATTTGAATATAACTATGGATTATTTGGAACCAAAACAGCATTTGTTGTTGAAGTAGAAGTCCTGGGAGTGCATTCTGACGAAGAACAGCAAAGGTAATCCAATTTTTCTTATAGTAAATCTGAGTTTGGTGAGGGTCAAACTTGGTGGGTGTCAAATTAGCTAGCCATGATGGCCGGGCTATGTACTCAGAATATTGCAAAATGTGCTTTCACCGAAAAGCTATTTTAAAATCTGACACGCGATTGCTTAAAGGAGTTCTGTATCTATAATTCTTAAAATAATTGCTATGTATTCTGTGAACATTTATCATGAGTAATTTAGTAAATTCACCGGAAGTTTGTGGTGGGTATGCTAGTTCTGAACATCACATGCTAATGTAAAAAGCTGGGTTTTGATATAAATATGAACTTGATTGAACAAAACATGCATGTATTGTATAACGTAATGTCCTAGGAGTGTCATCTGATGAAGATCAAAGGTTAGTGCTGCATTTAGCTGTGGTTTCAGTTTTTGTGACATATATGCTTGCTTTGAAAATGGCTGTGTGATTATTTTTGGCTGGGTACTCTCCTGACATAATCTAATGTTTTGCTTTCGCTGTAAAGCCTTTTTGAAATCGGACAATGTGGTTAGATTAACGAGAGTCTTGTCTTTAAAATGGTGTAAAATATTCATATGTTTGAGAAATTGAAGTTATAGCATTTTTGAGGTATTTGTATTTCGCGCCACGCGATTCCACTGGCTGTTGACTAGGGTATGACGCAAGCGTCCCACCTAGCCCGGGGAAGTTAATAATCAACGGCAACAAATACAATAGTGTTTCACCAGCTTCGCTGCTAAACTCCTAATGATTAACAGACAAATGTTCATAACAAGTGGCTATGGATGTAATATATCGAAATATCTGTTCAAAAAACATTTTGAAACATCAAATGTGACCATAAATGTGTGAAAAATTGCTTATTTTAGGGTATTTAAACAATTTACTTGTGTTACTAAAGGGTAATAAAATAAAAAAGTTGTACTGTGTGACACAGTGTTTTTTTGCCAGAGAGAGAGAGAATATGTTGGTTAAATGTATACAACAGATCAGGAGGGGATGGGGGGTCAGCATGTTAATAATCAAATCAAATCAAATTTCAAATTTATTTTTATATAGCCCTTCGTACATCAGCTGATATTCTCAAAGTGCTGTACAGAAACCCAGCCTAAAACCCCAAACAGCAAGCAAAGCATGTGAAAGAAGCACGGTGGCTAGGAAAAACTCCCTAGGAAAAACTCCCTAGAAAGGCCAAAAACCTAGGAAGAAACCTAGAGAGGAACCAGGCTATGAGGGGTGGCCAGTCCTCTTCTGGCTGTGCAGAGTGGATATTATAACAGAACATGGTCAAAATGTTAAAATGTTAAAATGTTCATAAATGACCAGCATGGTCAAATAATAATAATCATAGTAGTTGTCGAGGGTGCAACAAGCACGTCCGGTGAACAGGTCAGGGTTCCATAGCCGCAGGCAGAACAGTTGAAACTGGAGCAGCAGCACGGCCAGGTGGACTGGGGACAGCAAGGAGTCATCATACCAGGTAGTCCTGAGGCATGGTCCTAGGGCTCAGGTCCTCCGAGAGAAAGACAGAAAGAGAGAAAGAGAGAATTAGAGAGAGCATATTTAAATACACACAGGACACCGGATAAGACAAGAGAAATACTCCAGATGTAACAGACTGACCCTAGCCCCCCGACACATAAACTACTGCAGCATAAATACTGGAGGCTGAGACAGGAGGGATCAGAAGACACTGTGGCCCCATCCGATGATACCCCGGACAGGGCCAAACAGGCAGGATATAACCCCACCCACTTTGCCAAAGCACAGCCCCCACACCACTAGAGGGATGTCTCCAACCACCAACTTACCGTCCTAAGACAAGGCCGAGTATAGCCCACAACGATCTCCGCCATGGCACAACCCAAGGGGGGCGCCAACCCAGACAGGAAGACCACGTCAGTGACTCAACCCACTCAAGTGACGCACCCCTCCCATGGACGGCATGGAAGAACACCAGTAGGCCAGTGACTCAGCCCCTGTAAAAGGGTTAGAGGCAGAGAATCCCAGTGGAAAGAGGGGAACCGGCAAGGCAGAGACAGCAAGGGCGGTTCGTTGCTCCAGCCTTTCCGTTCCTCTTCACACTCCTGGGCCAGACTATACTTAATCATAGGACCTACTGAAGAGATAAGTCTTCAGTAAAGACTTAAAGGTTGAGACTGAGTCTGCGTCTCTCACATTGGTAGGCAGACCATTCCATAAAAATGGAGCTCTATAGGAGAAAGCCCTACCTCCAGCCGTTTGCTTAGAAATTCTAGGGACAATTAGGAGGCCTGCGTCTTGTGACCGTAGCGTACGTGTAGGTATGTACGGCAGGACCAAATCGGAAAGATAGGTAGGAGCAAGCCCATGTAATGCTTTGTAGGTTAGCAGTAAAACCTTGAAATCAGCCCTTGCCTTAACAGGAAGCCAGTGTAGGGAGGCTAGCACTGGAGTAATATGATCACATTTTTTGGTTCTAGTCAGGATTCTAGCAGCCGTATTTAGCACTAACTGAAGTTTATTTAGTGCTTTATCCGGGTAGCCGGAAAGTAGAGCATTGCAGTAGTCCAGCCTAGAAGTAACAAAAGCATGGATTAATTTTTCTGCGTCATTTTTGGACAGAAAATTTCAGATTTTTGCAATGTTACGTAGATGGAAAAAAGCTGTCCTTGAAACAGTCTTGATATGTTCTTCAAAAGAGAGATCAGGGTCCAGAGTAACGCCGAGGTCCTTCACAGTTTTATTTGAGACGACTGTACAACCATCCAGATTAATTGTCAGATTCAACAGAAGATCTCTTTGTTTCTTGGGACCTAGAACAAGCATCTCTGTTTTGTCCGAGTTTAAAAGTAGAAAGTTTGCAGCCATCCACTTCTTTATGTCTGAAACACAGGCTTCTAGCGAGGGCAATTTTGGGGGCTTCACCATGTTTCATTGAAATGTACAGCTGTGTGTCGTCCGCATAGCAGTGAAATTTAACATTATGTTTTCGAATGACATCCCCAAGAGGTAAAATATATAGTGAAAACAATAGTGGTCCTAAAACGGAACCTTGAGGAACACCGAAATTTACAATTGATTTGTCATAGGACAAACCATTCACAGAGACAAACTGATATCTTTCCGACAGATAAGATCTAAACCAGGCCAGAACTTGTCCATGTAGACCAATTTGGGTTTCCAATCTCTCCAAAAGAATGTGGTGATCGATGGTATCAAAAGCGGCACTAAGATCTAGGAGCACGAGGACAGATGCAGAGCCTCGGTCTGACGTCATTAAAAGGTCATTTACCACCTTCACAAGTGCAGTCTCAGTGCTATGATGGGGTCTAAAACCAGACTGAAGCGTTTCGTATACATTGTTTGTCTTCAGGAAGGCAGTGAGTTGCTGTGCAACAGCTTTTTCAAAAAATTTTGAGAGGAATGGAAGATTCGATATAGGCCGATAGTTTTTTATAATTTCTGGATCAAGATTCGGCTTTTTCAAGAGAGGCTTTATTACTGCCACTTTTAGTGAGCTTGGTACACATCCGGTGGATAGAGAGCCGTTTATTATGTTCAACATAGGAGGGCCAAGCACAGGAAGCAGCTCTTTCAGTAGTTTAGTTGGAATAGGGTCCAGTATGCAGCTTGAGGGTTTGGAGGCCATGATTATTTTCATCATTGCGTCAAGGGATATAGGACTAAAACACTTTAGTATCTCCCTTGATCCTAGGTCCTGGCAGAGTTGTGCAGACTCAGGACAATGGAGCTTTGGAGGAATACCCAGATTTAAAGAGGAGTCTGTAATTTGCTTTCTAATGATCATGATCTTTTCCTCAAAGAAGTTCATAAATTTATTACTGCTGAAGTGAAAGCCATCCTCCATTTGCGAAGGCTGCTTTTTAGTTAGCTTTGCGACAGTATCACTTCCAGGCCATGCAGGAACCATGAACAGAGCTTCCACTGTTTCCAGACCGTTCCACTGCTGTTTATGTAACACCGTGCCCGGCCAAAGCTGTGTTAGCAGGTGGTGTTTACTGAACAGAACAGGTCCATTGTGGAGCAGCCCACGGTACCAAAACATTCAAAGGCCATTTTCTCAAAAGTGGGTTTACAAGTTTATCAACTTTCAAAGAATAATTACTTTCTCATTGTTCCTCAACTGCAGTTTATGACGACACACCATTTTCTAGCTCTGAGTCTCTACTTTAATCCACTGTAAAAAACACAATTTCAAATTTTGCTACATAAGGCCAAATCAAGGCATTGTGTCACATTTCTTTTGAGGCCTGACAGGGACAGGCGCAGGGTTAATATCATCACACACTGAAAACACTCTCTGCTATTGATGTAGCCTACTGTTTTTACTATTGCTGTACTGTTTCAACCTGACCTCTTGGTTGACTGATCTCGTTAAAATGCTACATTTTGTGGCACTGCTGGAGCCTGTTGAGCATTTGGGAAATATTGGTTATTACAAGCTGGAGAGAAACTAATGAAGTTATGTGTTGTTAACCAAGTGCTCTGTGCTTGAGTAGGTGACAATGGGGTGGGGAACAACTACAACCATCCCATGAGAGAGACCACAACCACAGAACATGAGATCCTTCAGAAACAGTAGTAGAGTACTGTATATCGAGGCTCGTTTATAAAGACTCAGTGTGAGATTGCAGCCACACACTCACACACACAAACATGCATACAGCATCTATCATGGCACCCTGTTCTATATAACTCCTGTCTCTCGTTGTAAAATGTGTCAGGACAGAGCGTCAAGAAAAAGCTGCATCTTGTTTTTTTAATGAGCTATTGCTTCAGTGGCCGTAAACTCGGTTAGTGTATAAAACTGGGAAGGATAATTATAAATGTTTCCTTCACATCACGGCAGCATATTTGCACTTGAACCACTAGTGTTGAAAGGTTTATGGGGCGAAAAGGGAGAAGGGGGCAACATGCGCTGAAAGGTGTGAGGGGATGGGGGTGTTTGACCAGTGTGAGGGACTGAGGGATGCCATGGGGGCTGATCCTGGGAGCTGCTGCACTGAGTGCTGACAGGGCTTTGCCCCATGTGGGTTTATGAATTAACCAGGCAGATCACTCAAGAGTGACTTCGAAATTGGACATCTATCCATGCCCTGAGGATGTTGGGGGAATTATTTTGAAACCAGCCACTAGGGGGCATCAGTGAGCGCTATTACCGACAAGTGTTGAACGCCCCCACACACACACAAGTGTTGAACGCCCCCTCTGTCTGCTGCCAAGAGGGAGTGTCTAGCTGGATCTGGATCCTTACCGAAAGGCTTAACATTTGTATGAACTGGAGGGACATTTGAAATCCTGGAGGACTACAGAAATTCCATATACAGTTGAAGTCGTAAGTTTACATACACTTAGGTTGGAGTCAATAAAACTAGTTTTTAAACAACTCTACAAATCTCTTGTTAACAAACTAGATTTGCCAAGTTGGTTAGGACATCTACTTTGTGCATGACACAAGTAATTTTCCAACAATTGTTTACAGACAGATTATTTCACTTATTATTCACTGTATCACAATTCCAGTGGGTCAGAAGTTTACATACACTAAGTTGACTATGCCTTTAACTTGTTATGGATAGGGGGCAGTATTTTCACGGCCGGATAAAAAAGGTACCCGATTTAATCTGGTTATTACTCCTGCCCAGAAACTAGAACATGCATATAATTAGTAGCTTTGGATAGAAAACACTCCAAAGTTTCTAAAACTGTTTGAATGGTGTCTGTGAGTATAATAGAACTCAAATGGCAGCCCAAAACCTGAGAAGATTCTGTACAGGAAGTACCCTGTCTGACCATTTCTTGAAATTCTTTGCCATCTCTATCCATTACAAAGGATCTCTGCTCTAACGTGACACTTCCTACATCTTCCATAGGCTCTCAGAGCCCGGGAAAAACCTGAATGTCGTCATTCCAGCCCCAGGCTGAAACACATTATCGCCTTTCTCAAGTGGCCGATCAAGGGACTGTGGGCTTAGGCGCGTGCACTGGCCGTCCCCGTCTTTGTGTTTTTTCCTCTGTTTGCCGAAAAGGAGATTCCCCGGTCGGAATATTATCGCTTTTTACGAGATAAATTGCATAAAAATTGATTTTAAACAGCGGTTGACATGCTTCGAAGTACGGTAATAGAATATTTAGAATTTTTTTGTCACGAAATGCGCCATGCGCACGACCCTGATTTACCATTTCGGATAGTTTCTGGAACGCACGAACAAAACGCCGCTATTCGGATATAACGATGGATTATTTTGGACCAAACCAACATTTGTTATTGAAGTAGCAGTCCTGGGAGTGCATTCTGACGAAGACAACAAAAGGTAATCAAACTTTTGTAATAGTAAATCTGATTTTGGTGAAGGCTAAACTTGCCGGGTGTCTAAATAGCTAGCCCGTGATGGCTGGGCTATGTACTTAGAATATTGCAAAATGTGCTTTCACCAAAAAGCTATTTTAAAATCGGACATATCGAGTGCATAGAGGAGTTCTGTATCTATAATTCTTAAAATAATTGTTATGCTTTTTGTAAACGTTTATCATGAGTAATTTAGTAAATTTTTAGTAAATTCCCCGGAAGTATGCTAGTTCTGAACGTCACATGCTAATGTAAAAAGCTGTTTTTTGATATAAATATGAACTTGATTGAACAAAACATGCATGTATTGTATAACATAATGTCCTAGGTGTGTCATCTGATGAAGATCATCAAAGGTTAGTGCTGCATTTAGCTGTCTTCTGGGTTTTTGTGACATTATATGCTAGCTTGAAAAATGGGTGTCTGATTATTTCTGGCTGGGTACTCTGCTGACATAATCTAATGTTTTGCTTTCGCTGTAAAGCCTTTTTGAAATCGGACAGTGTGGTTAGATTAACGAGAGTCTTGTCTTTAAAATGCTGTGAAATAGTCATATGTTTGAAAAATGGAAGTTTTCGGATTTTAGAGGAATTTGTATTTCGCGCCACTCCCATCATTGGATATTGGAGCAGGTGTTCCGCTAGCGGAACGTCTAGATGTAAGAGGTTAAGAAAAAAATCTTCTTTTCAATGATGGCCTAGGAACAATGGGTTAACTGCCTTGTTCAGGGGCAGAACGACAGATTTTTACTTGTCAGCTCGGGGATTCGATTTTGCAACCTTTCGGTTACAAGTCCAACGCTCTAACCACTAGGCTACCTGCTGCCCCACATGTTGATTATATTATCAGATGATGTTGCAGAAAGAGACCAAAAGGATGGGAATATTAAGATTCTTATAGTCAATAATATCTACAGTTTGCCTATGAAATGGCACCAAGCGTTGGTTAGTCACGTCGGGGAATACAGGGCCAGGGCCCCTGGTCTGTAGCCCACAGTTGTGAAAACTGTGATAGGTTTGCTCTGGGAGCCTCCAGATACTTTTTCCTTCTCCATGATTGGGGAATTCTGACACTTATTGAAAGGGATTAAAAAGAAAACTGTGTGACAGTCTCATTGGGTTTTATTTTCCCCTCTGCCATCTTTATGTGAACTCATGAACTCATGTTCAAACTACAGTCTCAGTTATTTTACTTCCCTTCCCAAAGGTTTATTGGGGTTTTATGGTGGCAACCGCCTTTGAAAAATTGAATGGCATGACATGGAATGGAAAGTCATTGTTCTGTCTCGTCACGCACCGATGTTGACGTTCTTTTGTAAATCAAACACATAATAGGTGCATATGCACTTATTCAGCTACCTTTGTTTTCCTTTCCAGGGTGTCCCGGGGCAAAGAAAACTGAATTTCTGACGAGTGTTCTCGACGCACTGTCAACAGACATGGTGCATGCTGTCACAGATCCAGCGTCTGCCGGCAGGTTAGAATGTCACTGATTGATTTATTCATAGTTTTTTTATTGATTTAAATGGTTAGAAAAAAAACAAAATGGCAGCCAAGCCACTTTAAAGCTGAGTGATATTCTTTTGCTATGAATCTGAGTGATATTCTTTAATATCATACAATATCATGAATTTAAATGATATTAAATTGATGTAAATATCACAGAGTGGGCCTTTAATGGATTAATTCCCTGATTGACTGATTAATCGAACAAACATGGATCCACAGGATGTTGGAGCCAGACCCAAGTCACACACTAGAGGAGAGAGTGGTCCACTGGTACTTTAGTCAGCTAGATAAAAACTCCAGCGGCGACATCGGCAAGAAGGAGATCAAACCTTTCAAACGTTTCCTGCGCAAGAAGTCCAAGCCCAAGAAGTGTGTGAAGAAGTTTGTGGAGTACTGTGACATCAGCAATGACAAGGCTCTGTCCCTGCAGGAGCTGATGGGATGCCTGGGTGTCACCAAGGAAGAAGGTGAGATACCAAATTCTCATTCCCAGAGAATTCGCAACCAGGAATACTGCCTGACACAAATGGGAATGGTACACCTCTCGAATACTAATGTTGTAATAAGCTGCTAAATGATTAATCGGAAATGACTATGACGTGCTTTTATAAATAAACTGCTGGTAAAGTTTTACACTGCTCTCATCATGTAAGGCTGATTAGATTGTGACACTGTTTTTCTCCAGGGACCAAACCAGGTGACGGTACATCCTCCAGTAAACTGGTAAGTAAACCTTGGCAATTACTTGTGTGAGTGTTATATGCTGCACTTATAAGGTTAGCAAATATCAGAGTGACAATAAGGAGAGTTGAGATCCAAGCAGTGAAGTAATGGGAGGCCGTCTGCCCTCTTTTAAGGTCCTTAACCTGTTATGGCTAGGGGGCAGTATTTTCACGGCTGGATAAAAAACGTACCCGACTTAATCTGGTTACTACTCCTGCCCAGTAACTAGAATATGCATATAATTATTGGCTTTGGATAGCAAACACCCTAAAGTTTCTAAAACTGTTTGAATGATGTCTGTGAGTATAACAGAACTCATATGGCAGGCAAAAACCTGAGAACATTTCATGCAGGAAGTGGCCTGTCTGACAAGGTGTCGTTCTTCTTGTCTCTGTTTATTGAAGAGTGAGGATCTTAGCTGTCCCGTGACACTTCCTACGGCTGCCATAGGTTCTCAGAAGGCGGCAAAAAGCTGAATCGTGGCTTTGCAGGCTCTGGCTGAAACAAAGTAGCGCGTTTGGGTAGTGGCTGGTTACAGTACTGTGAGACTCAGGCTCGTGCCCGCGTCGACCGAAAAGGTTTGTTTTCATTCCTCTGTTTAGCTAAATGGACATTCCCGGTCGGAATATTATTGCTTTTTTACGAGAAAAATGGCATAAAAATGGATTTTAAACAGCGGTTGACATGCTTCGAAGTACGGTAATGGAATATTTAGATTTTTTTTGTCACAAATTGCGCCATGCGCACGACCCTTCTTTACCATTCGGATAGTGTCTGGGACGCACGAACAAAACGCCGCTATTCGGATATAACGATGGATTATTTTGGACCAAACCAACATTTGTTATTGAAGTAGCAGTCCTGGGAGTGCATTCTGACGAAGACAACAAAAGGTAATCAAACTTTTATAATAGTAAATCTGATATTGGTGAGTGCTAAACTTGCCGGGTGTCTAAATAGCTAGCCCGTGATGCCTGGGCTATGTACTTAGAATATTGCAAAATGTGCTTTCACCAAAAAGCTATTTTAAAATCGGACATATCGAGTGAATAGAGGAGTTATGTATCTATAATTCTTAAAATAATTGTTATGCTTTTTGTGAACGTTTATCGTGAGTAATTTAGTAAATTGTTAGCAAAGTCCCCGGAAGTTTGCGGGGGGTATGCTAGTTCTGAACGTGACATGCTAATGTAAAAAGCTGTTTTTTGATATAAATATGAACTTGATTGAACAAAACATGCATGTATTGTATAACATAATGTCCTAGGTGTGTCATCTGATGAAGATCATCAAAGGTTAGTGCTGCATTTAGCTGTCTTTTGGGTTTTTGTGACATTATATGCTAGCTTGAAAAATGGGTGTCTGATTATTTCTGGCTTGGTACTCTGCTGACATAATCTAATGTTTTGCTTTCGCTGTAAAGCCTTTTTGAAATCGGACAGCGTGGTTAGATAAAGGAGAGTCTTATCTTTAAAATGCTGTGAAATAGTCATATGTTTGAAAAATTGAAGTTTTAGTATTTTTGAGGAATTTGTAATTCGCGCCACGCCTATCATTGGATATTGGAGCAGGTGTTCCGCTAGCGGAACGTCTAGATGTAAGAGATAGTCTGCTACAGATACATTGTTTAAAATATGTATATAATAATAGAAAGATAGAGACTGCACTCCATTGACATTTTGGAATAATCCAAACTGGAGGCTCAAATGCAACAATATAAATAATTTATTAGGACATCATGATGTCCTAAAAGTGCAAGGTGCATACTGAAATGCACACTGAGGACACTAATGATGGTTTGAAATACCAAAAACGTTTGTCATTTTTAACCTTTTATTTATGCACTTTTCTGCACTTTGGACTTTTTGGGCAGTATGATGCCCTAATAAATTATAAATATTTTTGCATTTGAACCTTCAGGGGTTCTTGTGAATTTTACCTTAACAGCAGCTAGTGGCAAGTAGGTTACTGTGAATATCAGATCAACGACACACAGTACAATAATGTAAAA
Source organism: Salmo salar (assembly GCF_905237065.1). Classification (NCBI taxonomy): domain Eukaryota; kingdom Metazoa; phylum Chordata; class Actinopteri; order Salmoniformes; family Salmonidae; genus Salmo; species Salmo salar. Next base: position 1,717,533 of record NC_059459.1, on the reverse strand, counting down.
TGTATAGTATTATACTGTAAAAAGTATACTTTTTACAGTATAATACTACTGTAATCGTAATAAATGAATGAATGAATGGATGAATTCATTAAATTAATTGATGGGAGATGGGGATGGATTTTACAGTATTTTACTTGGATTGGTGCAAGCAGGTTGGTTGCTAGGTAAAGTGTTTACACATTACAGCATATCTACTAATATTTGTATTTTATATCATTTGCACTTTTAAAGGCCATAGTTAAGGCTTCAAACTGGCAGTGACTACAGATAAAAGCAGACCAAAAGAACATGCCAACATGCTCAACCGTTAAAGGTTTAAGACTTGCTCCCACTCCAATCTGTATCCTATACATTTTAGATTGATAGGGAACTACTACCACACATCAGTTAACCTCTCTAGGGTAGGTGGCACCAAATCGTCCCACCTACGTAACAGCCAGTGGAATCCTGTGGCGCGTTATTCAAATACCTTAGAAATGCTATTACTTCAATTTCTCAAACATATGACTATTTTACAGCATTTTAAAGACAAGACTCTCGTTAATCTAACCATACTGTCCGATTTCAAAAAGGCTTTACAACGAAAGCAAAACATTAGATTATGTCAGCAGAGTACCCAGCCAGAAATAATCAGACACCCATTTTTCAAGCTAGCATATAATGTCACAAAAACCCAGAAGACAGCTAAATGCAGCACTAACCTTTGATGATCTTCATCAGATGACACACCTAGGACATTATGTTATACAATACATGCATGTTTTGTTCAATCAAGCTCATATTTATATCAAAAACCAGCTTTTTACATTAGCATGTGACGTTCAGAACGAGCATACCCCCCCCCGCAAACCTCCGGCGAATTTACTAACAATTTACTAAATTACTCACGATAAACGTTCACAAAAAGCATAACAATTATTTTAAGAATTATAGATACAGAACTCCTCTATGCACTCGATATGTCCGATTTTAAAATAGCTTTTTGGTGAAAGCACATTTTGCAATATTCTAAGTAGATAGCCCGTTATCACAGGGTTAGCTATTTAGACACCCAGCAAGTTTAGCCTTCACTAAACTCCGATTTACTATTAGAAAAGTTTGATTACCTTTGGTGTTCTTCGTCAGAATGCACTCCCAGGACTTCTACTTCAATAACAAATGTTGGTTTGGTCCCAAATAATCCATAGTTATGTTCAAACAGCGGCGTTTTGTTCATGCATTCAAGACACTATCCAAATGGTAAATAAGGGTTACGAGCATGGCGCATTTCGTGACAAAAGATTTCTAAATATTTAATTACCGTACTTCGAAGCATGTCAACCGCTGTTTAAAATCAATTTTTATGCCATTTTTCTCGTAAAAAAGTGATAATATTCCGACCGGGAATCTGCGTTTAGGTAAAAAGAAGAAAGAAAATAAAGCTCGGGGTCGACTCGGGCACGAGCCTAAGCCCATTGTCCTCTGATCGGCCACTTGCCAAACGCGATAATGTGTTTCAGCCTGGGGCGGCCTCGATATCGTTCAGCTTTTTCCCGGGCTCTGAGAGCCTATGGGAGCCGTAGGAAGTGTCACGTTACAGCAAAGATCCTCAGTCTTCAATAAACAGAGGCAAGAAGAACAACAACTTGTCAGACAGGCCACTTCCTGTACAGAATCTTCTCAGGTTTTTGCCTGCCATATGAGTTCTGTTATACTCACAGACACCATTCAAACAGTTTTAGAATCTTTAGGGTGTTTTCTATCCAAAGCCAATACTTATATGCATATTCTAGTTACTGGGTAGGAATAGTAACCAGATTAAATCGGGTACGTTTTTTATCCGGCCGTTTAAATACTGCCCCCTAGCCCTAACAGGTTAAATTGGTACAGCAGTCTCACAAACGGGTGCAACAAAATTAATATAGGGACATGCAAAAATATGATAATGAGCCAGAAACAACAATACCATGCACCAATTGGTGGTAAAAAAAAAGATGTTGGCGCTCCAAAAATATGGCAGAATAATCGATTCTGTAGGGTGGAAATACAGCAAATATTTCACCTCTCACAACATTTTCTAACACTGCACCTTAATTTACCGTACTATGCTGTATAATGCTTCTACAGTATTTTACTGTTGATACATATATACATTTACCGTATAAATTACAGTTTTCTGTTACAGTGCAGTATGATCTCTTTTTTATAAGATCCTAGCAGTGCTAACACTTCCTTTGAAAAGCAGGTTATAATAACTTTGGAGAAAGATGTGTGAGATATGTGTCACAGATATAGTTTGCTATAGTGCTTGGTTCTTCCTCTTCGCAGAATCCCTCAAAGAAGCAAGGCTAAGCCAACAACTGAGATTTCCCCTCCCCTTTTGGAGCTTCTGCCAATCGGCAATGGAAACCATAGTATTTGCACTTTGTACTTTAAGAAATGTAAATTCCCTTTGTAGAAATGAGGTATTTAAACAGACTGCTGAATCTGTGAATGACGTAGTTTTTTTTATGTCTTTAGAAAAAATATTTAACACATACAGTGTATGTGTCTTTTGTGTCTAAAGAAAGTATACTTTTCGGAGTTGTACAAGTTTTGTGATGTTGCATTTTGTGTCCGCTTTGAATTGTTACGTTTTACTGTTGTTGATGTTGACGCAGATGTATGTATAGTTTGTTACATGGCTAAAACAATAACTTAGGCCCCTCCACATTTTTTATGTACTTACTGACCTAGCAGCCCTTCCTGAGCTCTGTACAGCAGTTTGTATTATTAAACATGGATCATCACACAATTAATTTTGTGTAAAATGTATACATGTTTATTAGAAATAAAAAACTATTTTATGACCCATTTGGGTCCCGCTTTAAATGACATGCTGCTTATAAAGGCTTCATAAAGGACGGCAGGTAGCCTAGTGGTTAGAGCATTGGGCCAGTAACTGAAAGAATGCTAGATCGAATCCCGAGCTGACAAGGTAAAAATCTGTTGTTCTGCCCCTGAACAAGCTGAACAACCCACTGTTCCTAGGCCGTCATTGTAAATAACAATTTGTTCTTAACTGACTTGCCTGGTTAAATAAAGCCTCCATATAGCGTTCATAATCACTACACGTGTCATTTATAACCGTATGTCATGCTTTATAAAGTGTTTATACATGTGGCATAACTGTGTGACATAACCACCAATGTCAAATGTGACATAACCCACTATGTCAATTGTGACCGTATGTCAGAAGTCACGACTTCACAGGATTACCGCTTGAACCTAAAAAATATTTTTTGATCAAAATGCGTTTTTTGACAGAAATGCCTTCTCAAACATGTGAACTTTCATGTGCCTTTATAACAAACGTGTATGCCATCTGTAAATACAAATACAATTTCTAAATTGCAAGCCTTGTTGGTTAAGCCACAGAAAAAGTCAGCAACCTTCCCACTAGCCATGATTGGCTGAGATAATGAGTCAGCTGGACATGCCGAGAGAGGAGTTTGGATTGATCTGCCATATAGAAGGCTTCTGTCTATTTGAGCTGGTCAGTCTGTGTTGGTAATCCTGTCGAACACTGTTTTAAAAAATATATATATTGTGTAGTGGAGCTGCATTGCTAAGTGTTGCTCTCCACTCTCTGGATTGGAAATTAGAGGAATTAGAGTATGATAGCTAAATAGATGGAGAAAACACCTGTCTCCGGATTACATCTTCAAACTAAGGGCAACTGTGGCATGGTATCCATGACAGGGAGATGCGTCCATCATGCATGATGATGTATACAGGTAAGATAGTCTACCATTAGCTTGCTACATTTTCAGATATTACACATTTCTAATTTTGACAGAAAGGGGTTTCATTTCAAGGTAAAGTGTACTGTTAGCTAGCTAGCTAACGTTAGCTGGCTGGCTCCCTAGCTGGCGTTATTATTTGTATCCCACAGCTGTTTGCTTCACTATTTCGAGCCTAATGTTAGCTAGCTAACATTGAACCTGGATAGTTACCTTCCAGCATAGTCATGCAGGGTAGTATCAACATGATTTGGCACTATGTTCATAGTTGTTAAACTAGCTAACATTAGCTGGCTGGCTCGTTAGCTAACGATATGTGACGTGTGTGTGATCTTACACATTGTTTACCAAGCTAGGTTCATAGTTTACCTAGCTAGCTGCATGTCTTAAGCTAAAGTGAACATCACGCATTGAATATGGCCACTGTCAGTAAATGTCTGCAAAGAAGCGTCATGAAATTGTTGCCAGCAGAGCTAGTTAGGCTGTTTTCATGTTATCAACAGGTAAAGTGTGTGCTGTGAACGCTGTGAACGCTCCGAGGGCGAAACAAGATGGGTGGGGCTAAAGCTTAAGAGAGTGTGAATGATGCTGAATGTATGTAGACAAAGAAGAGCTCTTCACTAGATACCAAAACATTCAAAGGCCGTTTTCTCAAAAGTGAGTTTACAAGTTTATCAACTTTCAAAACAGAATTACTCTCCCATTGTTCCTCAACAATGCAGTATGATATACAATGTTTTAGCTCTGAGTCTCTACTTTTATCCAATGCAAAAAACACCATTTAAAATGTTGCAACATAAGACCGAATCCAGGTGGTGAGTCACAAATATGACATAAACCTGTGCTTTACAAGGATGGCGTAAGCACCGCTTAATAAAGGCCTTATACATCATATTAAATTGAGGCATCACAAAGCCTTTTTAACCCTGTCATGCATCTTGGTAGAGTATTGCAACGCCAGGAAATTGGGTTCGATTCCCGGGACCACCCATATGTAAAAATGTATGTATTCACGCATGACTGTAAGTCGCATTGGATAAAAATGTCTGGCAAATTGTATATATTATATTAAATTTCACTAAAACATTTCTATGATGACCCAACCTCTAGGGTGCATAGTCAGAGTTGGACCTGACCTCAACTTTCCCCAAAGCAAAAAAAAGTTGGTAGGGCCTTTTAAAATCAGTTAAAACAATTTGCCTAATTTTCCCAAATTCCATTTTCTTGGTTTTGTTTTTCCAGGTTTTGATTTTCCCTCCTTTTTTCTGCTTCACACCGGTTTAATAGAAAAACAACCATATTTGGATGTTCTGTGTTCACAGCAATGCTTAACATCAGGGGATAACTTTTGAGGTCTGGTAAAAAAAAAAAAAACTTTGATTTTTGGATGAGCATGCCATGCCATAATTCAGTGGGCATGCCATGGTTAGCGTTTTCTTTGTAGTGCAGTAAGCACACGTCATGTGATTCGGCCAGCAATGGAATGGGTCGAATAAAAGGCCAGTAACACTTCAGAGCCCCATGAAACGACATCATATACAATATACATTCTACAGACCATACTGAGTATTCCCTACAATACTTTTACTGTGGCACCTAGAATAATTCTTGCTCCTAGCTAACATGTATTACATATACAGTGATTCGCATTGCGGGCATTTATTTGACCTTGGAACATGTTTTCAACTCATATTTATGCAAATGTCACTTAAACATGAAGAAATATGAATCATTGTTATAATTTAGACAATTATTTGTCATATATATCATGAATGGTTATTGACACTCTTCTACTATTACGTGGGGGACTTTTATTTTCAAAAATGTCCGAAATTATGTGACCCTAAAGTACTTTTTTAGTGTTGCTGACGAGATGCTGATCATGTGATGAGTTAGCAAATCAAAGGCACACTTGTGCTGCCACTGGACAGCGAAAAACAAGTAAGTTAACCTTCATTTATTGTCATTTAAATTAGTTTGTAGAAGTTAAGTGATGAGTTAGATTACATACCGTAGCTACCTCAATCGTTATTTCAAATAATTTTGCTAGCTAGCAGGCTCAGCTAAATACAAATCCCCCTAGATACATCCACGCCTCATAGTCACATCATGAGATTTGTAAATTAAAGAGAAACATAACAATATGAATTGAATAGAGTTTACCATCTTCCCATTTAGAGTTTCTGGCACAGCATAGAAATGCCCTTATCCAGATGGTGTGACAAAGGCATTTCCTAACAGACCTGCTAACTTTCTTTGTTGTTACTTTTAAGGTTGGAACCAACATGCAGTAACTCCAGGAGGAGGAGAGACCATTTCCTCTGCCAGTTCAGGGACAAGCTACTGTTCAATGTAATTGCATTTCTGGACTTTTTGAAACTTCATGTATTCATGTTAGTGATAATTCCCTAAGTGTTAATACGTTTGTGTTTATATCATTAAGCCTTTATGTATGTGTTATAAATGACCAAATGTGCCTGACTTTATAGTAAGTACAGCATCATATGATACAAGGCATTTATGTATGTGTTAAAAATTAACAAAGGGGTCTGACTTTAAATGAAGTATGGCATCATGCCATATAGAGTCTTTATGGATGTGTTATGAATGACTGAAGGTTTCTCACTTCGGACTAAGTATTACAGGACACTACATAAAGTGTCAATAAATAGGTTAGTAACGTTCTGCTGATTTAGGAAGGTTCTCTCATAATCCACAGGTTACTATAGGGTGAGAGGTATTTAAATGGATTGACGGACCTGCAAAGCTTCCGTTTGTGTGTGTGTGTGTGTCATAACCAAGATGATTTGGAGTAGTCCAACCTGAGACTACTGCACCAGGTATTCCTCTTCTGTTCCCATGCTGGAAACAAGTGCGTGATTACAACCTGTTACAATGGTGCCAACATTTTGTGGCTGATCTTTCAGTGGGGGAGTGGGTGAATGTATCAAAGACCTGACTGGGCACAGCACTGCATGGTATGGTTCATTTTTGTTGTGTGCGTTTTTATGTACTGAGGAACATGTAACTTGGTTCCAGAAGACAGACACTTAACATTTCTTTAGGTTGGAGGCTTTCATCAAGTTAAGTGGTTCTTGGTGTAAAGTCATCCCCAGGCAATTGCACACACACACACAACACATATAAGCCTGGGATATTAACCATTCAAAGTGGGCCTTAGTGGGAGTGCCCATAGAATTCTATAGGAGTAACCTTACTGAGTAAAGTATTTGTCATCGTCACTACTTAACACAGCCAAAAAGTAATAATTCTGGCTAAACCCTGCCCATTTCCACAATTTATCTTAAAATTAGATTTTTAACCTAGGTGTAATGTGACTAACATGCTATCACTTTAAAGCGTATGCCATCCTTCAGCACAACATGTAACCCTTTGTAAAGCACATGTTTATATCATATTTAACATAGTGGGTTATGTCACATTTGACATTGGTTATGTCACACAGTTATGCCACATTTATGAACCCTTTATAAAGCATGACTTACGGTTTTGTAGATGCTTTAATAACAAATTTATGTAGTACTTATGAAGGCATTATGAAGGCTTTATGAGGCCTTCATAAGCTGAACGTCATTTAAGCGGGACCCATATTTGCATTGCATGTGTCTATCAGTCATACAAAGGCCCGAGGAGGTGTGGTATGTGGCCAATATACCATGGCTAAGGGCTATTCTTGCACGACGCAACCCGGAGTGCCTTGACACAGCCCTTAGCCGTGGTATATTGGCCATATACCACAACCCCCCGAGGTGCCTTATTGCTATTATAAACTGGTTACCAATGTTAGAGCAATAAAAAAAACGTTTTGTCGTACCCATGGTATACGGTCTGATATACCATGGCTGTCAGCCAATTAGCATTCAGGGCTTGAATCACCCAATTTATAATGGGAAATATTGCATGATCTAACAACTATTACTACAACTACCTGTTTTCCTCTGTATTCCACTTACTTCTCCTCGTATTTACCTCTTCTGTCTATGAACTCCGTAATATTTTTTCTGTTTTGTATTTTCTATGATGACCATATGTATAACGCTTTAAAACATGCTTTATAATGTGTTATGACATTGACTTTAAGCATCCATAATAACTCATAGGCGGTTATCAAACTTGATATGATGTTTTATAGATCATGATCTACAGTAAAATGACTTAAAAGACTAATGTATTATAGCCATACTGGTTTGAAAACAGACAATATAGTGATTACACACATTATGCCCCAAGATACACTAAAACAAAAACTCTTAATGTAGTATAAAGCTTTCTAATCACCATTATTGTGTTTTTGATTGCTTTGAGTAAAGTGATTCCCTTTAATTATAAAACACTATAAAACACTACTCAGCTACCTGGCTAAAATGCTTGCTCGCTAGCCTAACTTCCATTCATGGGCAACGTTTAGCTAGTTAACTTTAGCCTTCTACATCTAGCAACATATTGAACTTACATCTTCTCAGGCCATGGGCACAAACAATGTATGAATTAATGGTTGGATCAGAATCGCCGTTATAATCATTGGCCAGCATGGAGAATTAAGTGAAACCACAAGTCCAAATCCCTATCTCCATCCATAGCTAATTTAGGAAAGGGCCACTTTTAGCTAGCTGGCTAGCTAGTCGCTGGAGGACAACAATACAATGAGATGCAAGAATAAAAAAAATTCTGTCAATGACGTATGCTCTCAATGGTATTTGATAGGAGTTGCGCCAAATCCAAGCTGGCTTCCCTTGACACTTTTTTTTGGTGCGCCAGGACCATTCACAGTTGAGCTCACTCAGTTTAGCTCAACGCTGATTGGTACATTTTTATACTTTTTTTGTCAAGGGAGACCAGATGCTTGCTGGCTTCCCTTGCCTTCAATGCTACAGGTGGCAACAATGTCATACTCATTTGGACAAGACAGAATCAAATGGATGGCCTACACGTAGAGAGACAGAGGGGCGCTGTTTCACTCACTCGGATGCTTTCTCCAATGAGATACATTCAGCATCTTGCAAATTGAATGAAAATGATGAAACACAGAATGATGAAAGATAAATAATTGTCTGTTTTTTTATTGGTATTTTTTGGGTACTTCCCTGGCTTCTCTTGGCATCCATGAATACATGCCACTGCCTGAACATACATCAGCAATCATGCCTGTATTAAATGAAATTGCTTATGAGAAAACATTACAGGGATGTTCTGCTAATGTTGAGGATGACAGCATCCAAAACACCGATAACAACTAAGCAGGAAACATTCCCGCAAGACTCATAAAGTTACAGGGTGATGTTCCAATAAAGTACTTCAGCAATTATGTGGTTCTGGGAAAACATTACTGGAACATTCTGCTTATGTTGATGGAGATGTCATCCAAGTAGGGTTGCAAAATTCCAGGAACTTTCAATAAATCCTGGTTGGAGGATTCGGAATTTCCTGCTTATTCCCTCCTGATTCTGGGATTCCTCTAACCGGGATTTCAGGAAAACCAGGGATATTTCCCAACCCAACATCAAAGACACCTTTAACAACAAACGCAGAACATTCCCATAATACCCTCATAACAGGCGTCTCACAAGTCCTCAACTGGCAGCTTCATTAAATTGTACCTGCAAAACATCAGTCTCAATGTCAACAATGAAGAGGCGACTCCGGGATGCAGGCCTTCTAGGCAGAGTTGTAAAGAAAAAGCCATATCTTAGACTGGCCAATAAAAATAAAAGATTAAGATGAGCAAAAGAACACACACACTGGACAGAGGAAGTCTGCCCAGAAGCCCTGCATCCCGGAGTCGCCTCTCCACTGTTGACTTTGAGACTGGTGTTTTGAGGGAAGTATTTAATGAAGCTGCCAGTTGAGGACTTGTGAGGCATCTGCTTCTCAAACTAGACACTCTAATGTACTTGTCATCTTGCTCAGTTGTGCCCCGGGGCCTCGCACTCCTCTTTCTATTCTTTTTAGAGCCAGTTTGCGCTGTTCTGTGAAGGGAGTACTACACAGCGTTGTACGAGATCTTCAGTTTCTTGGCAATTTCTCGCATGGAATAGCCTTCATTTCTCAGAACCAGAATAGACTGACGAGTTTCAGAAAAAAGGCCTTTGTTTCTGGCTATTTTGAGCCTGTAATTGAACCCACAAATGCTGATGCTCCAGATACTCAAATTGTAACGGCCGTCGTATAAAGGGGACCAAGGTGCAGCGTGTTGCGTGCTCAGAATTATATTTTAATGAAAACGAGCACTTAATATTATGCTGTGTGTCTCCCATTTGCTGCTTTAACAGCCTCCACTCTTCTCGGAAGGCTTTCCACTGGGTGTTGGAACATTGCTACGAGGACTTGCTTCCATTCAGCCACAAGAGCATTTTTGAGGTCGGGCACTGATGTTGAACTCCCAAAGGAGTTCAATGGGGTTGAGGTCAGGGCTCTGTGCAGGCCAGTAAAGTTCTTCCACACTGATCTCGACAAACCATTTCTGTATGGACCTCGCTTTGTACACTGGGGCATTGTCATGCTGAAATAGAAAGGGCCTACCCCAAACTCTTGCCTTAAAGTTGGAAGCACAAAATCCTCAAGAATGTCATTGTATGCTGTATGTTTTCCTCCACTGGATCTTCGGGGCCTAACCCGAATCATGAAAAACAGCCCCAGACCATTATTCCTCCTACACCAAACTTTACAGTTGGCACTATACATTGGGGCAGGTACGGTTCTCTTGGCATCCGCCAAACCCAGATTCATCCGTCGGACTGCCAGATGGTGAAGCGTGATTCGTCACTCCAGAGAACGCTTTTCCACTGCTCCATAGTCCAATGGCGGCTAGCTTTACACCACTCCAGCCGACGCTTGGCATGGCGCATGGAGATCTTAGGCTTGTGTGTGGCTACTCGGTCATGGAATCCCATTTCATGGAACTCCCGACGAACAGTTATTGAGCTGACGTTGCTTCCAGAGGCAGTTTGGAACTCGTTAGTGAGTGTTGCAACCAAGGACAGACGATTTTTACACACTACGCGCTTCAGCTCTCGGTGAACTTGTGTGACCTACCACTTCACGGCTGAGCTGTTGTTGCTCTTATACATTCATAGTTCACCGGAGCAGCTCTAGCAGGGCAGAAGTTTGATGAACTGACTTGTTGGATAGTTGGCATCCTATGACGTTGCCGCATTGATAGTCAATGAGCTCAACAGTACGGCCATTCTATTTCCAATGTTTGTCTAATGCAATTGCATGGCTGTGTGCTCGATTTGATATGCCATTCAACAACAGGTGTGGCTGAAATAGCTGAAACCACTAATTTGAAGGGTGCACATACTTTTGTATATACAGTGCATTCGTAAAGTATGCGGACCCTTTGACTTTTTCTACATTTTGTTACGTTACAGCCCTATTCTAAAATTTATGAAATTGTTTTTTCCCCCTCATCAATCTACACACAATAACCCATAATGATAAAGCAAAAACAGTTTTTTTTTACATTTTTGCAAAAGTATTAAATATAAAACAACTGAAATCACATTTACATAAGTATTCAGAGCCTTAACAATGTTTTCGAATAGTAATTTTGTAAATTGTAGCGCTAATTCACCAGAAGCATTTGAGGGAAAAGATTTTCTGAACGTCATGCGCCGATGTAAAATGATGTTTTTATGTATAAATATGAACTTTATCGAACAAAAAATGCATGTGTTGTGTAACATGATGTCCTAGGAGTGTCATCTGATGAAGGTTGTCAAAGGTTAGTGCTGCATTTAGCTGTGTTTTGGGTATTTGTGATACATGCTAGTTGCTTTGAAAATGGCTGTGTGATTATTTCTGGCTGGGTACTCTGCTGACATAATCTAATGTTTTGCTTTTGCTGTAAAGCCTTTTTGAAATCGGACAACGTGGTTCGATTCAGGAGAGGTGTATCTATAAAACGGTGTAAAATAGTCATATGTTTGAGAAATTGAAGTTGTAGCATTTATGAGGTTTTGCATTTAGCGTGACGAGATTCCACTGGCTGTTGATTAGGGTGGGACGCAAACGTCCCACTGGCCCAGACAGGTTAACTCAGTACTTTGTTGGAGCACCTTTGGCAGCAATTACAGCCTCGAGTCTTCTTGGAATGACGCTACAAGCTTGGCACACCTGTAATTTCTTCCATTATTCTCTGCAGATCCTCTCAAGCTCTGTCAGGTTGGATGGGGAGCGTCGCTGCACAACTATTTTCAGGTCTCTCCAGAGATCTTTGATTGGGTTCAAGTCTGAGCTCTGGCTGGGCCACACAAGGACTTTCAGAGACTTGTCCTGCTACCGTCTCTGGCATTAAACAAAGCATGTGTGTCCATGTATGCTGATGATTCAGCCATATACGCATCAGCAACCACAGCTAATGAAGTCACTGAAACCCTTAACAAAAAGTTGCAGTCTGTTTTGGAATGGGTGGCCAGTAATAAACTGGTCCTGAACATCTCTAAACCTAAGAGCATTGTATTTGATACAAATCATTCCTTAAGTGCTAAACCGCAGCTCAATCTGGTAATGAATGGTGTGGCTGTTGAACAAGTTGAGGAGACTAAATTACTTGGTGTTACCTTAGATTGTAATCTGATGGTCAAAACATATAGATTCAATGTTTGCAAAGATGGGGAGAGGTCTAGCCGTAATAAAGAGATGCTCTGCTTTTTTGACACCACACTCCAAAAAGCAAGTTCTGCAGGCTCTAGTTTTGTCTTATCTTGATTATTGTCCAGTTGTGTGGTCCAGTGTGGCAAGGAAAGACCTAGTTAAGCTGCAGCTGGCCCAGAACAGAGCGGCACGCTTTGCTCTTAATTGTAATCAGAGGGCTGATATAAATACTATGCACGCCAGTCTCTCTTGGCTAAGAGTTGAGGAGAGACTGACAGCATCACTTATTTTTATAAGAAACATTAATGTGTTGAAAATACCCAATTGTTTGCATTGTCAACTTACACACAGCTCTGACACACACACTTATCCCACCAGACATGCCACCAGGGGTCTTTTCATAGTTCCCAAATCCAGAACAAATTCAAGAAAATGTACAGTATTATATAGAGCCCTTACTGCATGGAACTTCCTTCCATCTCATATTGCTCAAATAAACAACAAACCTGGTTTCAGAAAACAGATAAAGCAACATCTCGCGGCACAACGCCTCTCCCCTATTTGACCTAGGTAGTTTGTGTGTATTCATTGATAAGTAGGCTACGTGTGCCTTTTTTAAAAATGTATGTCATTCTGTCCTTGAGCTGTTCTTGTCTAATGATGTTCCGTATTATGCAATTCTGTATTATGTTTCATGCTTGTGTGGACCCCAGGAAGAGTTGCTACTGCTTTTGCAACAGCTAATGGGGATCCTAATAAAATACCAAATACCAAACCTTAGACATACTTATGACATTTAATATAATGGGGCCAGAGGGGATGGCTGCCATTTTATGGGCTCTAACCAACTGTGCTATTTTGTTTGTTTTTTCACATTGTTTGTAACTTATTTAGTACATAGAGTTGCTGCTACCGTCTCTTATGACTGAAGAGCTTTGGACATCAGAACAGCAATTACGCACCTCAAACTGGATGAAGATTTTTTCTTTAATGAGTGCGACGCGAATGAGACCAAGCCCAAATCCCTGTCATTCGTGTGAAGAAAAGGCAGAGATAAAGAGGGAGAAGGTTGGGGTGCCTTGTGAGGATTCGGAGGCGAGTGAGTAAATCGCCACTACCATCAGTTCAATTGGCCAACATACAATCACTGGAAAACAAATTTTATGATCTACGGTCGAGACTATCCTACCAACGGGACATTAAAACTGTAATATCTTATGATTCACTGAGACGTGGCTGAACGACGACACAGATAATATAGAGCTGGCTGTGTTTTCAGTGCATCGGCAGGACAGAGCAGCTACATCTGGTAAGACGAGGGGCAGGGTGTGTGTCTATTTGTCACTAACAGCTAGTGCGCGATGTCTAATATTAAAGAAGTCTCGAGGTATTGCTCGCCTCAGGTAGAGTACCTCATGATAAGTTGTAGACCACACTCTCTACCAAGAGAGTTATCATCGATATTATTCATAGCCGTCTATTTACCACCACAAACCGATGCTGGAACTAAGACCGTATTCAATGAGCTGTATAAGGCCAAAACCAAACAAGAAAATGCTCATTCAGAAGTGGCGCTCCTAGTGACCAGGGACTTTATTACAGGCAAACTTACATTTCTACCAGCATGTCACATGTGCAACCAGAGGAAAAAAACTCTAGACCACCTTTACTCCACACACAGAGACGCATACAAAGCTCTCCCTCACCCTCCATTTGGCAAATCTGACCATAATTATATCCTCCATATTCCTGCTTACAAGCAAAAACGAAAGCAGGAAGTATCAGTGACTCGCTCAATACAGAAGTGGTCAGATGACGAGGATGCTACGCTATAGAACTGTTTTGCTAGCACAGACTGGAGTATGTTCTGTTCATCCAATGACATTGAGGAGTATTCCACCTCAGTCACAGGCTTCATCAATAAGTGCATCGATGATGTCGGCCCCACAGTGACCGTACGTACATATCCCAACCAGAAGCCATGGATTACAGGCAACTTCCGCACCGAGCTAAAGCCTTGAGCTAAAGCCTTGAGCGAGACACTAATCTGGATGCTTACAAGAAATCCTGCTGTGCCCTCAAACAAACCATCAAACAGGCAAAGGGTCAGTACAGGACTAAGATTGAATCCTACTACACCGGCTCTGACGCTTGTCGGATGTGGCAGGGCTTGCAAACTATTAAGGACTACAAAGGGAAACCCAGCCGTGAGCTTCCCAGTGACGGGAGCATACCAGCAGAGCTAAATGCCTTTTTTGCTCTCTTCGAGGCAAGCAACACTGAAGCATAAATGAGAGCATCAGCTGTTCTGGACGACTGTGTGATCACGCTCTCCGTAGCCGATGTGAATATTACCTTGACCTTAAAAGGTCAACCTTCACAAGGCTGCGGGGCCAGACAGATTACCAGGTTGTGTAATCAGAGCATGCGCAGACCAACTGGCAAGTGACTTCACTGACATTTTCAACCTCTCCCTGACCGAGTCTGTAATACCTACATGTTTTAAGCAGATCACCACAGTCCCTGTACCCAAGAATGCAAAGGTAACCTTCCTAAATGACTACTGCCCCGTAGCACTCACGTCGGCAGCCATGAAGTGCTTTGAAAGGCTGGTCGTGGCTCACATCAACACCCTCATCCCAGAAACCTTAAACACACTCCAATTCGCATACCACCCCAACAGATCCACAGATGACGCAATCTCAATTGCACTCCACACTGCCCTTTCCCTCCTGGACAAAAGGAACACATGTTTGAGAATGCTGTTTATTGACTATAACTCAGCGTTCAACACCATAGTGCCTACAAAGCTCATCATTAACCTGTTAGGGCTAGGGGGCAGCATTTGCACGTCTGGATAAAAAAAATGTACCCGATTTAATCTGGTTACTAATCCTACCCAGTAACTAGAATATGCATATACTTATTATATATGGATAGAAAACACTCTAAAGTTTCTAAAACTGTTTGAATGGTGTCTGTGAGTATAACAGAACTCATTTGGCAGGCAAAACCCTGAGACATTTTCTGACAGGAAGTGGATACCTGATGTGTTGTATTGACTTTAAACCTATCCCATTGAAAAACACAGGGGCTGAGGAATATTTTGGCACTTCCTATTGCTTCCACTAGATGTCACCAGCCTTTACAAAGTGTTTTGAGTCTTCTGGAGGGAGATCTGACCGAACAAGAGCCATGGAACGATGATGTCCCATTAGACACCTGGCGCGCGAGTTCATGTTGGGTACCCTCGTTCCAATACGTTATAAAAGAGTATGCAATCGTCCACCTTGAATATTATTCATGTTCTGGTTAAAAAGGCCCTAATGATTTATGCTATACAACGTTTGACATGTTTGAACGAACGTAAATATATTTTTTCCCCTCATTCATGACGAGAAGTCCGGCTGGCTTAGATCATGTGCTAACAAGACGGAGATTTTTGGACATAAATGATGAGCTTTTTTGAACAAAACTACATTCGTTATGGACCTGTGATACCTGGAAGTGACATCTGATGAAGAGAATCAAAGGTAATGGATTATTTACATAGTATTTTCGATTTTAGATCTCCCCAACATGACGGCTAGTCTGTATCGCAACGCGTATTTTTCTGGGCGCAGTGCTCAGATTATTGCAAAGTGTGATTTCCCAGTAAGGTTATTTTTAAATCTGGCAAGTTGATTGCGTTCAAGAGATGTAAATCTATAATTCTTTAAATGACAATATAATATTTTACCAATGTTTTCTAATTTTAATTATTTAATTTGTGACGCTGACTTGACTGCCGGTTATTGGAGGGAAACGATTTCCTCAACATCAATGCCATAGTAAAACGCTGTTTTTGGATATAAATATGAACTTGATAGAACTAAAAATGCATGCATTGTCTAACATAATGTCCTAGGAGTGTCATCTGATGGAGATTGTAAAAGGTTAGTGCATCATTTTAGCTGGTTTTATGGTTTTGGTGACCCTGTCTTTGACTTGACAAAACATTACACACAACTCTTGTAAATGTACTGTCCTAACATACTCTAAATTTATGCTTTCGCCGTAAAACCTTTTTGAAATCGTAAAACGTGGTTAGATTAAGGAGATGTTTATCTTTCAAATGGTGTAAAATAGTTGTATTTTTGAAAAATTTGAATTTTGACATTTATTTGGATTCAAATTTGCCGCTCTTGAAATGCACCTGCTGTTGATGGAGTGCACCACGGGTGGCACGCTAGCGTCCCACCTAGCCCATAGAGGTTAAAGACTCCAGTCTCCCATGTCATAGACTGTTTTCTCTGCAACCGCACGGCAAACGGTACCGGAGCGCCAAGTCTAGGTCCAATTGGCTCCTCAACAGCTTCTACCCCCAAGCTATAAGACTGCTGAACAACTAATCAAATGGCCATCCGAACTATTTACATTGACCCCTCCCCCTTTGTTTTACACTGCTTCTACTCGCTGTTTATTATCTATGCATATTGACATTACCCCTACCTACATGTACAAATTACCTCACCTATCCCGTACCCCCACACGTTGACTCGGTACTGGTACCCCCTGTATATAGCCTCGTTATAGTAATGTAATCTTATTGAGTTATTATTATTATTTTCTTTAGTTTATTTGGTAAATATTTTCTTAACTCAATTTCTTGAACTGCATTGTTGGTTAGGTAAGCATTTCACGGTAAGGTCTACCTGTTGTATTCAGCGTATGTCACAAATTTGATTTGATTTGTTATTATCATTCTTTGGAACTAGCTATAAACATCATGGAAACTTTAATGTGTTTACCTTGCTTTCCACAAATGTGCTTTTAAATGTGCTTTTCCACTTTTGTTATATCTTTTATACTTTTTAAAACATTAAGCTTTTTGTCCTCATAGGATTTTCTCAACATTCTAAAGGCCCCATTGTGACATCATCACTCCCAACATTCAATTCTATTCACTGTAAACAATGTAACTTTGACACAAATCAGCTACTTTGATCATTTACCCAACAAGTTAGACAAAAAGAGTGTATGAAATCTTCCTCTACCTTCTCTGCTATTCAAATCTGAAATTGGAACAAAAATATCTCATACCTATAAAACGATACAGCTCTTTTACTGACCGTGTCAATTACATTTCCTCTACCTTTTTATAAACAACTTACATTTTGACCACTTTCTCAACAAGTTAGACAAAAAGTTAGCATGTCTGAAATCTTCCACTACTTCTTTGCTATTCAAATCTGGAATCGTAACAAATATATCAGCTACCAATCGAACGGTACAGCTGTTTTAGTAACCGCATTAATGATTTCTCACAAAACATTTTTTAATAAGCTTACGTAAGCTTATTAAAGATCAGTGATACTATCAAGAGCAGTGTGCGTTTTCCTTTTTCATTCATCTTGTTCAACTGTTGCCATGCACCTGGTTTTCCTCTAGGAATTTGCCTGTGCTTAACCTGTTGGGGATAGGGGGCAGTATTTGCACGGCCGGATAAAAAACGTACCCGATTTAATCTGGTTACTACTCCTGCCCAGTAACTAGAATATGCATATAATTGTTTGATTTGGATAGAAAACACCCTAAAGTTTCTAAAACTGTTTGAATGGTGTCTGTGAGTATAACAGAACTCATTTGGCAGGCCAAAACCAGAGAAGATTCCAAACAGGAAGCGCTCTCTCTGACTTTTTCTTGGCCTTCTTGATCATCTCTAACCAAAACAGGGGATCTCTGGCATAACGTGACATTTTCTAACACTCCCATAGGCTCTCAGAAGGCGCAAGAACGATGAATGGGGGCTTTGCAGGCCATGGCTGAAAAACATTAGCGCATTTGGTAAGTGGTCGATCTGAGGACAATGAGACTGGAGGCGCGTGCACGAGCCGACACCATGTTTACTTTCTCTCTCTTTGAACGAAAACAACGACTCCCGGTCGGAATATTATCGCTTTTTTACGAGAAAAATAGCATAAAAATTTATTTTAAACAGTGTTTGACATGCTTCGAAGTACGGTAATGGAATATTTTGAATTTTTTTTGTCACGAAACGCATCGGGCGCGTCACCCTTCTTTACCCTTCGGATAGTGTCTTGAACGCATGAACAAAACGCCGCTATTTGGATATAACTATGGATTACTTCGAACCAAACCAACATTTGTTATTGAAGTAGAAGTCCTGGGAGTGCATTCTGACGAAGAACATCAAAGGCAATCAATCTTTTCTAATAGTAAATCGGAGTTTGGTGAGTACCACACTTGGTGGGTGTCAAAATAGCTAGCTCAAACATATGACTATTTTACAGCTATTTAAAGACAAGACTCTCCTTTATCTAACCACACTGTCCGATTTCAAAAAGGCTTTACAACGAAAGCAAAACATTAGATTATGTCAGCAGAGTACCAAGCCAGAAATAATCAGACACCCATTTTTCAAGCTAGCATATAATGTCACAAAAACCCAGAAGACAGCTAAATGCAGCACTAACCTTTGATGATCTTCATCAGATGACAACCCTAGGACATTATGTTATACAATACATGCATGTTTTGTTCAATCAAGTTCATATTTATATAAAAACCCAGATTTTTACATTAGCATGTGACGTTCAGAACTAGCATACCCCCCGCAAACTTCCGGCGAATTCACTAAGAATTTACTAAATTACTCACGATAAACGTTCATAAAAAGCATAACAATTATTTTAAGAATTATAGATACAGAACTCCTCTATGCACTCGATATGTCCGATTTTAAAATAGCTTTTTGGTGAAAGCACATTTTGCAATATTCTAAGTACATAGCCCAGGCATCACGGGCTAGCTATTTAGACACCCGGCAAGTTTAGCACTCACCAATATCAGGTTTACTATTATAAAAGTTTGATTACCTTTTGTTGTCTTCGTCAGAATGCACTCCCAGGACTGCTACTTCAATAACAAATGTTGGTTTGGTCCAAAATAATCCATCGTTATATCCGAATAGCGGCATTTTGTTCGTGCGTCCCAGACACTATCTGAAATGGTAAATCAGGGTCGTGCGCATGGCGCAATTCGTGACAAAAAAAATCTAAATATTCCATTACCGTACTTCGAAGCATGTCAACCGCTGTTTAAAATCCATTTTTATGCCATTTTTCTCGTAAAAAAGCGATAAGATTCCGACCGGGAATCTCCTTTTAGCTAAACAGAGGAAAGTAAACAAAGCATTCGGTCAACGCGGGCACGAGCCTGAGTCTCACAGTACTGTAACCAGCCACTCCCCAAACGCGCTACTTTTTTTCAGCCAGAGCCTGCAAAGCCACGATTCCGCTTTTTACCGCCTTCTGAGACCCTATGGCAGCCGTAGGAAGTGTCACGGGACAGCTAAGATCCTCACTCTTCAATAAACAGAGACAAGAAGAACGACACCTTGTCAGACAGGCCACTTCCTGCATGAAATCTTCTCAGGTTTTTGCCTGCCATATGAGTTCTGTTATACTCACAGACACCATTCAAACAGTTTTGGAAACTTTAGGGTGTTTTCTATCCATATGTAATAAGTATATGCATATTCTAGTTACTGGGTAGGAGTGGTAACCAGATTAACTCGGGTCGTTTTTTATCGGGCGGTGTAAATACTGCCCCCTAGCCCTAACAGGTTAAAGTCACCATTGTAGAAGAAAAATAAACGCACACCTATTAAGGCGAGGTGCTGGCTGGCGGAGTAGAAAACTTGAAAATAAGGGAGAGTCGCACACTCTAAGAGCTCAGATGCAAAAATTTTATATCCAACGTTTCGACAGCCAAGCTGTCTTCATCGGGGTATCATGATACCCTGATGAAGACAGCTTGGCTGTCGAAACAATGGATATTACATTTTTGCATCTGAGCTCCTAGAGTGTGCGGCTCTCCCTTATTTTAAAGTCACCATTGGCCTCATGGTGAAATCCCTGAGTGATTTCCTTCCTCTCCGGCAACTGAGTTAGGACGGACACCTGTATCTTTGTAGTGACTGGGTTTATTGATACACCATCCAGGGTGTAATTAATAATGTCACCATGCTCGAAGGGATATTCAATGTCAGCTTTTTTTTGTATTTTTTTAAATCTACCAATAGGTGCCCTTCTTTGTGAGGCATTGGAAAATCTCCCTGGCCTCTGTTTGAAGTTCACTGCTCGACTGAGGGACCTTATAGATAATTGTAAATGTGGGGTACAGAGATGAGGTAGTTCTTCAAAAATCATGTTAACACTATTGTTGCACACAGAGTGAGTCCATGGATAAATAAATAAATATTACCACACTACAGTAAATGGTGACCTCCGACTTGCTGTATCTTACGGATAATGTTGAGTTTTATTAGTAACTTAAAACCTGTCTGGGCTAGGGGGCAGTATTTTCACGGCCGGATGAAAAACGTGCCCAAATTAAACAGGTTACTACTCTGGCTCAGAAACTAGAATATGCATATTATTAGTAGATTTGGATAGAAAACACTCTGAAGTTTCTAAAACGGTTTGAATGGTGTCTGTGAGTGTAACAGAACTCATATGGCAGGCAAAAACCTGAGAAAAAATTCAACCAAGAAGTGGATTGTCGTTTTTCAAGACTGGGCCTATTCAGTATACAGTGACTTAGGGTTCAATTTGCACTTCCTAAAGCTTCCACTAGATGTCAACAGTCTTTAGAACGTGTTTCAGGCTTTTGCAGTCAACAGAGCGCGAACAAGACCTCCTGGAGACTGATGACCGAGAGAATGACAGGCCACAATTACGCGCATTCATGTGAGGAGATAGCTGTGTTCCATAACGTTTTTCAAGACATTGGAATCGTCCGGTTGGAATATTACTGAAGTTTTACGTTAAAAAGGCCCTAAAGATCAATGTTTTACAACATTTGACATGTTTCAACGAACGTAAATATAACTTTTTGTCGTAAAATTTTCTGCGCGCTTCCTACATTTGGAGTAGCTTACTGAACGCGCAAACAACAAGGAGTTATTTGGACATAAATGATGGACTTTATCGAACAAAACAACATTTATTGTGGACCTGGGATTCCTGGAAGTGCCTTCAGATGAAGATCATCAAAGGTAAGTGAATATTTCTAATGCTATTTATGATTTTAGATGACTCAGTACTCAGATTATTGCAAAGTGTGCTTTCCCCAATAAGCTTTTTTGAAATCTGTCACAGCGGTTGCGTAAAGGAGATGTTCATCTATAATTCTTTGAATAACAGTTTAATATTTTATCAACGTTTATGATGAGTATTTTTGTAAATTGTTGTGCTGATTCACCGACAGTATTGGAGCAAAATATTTTCTGAACGTCACGCGCCAATGTAAAATGCTGTTTTTGGATATAAATATGAACTTTTTCGAACAAAACATACATGTATTGTGTAACACAATGTCCTAGGAGTGTCATCTGAAGAAGATCCTCAAAGGTTAGTGCTTCATTTCGCTGCGTTTTGGGTTTTATTGACACATGTCCTTGCTTGGAAAATGGCTGTGTGATTATTTTTGTCTATGTACTCTCCTAACATAATCTAATGTTTTGCTTTTGTTGTAAAGCCTTTTTTGAAATCGGACAATGTGGTTACATCAAGGAGACGTGTATCTTTAAAATGGTGTAAAATAGTCGTATGTTTGAGAAAGGTGAATTAAGACATTTTGTTGTTTTTGAATTTGCCGCCCTGATATTTCACTGGCTGTGTCCCACTGGCGTCCCACCTAGCCCATAGAAGTTAAAGTCCGGTCTGGTTCGGGTGAGTTAATGTAGAGGATTCCCATATCCTTCAGTGAGCACCTGTGGGTCTGTATGAAGTTTTGATTATTTATTCCAGATTAAATCCCCAATATATAACATACACTTAGCCTACGGAATGGATAAGGTGTGAGCTGCAGACGTTTTTAAGTTAAGGGAATCTCTTATTCATGATTTGGCTCAAAACCTGATAAAGATAGATAAAAACCGTGTTAACATTAATTCGACAAGCGATGAATTACTTGATTACTGACAAACAATTGGCATGCATAAAAAGCAGGTGGAGAAAAAACGAATTCTAGAGGTTAGTGTGCATTTGCTTAGCAAACACTAAAACAGGCAATTGGAGGGAAATATATGCATTTTGGAACTCTTTTCTGACAAGATGCATTCCAAAAACATTTCATGGGAAAACAAATATGAGCAAAATGTTAAAAGCAGTAATGTAAAGTGCTGGAAAATCAGTGTCAAGTTGCTGGAACACTGGGCCCACAGCTCTGCTTTGAGGTTGACAATTCAGGCACTGGTGATGCTTCAGACACCGATGGTGGTGTTGGCTTTCAGGCGACTGTGGAGAGCGCAGCCGCACTACAAGACACTTGTTCGGTCGCCCCCATATTCGAACTCCCAACCACTGTCGCACTCCTTATAGATTAGCGAGTCCATTTAGGGCAGTAGTAGCTCATGTTTCAGTCATTAAAAACAATGACAAAATACGCAAGCGCAGTCTGTCATTTCGTGCCAATTTACATGCAAAGAACCCACCACTCATAAATAATATGGGACCATTCCCAGTGAAATCTCCATTCACACCAAGGCGGGAACAGGTGAAGACCCAGTACAATGGATATGGTCTAGAAATGCGAGATGCATGGCAAGTACTTTTGCTCACAAATCCAAGTGAAATTTCTGTGATTTAAGGATGGCACAATTGTCAACCAGCTGTTTGACAATGAAAGCATTGCAGAAATGTTCAAGCAAACTTGCTCACTCTTCGGGATCCATCTCATGCAGACTGGACTAGGGTCATGGCTTGTAAGCAGGGCACAAAATAACAGTTTGAACAGTACGCAGAGCAACTGTGGAAACTTTTCTATTAATATTCTGGCCATGAAATCCCATCACGTGACAATGACATGTTACTAACAATGCTCACATAACAATCAGGCACCCACCTGAGTAAAGCATTAGGTTTGGGGGGTCCTGCAGATAACACATTCCAAGGAATTGTTACATGGGCCACTAATAAGGAGAGGATATTCTAACCATACATGTTTCATTGCTTCCAACTATGTTATCCCTAAACAGCACACTAAACAGTGCAAACGAATTCGACATGTAGTAAAAACTTGTTGGGACTTGGGGAGGGACTGTGACCCAAGCCATTTCAGACAAGGTGTAGACTCTTACACTCCCAGGATGGGTCATCTAGCATTGAAGTGTTGGAACATTAAGCCCCCGGACATAGCTATTCTGTCTTGCCAATGCACGGAAAACCCAGCCAACTGGTGTCATCGTTCAGCCACGACTCTGTGAAACATAAGATATTACAGTTTTTAATGTCCCGTTGGTAGGATAGTCTTGAACGGAGCTCATCCAGTTTATTCTCCAGTGATTGCACGTTGGCTAATAGAACTGATGGTAGAGGCGGGTTACCCACTCACCAACAAATTCTCACCAGGCACCCTGCTCTCCGGCCCCTCTATTTCCTTATTTTCTTGAAGCAAATGACGGGGATCTGGGCCTTGTCTGGGAGCAACATTATATTGTTTGTGTCGGACTCATCAAATAAAAAATCTTTGTCCAGTTCGCGGTGAGTAATTGCTGTTCTGATACCCAGAAGATCTTTTTGGTCATAAGAGACGGTAGCATCAACATTATGTACAAAATAAGTTACAAACAATGCGAGAAAACACACAAAATATCACAATTGGTTAAGAGCCCGTAAAATGGCAGCCATTCTTACAAGCAGGAATTGACCCCTGGTGTTACCACTACACCAAGTCTCTGCACAAGAAGGCTCTGCACAGGAAATACTAATATTAATGGTTGATGGCAGTGGAAAACCAAACCATAGATTGCAGTCTCCTTGTCCATAGACTGTTTTCAAGGTAAGGACACAAACATTTTGTATTTTGTAATTTGGGTGAACTATCTTTTTAAAATATGTCTGGAAGAAAATCCTGCTAGCTCTCCAGGAGGGTTGGCCATCCCTGGTCTATATTTCCCAAGTGCTGGGTATTTGAAAATGTTATTGTTATAACAATGAATTTCAAAATTGTTCATTTATTTATTTTATTTTTATTTCACCTTTATTTAACCAGGTAGGCCAGTTGAGAACACGTTCTCATTTACAACAGCGACCTGGCCAAGATAAAGCAAAGCAGTGCGACACAAACAACAACACAGAGTTACACATGGAACAAACAAACATAACACAATAGAAAAGTCTATATACAGTGTGTGCAAATGAGATAAAATAAGGGAGGTAAGGCAAATGGGCCATAGTGGCAAAATAATTACAATTTAACAATTAAACACTGGAGTGATATATGTGCAGAAGATGAACATGCAAGTAGAGATACTAGGGTGCAAAGGAGCAAAAAAATAAATAACAGTATGGGGATGTGGTAGTTGGATGGGCTATTTGGAGATGGGCTATATACAGGTGCAGTGATCTG
Organism: Salmo salar; assembly: GCF_905237065.1. NCBI lineage: Eukaryota > Metazoa > Chordata > Actinopteri > Salmoniformes > Salmonidae > Salmo > Salmo salar. The sequence continues at coordinate 1,692,739 of NC_059459.1, read as the reverse complement.
TGAGCTGCTCTGACAGCTGGCGCTTAAAGCTAGTGAGGGAGATATGAGTCTCCAGCTTCAGTGATTTTTGCAATTTGTTCCAGTCATTGGCAGCAGAGAACTGGAAGGATAGGCGGCCAAATGAGGAATTGGCTTTGGGGGTGACCAGTGAAATATACCTGCTGGAGCGCGTGCTATGGGTGGGTGCTGCTATGGTGACCAGTGAGCTGAGATAAGGTAGGGCTTTACCTAACAAAGACTTATAGATGACCTGGAGTCAGTGGGTTTGGCAACGAATATGAAGTGTGGGCCAGCCAACGAGAGCATACATGTCACAGTGGTGGATAGTATATGGGGCTTTGGTGACAAAACGGATGGCACTGTGATAGACTGCATCCAATTTGCTGACTAGAGTGTTGGAGGCTATTTTGTAAATGACATCGCCGAAGTCAAGGATTGGTAGGATAGTCAGTTTTACGACGGTATGTTTGGCAGCATGAGTGAAGGAGGCTTTGTTGCGAAATAGGAAGCCGATTCTAGATTTAATTTTGGATTGGAGATGCTTAATGTGAGTCTGGAAGGAGAGTTTACAGTCTAGCCAGAAACCTAGGTATTTATAGTTGTCCACATATTCTAAGTCAGAACCGTCCAGAGTAGTCGGGGGGGCGGGTGCAGGCAGCGATCGGTTGAAGAGCATGCATTTCGTTTTACTAGCATTTAAGGGCAGTTGGAGGCCACAGAAGGAGTGTTGTATGGCGTTGAAGCTCGCTTGGAGGGTTGTTAACACAGTGTCCAAAGAAGGGCCAGATGTACAGTGGGGCAAAAAAGTATTTAGTCAGCCACCAATTGTGCAAGTTCTCCCACTTAAAAAGATGAGAGAGGCCTGTAATTTTCATCATAGGTACACATCAACTATGACAGACAAAATGAGAAAGAAAATCCAGAAAATCACATTGTAGGATTTTTTATGAATTTATTTGCAAATTATGGTGGAAAATAAGTATTTGGTCACCTACAAACAAGCAAGATTTCTGGCTCTCACAGATCTGTAACTTCTTCTTTAACCTGTTGAGGGTAGGGGGCAGTATTGACACGGCTGGATAAAAAACGTACCTGATTTAATCTGGTTACTACTCCTGCCCAGTAACTAGAATATGCATATAATTATTGGCTTTGGATAGAAAACACTCCAAAGTTTCTAAAACTGTTTGAATGGTGTCTGTGAGTATAACAGAACTCAAATGGCAGGTCAAAACCTGAGAGATTCCTTTACAGGAAGTGGCCTGTCTGACCATTTATTGTCTTTCTTTCTCTTTCAAAAACTTAGGGTCTCTGCGGTAACGTGACACTTCCCACGGCTCCAATAGGCTCTCAGAGCCCGGGAAAAACCTGAATGTCGTCATTCCAGCCCCAGGCTGAAACACATTATCGCCTTTCTCAAGTGGCCGATCAAGGGACTGTGGGCTTAGGCGCGTGCACTGGCCGCCCCCGTCTTTGTGTTTTTTCCTCTGTTTGCCGAAAAGGAGATTCCCGGTCGGAATATTATCGCTTTTTACGAGATAAATTGCATAAAAATTGATTTTAAACAGCGGTTGACATGCTTCGAAGTACGGTAATGGAATATTTAGAATTTTTTGTCACGAATTGCGCCATGCACGCCGACCCTGATTTACCATTTCGGATAGTTTCTGAACGCATACGAACAAAACGCCGCTATTTGGATATAACGATGGATTATTTGGGACCAAACCAACATTTGTTATTGAAGTAGCAGTCCTGGGAGTGCATTCTGACGAAGACAACAAAGGTAATAACATTTTTGTTATAGTAAATCTGATTTTGGTGAAGGCTAAACTTGCCGGGTGTCTAAATAGCTAGCCCGTGATGGCTGGGCTATGTACTTAGAATATTGCAAAATGTGCTTTCACCAAAAGCTATTTTAAAATCAGACATATCGAGTGCATAGAGGAGTTCTGTATCTATAATTCTTAAAATAATTGTTATGCTTTTTGTGAACGTTTATCGTGAGTAATTTAGTAAATTGTTAGTAAATTCCCGGAAGTTTGCGGGGGTATGCTAGTTCTGAACGTCACATGCTAATGTAAAAAGCTGTTTTTTGATATAAATATGAACTTGATTGAACAAAACATGCATGTATTGTATAACATAATGTCCTAGGATTGTCATCTGATGAAGATCATCAAAGGTTAGTGCTGCATTTAGCTGTCTTCTGGGTTTTTGTGACATTATATGCTAGCTTGAAAAATGGGTGTCTGATTATTTCTGGCTGGGTACTCTGCTGACATAATCTAATGTTTTGCTTTCGTTGTAAAGCCTTTTTGAAATCGGACAGTGTGGTTAGATTAACGAGAGTCTTGTCTTTAAATAGCTGTAAAATAGTCATATGTTTGAGAAATTGAAGTAATAGGATTTTTAAGGTATTTGAAAATCGCGCCACAGGATTCAACCTGGCTGTTACGTAGGTGGGACGAATTCGTCCCGCCTGCCCCTAGAGGTTATTCCACCTGTCTATTAACCTCTATAGGAACCCGGCGGGACGAATTCGTCCCACCTACGTAACAGCCACTGCCATCCTGTGGCGCGATTTTCAAAATCTTCAAAATCATATTACTTCAATTTCTCAAACATATGACTATTTTACAGCCATTTAAAGATAAGACTCTCGTTAATCTAACCACACTGTCCGATTTCAAAAAGGCTTTACAACGAAAGCAAAACATTAGATTATGTCAGCAGAGTACCAAGCCAGAAATAATCAGACACCCATTTTTCAAGCCAGCATATAATGTCACCAAAACCCAGAAGACAGCTAAATGCAGCACTCACCTTTGATGATCTTCATCAGATGACAACCCTAGGACATTATGTTATACAATACATGCATGTTTTGTTCAATCAAGTTCATATTTATATCAAAAACCAGCTTTTACATTAGCATGTGACGTTCAGAACTAGCATACCCCCGCAAACTTACGGGGAATTCGCTAACATTTTACTAAATTACTCACGATAAACGCTCACAAAAAGCATAACAATTATTTTAAGAATTATAGATACAGACCTCCTCTATGCACTCGATATGTCCGATTTTAAAATAGCTTTTTGGTGAAAGCACATTTTGCAATATTCTAAGTACATAGCCCAGGCATCACGGGCTCGCTTATTTAGACACCCGGCAAGTTTAGCACTCACCATAATCATATTTACTATTATAAAAATGTCATTACCTTTTGTTGTCTTCGTCAGAATGCACACCCAGGACGTCTACTTCAATAACAAATGTTGGTTTGGTCCAAAATAATCCATCGTTATATCCGAATAGCGGCGTTTTGTTCGTGCGTCCAGACACTATCCGAAATAGTAAAGAAGTGTCGCGCGCGGCGCAATTCCTGACAATAAAATTCAAAGTATTCAATTGCCGTACGTCGAAGCATGTCAACCGCTGTTTAAAATCAATTTTTACGTCATTTTTCTCGTAGAAAAGCGATAAAATTCCGACAGGGAATCTCCTTTTCGCAAACAGAGGAAAAAATCCCAAAGGCGGGGGCGGTCGGGGTCACGCGCATAAGCTAGTGTCTCTTGATGGGCCACTTGAGAAAGGCGATAATGTGTTTCAGCCTGGGGCTGGAATGACGACATTCTCTTTTTTCCCGGGCTCTGAGAGCCTATGGACGACGTGGGAAGTGTCACGTTAGAGCAGAGATCCTTAGTAAATGATAGAGATGGCAAAGAAGTTCCAGAAATGGTCAGACAGGCCACTTCCTGTAAAGGAATCTCTCAGGTTTTGACCTGCCATTTGAGTTCTGTTATACTCACAGACACCATTCAAACAGTTTTAGAAAATTTAGGGTGTTTTCTATCCATATGTAATAAGTATATGCATATTCTAGTTACTGAGTAGGAGTGGTAACCAGATTAAATCGGGTATGTTTTTTATCCAGCCGTGTCAATGCTGCCCCCTAGCCCTAACAGGTTAATGGCACCTGTTTGAACTTGTTATCAGTATAAAAGACACCTGTCCACAACCTCAAACAGTCACACTCCAAACTCCACTATGGCCAAGACCAAAGAGCTGTCAAAGGACACCAGAAACAAAATTGTAGACCTGCACCAGGCTGGGAAGACTGAATCTGCAATAGGTAAGCAGCTTGGTTTGAAGAAATCAACTGTGGGAGCAATTATTAGGAAATGGAAGACATACAAGACCACTGATAATCTCCCTCGATCTGGGGTTCCACGCAAGATCTCACCCCGTGGGGTCAAAATGATCACAAGAACGGTGAGCAAAAATCCCAGAACCACACGGGGGGACCTAGTGAATGACCTGCAGAGAGCTGGGACCAAAGTAACAAAGCCTACCATCAGTAACACACTACGCCGCCAGGGACTCAAATCCTGCAGTGCCAGATGTGTCCCCCTGCTTAAGCCAGTACATGTCCAGGCCCATCTGAAGTTTGCTAGAGAACATTTGGATGATCCAGAAGTGGATTGGGAGAATGTCATATGGTCAGATGAAACCAAAATATAACTTTTTGGTAAAAACTCAACTCGTTGTGTTTGGACAAAGAATGCTGAGTTGCATCCAAAGAACACCATACCTACTGTGAAGCATGGGTGTGGAAACATCATGCTTTGGGGCTGTTTTTCTGCAAAAGGACCAGGACGACTGATCCGTGTAAAGGAAAGATTGAATGGGGCCATGTATCGTGAGATTTTGAGTGAAAACCTCCTTCCATCAGCAAGGGCATTGAAGATGAAACGTGGCTGGGTCTTTCAGCATGACAATGATCCCAAACACACCGCCCGGGCAACGAAGGAGTGGCTTCGTAAGAAGCATTTCAAGGTCCTGGAGTGGCCTAGCCAGTCTCCAGATCTCAACCCCATAGAAAATCTTTGGAGGGAGTTGAAAGTCCGTGTTGCCCAGCGACAGCCCCAAAACATCACTGCTCTAGAGGAGATCTGCATGGAGGAATGGGCCAAAATACCAGCAAAAGTGTGTGAAAACCTTGTGAAGACTTACAGAAAACATTTGACCTGTGTCATTGCCAACAAAGGGTATATAACAAAGTATTGAGATAAACTTTTGTTATTGACCAAATACTTATTTTCCACCATAATTTGCAAATAAATTCATTAAAAATCCTACAATGTGATTTTCTGGATATTTTTTCTCATTTTGTCTGTCATGGTTGAAGTGGACCTATGATGAAAATTACAGGCCTCTCTCATCTTTTTAAGTGGGAGAACTTGCACAATTGGTGGCTGACTAAATACTTTTTTGCCCCACAGTATACAGAATGGTGTCATCTGCGTAGAGGTGGAGCAAAGAATCACCCACAGCAAGAGCGACATCATTGATATATACAGAGAAGAGGTCGTTTATGCCTACTACTTGAAGATTAGTAGATTAGTAGATTGAAGATGACTTGTTTATTTAGGTGGATTATGCCTACTACTTGAACATCCTTTCCATCATTATACTCCACATAGACAACATATGATGTGTTTCTGAGTTGTGAGTCCCCCTACCATTTCTGCCTAGCGTTTGCAAATTACTATCATTTTATATTTGAGGCATGGAGCATTTAATATCCAATGCATATTTCTATGACTTATTCAAAACTGTCCATGAATGGCTGCAAAAAAACATATTCTCATATAATTAATTTTCAAAGACACAAGGCATAAAAGATTTCAAATATGTGATTACACAGGCAAAATTGGGAAGAATCGGAATAATACAATTTGTGTAGTGTTCCTATTTCGCAACAATAAGTAGTGTTCTTGCTGACAAGCACAGAAATGACCCTATATTTTAGCCCATTGTTAACAATGAGAATTGTTCCAATGACCAAATAAAGTACATTGAAAATAAACTCTCCTGAAAACAAGATTACATAAATCTTCCCCTACACCCTAACCAAATATTTTTTCTATATACAGTTCAAGTGGGAAGTTTACATACACTTAGGTTGGAGTCATTAAAACTATTTTTTCAACCACTCCACAAATGTCTTGTTAACAAACTATAGTTTTGGCAAGTCGGTTAAAAAATCTACTTTGTGCATGACGCAAGTACTTTTTCCAACAAATGTTTACAGACAGATTATTTCACTTATAATTCACTGTATCACAATTCAGTGGGTCAGAAGTCTACATACACTAAATTGAATGTGCCTTTAAACAGCTTGGAAAATTCCAGAAAATGATGTCATGGCTTTATAAAATTCTGATAGGCTAATTGACATCATTTGAGTCAATTGGAGGTGTACCTGTGGATGTATATCAAGGCCTACCTTCAAACTCAGTGCCTCTTTGCTTGACATCATAGGAAAATCAAAAGAAATCAGCCAAGACCTCAGAAAAATGGTAAACCTCCACAAGTCTGGTTCATCCTTGGGAGCAATTTCCAAATGCCTGAAGTTACCACGTTAATCTGTACAAACAATACCATGTGACCATGCAGCCGTCATCCTGCTCAGGAAGGAGATGCGTTCTGTCTCCTAGAGATGAATGTACCTTGATGCGAAAAGTGCAAATCAATCCAAGAACAACAGCAAAGGACCTTGTGAAGATTCTGGAGGAAACAGGTACAAAAGTATCTATATCCCTAGTAAAACGAGTCCTACATCGACATAACCTGAAAGGCCGCTCAGCAAGGAAGAAGCCACTGCTCCAAAACCATCATAAAAAAGCCAGACTATGGTTTTCAACTGAACATGGGGACAAAGACTGCACTTTTAGGAGAAATGTCCTCTGGTGTGATGAAACAAAAATAGAACTATTTGGCCATAATGACCATCATTATGTTTGGAGGAAAAAGGGGGAGGCTTGCAAGCCGAAGAACACCATCACAACCATGAAGCACGGGAGTGGCAGCATCATGTTGTGGTGTTTTATTGCAGCAGGAGGGAATGGTGCACTTTACAAAATAGATGGCATCATGAGGCAGGAAAATTATGTGGATATACTGAAGCAACTTCTCAGGACATCAGTCAGGAAGTTAAAGCTTTGTCGCAAATGGGTCTTCCAAATGAACAATGACCCCAAGCATACTTCCAAAGTTGTGGCAAAATGGCTAAGGACTACAAAGTCAAGGTATTGGAGTGGCCATCACAAAGCCCTGACCACAATCCTATAGAGAATTTGTGGGCAGAAATGAAAAAGCATGTGGGAGCAAGGAGGCCTACAAACCTGACTCAGATACACCAGCTCTGTCAGGAGGAATGGGCCAGAATTCACCCAACTTATTGTGGGATGCTTGTGGAAGGCTACCCGAAATGTTTGACCCAAGTTAAACAATTTAAAAGCAATGCTACCAAATACTAATTGAGTGTATGTAAACTTCTGACCCACTGGGAATGTGATGAAAGAAATAAAAGCTGAAAGAAATCATTCTCTTTACTATTATTCTGACATTTCACATTCTTAAAATAAAGTGGTGATCCTAACTGACCTAAGACAGGGAATTGTTACTAGGATTAAATGTCAAGTTAATATGTCAGGTTGTGAAAAAATAAGTTTAAATGTATTTTGCTAAGGTGCATGTAAACTTCCGACTTCAACTGTATTATCCCCCTCTAGAATCAAACTTACACTTTTGGGTTCACAATATGTTTGACAAAAGTATTTTCGTAGTTAAAAATCAGGTCACCCTACCAATCTTCCCTGCTACAACATACTGTAGGTCTGTCTGCTGCCTTTTCGTCGTCACAGCCTGAGTGCCAATACCAAACGAGGGGACCAATACATATGTGGATTAAATCAGCTTTAGTACATCAAATCAAATCAAATGTATTTGTCACATACACATGGTTAGCAGATGTTAATGCAAGTGTAGCGAAATGCTTGTGCTTCTAGTTCCGGCCATGCAGTAATAACTAACAAGTAATATAACCTAACAATTCCACAACAACTACCTTATACACACAAGTGTAAAGGAATGAATATGAATATGTACATAAAAATATATAAATGAGTGATAGCCGAACGGCATAGGCAAGATGCAGTAGATGGTAAGAGTACGGTATATACATATGAGATGAGTAATGTAGGGTATGAAAACATTATATGAAGTGGCATTGTTTAAAGTGGCTGGTGACACATTACATCAAGATGGCAAGATGCAGTAGATGGTATAGCGTGCTGTCAAAAGGCAGCAGGGATGGGAGTAACAGCAACCTCATTTTGTTGACATCATTGTACATAAAACAGCGCAACCGTGCTGCTCTTTTTAAAAACTCAGCAGTGTACGTTCTCTCTCCATTCAGCTCCACTCTAACCTTGAGGGCGCTTCTTTAAAATGTGCATTCAACCCCCTTGATCCCTTACATAACTAGACCAATCATATGCTTCATTGAGCAGCGGTTCATAGTGCAATAGAGGTTCTGCTGGTGATGTAAAATTGCTCCAATTTCAAAACAATTTGGAGTACAGTTTAAAAGTTAACTCACTGACTGTACAATGTATTAAATAAAAGACAAATGAAAGCAGATCTTTTCAATGGGTGAGCTATAACAGTATCGGCGTGTGAGCTTGAGAAGAGGGTCAAATGTGTGTGTCTCACGGCTAATGCCTGAGGGTTGGCAGCTTTGCCACTAGGTGAATTATCTTTAAATGTGTCTTAATTGTGTCTGCTAAATGACTAAAATGTCAAATGTACAGGATCGGTCAAAAGTTTGGACACCTGCTCATTCAAGGGTTTTTCTTTATTTTTACTATTTTCTACATTGTAGAATATTAGTGAAGATATCAAAACAATGATTTACACATATGGAATCATGTAGTAGCCAAAAAACTATTTTTACAAATGTAGATTCTTCAAAGTAGCCACTGTCATGATGTTGCCCTGTTGGGTGACATTTATGAATCCTCCCCCCCCCCCTCCATAAATACCTTTCCCCCTTTTCTCACCACTCTACAGAATGGACTCTTGGAAAGCTCTTTGTTACCACAGCGAAAGTATGGTAACATCAAAAGGATGGGGAATGGAACAACAATTCCCTTTCTCAACCAGTTGAAAGTGTCCGTTGGTACTTAAAGAATATGATGTCAGATCAGTTGTTGTCTGGGACATTATATCTGATGATAGGATGTCATAAATTGTATCTTGGAAAGTCTACACATTCACATCAGATTCACATGGAATTGTTGTGCAATTTAAATGTTTAAGTATGAAACTATTTGTGAAAAGATTGAATGTAATGTTAGCCTCCTAAATAAGAGAATTGTTTCATAGTAACACTTCAGTGGTCATGCCCAAGTGAACAGACATTGGTTGAGAACTATGAAACACGCCCTTCTCTCCCCCAGTACAAAAGCCTGTTGATGGAAGTCAACCTGAGTCCCCGATGACATGAGGACTGGTGTCCGTATGTTTAAAAGTGTCACGTCCTGGCCAGTATAAGGGTTAATTGTTATTGTAGTTTGGTCAGGACGTGGCAGTGGGTATTTGTTTTATGTGGTTCGGGGTGGTGTTTTGGTAGTAGGGCGTTTGATTTAGTATTTCCGGGGTTTTGGTTTATGGTCTATGTTTATGTATTTCTATGGGTAGTCTAGTGAGTGTGTTTCTATGTTTGGTTAATTGGGGTTGGGATTCTCAATTGAAGGCAGGTGTTTCCTCTTTGCCTTTGATTGAGGGTCCTATATATTAGGGTGTGTTTGTGTGTCATTTGTGGGAGATTGTTTCTTGTTTAGCGTGTGTGAGCCTAACAGGACTATCTAGTAAATCGTGAGTACGTTGTTTATTATTTTTTGTGTTCACTTCTGAGTTAATAAATTTCAAGATGAGCATTGTCAACCCTGCTGCATATTGGTCCTCCTTTTCCGACGATGATTTCGCCATATCGTCTGACGACGACGATAAGTGTGACAAAAAGGGCTCATTTCAAATACAACCTAACGAAATTTACATGAGACAAGATAATGTGGAGGTGACGATCACCACGTTAAAATTGTGAATTTCGACTAGACCAGCCAGAATACAGCACCTATATACATTTTACAAACCTCGTATGTCTTACATTGGTTATCTTGTTATTAGTCCCACCCTTCAGCTCCATTCAATGCCTCCCATCTAGCTCTTAACACCATCCATTTTGGATTTCAATTTTCCATACACTACCATTCAAAAGTTTGGGGTCACTTAGAAATGTCCGTGTTTTTGAAAGAAAAGCCAATTTTTTGTCAATTAAAATAACATCTAATTGATTAGAAATACATGGTAGAAATTGTTAATGTTGTAAATGACTATTGCAGCTGTAAACGGCAGATTTTTAATGTAATATATACATAGGCGTACAGAGGACCTTTATCAAAAACAAGGACATTTCTAAGTGACCCCAAACTTTTGATTGTTGGTGTATGTATCTACTGTATCAGTTTCATTTGCTCTTAAATCTTTACATAGTGGTGACGCACTGCCCCTCATATTTGGGGAGAAGTCTGGCATAGTGACCATATTTTGGTTTTAAACACTTTAACTGGTCACTTCCAATTTTGACGGTACTTCTTGGGACTCTCTCTCATAAATATGAATTATTCCCAGTATTGAAACTTGTAGATTTTCAGGAAAATATTTATCTCTAGAGTAGAGGTAGCTTAATCCTGTCTTTACCCTGTTCCTTATTCCACAAACCAATACCCACTACCCTCAACCCAAACCACTATTTATACCACTACAACACTGCCAACATTTCAAATTCCACCCTGATACAATATTAAAGCATTGACACATGTATAATTTGTATTCCCCAGGGCCAAGACCCACCTAAACACCTTTTAACGGCGGACCTCAATGCAGGTCATTCTTTTATTAGTTCCAATTGGTTGGAGAGAGAGTGAGTGGTGGAGAAAAACAAGCAACACGACCAAGCGTTTTGGCATTGTCATGCTAAGAGAGCCTCACGATGGCGGAATCTCCTCCTCCCTCCCCACTTCTAACTGCCCTCCGACTATACCTCTCACCCACACATACACAAACACTGCCCCAGAGCACAGAGATACCATTGAGAGCGGGGGCTTTGTGGGCACCAGTTTTTGTGCTAACTGGCAAGAAGGAGGCTCCCGACTTGACCACTGACAGGCCCCTCAGGCTGTGGATTCATGAAGAAATTACTGTCAGAATAAAAAAAATTCTAATTATTTAACCTTTATTTAAATAGGCAAGTCAGTTAAGAACAAATTCTTATTTACAGTGACAGCCTATCAATCAAATATATTTATTAAGCCCTTCTTACATCAGCTGATGTACAGAAACCCAGCCTAAAACCCTAAACAGCAAGCAATGCAGGTTTAGAAGCACGGTGGCTAGGAAAAAAATCCCTAGAAAGGCCAGAACCTAGGAAGAAACCTAGAGAAGAACCAGGCTATGAGAGGTGGCCAGTCCTCTTCTGGTTGTGCCGGGTGGAGATTATAACAGAACATGGCCAAGATGTTCAAATGTTCATAGATGACCAGCAGGGTCAAATAATAATAATCACAGTGGTTGTCGAGGGTGCAACAGGTCAGCACCTCAGTAGTAAATGTCAGTTGGCTTTTCACAGCTGATCATTCAGAGTATCTCAACCGCTCCTGCTGTCTCTACTTGAAAACAGCAGGTCTGGGACAGGTAGCACGTCCGGTGAACAGGTCAGGGTTCCATAGCCGCAGGCAGAACAGTTGAAACTGGAGCAGCAGCACGACCAGGTGGACTGGGGACAGCAAGGAGTCATCAGGCCAGGTAGTCCAGAGGCATGGTCCCCGGGCTCAGGTCCTCCAAGAGAAAGAAAGAAAGAGAGAGAATTAGAGAGCGCATACTTAAATTCACACAGTACACCGGACAAGACAGGAGAAATACTCCAGATAAAACAGACTGACCCTAGCCCCCCGACACATAAACTATTGCAGCATAAATACTGGAGGCTGAGACAGGAGGGGTCAGGAGACACTGTGGCCCTGCCCGACTATAACCCTGGACAGGGCCAAACATATTGGCATATGACCCTTTCTACTTGAAGGAAGGATTACTAAACTTCAAGTCGAAACCTTTTGGCTAGGGTACTGTGAAGCATATAGTTTGACCCCTAGACCTTTCTGCAATATAGAAACAGTATGAACGTCTACAAACACGGCACCGTTAACATTTTAACGTGTGAGTTCCAAATATCTCTAAAGGTCGCACCAGCGTGAGTTTTTTTATGTGCGTGATGTCAGATTGCACTTACTGTTCCAAAATATGATTGTTATGCAACAGGACAGTTAACCCACACTGCCCTCAAACCAAGGTACACTGCCTGCTAATTATCTCTAGGCCAAGTTAAAATTGTTAAAATTAAATCAAACAAGTTTTATTTTTGAGGTGTGTTCTGCCTCAAAAATATAGAAGTAACCCATTTCACTGTTGCGGACAATTTACGTTTGAGACATTACTGAGCAGGACAAACTTCTCTCTTTGACAACAGCCAAAGCACAAACTCTTTCCTCCCAGGCACATTTTCCGACTTTCCTTCTCTACTAATAATAACTTTGGACATGTGTGCGTTCCTATCAAAGTAAGTGCATTATTACGCTATTATTATAGTTTCTGTCTATTGTGTTGTCGTTTCTACTGTAGCACACCGTAAGTATGGAGAGAAATGTATGTACTGTATTTACTGTTTTCAAGTGCTGGTGACAAATCATGCATTCTGATTCTTGCACAGATTGTAATGGACACATACAGTATGATGTGTATAAAATACTTTTTTGACAGTTGTATTGATTATGATGAGCTAATGCTAAGCTAATTGCCAGCCATGTTTGTTGACATCATACAATGCATTCTGGTTGTCACGTAAATGTCTGTCAGACCAAATAACAAAATGAGGTAAAGGGATGGTTCAGGCATCTTTCGAGTAATCTTCCGAAAGTGAATGATGGTAGATGACACACCCCCTTCAACACGCATACTGCAAACAGTCACAACATGTCTTGTAACCTCTTATGTTGGGTTGACGCGAAAAAACTAAGATGCCGGCACACACAAGCTACCCATAATCGGATTACTTTCGATTTTTAGAAAGTGTTTTACTCAATTATTTAGATCACTGGTGAAGTCACCTGTGATGTGATGAATTGTAAATAGTAATTGCTATTAGCTAATTCATATGGTTTATGTCAGCCGAGAGTTAGCCAAATATGACTGCTTGTGTTAGGTCACTCTTTCCTCAACTAGCGTTACGACTAATCTAGCCCCCATTTTCCGGTTTGGATGAGAATTGTGTTATGCTGTTGCTACTTCTGTGAATGTCTGAACGTTGCATCCAAAAATAAACTGCCCACAGTGAGGACATAACATTGTAAAGACTGTTTGTGCAAAATGTTTTTGTGAAAAAACAGTGTGGCCAGCTCAAACCCTGACTGTTGCGTCAATCGTAACTGTACATGCTATATAGGTGTTCTAATCACACCAGTTTGAGGATACGCTGCAGGGACCACTGTAGAATGATCAAACCTGTGTGTTTGTACGTGTCAAAGGGTTAAAGCATCAGATCAAAGCTTTGATTTGAAATCTATTAAATGTCCTTTAAATATAAGATCTATAAAAAGTTAATTACGTTATTTTAGTTCTCTCCAAAGAAAAGGTAAATCCACAAAAAAGTGAAATTACAATCCAATAGGGATTGTAGAAAATGGCGCCGGAAGAAATGGCAGCAGTTTTATGGGCGCCCAACCAATTGTCGTACTATGTGTTTTTTTTCACGTTATTTGTAGCTTATTTTGTACATAATGTTTTAGCAACTGTATCTTACGGAAAAAAAGAGCTTCTGGATATCAGGACAGCGATCACTCACCTCGGATTAGATGAAGATTTCTTCTACAACAAGGAGGACGCACAAAACATTCTCCAAACACCCCACAGGGCTGACATCCCCGTTATTTGCAAGAGGAAGAGACGCAGGTACAGAGGACAAAGAGCCGGATGGCTGGTCAGGACCCGGAGAGGGTGAGTGGGAAAGCTGCCGTTACCGTCAATACTACTCACCAACGTGCAATCATTGGACAATAAATTAGACGAGGTACGATCACGAATATCCTACCAACGGGACATCGAAAAGTGTAATATCCTATGTTTCACGGAATCGTGGCTAAATGACGACATGGATATTCAGCTAGCGGGATATACGCTGCACTGGCAAGATAGAACAGTACACTCCGGTAAGACAAGGGGGGCAGTCTGTGCATATTTGTAAACAACAGCTGGTGCACAAAATCTAAAGAAGTCTCTAGTATATTGTGATAAATTGCAGGACAAACTACTTACTTGCCTAGAGAGTTTTCAGCTATACTTTTCGTGGCTGTTTATTTACCAACACAGACAGATGCTGGCACTAAGATCGCACTCAGAAAGCTGTATAAGGAAATAAGCAAACAGGAAACCACTCACCCAGAGGCGGCGCTCCTAGTGGCCGGAGACTTTAATGCAGGGAAACTTAAATCAGTTCTACCAAATTTCTACCACACATCAACATGTTAAATGTGCAATCAGAGGGAAACAATTCTAGATCATGTAGGGGGTGGGTCCCAAAGACCCTCCCCATGATTGATTAAGGCAGTGCTTCTCAATTATTTTCTGTTTCGCCCCCCCCCCTAGGAAGAAGTAAACATTTCGCGCCCCCCAACTCTCCACCGTGACTGTAAATAGTATAATTAGTCTATAAAATTGTTATAAATACACCTCTGCATAACATTATATCCTTATTAACATTAAAGAAAACAAAAAAAGAAAAAAGAAAGAAAAATAGATCAACTTACAACATTGTTTTTTAGTCTGTAACAGAAAAGACTTAAAGTGCATCAATTTGCCTGAAATTAAAAAAAGAAATTCAAGCCTTATTTAAACTGTAAACATTTTTGGACCATTTGATAATGAAAAATAAAATTTAATATAATCAATCAATAATAATAAATTCAAATTGATCAGCAACATTAACTCAGGAGCACAATATATGAAACACTTTGACCTATAAAACCAAAATGAATAAAACAATTTGTGCTGATTTTTTTTATTTTTTATCAAAATGAGGAAGTCAGGATTAATGGCTACAATGAGCACGTTTTGCAGAGCACAGCTTTTCGAAGTGGGGTTTGAAGCATGATACTGCAACTCTCAGCTCCTGCTCAATGTTTAGCTGGGACCTGTACTTGGTCTTCAGTGCAGCAACAGCAGAGAAGCCAGTCTCACAAAGATAAGATGTTGCAAAAGGAAGAAGAATGCCCCTGGCCCTCTGTCCTAAGAGTGGATACTGTCTCTCTACACTCAGCCAGAATTCGCTCAGTGTCAGATGTGAACCTCAGTCTCAATGTGGAGTCAGACGTCATATCAATGAACTGGTCCTCCTCTGCAGAGCTGAAACCAGTTGGAGCTGGTGCATTGAAAGGATCTCTCACCCAGTCATATTGGGAACTGTTTTCAGGGAAGTACTTTTAAAGAATCCCATCAGTGATGAAATATGCAGGAAGCAGTCCAGCATTTTGAATAGCTCTTCAGCTGTGGCTCTGTCTCTGACATATTTACAAAAAGTAGATCCTCACACAGGGGGTTTGTCATGTCAAAACGTACATAAGCGATAAACAAACAGTCTTTGTTGCTGTCAGTTGCTTCATCGAACTGCAAGGCAAAACGTTTGTCTTTGAGTTTATCTACCAGCTGTTCTTTAAGATCGTTAGCAATGTCATTTATACATCTGGCGACAGTGTCATTGGACAGAGGGATAGTTTTTATTTTTGCAGCACTTGCGTCATCCAGCATGACAGAGACCATGTCTAATCCTGCAGGCAGTATCAGCTCCTCTCCTATGGAGTGGGATTTTTTGCACTGAGCAATTTGGTACCTCACCTTATATGATGCTAACAGTGCTCGCTGGTTTACTGAAGTAGCATTCACAAAGCGGGACAATTGTTGGCAATATTCGGCACGTTTTCGCTGAAAAAACTCAAGCGGCTTATCAGCGTGATTGGGGTGTAATGTCTTTAAGTGACATTAATTTATTTGGCTTCATGCTGTCCGCTGCCAACATTTTTAGACACAGTAAACATACCGGTCTTTCCTCGTCTCCCACCGTAGTCCCAGTGAAGCCAAGCGCTACATACGCTTCGTCATATTTCCTCGTCTTAGCTTTTGGGAGTCTTACGTTTGTCTCATTATCTCCGTCTCTCTCCGCCTTTCTTTTCATCCCTGTTAAATATTTTTCCATGGTGTCTCTTAAGGGTTTGTTATCTGCACTTCATATCTCCTGCTCTGTGCTATGTGCTCTTGTTCGGTGCAAAAAACCCTACTCCCTGCGGCAAAAAAAAGCATGTTCCCCGGGGTCCCACGCGCCCCCGCTGGCATCGCTCCGAGCCCCCCCAGGGGGGCGCGCCCCACTATTTGAGAAGGACTGGATTAAGGGGACCTTAAGATTCATATGTTTTGCTGCAGGCCTTAAAATAAGATACTATTGCTATGTATCTAAAAACTCTGCCACTATACGTTGCACAAGCCATCTATATTAGTCTTTGTGGTCAAACCCTGGCTGTTGCGAGAGTGTGCTTGCAGGCTAGGTCTGAGTCAGACCAAAACTAGATAAAGGGAAGTAACCACTGTCTGGTTTTGATATTTTGATATTGTGTGACAGTAGACAATTCTAAGAAATGCCTTATAAGCTAACCTCAGCTTAGTGATACACAAATACATTGATGTAGGTGATCATACCACTAGGGAGTGATCACATGTATAAAATCAGCTGTGCTCTCTTAGGTGGGGTGCAGAACTTACTCGGAAACATGCTGTTCCTGTTGTCAATTTCTGTCTGCAACTGCATTAATGAATGAATGATTGATTTACTTAAAATGCATGCAATGTCATGGTTTCGCAAATTATTTTTTTATCCAACTGTTTGGTTATTTTAAAACCTGTTAGGGACAGACGTTCCGCTAGCGAAACGCCTCACCAATACCAGTACAGCGTGGCGTGAAATACAAACACCTAAAAAATGCTATAACTTCAATTTCTCAAACATATGACTATTTTACACCATTTTAAAGATAAGACTCTCGTTAATCTAACCACACTGTCCGATTTCAAAAAGGCTTCACAGCGAAAGCAAAACAATAGATTATGTCAGGAGAGTACCCTCCCAAAAATAATCACACAGCCATTTTCAAAGCAAGCATATATGTCACAAAAACCAAAACCACAGCTAAATGCAGCACTAACCTTCATCAGATCTTCATCAGATGACACTCCTAGGACATTATGTTATACAATACATGCATGTTTTGTTCAATCAAGTTCATATTTATATCAAAAACCAGCTTTTTACATTAGCATATGATGCTCAGAACTAGCATACCCACCGAAAACTTCCGGTGAATTTACTAAATTACTCATGATAAACGTTGACAAAAAACATAACAATTATTTTAAGAATTATAGATACAGAACTCCTTTATGCAATCGCGGTGTCCGATTTTAAAATAGCTTTTCGGTGAAAGCACATTTTGCAATATTCTGAGTACATAGCCCGGCCATCACGGCTAGCTATTTTGACACCCACCAAGTTTGGCACTCACCAAACTCAGATTTACTATAAGAAAAATTGGATTACCGTTGCTGTTCTTCGTCAGAATGCACTCCCAGGACTTCTACTTCAACAACAAATGTTGTTTTGGTTCGAAATAATCCATAGTTATATTGAAATAGCTCCGTTTTGTTTGTGCGTTCAGGTAACTATCCGAAGGGTGACACGCCGGCACGTCTAGTGACAAGAAAATTCAAAATATTCCATTACCGTACTTCGAAGCATGTCAAATGCTGTTTAAAATATATTTTTATGCGATTTTTCTCATAAAATAGCGATAATATTCCGACCGGGAGACGTTGTATCCGTTCAAACAGTGAAAGAAAAAAATGGAGTCGTCTTGTGCATGAGCGCCTCAGTGTCATTGTTCCCAGAAAGACCACTCACAAAAACCCCTGCTGTTTTTCGCCCCGAGACTGCAGAGCTATCATTCTACTTTCTGGCGCCTTCCTAGAGCCATTGGAAGCCTTAGAAAATGTCACGTTACAGCAGATATGGGGCTAAACAGACAATGTTGGCTTAGAATGTTGACAACATGTCAGCTATATTTCGCCACCAACATTTATTGAAAACATAAATACATTTGCAGAAATAGCACTTGTTGTCTGTCAAATACACCATACAGTTGTTGGTTAGCTAGCTAGGAAACAAAAGCTAGCTAGCTATGTAAACCACATCCCTCTGTGAACATGCTTTCTGGAATGATGGTTACAAGGCAGTACTTATTTAAATTAGGTAAGAGAATAAGATGTTACCATTGGTGTATTATGTGATGTCGCAAAAAAAACTCAATAATCCCACCTCCTGAATTCGAAATTGGTTGAAAAAATTATATATCCCTTAATTTCTCAAAATAAAGAGTTAGCTTTTATTTGACACCCAATTTGACATAAAAATGTATTTTATTTTATTGAACCTTTAACTAGACATTTACATTGACGGCCTACACCGGCCAAACCAGGACGACACTGGACCAATTGTGACATGCTCCTATGAACTTCACATGTTGTTGCTCATGGGTACTTTAACATGGAAACGCCCAGAGTCAATCAACAATGCAAAACTGTTGTCATATGTATTGCATAATGGTTGTGTTATTATTTTTGTGTTGTGTTATTTCTGTTTGTGAATACTGGTATCTGTTAATTTTGGAGTTATTATTTATGTATTTATATTTGCATTGTTCCCTATATGGAAATATACATTTGTATGGGTGGGAAGTGAAGAAGGGAAGTAGGGAGTGGGTGTAAAAAAATATATATTGACATTGTATGTGTCACGTCCTGGCCAGTATAAGGGTTAATTGTTATTGTAGTTTGGTCAGGACGTGGCAGAGGGTATTCGTTTTATGTGATTCGGGGTGGTGTGTTTGTTGTAGGGGATTTGATTTGTGTATTCCGGGGTTTTTGGGCACTGTTCCTTGTTATGTATGTCTATGATTGATCTAGCTGTTGTATGTCTATGTGTGGTCAATTGGGGTTGGGACTCTCAATTGAAGGCAGGTGTTGTCCATTTGCCTTTGATTGAGAGTCCCATATATTAGGGTGTGTTTGTATGTGTCTTTTGTGGGAGATTGTTGTGGGCACTGCGTTTGTTTGAGCCTGCCACACTGTTGCCGTTGTGAGTATTGTTTATTGTTTTGTTTTTTCTTCAAGTGGATACCTTACCTGTTTTTATCAGGAATAAACATGAGTGTCCACAATCCCGCTGCATTTTGGTCCTCCTTTCCTCAACACAACGAAATATGTGACAGTATGAAATTGAAATTATGCTTGATTATGTACTATGGAGAAAACTTTTTTTAAATACTCCGAATAACTTTGATACACTCACCACTGAAATCCTTATGTGATTAAATGAAATACTTATCTGAGAGGTCCAGTAATTCCCTTTTTTCCAGGTAAATAATCCACAATTACTGAACTATTTATTTTACTTTCAAAGTTTCCCCCCAAAATTCCCCATTGTTTCTAACACCACGCCCATTTGTGACTCTTTTCATGAAAGTAGGCTTGTGTTGTGCATCACTACTTCCCAGGAGAAGCATTTGAACGTAAACAAATCAAAATAAATTTTTTGGTAGAAATGCCTTCTGGAACATGTGAACTTTAATGTGCTTTAATAACAAACTTGTATGCCATCTTTAAATACTAATAAAATGGTTAAATTAAGAGCCTAGTTGGTTTAGCCACGGAAAAAGCCAGGAACCTTCCCGCTAGCCATGATTTGCTGAGGTAATGGATGGGCTGGACATGCCGAGAGATGAGTTCGGATTGACCTGCCATGTAGCATACTTCTGTCTGTAACATGAGTTGCTCAGTATGTTTAGATAATAATTTTTCTTATGTTTTTTTTTTTCAAAAGATATCTCAAAGAACTGCAAAAGTGTTGCTAATGCTCTCCACTTTCTGGAGGACCGAGTTTTGAAATCAGTGGAATGCCCAGTGGAAGCAGAGTATGATAGCTAAGGATTATGTCTTCAAACTAAGTGCAACCATGGCATCTGTAACAGAGAGGGAGAAGCGTCCATCCATGTATACGGGTAAGAGAGTCTAGCTAGCTACATTTTCAGATAGTATATGTTTCTAATTTTGTCAGAAAGTCATTGCAAGTTAAAGCGTACTGCAAGTTAGTTGGCTTGCTGGCTCGCTAACATTATGTGTATGATCTGTCTAGTAATATTATTTGTATATCAGAGCCATTTGCATTGCTAGTTATAGCCAAATGTTAGCTAGTTAGCCAGCTAACATTAAACCTAGTTGGTTAGCTTTAGCTACCTATGGATTCATCCTGGGTAGTAACATTATTAGTTGGGATTATGGTTAATTGTTTAGTTAGCTAGCTACATGTCTAAAAAAAGACTCCACTATACAAGTAACCATTTCACTGTACCGTTTACACCTTCTATATCCTATGCATGTGACATCTAAACAATAGATTCAGCTATGCAAGTAACCATTTCCCTGTACCGTTTATAACTTCTGTATCCTGTGCATGCAAAAAAAAAATACTTTGATATAGTGTGTGTTTACCAGAGACGGTAATGTGAATACCAACATGAACTGCACCAAAGTCAAATTAGGATATAATGTTAAGCCAACGAGACAGTGTCCAAGTTGTAAAATTCTTTTTTTTGTTGTCATTTTTTAGCAGACGCTCTTATCCAGAGCAACTTACAGTAGTGAATGCATACATTTCATTTCATGCTTTATATATTTTTATGTACTGGCCCCCCGTGGGAATCAAACCCACAACCCTGGCGTTGCACACACCATGCTGGCGTTGCAAACACCATGCTCTACCAACTGAGCCACAGGGAAGGCCAGATTTCTCCATTAGAATGTCTTGCTTATATTTAGTCACATTCACAACTGTAAGCAATTTTATGTAATAAGCTCACCATAAACTTGTAGATAATGATCTTGTTGTGAGTTTATTTTCCTGTAATAATTAAAACAAATTAGCTAAAGTTAAAATGTTGTCAGCTATATGATATGGTCATTATTTGAACTGGCTAGCCAGCTAATTTCATTTAGCTAGCTAACAAGCTAGAAACATGTCAAAACATTGTTTAGGAAGTTGCTTTAACTTGCCTGGTTTGCTAGATTGACATATGCTAAATTCATTTTTAAACAGATAGGTTTATTTGTGTTAAAATGCACCAGTTGTGCTATTTTGGACCACCTGGCTGCTGATGTCATGCAGCCTGTCGGTTTTGTATACCTTTTCATAACGACAACGACAAGTTTGATGTCGGACGACAATAGAATGTCCTTGATGTCACTGCTACAACTGTGTACAGTCATGTCGATAGACGTAGTACAAAGCAGCCTTTAGTCTTGAAATATTTGGTTGTTTAGTACACTATCGGTCGGATGCTTTCTCCGGTGAGCTATATTCAGCCACCTTGCGAATAGAAGGAAAATTATAGAACACGGAGACATTATTTAATGTTTAAAAAAATGTTTTATTGTAGAAGTAGGCTACTTTTTGAAGTTATTTGTTTGACAATCAGATGAAAATATCATGACTAGTTGTGTTAACGCCACATTCAAATTAAACAGAAAGCATATGTGTTGGAACACGGAAACAGCTTATATTTTATAAGAAATAATACATAAATAAAAAAAATACCCCAAACAACAAGATGCACAGGCAAGATGCTCAGTCAAATTATGAAAACATCAGTAGCCTAAACATCATAAATGCCAAGTTGTCTTGATAAATAGTGAAACTTAGCACAAAAGCAATAATGCCATAATAAATGTTTTGGAAAGTATTCAGACCCCTTGATTTTTCCCACATTTTGTTACGTTACAGCCTTATTCTAAAATGTATTAAGTGATTTTTTTTCTCATCAATCTACACACAATACCCCATAATGACAAAACAAAAACGAATGAATAAAAATTATACAATTGAAATATCACATTTACATTAGTATTCAGACACTCAACTCAGTACTTTGTTGAAGCACCTTTGGCAACAATTACAGCCTCAAGTCTTCTTGGGTATGACGCTAAAAGCTTGGCAAACCTATATTTGGGGAGTTTCTCTCATTCTTCTCTGCAGATCCTATCATGCTCTGCCAGGTTGGATGGGGAACGTTGCTGCACAGCTATTTTCAGATGTTCGATCGGGTTCAAGTCTGGGCTCTGGCTGGGCCACTCAAGGACATTCAGAGACTTGTCCCGAAGCCAATCCTGCATTGTCTTGGCTGTGTGCTTAGGGTCGTTGTCCTGTTGGAAGGTGAACCTTCGCCCTAGTCAGAGATCCTGAGCGCTCTGAAGCAGGGTTTGATTAAGGATCTCTCTGTACTTTGCTCCATTCATCTTTCTCTCGATCCTGGCTAGTCTCCCAGTCCCTGCCGATGAAAAACATCTCCACAGAATGATGCTGCCACCACCTTGCTTCACCGTAGTGATGGTGGCAGGTTTCCTCCAGACGTGACACTTGGCATTCAAGCCAAAGTGTTCAATCTTGGTTTCATCAGACCAGAGAGTCTTGTTTCTCATGGTAGGAGAGTCCTTTAGGTGCCTTTTGGCAAACTCCAAGCGGACTGTAATGTGCCTATTACTGAGAAGTGGCTTCCATCTGGCCACTACCCTAAATGCCTAATTGATGGAGTGCTGCAGAGATGGTTGTCCTTCTGGAAGTTTCTCCAATCTCCACAAAGGAACTCTGGAGTTCTGTCAGAGTGACCATCAGGTTCTTCGTCACTTCCCTGACCAAAGCCCTTTTCCCCCGATTGCTCAGTTTGTCCGGGCAGCCAAAGGTGCTTCAACAAAGTACTGAGTAAAGGGTCTGAATACTTATGTAAATGTGATATTTCAGTTTTATTATTTAAACATTTCCCCCACATTTTATAAACCTGTTTTTCCTTTGTCGTTATGGGGTATTGTGTGTCGATTAATGAAGAAAAATAACAATTTAATCAATTTTAGAATAAGGCTGTAACGTAACAAAATGTGGACAAAGGGATAGGGTCTGGATATTTTCCGAATGCACCAGACAAAATTAATGCTTTAGAGGTTTTAGTGTTAAATAACATTTTGTAGAGGCCCCATGAATGCCACAATATCATTCACACTCAACTCTACACAGCCTAAGAGGGAGGGCCATCTTACGGAGACAATATTCCATGCAGTGCTTCTGCTGTTAAATCTTTGATTCCTAAAAACATATCAGCCACAGCCATAATAATGTCCAGTTTTATAAATGTATTGGTCAGTTTTATAAATGTATTGGTCACTTGTGCTGTACAGTTTATAACTTTAGCAATAAATGCAACAAAATCCAACTTCTTCACGATTTAATTAAGTATCTGGTTGTTCTGTTCTTGACTGGTGAAAAACATTCACATCAGGATGGTACAGCCACCTCCATAGCTTCTTCAATGGCACTTGCTCTTTCAACTCTTTCCGTCACCTCCATATAGCAAATCTGAATGAAGGCCCTGATCTTTGTTCCATCTTCCTCTTTCACCTTTAAGGTCTCTACAGACATCCCTCTGTCGATGGATGCGTGTGCGCATACATGGGCGGAGTCAGATTCTTTTGGAGCAGTGCACACTTTTATCTACGTCGTCGTTGCGTTCCACCCAGAGAGCAAGTCCACCTTGTGTAGTGTTTATCCACTAGGGGCTTGGGTTGCCACAGTAGCTTACCAAGCAAGAGGGTCAGAGGCCCTCTTTGATTGTAGCTAGTGACGATATTTGAACTTCCGTATTCAGTGTTATATGCCTTTTGTTTACAAATACTAGGTAGCAGGCTATTATGGTGTTCTATGCTTTTCAATGCTACTTTTTAGGGATTTAACTAGTCACAGAAGCCTCTACGAATTACAAGATCTTGAACCGCTCTTAATACTCAGAAGGAGAAATAAAAACAAAGGACAAAATGTCATGTTCATCCACTGAACACTGCAAGAGGGGACGATGGAGAATGCGTCTCTTGTCCAACCTATGCGAACCATTGAAGAGAAAATATATTTCCAAAATGTTCAGATCTCGCCTGCCAGATATGACGACTTGCTTCAGCAGCTTGCCCCTCACATCTCGCATGAGAGAACTCACAGCTTGTTATTAAGTGCTGCAGAAAGGCTGGCTATGACACTTCGGTTTTTGGCGAGTGGCAGCACACAGCAAAGAATTGCTGCGAGTTATGAGATAGGAATCTCGACAGTTGTTACAGTACACATTTGATAGCCCTAATGATGGTAATTTCATTATTGTGTTGTTTTAGTTCATATTTTTTAAGATTAGACCCACAAGACATTTACCTAATCTAAATGGTCATGTGTAGTGGCATTTCCATGAGGAATTTCCTATTATGGTACATGGGTGATAATGACTGTCCAGGTTTAGATAATAAGGACATACTCCCAAGACATTAACCTCCTTCCTCTGCATAGCTCATGTAAAAAGCAGTATAAGTTAACTGAGCGACTGATTCAGAACAATAATATTTTCTTCCACAACTACAAATAACCAGACAAATACATATGCAGACTTGCTAGATATGATTTTTTCCCCCAGGTGACGATCACAAGGAAATATCACAAGAGGAAAACAGCACAATGTAAAACAAACGGTGCCATTAAGAAGAGCATTGCGCAATGTAAAAAAAAAGGTGCATTATGAAAAGGTGCTGACAAAAGTGTGATTAAAGGGCAAATAAGAGAGAAACCACAAAAGCAAAACCAGTAAATTACCCACCACCTGTAAGGGAGATGAAGGGAGTCAGGTAGCAGGTGCAGTCGGTGAGTTGAATAGGAACGCACATGGCATGAATACAAAAACAGGAGTAGCGTCTAAACATTAAGCAATACTACCTAATGGGTGCTAAATAAAGGGGAAGTAATCAGGGCGTGATGAAGTCCAGGTGTGCTTCATGATGTGGAGCGGGTGTGTGTACTGATGGGTTGCCAGGACATGTGGTTAGTAAAACGGCCACGTCAAGTGTAGGAACGGGCCAGTCCGGTCGACAAAGGTGGAAATCTCAGATGATGTTGGGATCTAGAATGACGTCCACCGGAACCCAACACCGCTCCTCTGGACCGTATCCCTCCCAGTTCACCAGGTACTGGAGTCGACCCCCATGATGTCGGGAGTCCAGGAGGGATCTGACAGCATAGGCAGGTCTTCCCTCGATGTTTAGGGGAGGTGGATTTCACCTATTTATCCTTGGCCCTGGATGAGAGCTGATGCACTTGCCACGGCACAGTTCTTGATATTCTTACGAGGCATAACCCAAGACTTTGAAATTACAGAGGAGCTTGCTTCAGTGCAGTCAATGAAGGGCACAACCACAGGGAAATATTTATTGGAGGAGGTTAATAAGTGTGTGGCAAAGCTGGGATTGAGTTTTGAAAAGTTATCCAGTGTGACCACTGATGGTGGCCAAACTTGACAGGAAAAAACATTGGCCTTTTGAAAAGGATACAAGATCAAGTAGCTGAGCTGAACCCAGATCAGAAAATGATTTTCCTATATTGCATTATTCATCAGGAGGCGCTCTGTAAATGGGTCTGAAAATCAGCCATGTTGCGGATATTCACTAAAGTGGTAAACTTCATAAGAGCAAAATCTTTAAACCACAGGCAGTTTGTCTCACTATTGGAACAGACAGAGTCAGGTCATGCAGATCTCCCCTACCACTAGCGTCCCACCTCGACAACAGCCAGTGAAATTGCAGGGCGCCAAATACAAAACAACATAAATCTCATAATTAAAATTCCTCAAACATACAAGTATTATGCACCATTTTAAAGATACACTTCTTGTTAAGAATGATGGAGTCCACTGTGTTCTTGGGGACCATCAATGCTACAGAACATTTTTGGTACCCTTCCCCAGATCTGTGCCTTGACACAATCCTGTCTCGGAGCTCTATGAATAATTCCTTCAACCTCATGGCTTGATTTTAGCTCAGACATGGTCTGTCAACTGTGGTACCTTATATAGACAGGTGTGTGCCTTTCCAAATCATGTGCAATCAATTGAATTTACCACAGTGGGACTCCAATCAACTTGGATAAACTTCTCAATCATCATCAATGGAAACAGGATGCACCTGAGCTCAATTTTGAGTCTCATACAAAGGGTCTGAATACTTATGTAAATAAGGTATTTCAGTTTATATTTTTATAAATTTGCAAACATTCTATAGACCTGTTTTCGCTTTGTCATTATGGGGTATTGTGTGTAGATTATTTAATCCATTTTAGAATATGGCAGTAACGTAATAAAATGTGAAAAAAGTCAAGGGGTCGGAATACCTTCCAAATGCACTGTACAGTATGTGGGAAATTCACCACAATCATGTAGTGAATTGTGTTTGACATATACATTATATAAGTTAACATATACAAATACAACACCTTATACACCATAAGGCAAAATATACAAAATCTTACCAGATACAGTGAGGGAAAAAAGTATTTGATCCCCTGCTGATTTTGTACGTTTGCCCACTGACAAAGAAATGATCAGTCTATAATTTGAATGGTAGGTTTACTTGAACAGTGAGAGACAGAATAACAACAAAAAAATCCAGAAAAACGCATGTCAAATATGTTATAAATTGATTTGCATTTTAATGAGGGAAATAAGTATTTGACCCCTCTGCAAAACATGACTTATTACTTGGTGGCAAAACCCTTGTTGGTAATCACAGAGGTCAGACGTTTCTTGTAGTTGGCCACCAGGTTTGCACACGTCTCAGGAGGGATTTTGTCCCACTCCTCTTTGCAGATCTTCTCCAAGTCATTAAGGTTTCGAGGCTGACGTTTGGCAACTCGAACCTTCAGCTCCCTCCACAGATTTTCTATGGGATTAAGGTCTGGAGACTGGCTAGACCACTCCAGGACCTTAATGTGCTTCTTCTTGAGCCACTCCTTTGTTGCCTTGGCCGTGTGTTTTGGGTCATTGTCATGCTGGAATACCCATCCACGACCCATTTTCATTGCCCTGGCTGAGGGAAGGAGGTTCTCACCCAAGTTTTGACGATACATGGCCCCGTCCATCGTCCCTTTGATGCGGTGAAGTTGTCCTGTCCCCTTAGGAGAAAAACACCCCCAAAGCATTATGTTTCCACCTCCATGTTTGGTGTTTTTGGGGTCATAGGCAGCATTCTTCCTCCTCTATACACGGCGAGTTGAGTTGATGCCAAAGAGCTCCATTTTGGTCTCATCTGACCACAACACTTTCACCCAGTTGTCCTCTGAATCCTTCAGATGTTCATTGGCAAACTTCAGACGGGCATGTATATGTGCTTTCTTGAGCAGGGGGACCTTGCGGGCACTGCAGGATTTCAGTCCTTCACGGCGTAGTGTGTTACCAATTGTTTTCTTGGTGACTATGGTCCCAGCTGCCTTGAGATCATTGACAAGATCCTCCCGTGTAGTTCTGGGCTGATTCCTCACCGTTCTCATGATCATTGCAACTCCACAAGGTGAGATCTTGCATGGAGCCCCAGGCCGAGGGAAATTGACAGTTCTTTTGTGTTTCTTCCACTTGCGAATAATCGCACCAACTGTTGTCACCTTCTCACCAAGCTGCTGGGCGATGGTCTTGTAGCCCATTCCAGCCTTGTGTAGGTCTACAATCTTGTCCCTGACATCCTTGGAGAGCTCTTTGGTCTTGGCCATGGTGGAGAGTTTGGAATCTGATTGATTGATTGCTTCTGTGGACAGGTGTCTTTTATACAGGTAACAAACTGAGATTAGGAGCACTCCCTTTAAGAGTGTGCTCCTAATCTCAGCTCGTTACCTGTATAAAAGACACCTTGGAGACAGAAATCTTTCTGATTGAGAGGGGGTCAAATACTTATTTCCCTCATTAAAATGCAAATCAATTTATAACATTTTTGACATTCGTTTTTCTGGATTTTTTGTTGTTATTCTGTCTCTCACTGTTCAAATTAAACCTACCATTAAAATTATAGACTGATCATTTCTTTGTCAGTGGGCAAACGTACAAAATCAGCAGGGGATCAAATACTTTTTTCCCTCACTGTAGTTGGCTAGGTCAACCAATAGAGGATAAGTCTTTGATTGCGTGCATCCTCCAATGATGGAGAGGGACAGCTCATGACTTGATCAGAGGAACATGGTCAGGGAGATGGTTGATAAAGATGGAGTCTGGTGACGATCTTGCAGAGGGCTAGCTATTCTGGGAAACACCCTGAGTCGTGTAGCCACTGGACTTCTCCCTCACAATGTATGGGTGATGCCTCATCACACACAGTTCAGAGTAGTAGCCAGTCATCCTCATTACGAGCCCTCTGCCTCAGCACAGCATTCCTCTACTTCATCTCCCATTCCTCTCAAGCTCCAGGTGACTCTTCATTAAGGGGGTACACATAGGCCTACAGTACACACGTTTATTACAAATACTTTGTTCCAAATGCTAGCTACTTAGCTAACATAAAACAACAACACAAAAAGTCACTGAGTGGGGCTACAGACAATCCTTTCCCAGTTCATATCTGAAGCCATAACTGATGGTGCATTCAAGACAACAGATGGAAAAATCACTTTGAATGGTTATCCAACTCAGAATTACAAATGAGAAACTCTGGCACTATCCTTGCACTCCAACTTCTCTGACCTGTAGATCACCAACTTCACGATCTTTCCCAGTCGGAGCTTGTTTTGTTTACAAATTCCCAGCTGTCTTGAAAGCACCAAGAGTAGCACGTTTCGTCCATGACATACTGCATACTTTTTACTGAACAGTATGTACATAGTACGACTAGTACACAGTATGCAGTTTAAGTGAGTAGTAGGCAAGCCAGAATTTGGACACATTGTTTCGAAAACAACATTACCACTTTGTGTGCAATTCAAAGACCTGGACCGGCTAGTTGTTATCAATAAAAGATCAGGTTTGAATAATTGTGATTCGAGGTCAGGACAGACTGCACAGCCGAAAGTGAGAGTGACTGAAACTGATGAGGTAGCTGTTGACAACTTTCAAGCCACCTAAAGCCAGCAAGCTCGCTAGCTATTTTCCAGTACAGGGATTTGTTTGATAGCTAGCTATTCAAGTAACTAGCCTGCATAATACTTTTTCACTTATTTGTCGATCTGTAATGCTAGCTAGCAGTTCAGCCTGTTCCAACCTGAACCAGCTGAAAGCTAGCTAGATATTTCTAGTAGTACTGAAGAGACATTGAAGTTGGATATTAGTAGTGCTGTAGCAAATTATCTATCATCCAACCAGCTCAGCTCACTTACTTCAGAGGGGTATTCCAGAAAGCTGCATTAGTGAGTTAGCGAGATCTGTCAAATCAGAATTTAAGCAAACTCTGAATTTCTGGTTCCAGAAAGAGAGCTCAATGTTTAACCTGATCAGAAACCATAGCAACAAATGCTCTGAAACAAACCTGCTACCTACTAGCTTAACTTGATCTTAGTCTGTCCTGGTGAATAAAGGGCTTCTCTGCCAATCAGATTCTTGTCCGTCACTATGGCCTGTCACGTTGCAGAAAATCCAGTTGACACCGGAGCATGCATTGTTCGCCTTGCATTTCAACGGGAATTAATTATTGTTCCTGGAGTACATCCTTCAGAGCATTCAGAAGATTTACTTTTGGAACATTATAATTTTTTTCAACACAATCAATCATATATCTGGCCAACTTACACAACCCGTAGCAATGTAACACAACACAGTTTCACTTTGACGGGGTACAGTGATTTCTCCTTTAACCTGTTAGGGCTAGGGGGCAGCATTTGCACGTCTGGATAAAAAAAATGTACCCGATTTAATCTGGTTACTAATCCTACCCAGTAACTAGAATATGCATATACTTATTATATATGGATAGAAAACACTCTAAAGTTTCTAAAACTGTTTGAATGGTGTCTGTGAGTATAACAGAACTCATTTGGCAGGCAAAACCCTGAGACATTTTCTGACAGGAAGTGGATACCTGATGTGTTGTATTGACTTTAAACCTATCCCATTGAAAAACACAGGGGCTTAGGAATATTTTGGCACTTCCTATTGCTTCCACTAGATGTCACCAGCCTTTACAAAGTGTTTTGAGTCTTCTGGAGGGAGATCTGACCGAACAAGAGCCATGGAACGATGATGTCCCATTAGACACCTGGCGCGCAAGTTCATGTTGGGTACCCTCGTTCCAATACGTTATAAAAGAGTATGCATTCGTCCACCTTGAATATTATTCATGTTCTGGTTAAAAAGGCCCTAATGATTTATGCTATACAACGTTTGACATGTTTGAACGAACGTAAATATTTTTTTCCCCTCGTTCATGACGAGAAGTCCGGCTGGCTTAGATCATGTGCTAACAAGACGGAGATTTTTGGACATAAATGATGAGCTTTTTTGAACAAAACTACATTCGTTATGGACCTGTGATACCTGGAAGTGACATCTGATGAAGAGAATCAAAGGTAATGGATTATTTACATAGTATTTTCGATTTTAGATCTCCCCAACATGACGTCTAGTCTGTATCGCAACGCGTATTTTTCTGGGCGCAGTGCTCAGATTATTGCAAAGTGTGATTTCCCAGTAAGGTTATTTTTAAATCTGGCAAGTTGATTGCGTTCAAGAGATGTAAATCTATAATTCTTTAAATGACAATATAATATTTTACCAATGTTTTCTAATTTTAATTATTTAATTTGTGACGCTGACTTGACTGCCGGTTATTGGAGGGAAACGATTTCCTCAACATCAATGCCATAGTAAAACGCTGTTTTTGGATATAAATATGAACTTGATAGAACTAAAAATGCATGCATTGTCTAACATAATGTCCTAGGAGTGTCATCTGATGGAGATTGTAAAAGGTTAGTGCATCATTTTAGCTGGTTTTATGGTTTTGGTGACCCTGTCTTTGACTTGACAAAACATTACACACAACTCTTGTAAATGTACTGTCCTAACATACTCTAAATTTATGCTTTCGCCGTAAAACCTTTTTGAAATCGTAAAACGTGGTTAGATTAAGGAGATGTTTATCTTTCAAATGGTGTAAAATAGTTGTATTTTTGAAAAATTTGAATTTTGACATTTATTTGGATTCAAATTTGCCGCTCTTGAAATGCACCTGCTGTTGATGGAGTGCACCACGGGTGGCACGCTAGCGTCCCACCTAGCCCATAGAGGTTAAAAGTTGCGAGCTTACACCACGGGACTTAGAGGTACCCAGCGTCATGGCTTCATTGCTCCAGACAACCAAAAGGGGGAGTTAGAGCATTATGCATTTGGGTTCCAAGGTTTTTATATGACCAATCATATCGAGTGGTTCCAATGACGAATTTGACGTGAGCCACCCGTCCCTGGTGACTTTCTTCAGGAAAGATGGCTGACAAAACATTACGGTGGAAGCAAATGTGAGTAATTATAACGTCATAACGAGTCAAGCAAAAAATATACAATTGAGAGGAATATGTTAGATTGTGCATTTTTTTGTTGTCATGAAGTTAATTTACAAAAATTGCTATTTAGCAAGTTAGCTGACCAGCTAACATTAGCCAGCTAGCTAGCTGGTGTTATGACATGAGTATGACATTGTAATTTGTGTTGTTTAATGTTTTAGGGACTCCTGAGAAAACCAGCAAACCAGGCTGTCATCTTGGGAAAAAGTGGATGTAAAGAATCTATCTAGCTAACGCATTTAGTGAAAAATGAATGTACAATTGTGTAAGCTTTCCTTGCAACATAGCTAGCTAACTAGTTACTTGCTTATTGTGTAGTGGAGGATAAACATGCCTATGGATGTGTAACTAGCTACAGTATGTAGCCGAAATATGAATGAACTTATATTCATACCAATCTATGAACCTCAGCTATCATAGTTGTATCATCTTCAAGTCTGAATGGCATTAATGATGTCTATGGATAGAGTACAATATAATAACTTGAATGTGCCAAGGATGCAAGTCCTATATACATGTACTGTAGTTATTACCACGCATGCGATCCCCTCATTGTAGCCTGTACATTGAATATATTCACTGATCATGTACTCTTCCTTGGCAAATAATGGTGTGGTTCAAGTATGAATCTCTGTGAGACATTCTTTTTCAGTCATATCCAATACCAGGTGTATCAAACTCCATTCTTTGAATGATGCTGTGTGCATGTATATATTACAATTATACACTTCAACAGTGTTTACCACTCCTGCTCCTGGGACATCAATGATTACACATTGTAACTATGCAATAGACTAGAAACATGATTTAAGTAAAGGCTGATTTGTAATTCATATATACAGAAAAAAACCTATGCATATCTAACTCCCTTCATCTGCATTAAGCTGAGGACACAGGATAGTATTTCAACGAGATACTTAATTTCAACCAGTGGAGAATGTGAAATGCTTTACTTGAAAGAAGTTCATTATCCAGGTGTTATAAATACATAGAGCATGCATTGTAATTACGATAATTGTAATATTATATCAAATCAAATCAAAGCAAATTTGATTGGTCACATACACATGGTTAGCAGATGTTAATGTGAGTGTAGCAAAATGCTTTTGCTTCTAGCTCCGACCGTGCAGTAATATCTAACAAGTAATCTAACAATTTCAAAACAACTACCTTATACACACAAGTGTAAAGGAATTAATAAGAATATGTACATATAAATATATGGATGAGCGATGGCCATGCGGCATAGGCAAGATGCAGTAGATGGTATAGAGTACAGTGTATGCATATGAGATGAGTAATGTAGGGTATGTAAACATTAAATAAAGTGGCATTGTTTAAAGTGACTAGTGATCCATTTATTACATCCAATTTGTAATTATTAAAGTGGTTAGAGATTTGAGTCAGTATGTTGGCAGCAGCCACCCAATGTTAGTGATGGCTGTTTAACAGTCTGATGGGCTTGAGATAGAAGCTGTTTTTCAGTCTCTTAGTCCCAGCTTTGATGCACCTGTAGTGACCTCGCATTCTGGATGATAGCGGGGTGAACAGGCTCAGGTGGTTGTTGTCCTTGATGATCTTTTTGCCTTCCTGTGACATCGGGTGGTGTAGGTGTCCTGAAGGGCAGGTAGTTTGCCCCCGATGATGCGTTGTGCAGACCTCACTACCCTCTGGAGAGCCTTACGGTTGTGGGCGGAGCAGTTTTCATACCAGTCGGAGATACAGCCCAATAGGATGCTCTCGATTGTTCATCTGTAAAAGTTTGTGAGTGTTTTCGGTATTATAAATACAAGTTCAATCTATACTTCAATGCACATATGGTGTGCATTATAAAACGAGGAAGAAAGACGAGGTGGGGAAACAGGTGTAGAAGACAGAAAGGGAAAGAGTGAAGAAAAGAGGCAGACAGCATATAATTAATGAATTACAGTGCTACGCTAATATTCTCTCAGTTCATCACAATTACAGTGTCTCTAGTGGTGTCTCCTAACCAGCCTTGGGCCCCCAGTTGGCCCGAAGGTTATGTTAAGAGCGGGTGAGGTGGCAATGATGGGACTGGCTTCCTCTCTCATATCAAAACATACCTACTGAAGAGAGACAGATGGAAAGAGAGAGAGCATGATTAAGCCTTGTTTTTTTATTCTAACACGATCAGTCATCACAATCATCAGGAGGTGAAATGTAAAACTGACCTTGGATCATTAACTCTGGGACTACTACATCTCTATCTGTATTTCAACGTAAAGCATCTCTTTAACCTGTTAGGGCTAGGGGGCAGTATTTGCACGGCTGGATAAAAAAAATGTACCCGATTTAATCTGGTTACTAATCCTACCCAGTAACTAGAATATGCATATACTTATTATATATGGATAGAAAACACTCTAAAGTTTCTAAAACTGTTTGAATGGTGTCTGTGAGTATAACAGAACTCATTTGGCAGGCAAAACCCTGAGACATTTTCTGACAGGAAGTGGATACCTGATGTGTTGTATTACCTTTAAACCTATGCCATTGAAAAACACAGGGGCTGAGGAATATTTTGGCACTTCCTATTGCTTCCACTAGATGTCACCAGCCTTTACAAAGTGTTTTGAGTCTTCTGGAGGGAGATCTGACCGAACAAGAGCCATGGAACGGTGATGTCCCATTAGACACCTGGCGCGCGAGTTCATGTTGGGTACCCTCGTTCCAATACGTTATAATAGAGGATGCATTCGTCCACCTGGAATATTATTCATGTTCTGGTTAAAAAAGGCCCTAATGATTTATGCTATACAACGTTTGACGTGTTTGAACGAACGTAAATATATTTTTTCCCCTCGTTCATGACGAGAAGTCCGGCTGGCTTAGATCATGTGCTAACAAGACGGAGATTTTTGGACATAAATGATGAGCTTTTTTGAACAAAACTACATTCGTTATGGACCTGTGATACCTGGAAGTGACATCTGATGAAGAGAATCAAAGGTAGTAGATTATTTACATAGTATTTTCGATTTTAGATCACCCCAACATGACGTCTAGTCTGTATCGCAACGCGTATTTTTCTGGGCGCAGTGCTCAGATTATTGCAAAGTGTGATTTCCCAGTAAGGTTATTTTTAAATCTGGCAAGTTGATTGCGTTCAAGAGATGTAAATCTATAATTCTTTAAATGACAATATAATATTTTACCAATGTTTTCTAATTTTAATTATTTAATTTGTGGTACTGACTTGACTGCCGGTTATTGGAGGGAAACGATTTCCTCAACATCAATGCCATAGTAAAACGCTGTTTTTGGATATAAATATGAACTTGATAGAACTAAAAATGCATGCATTTTCTAACATAATGTCCTAGAAGTGTCATCTGATGGAGATTGTAAAAGGTTAGTGCATCATTTTAGCTGGTTTTATGGTTTTGGTGACCCTGTCTTTGAATTGACAAAACATTACACACAACTCTTGTAAATGTACTGTCCTAACCTACTCAAAATGTATGCTTTCGCCGTAAAACCTTTTTGAAATCGTAAAACGTGGTTAGATTAAGGATATGTTTATCTTTCAAAGGGTGTAAAATAGTTGTATGTTTGAAAAATTTGAATTTTGACATTTATTTGGATTCAAATTTGCCGCTCTTGAAATGCACCTGCTGTTGATGGAGTGCACCACGGGTGGGACGCTTGCGTCCCACCTAGCCCATAGAGGTTAATAATACTTCCTGTTGACCCGACCAAGTGACCTCTCACCTATGATCACACTGTGCCCTCTGTGTCAGCCAGTTCAGATGCGGGAGGGGTTCACCAACACAGCTGATATTAACCTAGTGGATTTAGGGAGAAAGGGGAGAGGGATGAAGTGAAGGAGAGAGACTGTTATTGTGTGTGTGGTCTCACCTGGTGTCCACACTAAGTGGCTACAGAATACTTTATGCTGAAAAACAGACACATGCGGACAAACAATAGAAGATAATGTAAAAAAATACCACATGATGCTTGATGATGACTTGATCAGTTGAATCAGATGTGTAGTGGCAAAAACAAAAATGTGCACAGGTGTTTGGAGCATTCCGATATGCCACAGCTGGTGAGGTGTTAGGTTTGCCTCTGTACGGATAAAAAAACGTACCCAATTTAATCTGGTTACTACTCCTGCCCAGTAACTAGATTATGCATATAATTATTGGCTTTGGATAGAAAACACCCTAAAGTTTCTAAAATGGTTTGAATGGTGTCTGTGAGTATAACAGAACTCATATGGCAGGCAAAAACCTGAGAAGATTCCTTACAGGAAGTGCCCTCTCTGACAAGTTCTTGTTCTTCTTGACTCTGTTTATTGAAGACTGAGGATCTTTGCTGTAACGTGACACTTCCTACGGCTCCCATAGGCTCTCAGAACCGGGGAAAAAGCTGAATGATATCGAGGCAGCCCCAGGCTGAAACACATTATCGCGTTTGGATAGTGGCCGATCAGAGGGCTGTCAGACTAAGGCTCGTGCACGAGGGGATCCCATGCTTTTACTTTCTCTCTCGTTGAATGTAAACAGGCTTTGCCGGTCGGAATATTATCGCTTTTTTACGAGAAAAATGGCATAAAAATTGATTTTAAACAGCGGTTGACATGCTTCGAAGTACGGTCATGGAATATTTAGAAATGTTTTGTCACAAAATGCGCCGTGCTCGTAACCCTTATTTACCCTTTCGGATAGTGTCTTGAACGCACGAACAAAACGCCGCTATTTGGATATAACAATGGATTATTTGGGACCAAACCAACATTTGTTATTGAAGTAGAAGTCCTGGGAGTGCATTCTGACGAAGACAGCAAAGGTAATAACATTTTTCTTATAGTAAATCTGACTTTGGTGAATGCTAAACTTGCTGGGTGTCTAAATAGCTAGCCCTGTGATGCCGGGCTATCTACTTAGAATATTGCAAAATGTGCTTTCACCGAAAAGCTATTTTAAAATCGTACATATCGAGTGCATAGAGGAGTTCTGTATCTAGAATTCTTAAAATAATTGTTATGTTTTTTGTGAACGTTTATCGTGAGAAATTTAGTAAATTCACCGGAAGTGTTCGGTGGGAATGCTAGTCACATGCTAGTCACCTGCTAATGTAAAAAGCTGGTTTTTGATATAAATATGAACTTGATTGAACAAAACATGCATGTATTGTATAACATAATGTCCTAAGATTGTCATCTGATGAAGATCATCAAAGGTTAGTGCTGCATTTAGCTGTCTTCTGGGTTTTTGTGACATTATATGCTAGCTTGAAAAATGGGTGTCTGATTATTTCTGGCTTGGTACTCTGCTGACATAATCTAATGTTTTGCTTTCACTGTAAAGCCTTTTTGAAATCGGACAGTGTGGTTAGATAAAGGAGAGTCTTGTCTTCAAAATGCTGTGAAATAGTCATATGTTTGAAAAATTGAAGTTTTTGTATTTTTGAGGAATTTGTAATTCGCGCCACGCCTATCATTGGATATTGGAGCAGGTGTTCCGCTAGCGGAACGTCTAGACCACACTGTCCGATTTCAAAAAGGCTTTACAACGAAAGCAAAACATTAGATTATGTCAGCAGAGTACCCAGCCAGAAATAATCAGACACCCATTTTTCCCTCGCAAACTTCCGGGGAATTTGCTAACAATTTACTAAATTACTCACGATAAACGTTCACAAAAAGCACAACAATTATTTTAAGAATTATAGATACAGAACTCCTCTATGCACTCGATATGTACGATTTTAAAATAGCTTTTTGGTGAAAGCACATTTTGCAATATTCTAACTACATAGCCCAGCCATCACGGGCTAGCTATTTAGACACCCGGCAAGTTTAGCCTTCACCAATATCAGATTTACTATTATAAACGTTTGATTACCTTTTGTTGTCTTCGTCAGAATGCACTCCCAGGACTGCTACTTCAATAACAAATGTTGGTTTGGTCCAAAATAATCCATCGTTATATCCGAATAGCGGCGTTTTGTTCGTGCGTCCCAGACACTATCCGAAATGGTCAATCAGGGTCGTGCGCATGGCGCAATTCGTGACAAAAAATGTCTAAATATTCCATTACCGTACTTCGAAGCATGTCAACCGCTGTTTAAAATCAATTTTTATGCAATTTATCTCGTAAAAAAGCGATAATATTCCGACCAGGAATCTCCTTTTCGGCAAACAGAGGAAAAATCACAAAGACGGGGGCGGCCAGGGCACGCGCCTAAGCCCACAGTCCCTTGATCGGCCACTTGAGAAAGGCGATAATGTGTTTCAGCCTGGGGCTGGGATGACGACATTCAGGTTTTTCCCGGGCTCTGAGCGCCCATGGAAGACGTAGGAAGTGTCACGTTAGAGCAGAGATCCTTTGTAAAAGATAGAGATGGCAAAGAAGTTCAAGAAATGGTCAGACAGGCCACTTCCTGTAAAGGAATCTCTCAGGTTTTGACCTGCCATTTGAGTTCTGTTATACTCACAGACACCATTCAAACAGTTTTAGAAACTTTGGAGTGTTTTCTATCCAAAGCCAATAATTATATGCATATTCTAGTTACTGGGCAGGAGTAGTAACCAGATTAAATCGGGTACGTTTTTTATCCAGCCGTGAAAATACTGCCCCCTAGCCATAACAGGTTAACGAGAGTCTTGTCTTTAAAATGCTGTAAAATAGTCATATGTTTGAGAAATTGAAGTAATAGCATTTCTAAGGTATTTGAATAACGCGCCACGGGATTCAACTGGCTGTTGAGTACGTGGGACGCAAGCGTCCCACCTAGCCCAGAGAGGTTAAAGGGTGATCATTCCATTTCTCTGTGAAGTGCTGCAGATCTGCCCACAGACAAGGTAGGAACACATATCCCACACAGAAGAGGTGGATAGAATTCGACAGGTCAAGGTATCCTTCTTCCTCCAAACTGTACATATGAGACAAGTTCCATGTACAACAAGACAGGCAGAGAGAAAGAGAGAAAAAGAACACAGAACAGTTTAATTACCTCTGGTTATGGACACTTTTGCCAGCAATAAAGCTTCCATGGCCTGTTCCTCGGACAGTGAACATCTGGCAATATCTACATTTTCGACCCCTTCATTAGCTCTCACTCTGAAAGTAAAGAAAATAGCTTATTTTTGGAGATAAGAAAACAATAACTGAGATATGACCGTTCAATCTAAGCAGCAGATGTAATTTTCAGGATACGTCAATACAGCACAGAAAGCTTAACACCAGACTGGTATTGTGGTTGTTCATTAGGTGATGGGAAATATGCAATAAGTATACAAAATAATATACTTACCTTCCTTGAAAATCCATCTATACCGCCAAAGATGACAATGTTGTATCTTGAAAAAAAGGATTGGAATTAAAAGTGAAATGTTTAACCTATTAACCTGTTTCATTATTTATGTATTACCAGAACAACTCCATTTTCATACATCATTGAAAATGTGTCTATGAATAAGTAAGAATAAAAAAGTTAAAATAACTTCTTATGTATTACATCTTAGTACCTTATCAATTTATGATTTGTATCAATGTGGACGAGAGACAGGGGAGCAGGAACAGAGTATTTTTGACAAGCAATGCAACGAAGCTGGATTATTCTGGCAATGATATCTGCACCATCTACACGCTGCAAAGACTCCCTAACTCTTCGCTATTGTACACGATTGCCCATTGTTCTGAGACTTCCTTTGACCATTCTAAAGCCTGCATGGGCATCCTTGCCTTAATGGCGCTGACTTTCTGGTCTAACTCTTCATCTGACATATCAGAATATCATTCCCTGACAGACATATTGTGTTCTTTCATCCTTCTGTGAAAAAAGCTAACCGTTACACTGTCATGAAAAATTATTATACATCGACTATGAAACAAATAGGACATGGCCAGCTTATGAGTTGCCATTAAAGAAAGTTATATTAATTCAACTGAAAATGGAGAGAACAGGAATTTGCAGCTAAATGCTTCTGGTTAGCTTGATAATAATAATTGCATGATTTATCATTCTACGCTATGTATGTATGTAATATAGTAGAATGTCATGAACCGACACTGAATTGTAGGCGCTAAAAGTTGGACGGAAGAACGCCCAGTGCTGCTTACCTAAGATGCCATCATCACACAGTCCTTCTTCATAAGTGTCCGCTATGACATCCTTTGTGTTGGAAAGAAACAGTATTGGTTGTAGCCAAACCGACACTCAAAAATGGCCAACATGGAGGGTGGTTGATAGTGAAATTAAATTGGAGTTTTGTTTTCAAATACATTTTTTGTTCTCAATATATTTTTGGGGAATAAAAAGCATAAAGTTTTGCGCTCTATTACAACATATTTGATTGCAAAATATTTGTTTTACTTTGAAGCCTCGTTTTTGCTTTCAGAACTATTATTTTTGATTTTAAATAAAAAAGTTTTGCTCTCGATATATCCATTTGTTGCAAGTTGGGGAGGTGGCCTAATAGCTGAACAATAGACTATTCAACCTTTACTAAAGAATAGTCTAATAGCTGAGATAGGTGTGTAAAAAAAAATCCTATCACAGACCAGATTTGCCCTAACGAACAGGGGGAGTTAGAGAAGTGATTATGCTTTTAGGTCCCAATGCACTACCGTGTCTCTAACTGACAAAGAATGGGCACTATAAACCAAATAATAAACTGATCATTTCAAATAAACTTCAAATGAAACAAGCAGGGGGAGCAGGTTTCGAACCACCAACCTTCTTGCCTGAAATCCAGCGCGCTATTGACTGTGCACCAAAAGCATGCTCAAGCCGCAGAGTCAATGGAGCGTGTCCTCATGGTAGCTTGCTACTCAATGTAATAAAGTAATAACTTTTCAAATAACGTTATGTTGGCTGACAATTTGTTAGCTACGCTGTCCTTACTAACCACATAGCATATCATTACAGCAGTATGTACCGGTACGTTAGCTATCTACCTAACTTTAGTAGTTATACTGTACATTAAACTTGACAGTATTTTATTTATTTTATTTATTTCACCTTTATTTAACCAGGTAGGCAAGTTGAGAACAAGTTCTCATTTACAATTGCGACCTGGCCAAGTATAATAACTATAGGCTATCTAACTGCCCAACGTTTATTGAATTGATTATTCCCGTAATTCTTAGTTTAGCTAAATGGTATAGTTTTTGTGCGTTCTCAATAGACATTCGGGTGCTTTCGTAAATTCGCTCTGGCTAGCTTGTCCGATTTCAGAGCACTCTCTCTGAGTGTACCAGAGCACAGAATAAGTAATTACTAGTGATCAATACCCATTGAATATGGCCAGTGTCAGTAAAAGTCGGCAAAAAAGCGTAATTAAATTGTTTCCAGCAGCACAGTTACAGTCACCAATGCTCTGATTAACACAAAAACTGCCTAACCAGCTCTGCTAGGGCGAGTAAAATGGTCAGAGTGGTCTCATTTGTGTCTGGAAGTAGCTAACAAGCTAGCCAATGTTAGCTTGGGTGCTTGACTGCTGTTGTAAGGCCAGAACGCTCAAACCAACCCTACTCCTCTGCCCGAATGTCCAGTGTGCACTCCAAGAGCGAAACGGTCTGAATTTGCCCAGAGGGTTTTTAAATTTTCATGGAATAGAAACATAATATTAATCAAATTAATTAAGCAAGTGTCAGTCAAAAGTTTGGACACACCTACTGATTCCAGAAATGTTCTTTATTTTTACTATTTTCTACATTGTAGAATAATAGTGAAGACATCACAACT
Source organism: Salmo salar (assembly GCF_905237065.1). Taxonomy (NCBI): domain Eukaryota; kingdom Metazoa; phylum Chordata; class Actinopteri; order Salmoniformes; family Salmonidae; genus Salmo; species Salmo salar. Next base: position 1,651,526 of record NC_059459.1, on the reverse strand, counting down.
ATGAAATAACACATGCAATCAGTTAAGAATAAATTATTATTTTCAAGGACAGCCTACTCCTTCCTCCTGGTCGGGGATTTGAACCCCGGTCTCCCGCGCGCCTGTAATATGGAAGACTATCAAATGCTTCTCAAAGATGCACCCCAGCTGGTCAAAAAAGCAATAACTTGCATTAACAGAAAAAAGGTCAGACAATTAAATGACGTACCTACAGAATGCTGCGGCAGCCTGCAAGGTGTGCCGCAGTGTGACGCAACTTTTAAAGGAGGAACCACTGTAGGTATTTATTTAACTATTTAACTAACTATTTAGCAGTCTTATGGCTTGGGGGTAGAAGCTATTCAGGGTCCTGTTGGTTCCAGACTTGACATGCGGTAGCAGAGAGAACAGTCTATGACTTCGGTGTCTGGAGTCTTTGACAATTTTTAGGGCTGTCCTCTGACATCGCATTGTATAGAATTCCTGGATGCCAGTGAGCTCGGCCCCAGTGATAAACTGGGCCGTAGGCACTACACTCTGTTGCGCCTTGCGGTAGGATAACAAGCTGCTGCCATGCCAAGTGGTGATGCAGCCAGTCAAGATGCTCTCAATGGTGCAGCTGTATAACTTTTTGAGGGCCTGAGGGCCATGCCAAATACTTTCAGCCTCCTGAGGAGGAAGAGGCATTGTCGTGTCCTCTTCATGACTGTGTTGGTGTGTGTGAACCATGATACTGTAGATCCTTCATGATGTGGACACAGAGGAACTTGAAGCTCTTGACCCACTCCACTATAGCCTCGCCGATGTGCATAGAGGTGTGCTCGGCCCTCTGTTTCCTGTAGTCCACGATCAGCTTCTTTGTTTTGCTGACGTTGAGGGAGAGGTTGTTGTCCTGGCACCACACTTCCAGGTCTCTGACCTCCGCCCTATTGTCTCTGACCTCCTCCCTCATTGTTGTCGGTGATCAGGCCTACCACCGTTGTGTCGTCAGCAAATTTAATCATGGTGTTGGGGTTGTGTGCAGTCGTGGGTGAACAGGGAGTACAGGAAGGGACTAAGCAGGCACTCCTGAGTGGCCCCTGTGTTGAGAGTCAGCGTGGCAGATGTATTGTTGCCTACCCTCACCACTTGGGGGCAGCCCGTCAGGAAGTCCAGGATCCAGTTGCAGAGGGAGATGTTTAGTCCCAGTGTCCTTAGTTTAGTATTGAACTTGGAGGGCACTAGTGTGTTGAATGCTGAGCTGTAGTCAATGAACAGCATTCTCACATAGGTGTTCTTGTCCAGGTGCGAGAGAGCAGTGTAGAGTCCAATAGTGTTTGCATCATCTGTGGATCTGTTAGGGCGGTATGCGAATTGGAGCTGGGATGATGGTGTTGATGTGAGCCATGACCAGCCTTTCAAGTAACTTAATGTTTATAGATGTGAGTGCTATGGGGCAATAGTCATTTAGACAGGTTACCTTGGCATTCTTGGGCACAGTGACTATGGTGGTCTGCTTGAATCATGTAGGTGTTACAGACTGGGTCAGGGATATTTAAAAATATCAGTGAAGACACTTTCCAACTGGTCAGTGCAAGCTCTGAGTACAGATCCTGGTAATCCATCTGGCTCTGAGGCCGTTGTGACTGTTACCTGTTTAAAGGTCTTACTCACATCAGCTACGGAGATCGTGGTTACACTGTCATCCGGAACAGCTGGTACTCTCATGCATGGTTCAGTGCTGCTAGCCTTGAAGTAAGGATAGAGAGCATTTAGCTTGTCTGGTAGGTTCTCATCACTGGGCAGCTCGCAGCTGGGTTTCCCTTTGTGGTAGTTTGCAAGTCCTGCCACATCCGACGAGCGTCAGAGCTGCTGTAGTGGGATTCGACCTTAGTCCTATATTGACGCTTTGCCTGTTTGATGGTTCGTCGGTAGGCGTAGCGGGATTTCTTATAAGCGACTGGATTAGTGTCCCGCTCCTTTAAAGTGGCTAGAGTAGCCTTTAGCTCAGTGCAGATGTTGCCTGTAATCCATGGCTTCTGCTTAGGATATGTACGTATGTACGTACGGTCACTGTGGGGTCAACGTCGTGGACGCACTTATTATTGAAGTCGGTGACTTATTTACTCCTCAATGCCATCGGCTGAATCATGGAACATATTAAATTCTGTATTAGCGAAACTGTCCTATAGCTTAGCATTCACTTTATTGGACCACTTCCATATTGAGCGTGTCACTGGTACTTCCTGTTTAACCTGTTAGGGCTAGGGGGCAGTATTTGCACGGCTGGATAAAAAAAATGTACCCGATTTAATCTGGTTACTAATCCTACCCAGTAACTAGAATATGCATATACTTATTATATATGGATAGAAAACACTCTAAAGTTTCTAAAACTGTTTGAATGGTGTCTGTGAGTATAACAGAACTCATTTGGCAGGCAAAACCCTGAGACATTTTCTGACAGGAAGTGGATACCTGATGTGTTGTATTACCTTTAAACCTATGCCATTGAAAAACACAGGGGCTGAGGAATATTTTGGCATTTCCTATTGCTTCCACTAGATGTCACCAGCCTTTACAAAGTGTTTTGAGTCTTCTGGAGGGAGATCTGACCGAACAAGAGCCATGGAACGATGATGGCCCATTAGACACCTGGCGCGAGTTCATGTTGGGTACCCTCGTTCCAATACGTTATAAAAGAGAATGCATTCGTCCACCTTGAATATTATTCATGTTCTGGTTAAAAAAGGCCCTAATGATTTATGCTATACAACGTTTGACATGTTTGAACGAACGTAAATATTTTTTTCCCCTCGTTCATGACGAGAAGTCCGGCTGGCTTAGATCATGTGCTAACAAGACGGAGATTTTTGGACATAAATGATGAGCTTTTTTGAACAAAACTACATTCGTTATGGACCTGTGATACCTGGAAGTGACATCTGATGAAGAGAATCAAAGGTAATGGATTATTTACATAGTATTTTCGATTTTAGATCTCCCCAACATGACGTCTAGTCTGTATCGCAACGCGTATTTTTCTGGGCGCAGTGCTCAGATTATTGCAAAGTGTGATTTCCCAGTAAGGTTATTTTTAAATCTGGCAAGTTGATTGCGTTCAAGAGATGTAAATCTATAATTCTTTAAATGACAATATAATATTTTACCAATGTTTTCTAATTTTAATTATTTAATTTGTGGTACTGACTTGACTGCCGGTTATTGGAGGGAAACGATTTCCTCAACATCAATGCCATAGTAAAACACTGTTTTTGGATATAAATATGAACTTGATAGAACTAAAAATGCATGCATTGTCTAACATAATGTCCTAGGAGTGTCATCTGATGGAGATTGTAAAAGGTTAGTGCATCATTTTAGCTGGTTTTATGGTTTTGGTGACCCTGTCTTTGAATTGACAAAACATTACACACAACTCTTGTAAATGTACTGTCCTAACATACTCTAAATGTATGCTTTCGCCGTAAAACCTTTTTGAAATCGTAAAACGTGGTTAGATTAAGGAGATGTTTATCTTTCAAAGGGTGTAAAATAGTTGTATGTTTGAAAAATTTGAATTTTGACATTTATTTGGATTCAAATTTGCCGCTCTTGAAATGCACCTGCTGTTGATGGAGTGCACCACGGGTGGGACGCTTGCGTCCCACCTAGCCCATAGAGGTTAAGTTTTTGCTTGTAAGCTGGAATCAGGAGGATAGGGTTATGGTCAGATTTGTCAAATAGAGGGCGAGGGAGAGCTTTGTATGCATCTGTGTGTGTGGAGTAAAGGTGATCTAGAGTTTTTTTAACCTCTAGTTGCACAGGTGACATGCTGGTAAAAATAAGGTAAGACAGATTTCGATTTTCCTGTATTAATATCACCTGACACTAGAAGCACCGCCTCTGGGTGAGCATTTTCTTGTTTGCTGATGCCCCTACACAGCTCGTTGAGTGCGTTTTTTGTGCCAGAACTGGTTTGTGGTGGTAAGTAGACAGCTACGAAAAATAAAGATCAAAACTCTCTTGGTAAATAGTATGGTCTACAGCTTATCATGAGGTATTCAAACTCAGGCGAGCAGAACCTCGAGACTTTCTTAACCTCTTGGGGCTAGGTGGGACGCTAGCGTGCCACCCGTGGTGCACTCCATCAACAGCAGGTGCATTTCAAGAGCGGCAAATTTGAATCCAAATAAATGTCAAAATTCAAATTTTTCAAACATACAACTATTTTACACCCTTTGAAAGATAAACATCTCCTTAATCTAACCACGTTTTACGATTTCAAAAAGGTTTTACGGCGAAAGCATACATTTAGAGTATGTTAGGACAGTACATTTACAAGAGTTGTGTGTAATGTTTTGTCAAGTCAAAGACAGGGTCACCAAAACCATAAAACCAGCTAAAATGATGCACTAACCTTTTACAATCTCCATCAGATGACACTCCTAGGACATTATGTTAGACAATGCATGCATTTTTAGTTCTATCAAGTTCATATTTATATACAAAAACAGCGTTTTACTATGGCATTGATGTTGAGGAAATCGTTTCCCTCCAATAACCGGCAGTCAAGTCAGCGTCAGAAATTAAATAATTAAAATTAGAAAACATTGGTAAAATATTATATTGTCATTTAAAGAATTATAGATTTACATCTCTTGAACGCAATCAACTTGCCAGATTTAAAAATAACCTTACTGGGAAATCACACTTTGCAATAATCTGAGCACTGCGCCCAGAAAAATACGCGTTGCGATACAGACTAGACGTCATGTTGGGGAGATCTAAAATCGAAAATACTATGTAAATAATCCATTACCTTTGATTCTCTTCATCAGATGTCACTTCCAGGTATCACAGGTCCATAACGAATGTAGTTTTGTTCAAAAAAGCTCATCATTTATGTCCAAAAATCTCCGTCTCGTTAGCACATGATGTAAGCCAGCCGGACTTCTCGTCATGAACGAGGGGAAAAAATATATTTCCGTTCGTTCAAACATGTCAAACGTTGTATAGCATAAATCATTAGGGCCTTTTTAACCAGAACATGAATAATATTCAAGGTGGACGAATGCATACTCTTTTATAACGTATTGGAACGAGGGTACCCAACATGAAGTAGCGCGCCAGGTGTCTAATGGGACATCACCGTTCCATGGCTCTTGTTCGGTCAGATCTCCCTCCAGAAGACTCAAAACACTTTGTAAAGGCTGGTGACATCTAGTGGAAGCAATAGGAAGTGCCAAAATATTCCTAAACCCCTGTGTTTTTCAATGGGATAGGTTTAAAGTCAATACAACACATCAGGTATCCACTTCCTGTCAGAAAATGTCTCAGGGTTTTGCCTGCCAAATGAGTTCTGTTATACTCACAGACACCATTCAAACAGTTTTGGAAACTTTAGAGTGTTTTCTATCCATATATAATAAGTATATGCATATTCTAGTTACTGGGTAGGATTAGTAACCAGATTAAATCGGGTACATTTTTTTTATCCAGACGTGCAAATGCTGCCCCCTAGACCCAACAGGTTAATATTAGAGATTGTGCACCAGCTGTTGTTAACAAAGAGACACACACCACCCTCCTGAGTTTACAATAAATATGCTGCCAGTCTGTCCTGCCAATGTATAGAAAAAACAGCCAGATTTATATTTTCCATCTCCTTGTTCAGGCACGACTATTATATAACAGTTGTTCAGATACTTCTGATAGTTTCAAATGTAGCTCATCCAGTTTATTCTTCAGTGAATGCACTGTGCTCATTGGTAAAAGGGGTAAATTGGTCATAAAAAAAGAGGACCAAGTCATTCTTCATATAATTAATTAAAATGTCTTTATTTGTATGGCATGTTCAATGGAAACAAATTTGAATGAATTATGTGAAGAGTGCCTTGGTCCTCTTTTCTTTTTGAAAACTACTTTAAAAATTTGTTATTTTCACCGGGAACAAAAAACAGCCCTAAATTCCCTTTTTCTTAAGAACGAGGCCTGCGATGGTCCTGGAAAAGAGGTTGGAGAAGCATGTGCATGGTTTGGTCCATTTTGATCAGATAGGTTTAATGAGAGGCAGACTCGCCTCCGATAATATCCGATGTCTCTCATATTATCCATGCCAAGAATCTTCCTGTACAGCGCTGTCCCTTGATTCAGAAAAAGCATTTGACCACTTTGAATGGGCATACTTATGGGCTGTGTTAAATACAAGTTTGTCCATTATCCACAATTCTATTTGCCTTGTCTCTTGAGCCTCTTGCCCAGGTTGTGAGACAAAGTCTAGAGGTCTGTTCAATTTGTACTAAAGGTACTGTCCATCATAGACATAAACTGTTCTCCCTGCTTATTGTTCTCTTTGCTACCGCATGACAAGCGGTACTGGAATGCCAAGTCTAGGTCCAAAAGGCTCCTTAACAACTTCTACCCCCAAGCCTTAAGACTTCTGAACAGTTAACCAAATGGCTACCCAGACTATTTGCATTGACCCCCTTTTTTAGTCTGCTGCTATTCGCTGTTTATTATCTATGCATAGTCACTTTACACCTCCCTACATGTACATGTACATATGACCATAAAGCCTACACTGGGATTTCCTTACTGCCACCCATCCACTGGTTAAGACTCTTTTGAGTACTCCCACATCTGTTGGCCTTGTCTCCACTCCAAATGTAACTCGACTGACGAGTGCACCTGCGGTCACTTCCATTTGAAACTGAGATCTCCTAGGTTTTGGAGAACAGTTAAACAGGAAGGTGATATGGAACAATGATATCTCATCATATTTTTATTTATTTATTTGAAATGTATTCGCAAATGTTATTACACAACATGTTGCCGTTTCCAGATGAAACTCGATGACGATATTCTCTGCAACGGTTGCACTATTGGTTCAGTCAGGACTTATGTAGATCAAGTGCATTCGGAAAGTATTCAGACACCTTGACATTTTCCACAGTTTGTTACGTTACAGTCTTATTCTAAAATGGATTAGGATGTTAGGATGAAACAGTCAGAGGTCACCAAGCGCAACATAGTGTAAATCATCTAGAAAGATGTGTCGGCATCAAGTAATTGTCTCTGGCCCCCTCCCAGTTAGGGGGAGTGATGAGCTCTACAGCAGAGTCTCACAACTCAATCGCTGGTTGAAAACTGTTTTCTGCTCCTCCCAAAAGATAGAATTTGTAGATAATTGGCCCTCTTTCTGGGAAACCCACAAACAGGACCAAGCCTGGCCTGTTGAGGAGTGACGGACTGCATCCTAGCTGGAGGGGTGCTCTCATCTTATCTATGAACATAGACAGGGTTCTAACTCCCCTAGCCCCACAATGAGATAGGGTGCAGGCCAGGCAGCAGGCTGTTAGCCTGTCAGCTTAGTTGAGTCTGCCACTAGCACAGTCAGTGGAGTCAGCTCATCTATCCCCATTGAGACCGTGTCTGTGCCTCGACCTAGGTTGGGCAAAACTAAACATGGAGGTGTTCGCCTTAGCAATCTCACTGGAATAAAGACCTCCTCCATTCTTGCCATTATTGAAAGAGATTGTGATACCTCACATCTCAAAATAGGGCTACTTAATGTCAGATCCCTCACTTCTAAGGCAGTTATAGTCAATTAACTATGTTAAATGAGGCCTCACCTCCTGGTTACACTAGTGACCATATCCACCGCGCATCCCGCAAAGGTAGAGGTGTTGCTAACATTTATGATAGCAAATTTTAATTTACAAAAAAAACAACGTTTTCGTCTTTTGAGCTTCTAGTCATGGAATCTATTCAGCCTACTCAAACACTTTATAAAGCTACTATTTACAGGCCTCCTGGGCCATATACAGCGTTCCTCACAGAGTTCCCTGAATTCCTATCGGACCATGTAGTCATGGCAGATAATATTCACATTTTTGGTGACTTTTATATTCACATGGAAAAGTCCACAGAGCCATCATACACTCAGCGGATTTTGTCCAACATGTCTCCGGACCTACTCACTGTCACAGTCATACTCTGGACCTAGTTTTGTCCCGTGGAATAAATGTTGTGGATCTTAACATTTTTAACGAATTTGACATGCTCAGAATGCCTAATTGACTGGCCTGATGATCTCGGGATGGCCGTGCAGTGACTGTGGTTCCTCTCAATCACTCGTTGTGTTGATTTCATCATGTCAACTTTGGTGATATTTTTTGCTGTTGAATCATATTGCAAATCCACGTTACGTTTGCAATATTGCGCGTTACGTTTGCAATATGATTCAATGGGCATTTAGCATCACGAATTTAGGCATGCTCAAAAATACTGCAAAAATGCATAATTGACTGTCCCGATGAACTGGGGATGGCCGTGCAGTGACTGTGGTTCCTCTCCATCGCTCGTCACCCAGCAGTCAGCATCCATCAGTCAATTAGATGTCATTCTGACACCAAACTGATTCCATCTGACACCAAATCCACTTTTTCCAACTTGTATAGAAGCCAACTATCACATATGTCAGAGCAGGCCCATAATTCACAGCGCCTTCAGTTTTAACCATAAAAAAAACATAAAACACATAGTTACGGTCTAGCTGCGGGTCCAGCTCTGACATTATGTGTAGGCCTATGTGAGGCGACCCCGAATCCCAAGTTTCGGCTCGATAGGTCATTCGGTGCCCGAGCAATGGCCTTAATTGGTGCTGAAAATCCACTTTTTCAGGGCGTTACTACGGGGTCCCTGAATGAGATATCGGACAGAGACACTAGGGTTCGTCTCTATGGGCCGAGGCGGTTTCAATGCACCTAGTCTTGCGACTCTGGGACATTTCTACATGTCGCCATGTCCGTGATATTCAAAATGAATTGAACATATTGCAAATGCACGAGGCTGTTTCTTGGTCTGAGAACTTTCTAGAGCCACATAATTCACCGTGCACTATCGACTTGAGCTCTAGAACAGGTTTCTAAAGTTTCGGAGCTCTAGGTCTGACGGTTCTTGAAGCGTTTGATCAAAAGTAACTATTGAAGGCGATATAAGCCTCTGAGCCCCACACTATGTCCCCAAGGCCAAGCTGTGTGTGTGTGTTTTAGTTTTTTTTGCAAAAAGAATAGACACATGTTGTCTTTGGGGTAGGCATAAACAGAATCCTGAATATGAAGCCTCTACCTTAAGAATTGACTGAATGACACATGGTTAAGTTGCGTGATTTTCACTATCTGCAGGTTGCTTATATGACAATAGCTCTAGGGCGATTTTAACAACTTCCGGTTGCTCCAGGAACCTTAGAATCGACACAGGTAGACCTCACAGTAGCCTGATGGATTGTTATAGAAGACAGGTTCATAAGGCATTCATAACCCACATAGGCTTTAGGTTGAATTTAGGAGAATTGTCAATGTATTCCTATGGGGAGAGAAGTCATTGCACACTTTTTGATCTAAACACCTTATTTTCATTGTGAAGGGTTAAGGTTAGGCTTGCACAGATCAGGAGGACCTCAGGAACGCTCCTGAGGTTGAATTGTGCTTCTAACCCTAACGGTTCTCTCACTGTCACCCAAAAGCACTTGACAAATTGGTGCAGGCATCATTTTGGGCCTAGTTTTCTCACGGTCGCTGCGCTCAGACCGAGCGAGCTACGGTCAAGCGGGGCGTCTCATTGATCTTGGCACAGCCTAGAGATAATGGTAATGCCATTGCAGGCTCTTTGTGTCTTTAAGCACCGCACTGTGTCACTCCGTCCTTGCTGTGTGTGAGAGAGCTTTTCTTTGACATCTGATGGGATAAATGACTGATTTACAGTTCATGAGGGTTGCCTAGTCACACATATGAAGTTGTGGAAAGATCTGACCTTTTTAACCCTTCAAAACAGCCCCTATAACACCATTTTAAGGCACTTCTGGTTGACACAGGAAGCTGAACGTTAGGCTCTTATAGAATATTGACTTTTAGGTCTTTCTGTTAAGAACTGACTTATTTACAGAGGGTTGAACAAGTGTGTGTTGTTTCAGAAAATCACAGAAAATCACAGAAATCTCACAGAGCTCCAAAACCCGCCTTAACGGACTCATCTGAACACGCTGCAACTGGATCTGTAACTTTTTTGAAAAAAAAAACTCCTATTGTTGAATATCACCAATGTGCCATTGTACAATTTCTCTGAAATGAACATTGGTAAATGCATGGTTCTTTTTCTCTTGACACCATAGGCTCATGTAGTTTGATGTGAAGCGGTCAAATCAGCACTCTATTTTCAGGTTTGACTTTCAATCCCAGAAAAATGGCCTTAACTCGAAAAGCGTCGAGGCCTCGACTCCATCCTGTTCGGGGCCAACTGACCATTATGCCAAACCCACGTTCAGCGAGTTTCGTCTTCGAAGTCTTTTCCGTTTAGGAGAAAAAGCCGTGTCGTGGTCGGTGATATACGTTACGTTTGCAATATGATTCTGTTCGCCCTCCCGTGGAATAATCCGGAACTGCAAAGAAATGACCAAAATTTGAAAATCCGAGAGACTCCGTTCGATGACTTCCTGGAAGATCCGGCCCCTGTGAGCGGCCCGACGCCGTCCGCGGATTTATCGGACGAAGTCGGACGTCTAGTAAGGGAGCGTACATATGCAATATGGACTTTCTCACTGACCATACGGCTTGAGCACGTGAGTTCCCTTCTGTATGAAGGGATACAGGGGTGGGTTCAGACCATCCTTTCAGCCAATCAGGGCTGTGTATGTAAATATCTTCAAATGTGTATCCTAACACCCACACAATCAGACTGAGCATTTCAATGGCCAAAGGAGGCTCAGGGAAATAAATGAAAAAATATGAATATTTATGAGTTAAGGTCATTAAATAAATACACATTGACTTATCAGACATACAGTAATGATTTCAAAATACATTTAAAAAGATTGGATGGGGTTTGGACGGTTTTCAGAAAATTGTTGCTGAATTCGAATATGGATGCACTGTACCTATAGTGCCTTCAAAAGTATTCATACCCCTTGACTTATTCCACATGTTGTTGTGTTACAGCCTGTATTCAAAATAGATCATATAAAACATTGTCTCTCACCCATCTACACACAATATCCCAAAATTACAAAGTGAAAACATGTTTTTAGAAATGTTTTACAAACGCATTGAAAACGAAATTCTGAAATATCTCATTTCCATAAGTAGTCACACCCCTGAATCAATACATATTAGAATCACATTTTACAGTGATTACAGCTGTGAGTCTTTCTGGGTAAGTCTAATAGAGCTTTGCACACTTGGAATGTACAATATTTGGCCATTAACCTTTTCAAAATTATTTCCAAGTCTTGCCATAGATTTTCAAGCAGATTTAAGTCAAAGCTGTAACTAGGACATTCACTATGTTCTTGGTAAGCAGTTCCAATGTAGGTTTGGCCTTGTGTTTTAGGTTATTGTCCTGCTGAAAGGTGAATTCATCTCCCAGTGTTTCCCTCTAGGATTTTGCCTGTGTTTAGCTCCATTCCATTTATTTTTTATCCTGAAAAACTCCCCAGTGCTTAACGATTACAAGCATAACCATAACATGATGCAGCCACCACTATGCTTGAAAATATGGAGAGTGGTACTCAGTAATGTGTTGTATTGGATTTGCCCCAAATATAACACTTCAGGACAAAAGTGAATTGTGTTGCCTCAGTTTTTGCGGCACTACTCGTGAACCATTGCTTTTTTATCCAACTGATCTTTTGTGATTTCTGTCATCCTGTGAACCCTGTTCATTGCTGCTCGCATCTATATTTACATGTATTGTCCAACAAGTGTTTATAGGACTTGACTGTTTAATTCTAGCATTAGATTATTCAAATATATTATACAAATCTCCAAATTTATTTGTGTTTTGTTTCCTAGCACTATATCACAGAGCTATAAAATGCTCCAGGGCTAATTTCGTTAGCATTTTGCAATTATTTTCTAGATTCAGAACCTAATAAGGCAAACATTATCCGTTAGATCTAGCACAGCAAATATTTCAATAGTTTAAGCAAATCAGTTGACAAGCCACTGGCAGAGTTGACAACAAATATTCAAAATATACATATTTTTGCTTCTAAAAATAAAAGTTAAATACAAACTTTGGTAAATATTGAAAATTATTCATTAGAAAATCCCCAATAAAAAGAAAAATAGAAATAGAAAAAATAGAAAATATTTAGAGAATTCCAAATTCCCTAAATGTAATATTCAAGCTCTATTAAGTAACAACAAACCAAGGAATGGCCCAACTTTCAAGAATCCCTGCTAATAACATTATGGTATTGTTCAGTATTTATTATGTTTAGGTTACATATACACTTAAAACATTGGTAACCCCAAGGCTCAATCCTAGGCCCCACGCTCTTCTCAATTTACATCAACAGCATAGCTCAGGCAATAGGAGGCTCTCTCATCCATTTATATGCAGATGATACAGTCTTATACTCAGCTGGCCCCTCCCTGGATAAATGCTCTACAACAAACCTTTCTTATTGTACAACAACCATTCTCTACCCTTAACCTTGTTCTGAACACCTCCAAAACAAAGGTCATGTGGTTTGGTAAGAATGCCCCTCCTCCCACAGGTGTTATTACTACCTCTGAGGGTTTAGAGCTTGAGGTAGTCACCTCATACAAGTACTTGGGAGTATGGCTAGATGGTACACTGTCCTTCTCTCAGCACAAATCAAAGCTACAGGCTAAAGTTAAATCTAGACTTGGTTTACTCTATCGTAATCACTCCTCTTTCACACCAGCTGCAAAACTAACTCTGATTCAGATGACCATCCTACCCATGCTAGAATACGAAGACATAATTTATAGATCGGTGTCACGTCCTGACCAGTAAAGGGGTTATTTGTTATTATAGTTGGGTAAGGACGTGGCAGGGGGTGTTTGTTTTATGTGGTTCGGGGTTTGTTGGCATATGTGTTTATGTAGAGGGGTGTTTGTTTAGAGTAGTCCGGGGTTTTTGGTTATATTCTATGTTTTGTTTTTCTATGTTAGATCTAGGGTGTTTAGTTCTATGTTTAGTTAATTGGGATTGGCCTTCAATTGGAGGCAGCTGTTCCTCGTTGCCTCTGATTGAAGGTCCTATGTATAGGGGTGTGTTTGTAATGGGAAGTGTGGGAAGTTGTTTTGGCATAGCTGTGTGTAGCCTGCATTACTGTTTGTCGTCCATTCGTTTTCTTGTTTTGTTTCGTAAGTGTTCTAAATAAAGTTAAAATGAGCACTCAACCCGCTGCACCTCGGTCCACTTCATACGACGGACGTTACAATCGGCAGGTAAAGGTGCTCTCAAGCGGCTAGATGTTCTTTACCATTCGGCCATCAGATTTGCCACCAATGCTCCTTATAGGACACATCACTGCACTCTATACTCCTCTGTAAACTGGTCATCTCTGTATACCCATCGCAAGACCACTGGTTGATGCTAATTTATAAAGCCCTCTTAGGCCTCACTCCCCCCAATCTGAGATATCTACTGCAGCCCTCATCCTGCACATACAACACCTGTTCTGCCAGTCACATTCTGTTAACCTCTATGGGCTAGGTGGGACGCTAGCGTGCCACCCGTGGTGCACTCCATCAACAGCAGGTGCATTTCAAGAGCGGCAAATTTGAATCCAAATAAATGTCAAAATTCAAATTTTTCAAAAATACAACTATTTTACACCATTTGAAAGATAAACATCTCCTTAATCTAACCACGTTTTACGATTTCAAAAAGGTTTTACGGCGAAAGCATAAATTTAGAGTATGTTAGGACAGTACATTTACAAGAGTTGTGTGTAATGTTTTGTCAAGTCAAAGACAGGGTCACCAAAACCATAAAACCAGCTAAAATGATGCACTAACCTTTTACAATCTCCATCAGATGACACTCCTAGGACATTATGTTAGACAATGCATGCATTTTTAGTTCTATCAAGTTCATATTTATATCCAAAAACAGCGTTTTACTATGGCATTGATGTTGAGGAAATCGTTTCCCTCCAATAACCGGCAGTCAAGTCAGCGTCACAAATTAAATAATTAAAATGAGAAAACATTGGTAAAATATTATATTGTCATTTAAAGAATTATAGATTTACATCTCTTGAACGCAATCAACTTGCCAGATTTAAAAATAACCTTACTGGGAAATCACACTTTGCAATAATCTGAGCACTGCGCCCAGAAAAATACGCGTTGCGATACAGACTAGACGTCATGTTGGGGAGATCTAAAATCGAAAATACTATGTAAATAATCCATTACCTTTGATTCTCTTCATCAGATGTCACTTCCAGGTATCACAGGTCCATAACGAATGTAGTTTTGTTCAAAAAAGCTCATCATTTATGTCCAAAAATCTCCGTCTTGTTAGCGCATGATCTAAGCCAGCCGGACTTCTCGTCATGAACGAGGGGAAAAAATATATTTCCGTTCGTTCAAACATGTCAAACGTTGTATAGCATAAATCATTAGGGCCTTTTTTAACCAGAACATGAATAATATTCAAGGTGGACGAATGCATACTCTTTTATAACGTATTGGAACGAGGGTACCCAACATGAACTCGCGCGCCAGGAGTCTAATGGGACATCATCGTTCCATGGCTCTTGTTCGGTCAGATCTCCCTCCAGAAGACTCAAAACACTTTGTAAAGGCTGGTGACATCTAGTGGAAGCAATAGGAAGTGCCAAAATATTCCTCAGCCCCTGTGTTTTTCAATGGGATAGGTTTAAAGTCAATACAACACATCAGGTATCCACTTCCTGTCAGAAAATGTCTCAGGGTTTTGCCTGCCAAATGAGTTCTGTTATACTCACAGACACCATTCAAACAGTTTTAGAAACTTTAGAGTGTTTTATATCCATTTATAATAAGTATATGCATATTCTAGTTACTGGGTAGGATTAGTAACCAGATTAAATCGGGTAAATTTTTTTTATCCAGACGTGCAAATGCTGCCCCCTAGCCCTAACAGGTTAACCTCTCTAGGCTAGGCGGGACGAATTCGTCCCACCTACGTAACAGCCACTGCCAGCCTGTGGCGCGATTTTCAAAACCTTAAAAATCCTATTACTTCAATTTCTCAAACATATGACTATTTTACAGCTATTTAAAGACAAGACTCTCGTTAATCTAACCACACTGTCCGATTTCAAAAAGGCTTTACAACGAAAGCAAAACATTAGATTATGTCAGCAGAGTACCAAGCCAGAAATAATCAGACACCCATTTTTCAAGCCAGCATATAATGTCACCAAAACCCAGAAGACAGCTAAATGCAGCACTCACCTTTGATGATCTTCATCAGATGACAACCCTAGGACATTATGTTATACAATACATGCATGTTTTGTTCAATCAAGTTCATATTTATATCAAAAACCAGCTTTTTACATTAGCATGTGACGTTCAGAACTAGCATACCCCCGCAAACTTCCGGGGAATTCGCTAACATTTTACTAAATTACTCACGATAAACGTTCACAAAAAGCATAACAATTATTTTAAGAATTATAGATACAGACCTCCTCTATGCACTCGATATGTCCGATTTTAAAATAGCTTTTTGGTGAAAGCACATTTTGCAATATTCTAAGTACATAGCCCAGGCATCACGGGCTCGCTATTTAGACACCCGGCAAGTTTAGCACTCACCATAATCATATTTACTATTATAAAAGTTTGATTACCTTTTGTTGTCTTCGTCAGAATGCACACCCAGGACTGCTACTTCAATAACAAATGTTGGTTTGGTCCAAAATAATCCATCGTTATATCCGAATAGCGGCGTTTTGTTCGTATGCGTTCCAGACACTATCCGAAATAGTAAAGAAGTGTCGCGCACATGGCGCAATTCGTGACAATAAAATTCTAAATATTCCATTACCGTACTTCGAAGCATGTCAACCGCTGTTTAAAATCAATTTTTACGACATTTTTCTCGTGAAAAGCGATAATATTCCGACAGGGAATCTCCTTTTCGGCAAACAGAGGAAAAAATCCCAAAGGCGGGGGCGGTCGGGTCACGCGCCTAAGCCCAGTGTCCCTTGATCGGCCACTTGAGAAAGGCGATAATGTGTTTCAGCCTGGGGCTGGAATGACGACATTCTGTTTTTTCCCGGGCTCTGAGCGCCTATGGACGACGTGGGAAGTGTCACGTTAGAGCAGAGATCCTTAGTAAATGATAGAGATGGAAAAGAAGTTCAAGAAATGGTCAGACAGGCCACTTCCTGTAAAGGAATCTCTCAGGTTTTGACCTGCCATTTGAGTTCTGTTATACTCACAGACACCATTCAAACAGTTTTAGAAAATTTAGGGTGTTTTCTATCCATATGTAATAAGTATATGCATATTCTAGTTACTGGGTAGGAGTGGTAACCAGATTAAATCGGGTATGTTTTTTATCCAGCCGTGTCAATACTGCCCCCTAGCCCTAACAGGTTAACCTCTTGACGGTCGCCTAGGATAGGGGGCGCTAAAGCGATTTTTGAAAATAATTCGTGCCCATTTTAAACGGCCTCCTACTCAAACTCAGAAGCTAGGATATGCATATAATTAATACTTGTGGATAGAAAACACCCCAAAGTTTCTAAAACTGTTTGAATGGTGTCTGTGAGTATAACAGAACTCATATGGCAGTCAAAACCCCGAGACCGATCGTAACAGGATATGGAATTCTGAATTGCGTACTCAACTTCATCACTTTGCCTATAAATCACACCGTGAGCAATGGTTCATTGAGCACTTCCTATTGCTTCCACTAGATGTCCCCAGTCTTTACAAAGTGGTTTGAGTCTCCTACTATGAAAACTGACAGAATGAGAGGCTGTGGAAAGTGGTCACGTGAGGAGGGCCATCACCATTATGACGCCGGCTATCCTCCCCCGGCAACCCTCCCCTGGCTACCCTCCCCTTTCGAAACGTTTAGAAAGACAATGCAATCATTCCCCTTGAATCTTATTGGAGCTCTGGTTGAAAAAGGCCCTAAAGATTTATGTTATACAACGTTTGACATGTTTGAACGAACCTAAATTTAAAAAAAAATGCATTTTATTGCATTTGTCCCGCGGCCGACAGAACTTTTGGAGCAGCCTTCAGAACGCGCTAACAAGAACAAGCTATTGGGACGTAAAGCATTAACTTTTTCGAACGAAAATACATTTGTTGTGGACCTGGGATTCCTGGAAGTGCTTTCTGATGAAGATAATCCAAGGTAAGGGATTATTGACAATAGTATACAAGAGTAGATTTGATATGCGATTGTTCCAAGATGGCGCTGACCTGTAACGGTAGCCTATTTTTCGGAGTATCGCATTCCCTTTTATCGCAAAGTGTGATTACCCAGTAAAGTTGTTTTTAAATCTGGCATTACAGGTGCTTTCAAGAGATATTCATCTATAAATCTTAGAATGACAATATTACATTTTAAAAATGTTTTCGAATAGTAATTTAGTAAATTGTAGCGCTGTTTCACCGGATGCATTTGAGGGAAAATAGTTAGTCAACGTCACGCGCTGATGTAAAAGGCTGTTTTTATATATGAATATGAACTTTATCGAACAAAAGAATGCATGTATTGTGTAACATGATGTCCTAGGAGTGTCATCTGATGAAGATTGTCAAAAGTTAGTGCTGCATTTAGCTGTTTTTTGGTTATTTGTGATGCATGTGGTTGGTCGGAAAATGGCTATGTGGCTACTTTTACGATATACTCCTCTAACATAATCTAATGTTTTGCTTTTGCTGTAAAGCCTTTTTGAAATCGGACAATGTGGTTCGATTCAGGAGAGGTGTATCTATAAAACGATATAACATAGTCCTATATTTGAAAAAATATATATATTACATTTTATTATGCTAATGGTGATAGGATTTTTCGCTGGATCCCGCCCAGAGGTTAAAAGAAGGACAAGGCTGAACTTACTGATCAGCAAGCTGCCTTTGTATCACGTTTTTAGGAAAGACCCAGAAGCAGACAGTGTCGAAGTAACAAAAGTGTATTACTAGAACAGGGGGCATGCAAAACGACAGGTCAAGGGCAGGCAGAGGTCAGTAATCCAGATCAGCGTCCAAAAGGTACAGAACGACATGCAGTCTCGGGGTCAGGGCAAGCAAAGGTCAATAATCCAGTGTGGTGGGACAAGGTAGAGGACGGCAGGCAGGGTCAGGGTAGGCAGAATGGTCAATTCCGGGCAAACTAGAAAACAGGAACTTTAGACAAGACAGGAGCAAAAGGAAAACTGCTGGCAACAGACAAACAGAGAAGACAGGTATAATACACAGGAGATAATGAAGGGCGATGGGAGACACCTGGTGGGAGGTGGAGATAAGCACAAAGACAGGTAAAACAGATCAGGGTGTGCCATATCTGCATTTCTCTAGCTAAATTGATACTGATACAGTAACGTTAGCTCTTTGCTACAACTGAAGTTTAAGTGATGGCACTATTCTTTGGTATCTAGAAGTGTGACCTGTCAGATTCAATGAAACTCTCATGTTCTATGACTGAGTGGAAATTATTTGAATTGCACTGAATTAAATTCTACTTCCGGTCATTCAAACTTTCGGCGAATTACCATCCACCGCATATGCAGTGGAAGGTGCAGAGCAACAGCAGTGTTTGTCAGACCAGGAGACATCCCGAAAGGCAGTCTTGTCACAAAAATTAACGGTTTGGTCTACAAACTAATATGGCTTTTCCTAAATATATAACACACTGCTGTTGTTAGAATCTTAACATCATAAAGAGAACTGGAGTTATAACCAGTTTTAGGAAGGGATGTAATTTTTTGAATGTTTTCCTCTGCCTACTCCACTCCTTCTCCGATTGTTGAATGTGCCATGCCCAGTTGATAATCACTCTGTTATTTACCTTGAAAATGAACCTAAACTATACCAAAACTAATTTCACACAAGTAACAACAGATTCAATAAATTAAGTATAGTATTACGGGGGAGAAAAGGGGAGAATGGTTGATGAGTGAAGGGACACGAACGATGTATAATTATGTAATCACCAATTGTGGATGAAGAACAGGGCGGGCCATTCTATTGTATTTTAATTACATTTTCAATTGGTGCACCCTATATCGTTCCACTGAATCCAAGCAGTTATTATTAGTCTACTCTAGGCCTAATTGGAATAGGCTACACAGTCAAAGCATGGGTAATTTACAATGGCAAGACCAAGATGAATGAATGCACATGCTGTGTTGCTACAAGACTGACTGAAAATTACTCAGATGGCGGGGAAGAAATGGATCATGACATCTCTGATGATTATTATTCTGATTCATGCTGAACAGCTTTCCATATCTGGGAAATAATCCATATCGGGCAGCAGTTGAGTGAGAGTAGGATAATGTTTCGGATCAGATGGCACAGCTGGAGTAGGTGAAAGGAGGAACTCGTCGCTGGCCTGTTGCTGTGTTCTACAACATGCTTGACTTGGCTGCTATCAACACACACATGTTGTTTAGGCAGTGCATGAACAACACCATGAGCAGGAGAGACTTCATCATGATTCTGGCACACGGGCTATGTGAGAGACATATTAGGACCAAGGCAGCAGCAAAGATTCCACGCAAGCCATTTCGCGAGTCAAATTGAGCACAGCTCCCGTGACTTGTTTTTGGGAAGTGTTGCAATCAAGTATAAGTGACAAGGATTTGTGGTGACTGTTAGGACAAGGGATAACAGCTAAATGAGATCCAACTTTTGTAAGCACAACTGAGGCCACAAATAATGTTTCCAGTAACTGAAAATAATAGAGATTTTTTTTGACCGCTGTCATTTCGACACTTATATTCAATAATGCCATTATTGTTTTGTGCTGATTTTCACTATTCAGAAGCACGCTTGGCGCCTATACTGATGTTTAGGCTACTGATATTTTCTTCATTGACCACGTACATGTCTTGCGGTTTGGGTATTTTTATTTGTTTTGTCGTTATAAAAATAAGCTTTTACTGGGTTTCGTTGCGCATGCTTTTTGTTTCATAGTTGTAAGAAAGGCCCACAAAATAGATTTTACACTTGAAATTCAGTTTTTCATGGTTTTTCGGTTTTACATAGAGCTTATAAAAACTCAGCAAAAAAAGAAACATCCTCTCACTGTCAACTGCGTTTATTTTCAGAAACATGTGTAAATATTTGTATGAACATAAGATTCAACAACTGAGACATAAACTGAACAAATTCCACAGACATGTGACTAACTGAAATGGAATAATGTGTCCATGAACAAAGGGGGGGGGTCATCATCAAAAGTAACAGTCAGTATCTGGTGTGGCCACCAGCTGCATTAAGTACTGCAGTGCATCTCCTCCTCATGGACTGCACCAGATTTGCCAGTTCTTGCTGTGAGATGTTACCCCACTCTTCCAACAAGGCACCTGCAAGTTCCCGGACATTTCTGGGGGGAATGGCCTTAGCCCTCAACCTCCGATCCAACAGGTCCCAGACGGGCTCAATGGGATTGAGATCCGGGCTCTTCGCTGGCCATGGCAGGAAATCACACACAGAACAAGCAGTATGGCAAGTGGCATTGTCATGCTGGAGGGTCATGTCAGGATGAGCCTGCAGGAAGGGTGCCACATGAGGGAGGAGGATGTCTTCCCTGTAATGCACAGCGTTGAGATTGCCTGCAATGACAACAAGCTCAGTCCGATGATGCTGTGACACACCGCCCCGGACCATGACGGACCTTCCACCTCCAAATCGATCCCGCTCCAGAGTGCAGGCCTCGGTGTAACGCTCATTCCTTCGACGATAAATGCGGATCCGACCATCAGCCCTGGTGAGACAAACCGTGACCCGTCAGTGAAGAGCACTTTATGGCAGTCCTGTCTGGTACAGCGACGTTGGGTTTGTGCCCATAGGCGACGATGTTGCCGGTGATGTCTGTCTTACAACAGGCCTACAAGCCCTCAGTCCAGCCTCTCTCAGCCTATTGTGGACAGTCTGAGCACTGATGGAGGGATTGTGCGTTCCTGGTGTAAATTGGGCAGTTGATGTTGCCATCCTGTACCTGTCCCGCCGGTGTGATGTTCGGATGTACCGATCCTGTGCAGGTGTTGTTACACGTGGTCTGCCACTGCGAGGACGATCAGCTGTCCGTCCTCTCTCCCTGTAGTGCTGTCTTAGGCGTCTCACAGTACGGACATTGCTATTTATTGCCCTGGCCACAACTGCAGTCCTCATGCCTCCTTGCAGCATGCCTAAGGCACGTTCACGCAGATGAGCAGGGACCCTGGGCATCTTTCTTTTGGTGTTTTTCAGTCAGTAGAAAGGCCTCTTTAGTGTCCTAAGTTTTCATAACTGTGACCTTAATTGCCTACCGTCTGTAATCTGTTAGTATCTTAACAACGTTCCACATGTGCATGTTCATACATTTTTTATGCTTCATTGAACAAGCATGGGAAACTGTCACATCTGCTCCTGCTACGCCCTCTGGTGTTCATCCGGTGTCTTCTTGACCTGCATTTACTCTCCCTCTATGTGTGATTGTGTGGTTGGAGACAGGCGTGCTGAGTCAGAGCAGATCCCTACCAGCTGCAACTTGTTCCATAATCAAGACCTCTAGAAATACTCAGTCCTGCCACTTCCACTCTGCCAGATTGTAATCTCTGCTCAGTCAGTTCATGATTCTTGCCATTTATGATTATTCAAGATCCTGTTACTCTGCTGTGCCTGTTTCCCTGCCTGACACCGTTTATCCTCTCATTGCAGTTACCGCTCTGTCTCTGGCTCCTGTCTCCTGTTCCACATCTCACCACCTAACTACCTTGCCCTGGATTTTTCTCACTACCACTACCTTGGATTCCCCTCAGGACCTGTTTACCCTGTTCTACTCAGCTAACTCCAACCTCAGTCTCCACATCTGGTTTTTATGCAACTCATCCGAGCTTCCCCGGATCTGCACTCCATATCTCCCTATGTAACAATAAATATTTTGGTTCATTCATCCCTGTTTACTCATTTGAGTCTGCTCTTGTGTTCCCCTGTGTCACTCCGCTTAACACAAGAAACAGTGTTTAAACCCGTGAAGTTATTTGGATTTTTACGAATTATCTTTGAAAGACAGGGTCCTGAAAAAGGGACATTTCTTTTTTTGCTGAGTTTAGTAGCATAAACTAATAAAACTAATAAAAGCGTTAAGTTCTTTCAAATATTTACATTTTGTATTATAATGTTACCCAACACCTTCATAAACACAACAAAATGATATTGGCATGAAGGGGGGTCCAATGAGGTCATGCTTTTCTATGTAGTTAAAGGGATGTATTAGACTGGTGGCTATTGGTACTTCTCGACTCCTGGCTATTCTACTGTTAGGTATGCATATGGTAATTTTTGTCTTTAGTGATATTTCAAATCAAATCAAATGTTATTAGTCACATGCACAGAATACAAAAGGTACAACCTTACAGTGAAATGCTTACTTACAAGCCCCTAACCAACAACGCAGTTTCAAAAAAATACAGATACGAGTAAGAGATACAAGTAACAAGTAATTGAAGAGCAGCAGTGCATAAGAGACGGTAGTGGCAACATTATGTACAAAATAAGTTACAAACAACCCAAATAAACGAACAAACACAATCGGCTGGCTGGGGGCACGTAAAACGTCTGCCATCTTCTCCGGTGCCATCATATTTGTCTGAAAGTGCTGCTAGAGTGTAAAATACACATATTTATGAAAAGTTAAAGACAAGTGGGTTCAAGGTTACTTATTGAAGTTATTGAGATAACAAAATTGAAAATGGTCAATTTGACCATCTTGGCAGTTCTAGTGTTAATCAATATGTTTATATGGACTAATAGCAAAAAGTGCAAATTCAATGATTCATCAAATAATTGTTAGATTTATACCTACAGGGGTCCAAAAATTCTAAATCAAGAAGCTAAAAGATCCTTTGGATGACCATCTTAAAACAATTCCATATGTCCTTAGACTCTAGGGGTTAAACATATGGAATATTAAAACAATTCCATATGCCCTTAGACTCTAGGGGTTAAACATAGTGATTGCTTGTTTTTCCCTCTTGGTTTCTTTCCCCAGGTGCTCCAAGGTCATTTCAGTTATCCCAACAACAGTTGCACATTTGGAAGTGTTGAGTGATTATTTCATATTAACTTAAACTGTCTTTCACCTTATTTTATTTACCTTCCTAATATTGAGTTACACCATCTTTTGCCCTCAGAACAGCCTCAATTTGTTGAGGCATGAACTCTACAAGGTGTCAAAAGCATTCCACAGGGATGCTGACTCATGTTGACTCCAAAGCTTCCCACAGTTGTGTCAAGTTGGCTGGATGACCAGTGCGCCTGGCACCTAGTACTATACCCCGTCCAAAGACACAAATATTTTGTCTTGCCCATTCACCCTCTGAATGGCACACATACACAATCCATGTCTCAATTGTCTCAAGGCTTAAAAATCCTTCTTTAACCTGTGTCCTCCTCTTCATCTACACTGATTGAAGTAGATTTAACAAGTGACATCAATAAGGGATCTTAGCTTTCACCTAGATTCACCTGGTCAGTCTATGTCATGGAAAGAGCAGGTGTTCCTAGTGTTCTATACACTCAGTGTGTGTTGAGTGATTGTTACATAAACTTAATTAAACAGTTTTTCACTTTATTTAGATAGTCCTAATGTATATCTACAGAGGGTTACTAGAGTGTTAGTGAATGCACTGAACATGCTCATCAGTTGATAGATGTTTGAATGTGAAGTAGATAGTCTGTGTAGACCATCAACTAAGCTCAACTTGTGTTTCACTTCATGAGGATAGTCCCAAAGCATATCGACAGATAGTTACTAGAATGACAACAAATATGCTGTTGTTTTGTTACTGACATGCATTTGAGATGCTGCTGATAGTCTCCTGTTTGTTCTCCTGATTGTTTGTTGATCGTCTATAGATTGGGTTGGCATTTGTGCAAGTGTTGAAATAATACTGACAGGCTACAGGTATGCTGTTAAAATGCTGCTGATAGTCTGCAATGGTTAGATGAGCATCTATAGATGGTCTATAGTCTAGCTTGTTGAAAATGATTAGATATACTTCTGAAATGCTACTGAAAGGCTAAAGACAGGCTGTTGAAATGTTGCTCATAGTCTACAGATCATCTGTAGATGGACTACAGACACTTTCTTGATGAAAGTTAACATACATGCAGTTGACATGTTACTGTAGAGCATCTACAGATGGACTATCCAAATAAGTGTTACCCAATTTTCAGAAGAAAGGTTTTCTTATTTGTAACAGAACAGCAGCGTTCTTTACTCCTTTATTGTCATCTGATACTGAAGATGTTGATGACTGTAGTCTGGCCTATTAAGCTATAAGGACTTAACACGGTAAATGGATAAAAATACTATTTTGTTTCCTATTTCTACAAAGCAATGCTTGACATTGCGCCACAAGCACAGGCAAGCTCTTGTACATTCCCAAACATACATTTTGACAAGACTAATGTATTCACCTTCTGGTGTCTGTTACTACCCATGCTGCCCTGTCTGCCATGTCTGCTGATAAAAAGAGTGGTCAAGAGACAGTACATATTGTTTTCCTATTGCGGTAAAATAAGACATAGTCATTGGTTAACTGTTGGAAAATTGGACTTGGAGGTTAAACTAATGTTTGGGTGACACATAGAGGTAGGTACCTTTCGAGCAAGTAAATTTTTACTGATCTGTAACATTTCAATGTTGGGTATAAACTGAATGGACCACTAGAGATTAAAATGATTTACAATAAATCTATTGTGGGTGGCAACCTTGAGCACATACAGTATGTTCAATTGTCTATGTCACAGAGGTGTACATACATGGGCCCAAGGGGTTGGATTCTGGATTAGGCCCAGAGAGAGAGCTCAGAGAGTAAACAGTGAAGTATAAACATGCCCTAACTGTAATGTTAATGTGCAAGTCATAATGCCTATAGTCCTAGGCTATGATATAAGCCATTGCAAGACAGGGAAAACTTTTTGCTATACATATCCTAAAATCATCCATATTGTTTACAATAGTCTCTCTGTTTTGTTTCAAGTCGGGACAGGGATTCTCCTCTTGTCACTTGTGTTAAACTCCCAACAAAATTGATGGCCCACAGGTTGAAAGATTTGAACCTCTGTTTGCGTTGTAACGCTTGAGAGTGTCTCTGCCCATAGCCGGGGAAAGTAGTAGTACACTGTGCCTTTATTAGTCCTGTGTTAGCGGACCAATATAGCCATCTGTAGCACAAACATTCCCCTGTTGACAAAAAAAGTCTCGGACCCCCACCCCCAAACTACTTCCCAGGGCTATGTCTCGGCCCAAAATTGTTTATTGATATACTTGTCATTGAGGGATTGTTTTCTTCCCTTAGCCATTCACCATCTCTCTCCCAACCCCTTCATCCTTCCTCCCCCCGACTGCCTCGCCCCCATCTCAGCCGTGCACCTGTGGGTGGGAGGGCCTTGGCTGTCAGCGGAACATTCCAGAGGAGAAGTCACCCCGTTAATCCCCTGAGTTTAAGCCCAGGCCATCCCAACAGCCCCCACATACCACCACCCCAACCCACCATAGCCCTTTCCTCAGCCTTGGCACTCTCCCACCCCGGCCCCAACCCAATCCCGGTCAGGCTCAAACGGGATACCGCCGTGCCAAAGGTAGATGATGAGACTTCAATACAAAATCCCCTCCTCCCTCAGCCTCTCACCCCAGCACTAGGGGTTTTAATCCTCACAAATATTCAAGAATGAAAGCAAATATTGTTATGCCTGAATCTGAAGGGCCAGTTCTGAAGGGGTGAAGTTGGGGGGCCATTGGGGAGAGAGGGGGGCAGAGTGAGCAAGAGGAACTGTCCAGATAATGAAAAGGGCCATTAACCTTATTACCTTGACTACTTTGAGCTGTCTACCTTGCCTTTTCAAAGTTTGATACAATATTTAGAAAACTACAGAGTATGTGTTTTATGAGTTTTTCACAATCTATTTGGACTTTCCCCACTATTTTGGCATTCTAAACATGGATATGTAAACATTATTAAAGGGGTGTTATTTAAAGTGACATCTATTCATTTATTAATGTGGTCAGAGATTTGAGTCTGTATGTTGGAAGAAGAACCAAAAATGAAGAGCAACTAAAACCTCCTACCTATTCTTATATTAGAAAATAAATAAAAAAGAACCCTACCAACTTCTAACAAACCCTCCACTATACGTCAAACCCCTTCCAATCCCCTAATTTGATTTGTTTCCTGAGTGGGTGGCCTCGTACAGTGTTGCACGTAGTCTCAAACCCCCCACTGGCCTCGACGAGGCTCATCATGGGTCTGGGCTAGTATTCCCCCCCTTTGTGTCTCGGGACACTCCCCCCACAAGCAGTTGGTGTTGGTGTCCGAGGCACAAACAAAAAGATTGTGCCCTTTGTACAAGTTATCAGCAGCCGCATTGTTAGTAGTGGCTGTAACCTTTTAATTAAAAGTCCCGATGTTTGTGCTTCAAAGTGCTCAGTGGCTGTCGTGGCCTGCCATTCACCACAGCGTCCACATGAGTCAACCGTTACAGTACCTGCGAACTGAGACAAGGATATCTTTCAGAGATATCACACAGTGTTTCAACAGTTGGAGTCAGTGTCAGTGGCGGGACTGACGCCATTAATTTCATTGTAAGGGATTTCTGTCCCCCTCAAAGCGGAAAATGTATCATTGGAAGCAGAGTCCACTCTGAACATTGATGCTTTGTTTCCTGAGATGGCCGTGGTGCTTGCGGAAGTGTCTGAAGGACAAGAGAAGTTCATCTTAGCTACAATATCGCATGACTCCAAGGAGGAGGGAAGTTTCTCACTCACAGAGACTGCTGGCTCGAAATCATGAAAATAATAGTCTATCAGGTGTATCGTAATATCTGCTTGAGTCAGATTTTGCACCAAGAGGTAGCAAAACGTATTTTTCTCAAGGGGTCCCGTCGACAGATACTCCTTGTGGATAACTGTGTTGGAGCCAGTGTTAGGAGAAGACAGTGTGGTCAGTGGAGACGGCATCGTTACTTGTGACCACAATTGATTGTTTTTCCAATCCATCAGTGGGACTAAACGATCCATCAAGTCTTCTCCGAGTAGCAGATGTTCAGTTTCGAGGCTGGTAACATACACATGGTGAACAAGAGATACGTTTTTGAAGTGCAGTTTCAGCATGAGTCGCATTGTAAGAGGTGAGGTAGTCTAAGTGAAACTTCAAAGTCTAGTGTCGCATCGTTCCATTTTTATCCTGTTGGGGATAGGGGGCAGTATTTGCACGGCCGGATAAAAAACGTACCAGATTTAATCGGGTTACTACTCCTGCCCAGTAACTAGAATATGCATATAATTGTTTGATTTGGATAGAAAACACCCTAAAGTTTCTAAAACTGTTTGAATGGTGTCTGTGAGTATAACAGAACTCATTTTGCAGGCCAAAACCTGAGAAGATTCCAAACAGGAAGCGCTCTCTCTGACCATTTCATGGCCTTCTTGATCATCTCTAACCAAAACAGGGGATCTCTGGCATGACGTGACATTTTCTAACGCTCCCATAGGCTCTCAGAAGGCGCCAGAACGATGAATGTTGGCTTTGCAGGCCCTGGCTGAAAAACATTAGCGCATTTTGATAGTGGTCGATCAGAGTACAATGAGACTGAGGCGCGTGCACGAGGCGACCCCATGTTTTTATTTTCTCTGTCTTTGAACTAAAACAACGACTCCCGGTCGGAATATTATCGCTTTTTTATGAGAAAAATAGCATAAAAATTGATTTTAAACAGCGGTTGACATGCTTCGAAGTACGGTAATGGAATATTTTGAAATTTTTTGTCACGAAACGCGTCGGGCGCGTCACCCTTCTTTACCCATCGGATAGTGTCTTGAACGCACGAACAAAACACCGCTATTTGGATATAACTATGGATTATTTGGAACCAAACCAACATTTGTTATTGAAGTAGAAGTCCTGGGAGTGCATTCTGATGAAGACAGCAAAGGTAATCAAACTTTTCTAATAGTAAATCGGAGTTTGGTGAGTACCACACTTGGTGGGTGTCAAAATAGCTAGCCTGTTATGGCCGGGCTATCTACTCAGAATATTGCAAAATGTGCTTTCACCGAAAAGCTATTTTAAAATCGGACATAGCGAGTGCATAAAGGAGTTCTGTATCTATAATTCTTAAAATAATTGTTATATTTTTTGTGAACGTTTATCGTGAGTAATTTAGTAAATTCACCGGAAGTGTTCGGTGGGAATGCTAGTCACATGCTAGTCACATGCTAATGTAAAAAGCTGTTTTTTGATATAAATATGAACTTGATTGAACAAAACATTCATGTATTGTATAACATAATGTCCTAGGTGTGTCATCTGATGAAGATCATCAAAGGTTAGTGCTGCATTTAGCTGTCTTCTGGGTTTTTGTGACATTATATGCTAGCTTGAAAAATGGGTGTCTGATTATTTCTGGCTTGGTACTCTGCTGACATAATCTAATGTTTTGCTTTCGCTGTAAAGCCTTTTTGAAATCGGACAGTGTGGTTAGATAAAGGAGAGTCTTGTCTTTAAAATGCTGTGAAATAGTCTTTGTTTTTGTATTTTTGTAATTTGTAATTCGCGCCACGCCTATCATTGGATATTGGAGCAGGTGTTCCGCTAGCGGAACGTCTAGATGTAAGAGGTGAAAGCAAGGCCCCTGAACTCTTGTGTATTTTCTTCATTACGCAATGATATGGGCAGTGACCATGTAACGCTTTTACAACGCTTTTATCAAGGAGCATTGACACAATTTTTTGAATTGAGAGATGAGCTTGAAGTTTTCTTTACTAACCATAATTTTCTGACCTCTTGCATGATGACGAGTTATGTCTCGCCTGAATGATCTGAATCTAGGATTACAGGGACTCTCTGCAACTATATTCAATGTGCGGGACAAAATTGAGGCTATGATTAAGAAGTTGGAGCTCTTTTCTGTCTGCATTAACCTCTACAGTATTAGTGGGTGCCCCTCGGGATGGTTGAGCTAACGTAGGCTAATGCGATTAGCATGGGATTGTAAGTAACAAGAACATTTCCCAGGACATAGACATATCTGATATGTCTGACATATCTGACAACACACAGGTCTTTCTATCATTGTATGATTTTTTTGTGTGCTAATGAACTCAAGCTTACAGACAATGTCAAATGTGATATAGCAAAGCACCTGAGTGAGCTGGGTGCGCAATTATGCAGGTACTTTCCCGAAACGGACGACACAAACAACTAGATTCGTTATCCCTTTCATGCCCTGCCTCCAGTCCACTTAGCGATATCTGAACAAGAGAGCCTCATCGATATTCCAACAAACGGTTTTATGAAAATTGAATTTAATCAGAAGCCAGTGACAGATTTCTGGATAGGGCTGCACTCAGAGTTTCTTGCCTTGGCAAATTGCACTGTTAAGACACTGATGCCCTTTGCAACCACGTACCTAACTGAGAGTGGATTCTCGGCCCTCACTAGTATGACAACTAAATACAGACAGACTGTGTGTGGAAAATGATTTGACTGAGACTCTCTCCAATACATCCCAACAATGCAGAGTTATGTGCATCATCAAACACACCCTTCTCATTAACCTGTGATGAGTTATTCACAATTTTTGATGAACAAATAAGGTTTTATATGTAAGATGGCTAAATAAAGAGCAAAATTATTGATTATTATTATTATTTGTGCCCTGGTCCTATACGAGCTCTTTGTCACTTCCCACAAGTCGGGTTGTGACAAGAACTCACACTCATTCTTATGGTTAATAAATGTATCGTATAGTCAATGATGGCAAAAAACAACATTTTATAGTGCGCTGACCCTGGTGCTAGAGGGGCTATGCAGCTGGAGGTGGAATGTTTGAAGGGGTACGGGACTATAAAAAGTTTGTGAACCACTGGTGTAGATGAAGTGCAGGAGATAGGCTAAAGAAGGATTTTTAAGTCTTGAGACAATTGAGACATGGATTGTGTATGTGTGCCATTCAGAGAGTGAATGTGCAAGACAAAAAGATGTAAGTGCTCTTGAACGAAGTATGCTAGTAGGTGCCAGGCACACCAGTTTGAGTGTGTCAAGAACTGCAACACTGGACTCCACCCAAAGGACATCTAGCCAACTTGACACAACTGTTGGGATGCGTTTTAGTCAACATGGACCAGAATCCATGTGGATCGCTTTCGACACCTTCTAGAGTCCATGCCCCGATGAATTCAGGCTGTTCTGAGGGCAAAAGTGGGTGCAACTCAATATTAGGAAGGTGTTGCTAATGTTTTGAACACTCAGTGTCTACTATGCCAATACTGATTAACAATGGATCCTTTCTGAGGCCTGAATTTGATATAAATTGCTTTTCTATGCAATGGAAAGGGGTATGGGAGGAGAAATACAGTACATGGTATGGATTCATCTTTTCCCGTCATCTTAAGTTCAGTTTCGACACTGGCAAAATGGCAAAATGTATGCCACTAGCTTGGTTTCCATCCAATTGGTGACATATTTCCACACAAATATTCTAAAATCAGCACATTTTCTCACCAGAGATGTTTTTCCATCAAACTGATTTATTGTGGATAAAAGGCTGTGCGTGATGACGTAGTGCACATAAAAATAACTTTTGCGGTTAAATTCCCATCTACCTTATCAAAAATACAAGTTAAATGGGTTTCCATTGCATTTTCAACTCGACTGTATGTTTTGTCACAACAAATGTTGCATTATATAGCAAAGATACAATGAAGGAAGGCTACCTACATGATGAGATTTTTATAGATAAAAGCAAGAGAGTTTTTATTTGTCAGATGGCAGCCAAGCATTGATCATCACGTCACCAGAATAAGGCCCTCGATATGTACTGGAATGAAGAAATCAAGCTCATCACTGTGCAATTTCACCACCCTGTAAAGTTCATCATTTATTTAATCTGTAGCCTAATAAACTGCATGCTGATCATTGCGTGAAAGTTTACTTTGATATGATGGTTCTTTATTTGCACATAAAGGCGTTTACACCATTATTTTTTACTGACACAAAAAGAACAAACAAATTGTCAACATTTATAAAATTGTAAAATGTATAAAATTTCCATCAGCCCGTCCGTTTTTTCATGCGTCAGCTAATTCATCCACATGAAATGGTTGGATGGAACCTGGGTAATGTTTATTTTAGATTTTTTTTAAGATAATCCATTGGGACTGCCTCCCCCTCCACTAGGCGAACATGGACACACCAGCCACAGTCACGCGGCCGTCAGCATAAATTGTGGTCCACCAAAGCTGCTGCAGATGTTGGTGAAGATGGAGGGGGAGGGGGGTCTTAGATCGAGCTTTCAACAACGAGGGCCCTTAGAATTTACTGCCAGGCTCACCATGGCAGAAGAATGGGCTACTTCACGGTGGAGAGCAAGCTTTATACAGCGACTGACGATGAGTCAAGAGAAACCCTGTCCTGAACCGAGCGCAGAATGTTTCATTTACACTCACAATCATCCCGCACACTGCGCCAAAGAAAATGAGGAAGAGGGATTTTTAACATTGCAGATAATTCAGTATTCAAACCCCCAACACGCCTCGCATACAATAGGAACGTGGGACTACACTTGCGCACACTCATTCAGTAGGCGCAACCACATGCATGCACGCACTGACACACACACACACACACACACACACACACACACACACACACACACACACACACACACACACACACACACACACACACACACACACATCTAAAGTTACAGAAACACCATCAAATATAGACACACATGTTTAGAAGAAAATGCACAGAAACATACTCACTCTCTCTCTCTTTAACATGTCCTCTGTGAGCAATTTGTCAACTGGATCTGATTGACTAGGAGAATCTAGGCAAAAAATATGGCATGGTCCCACTCTTACTGTAATTATTAAAGCTAACATTTGCACTGCAAACATACAAGGTTTCCATCCACAAACCCCCTCTTGTGAGGACTGTTTTGTTTAGACCCTGCTCTGTACACTTGCACTAGCTTTACAGAGACAATATTTTCATTGCGGTATTTGAACCAAATGTAATCATTATGGTTGTCAATAAGAGCAAGGTGTTTCAGGGAAGAAGCCTGCTCAAAGGCCAACCATCACCTCTCTCAACATACTCACAGGCTGTCATTGAATTGGTTGAGACAAAATCAGGGTAGATTCCATGTGAGGGCGATTCCAGCATTACATTTGCACGTAAAAATAACAACTTTAATGTCTCACAAAATGCACATACAAAATATTAATTAAACTTTTGACGTGTGTCTGTAGTAACCCTTGCGGGGTGATTACCCCAAAAATCGGACTTCTAAATATTGGCAAGTTGGAGAAATAAAGCTAATAAGCACCGTTATGGATGTTATATGAAATGTAGCGTTTATGTCTTAGGTAAAAACATGGGTAGCCATTTCGAAGGAAAGGCTTGGCTGAACACAAAAATAATCATTTTGAAAAGGTTGTCATTGCCATTAACACTTTAGAGAGGAAAAATGACTATAGAGGGAGTAATATTTTATATGTATATTTACAGTATATTATATATAGAGTACCTCACATATTGCCAGTTTCCATTGGCACATTGAAGTGAACCCAGGTTGGGCTGGCCTTGGTGGGCTAGCTCAACAGCGTTTCCACTGCCTCCAGAAATAAAAAAATTATGTAATGTTGCTAGGTAGCCAAAATCTGACTGCAGCTGGCTTTGCTAATGTTGCTAGCTACCTAGCTAGCAAGATGTTGAAGAATTTAATTTACCCTCACCATGCTGTAACTAACGTTACCCCATACTCCTGCCAGTGCCAGCCAGACTCAGAGCCAAGTATTTAGCTTACTAACGTTAGCTAGCTAGCTAAATGGTTAGCATCGGTGCTAGCACAACAGGCTAGCTGTCTTAATTTGAACCTTGCTTGCCATGGCATTGGCTATTAGCTAGCTAGCTAACCAGGCAAAACAGATGACATGTTTGATATAATGTAGCTAGCTAGCCTTCAATACAACCTGGCTAGCAACAATTCCTGCTAGTGGATGTTAACTAGCTAGCTTACTTGTTTCAACTCTGGTTTGCTAGCTAACGTTAGGTAGCTAGCATTCGAGGGCTAACCGTTTATTGTGCAGTGCAAAAATGAATGAAGGATCCAGCTATGGTGGTAATTCATGTCATGTCTGACTACTGCAATACTGCTTGTCCATGTGCTAGCTAAAAGCAACAAGCCCAGATGAGCTAGCTAACGTGTCAGCATCAGTGATCAGTTTGGTGGTTGCATAGTAATGGCGTCACCAGCCTGAATTGTAATTGAGTCAGCAGTTTTTAAAACATTTACATGTTTTATTTAAACTTTATTTAAATAGGTAAGTCAATTAGTTAACAAATTCTTAATTACAATGATGGCTTACCAAAAGGCAAAATGCCTCCTGCGGGGACGGGGGCTGGGACTAAAATTAAACAATTTAAAATATATAAATATAGGACAAAACACACATCACGACAAGCGAGACAACGCAACACTACATAAAGAGAGACCTAAGACAACAACATAGCAAGGCAGCAACACATGACAACACAGCGTGATAGCAACACAACCTGACAACAACATGGTAGCAACAGAACATGGTAGCAGCACAAAACATGGTACAGACATTATTGGGCACAGACAACACCATCAAAGGGCAAGAAGGTAGAGACATCAAAACATCACACAAAGCAGCCACAACTGTCAGTAAAAGTGTCCATGATTGAGTCTTTGAATGAAGAGATTGAAATAAAACTGTCCAGTTTGAGTGTTTGTTGCAGCTCGTTCGAGTCGCTAGCTGCAGCGAACTGAAAAGAGGAGCGACCCAGGGATGTGTGTGCTTTGGGGACCTTTAACAGAATGTGACTGGCAGAACGGGTGCTGTATGTGGAGGATGAGGACTGCAGTAGATATCTCAGATGGGGGGAGTGAGGCCTAAGAGAGTTTTATAAATAAGCATCAACCAGTTGGTCTTGTGACAGGTATACGGAGAAGACCAGTTTACAGAGGAGTATAGAGTGCAGTGATGTGTCCTATAAGGAGCATTGGTGGCAAATCTGATGGCCGAATGGTAAAGAACATCGAGCCGTTTGAGAGCACCTTTACCTGCCGATCTATAAATTATGTCTCCGTAATCTAGCATGGGTAGGATGTTCATCTGAATCAGGGTTAGTTTTGCAGCTGGGGTGAAAGAGGAGCGATTACGATAGAGGAAACAAAGTTTAGATTTAACTTTAGCCTGCAGCTTTCATATGTGCTGAGAGAAGGACAGTGTACCATATAGCCATTTTCACAAGTACCTGTATGAGGGGACTACCTCAAGCTCTAAACCCTCAGAGGTAGTAATCACACCTGTGGGGAGAGGGGCATTCTTCTTACCAAACCACATTACCTTTGTTTTGGAGGTGTTCAGAACAAGTTTACGGGTAGAGAAAGCTTGTTGGACACTAAGAAAGCTTTGTTGTAGAGCATTTAACACAAAATCCGGGGAGGGGCCAGCTTAGTGTAAGACTGTATCATCTGTATATAAATCGATGAGAGAGCTTCCTACTGTCTGAGCTATGTTGCTGATGTAAATTGAGAAGCGCCTGGATCCTAGGATTGAGCCTTGGAGTACTCCCTTGGTAACAGACAGTGGCTGAGACAGCAGATTTTCTGACTTTATACACTGCACTCTATGAGAGAGTTAGTTTGCAAACCAGGCCAAAGATGACTTGCAGACACTAATACTCCTTAACCTCTCTAGGTGTGGTGGGACGAAATCGCCCCACACTATTCAACAGCCAGTGACAAATCAGAGCGGCAAATTTAAAACCACAAAATGTCATAATTCAAAGTTGTCAAACATAGGACTATTTTACACCATTTTATAGATACACTTCTCCTGAATCGAACCACGTTGTCCGATTTCCAAAAGGCTTTACAGCGAAAGCAAAACATTAGAATATGTTAGGAGAGTACATAGACACAAAAAACCACACAGCCATTTCCAAGCAACTAGCATGCATCACAAATACCCAAAACACAGCTAAATGCAGCACTAACCTTTGATGATCTTCATCAGATGACACTCCTAGGACATTATGTTATTCAATACATGCATGTTTTGTTCAATCAAGTTCATATTTATATCAAAAAACAGCTTTTTACATTAGCATGTGATGTTCAGAACTAGCATACCCACCGAAAACTTCCGGTGAATTTACTAAATTTCTCACGATAAACGTTGACAAAATACAGAACAATTATTTTAAGAATTATAGATACAGAACTCCTTTATGCAATCGCTGTGTCTGATTTTAAAATAGCTTTTCGGCGAAAGCACATTTTGCAATATTCTGAGTACATAGCTCGGCCATCACGGCTAGCTATTTTGACATCCGCCAACTTCGGGGTCACCTAAACTCAGAATTACTATTAGAAAAATTTGATTTTTCTTGTAAAATAGCGATAATATTCCAACCGGGCAACGTTGTATTCATTCAAAGGCTGAAAGAAAAAAATTGAGTAGTCTCGTGAATGCGCATCTCAGTCTCACTGTCCCCAGGCTGACCACTTACAAATTCTGCTGCTGTTCTTTGCCCAGAGACAGCAGACACACCATTCCACTTTCTGGCGGCTTTAGAGAGCCAATGGAAGCCTTAGAAAATGTCACGTTACACCACAGATGCTGTATTTTCGATAGAGATGCACCAGAAGGACAACAAATTGTCAGACAGGGCACTTCCTGTATGGAATCTTCTCAGGTTTTGGCCTGCCATATGAGTTCTGTTATACTCACAGACACCATTCAAACAGTTTTAGAAACTTTAGGGTGTTTTCTATCCAAAGCCAATAATTATATGCATATTCTAGTTACTGGGCAGGAGTAGTAACCAGATTAAATCGGGTACGTTTTTTATCCAGCCGTGAAAATACTGCCCCCTAGCCATAACAGGCTAACATTGATGATGTGGTTGTTACTGATAAGAAGCACATGGCTGAGCTCTTTAACCTATTGGGGCTAGGGGGCAGTATTTGCACGGCCGGATAAAAAACGTACCCGATTTAAACTGGTTACTACTCTTGCCCAGAAACGAGAATATGCATATAATTAGTAGATTTGGATAGTAAACACTCTAAAGTTTCTAAAACTGTTTGAATGGTGTCTGTGAGTATAACAGAACTCATATGGCAGGCCAAAATCTGAGAAGGTTTCATTCAGGAAGTGGCCTGTATGACAAGGTGTCGTTCTTCTTGTCTCTGTTTATTGAAGAGTGAGGATCTTAGCTGTCCCGTGACACTTCCTACGGCTGCCATAGGGTCTCAGAAGGCGGTAAAAAGCTGAATCGTGGCTTTGCAGGCTCTGGCTGAAACAAAGTAGCGTGTTTGGGTAGTGGCTGGTTACAGTACTGTGAGACTCAGGCTCGTGCCCGCGTCGACCGAAAGCTTTGTTTACTTTCCTCTGTTTAGCTAAATGGACATTCACGGTCGGAATATTATCGCTTTTTTACGAGAAAAATGGCATAAAAATGGATTTTAAACAGCGGTTGACATGCTTCGAAGTACGGTAATGGAATATTTAGATTTTTTTTGTCACGAATTGCGCCATGCGCGTGACCCTTATTTACCCTTTCAGATAGTGTCTGGAACGCACGAACAAAACGCCGCAATTTGGATATAACGATGGATTATTTTGGACCAAACCAACATTTGTTATTGAAGTAGCAGTCCTGGGAGTGCATTCTGACGAAGACAACAAAAGGTAATCAAACTTTTATAATAGTAAATCTGATTTTGGTGAAGGCTAAACCTGCCGGGTGTCTAAATAGCTAGCCCGTGATGCCTGGGCTATGTACTTAGAATATTGCAAAATGTGCTTTCACCAAAAAGCTATTTTAAAATCGGACATATCGAGTGCATAGAGGAGTTCTGTATCTATAATTCTTCAAATAATTGTTATGCTTTTTGTGAACGTTTATCGTGAGTAATTTAGTAAATTGTTAGTAAATTCCCGGGAAGTTTGCGGGGGGTATGCTAGTTCTGAACGTCACATGCTAATTGAAAAAGCTGTTTTTTGATATAAATATGAACTTGATTGAACAAAACATGCATGTATTGTATAACATAATGTCCTAGGGTTGTCATCTGATGAAGATCATCAAAGGTTAGTGCTGCATTTAGCTGTCTTCTGTGTTTTTGTGACATTATATGCGAGCTTGAAAAATGGGTGTCTGATTATTTCTGGCTGGGTACTCTGCTGACATAATCTAATGTTTTGCTTTCGTTGTAAAGCCTTTTTGAAATCGGACAGTGTGGTTAGATTAACGAGAGTCTTGTCTTTAAATAGCTGTAAAATAGTCATATGTTTGAGAAATTGAAGTAATAGGATTTTTAAGGTATTTGAAAATCGCGCCACAGGATTCAACTGGCTGTTACGTAGGTGGGACGAATTCGTCCCGCCTGCCCTAGAGAGGTTAGGATAGGGGGCAGTATTTTCATGGCCGGATAAAAAAAACGTACCGATTTAATCTGGTTATTACTCCTGCCCAGAAACTAGAATATGCATATAATAATTTTATTTGGATAGAAAACACCCTAAAGTTTCTAAAACTGTTTGAATGGTGTCTGTGAGTATAACAGAACTCATATGGCAGGCCAAAACCTGAGAAGATTCCATACAGGAAGTGCCCTTTCTGACCATTTCTTGAACTTCTATGGCCTTCTATAGCCTTCTTCTTGGCCTTCTATATTCCGACCGGTCTCCTGGTTGGAATATTATCGCTATTTAACGATAAAAATCGCATAAAAATTTATTTTAAACAGCGTTTGACATGCTTCGATGTACAGTAATGGAATATTTAGAATTTTTTTGTCTCGATATGCGCCGGCGCATCACCCTTCGGATAGTGTCTTGAACGCAAGAACAAAACACAGCTATTTGGATATAACTATGGATTATTTGGAACCAAAACAACATTGGCTGGTGAAGTAGAAGTCCTGGGAGTGCATTCTGACGAAGAACAGCAAAGGTAATCCAATTTTTCTTATAGTAAATCTGCGTTTGGTGAGTGCCAAACTTGGTGGGTGTCAAAATAGCTAGCCATGATGGCCGGGCTATCTACTGAGAATATTGCAAAATGTGCTTTCACCGAAAAGCTATTTTAAAATCTGACACCGCGATTGCATAAAGGAGTTCTGTATCTATAATTCTTAAAATAATAGTTTTTTTTTTTGTGAACGTTTATCGTGAGTAATTTAGTAAATTCACCGTAAGTTTTCGGTGGGTATGCATGTTCTGAACGTCACATGCTAATGTAAAAAGCTGGTTTTTGATATAAATATGAACTTGATTGAACAAAACATGCATGTATTGTATAACATAATGTCCTAGGCGTGTCATCTGATGAAGATCATCAAAGGTTAGTGCTGCATTTAGCTGTGGTTTTGTTTTTTGTGACATTATATGCTAGCTTGAAAAATGGGTGTCTGATTATTTCTGGCTGGGTACTCTGCTGACATAATCTAATGTTTTGATTTCGCTGTAAAGCCTTTTTGAAATCAGACAGTGTGGTTAGATAAAGGAGAGTCTTGTCTTTAAAATGGTGTAAAATAGTCATATGTTTGAAAAATTGAAGTTTTGGGATTTTTGAGGAATTTGTCATTCGCGCCACGCCTATCATTGGATATTGGAGCAGGTGTTCCGCTAGCGGAACGTCTAGATGTAAGAGGTTAAAGGGAGTGCTCCTAACCACAGCTTGTTACCTGTAAAAAAGAAACCTCTCCACAGAAGCAATCAATCAATCAGATTCCAAACTCTCCACCATGGCCAAGACCAAAGAGCTCTCCAAGGATGTCAAGGACACGATTGTAGACCTACACAGGGCTGGAATGGGCTACAAGACCATCGCCAAGCAGCTTGGTGAGAAGGTGACAACATTTGGTGCGATTATTCGCAAATGGAAGAAACACAAAAGAACTGTCAATATCCCTTGGCCTGGGGCTCCATGCAAGATCTCACCTCGTGGAGTTGCAATGATCATGAGAACAGTGAGGAATCAGCCCAGAACTACACGGGAGGATCTTGTCAATGATCTCAAGGCAGCTGGGACCATAGTCACCAAGAAAACAATTGGTAACACACTAAGCCGTGAAGGACTGAAATCCTGCAGTGCCCACAAGGTCCCCCAGCTCAAGAATGCATATACAGGCCCGTCTGAAGTCTGCCAATGAACATCTGAATGACTCAGAGGACAACTGGTGAAAGTGTTGTGGTCAGATGAGACCAAAATGGAGCTCTTTGACATCAACTCAACTCGCCGTGTTTGGAGGAGGAGGAATGCTGCCTATGACCCCAAGAACACCATCTCCATCGTCAAACATGGAGGTGGAAACATTATGCTTTGGGGGTGTTTTTCTGCTAAGGGGACAGGACAACTTCACCGCATCAAAGGGACGATGGACGGGGCCATGTACCATCAAATCTTGGGTGAGTACCTCCTTCCCTCAGCCAGGGCATTGAAAATGGGTCGTGGATGGGTATTCCAGCATGACAATGACCCAAAACACACGGCCAAAACAACAAAGGAGTGGCTCAAGAAGAAGGACATTAAGGTCCTGGAGTGGTCTAGCCAGTCTCCAGACCTTAATACCATAGAAAATCTGTGGAGGGAGCTGAAGGTTCGAGTTGCCAAACGTCAGCCTCGAAACCTTAATGACTTGGAGAAGATCTGCAAAGAGGAATGGGACAAAATCCCTCCTGAGATGTGTGCAAACCTGGTGGCCAAGAACAAGAAACGTCTGACCTCTGTGATTACCAACAAGGGTTTTGCCACCAAGTACTAAGTCATGTTTTGCAGAGGTGGTCAAATACTTACTTCCCTCATTAAAATGCAAATCATTTTATAACATTTTTGACATGCGTTTTTCTGGATTTTTTTGTAGTTATTCTGTCTCTCACTGTTCAAATAAACCTGCTATTAAAATTATAGACTAAAAATTTCTTTGTAAGTGGGCAAATGTACCAAATCAGCAGGGGATCAAATACTTTTTTCCCCCACTGTATAATACTGTGTTTGGTTTGTCGATGGTAATGCTAGCTAGCTAGGTGGTTGAAAGCATTTTTGGAACCCAGGCCCACTCCAACAAATGCATCTAGCTATATAAACATGTATTTTTCATGGAGATACTGGTGGAGACAGTCTGATTTAGAGGGAACCTGGGGCTGCACACATTGTGGTTATGAAAAAATCAACATCAAAATAGAGGTATGAAATTCTCTGGAGTTTTTTGTTATGCTTTGTGATTCAAGAATTATTTGGTTGGTAATCGACCAAAATAGTTAGCTACATGAAGCAATGTTTGACTGTTCAGCACACAGCCTATATACAATGGCATTGATTCATACTGTGAATTGCCCAACTTGAAGGAATTAATATCCAATGTGGTCGGTCAAGTAAACAATGGCTCATTTGCATGACATATTGATAGATTATGGGCCATCAAGTAATAGGATTGGCACATTAGCATGACACATGTTACACTGGTTAAAGTACAACACCACATCCTATGTATGAAAGGGACACTATTGTGACACTGACTTATTTGGTGTTTCAACTGGGTGGTTCGAGCCCTGAATGCTGAGTGGCTGACAGCCGTGGTATATCAGACCGTATACCATGCGTATGACAAAACATTTATTTTTACTGCTTTAATTAAATTGGTTATCAGTTTTTAATAGCAACAAAGGCACCGCGGGGGTTTATGGTATATGACCAATATACCATGTCTAAGGGTTGTATCCAGGAACTCTGTGTTGCGTCGTGCCTAAGAACAGCCCTTAGCCGTGGTATATTGGCCACATACCACACCCCCTCAGGCCTTATTGCTTAAGTAATGTCCTTCCACCCCCCATTTAGCTGTAGTCAACAGAGCATTGATGGTGATTCACAACCCTAGAGAGCATTTAAAAAGATGAGGTTGGTTGAATTCATAAACGTTGCATATGTTCTCAGTATAATGAATTAATATTCCATCAATATTATGTTGTCAAATCAAAATCAACATTTATTTGGCATATGCACAGGATATAGTGAATATGACATTTCATTGTACCGTGTACTATTGAAGTAAGAACTAGATTTTTTTTGTTTTCCCAATGTCAACCTAGAATGCACAGGATAGCTTGGATCTGTGGAATGGAGGAAACAGAGTAAGCAATAGATGATGAAGAACATCCTAACCCTTCAGCTACACTACATGCGTTGCCATTAGCATTGTGTTAATGTGAC
Source organism: Salmo salar (assembly GCF_905237065.1). Taxonomy (NCBI): domain Eukaryota; kingdom Metazoa; phylum Chordata; class Actinopteri; order Salmoniformes; family Salmonidae; genus Salmo; species Salmo salar. The sequence goes on along the minus strand of NC_059459.1, from coordinate 1,610,260 downwards.
GTTCTACCTGCTACACAAAAAACCAACCAAATCAACTGTATTTCTTATTATTTCAATACAAAAGATAGAAAGAACCAGCGTCAGCCATTGATAATTGAACCTCTGTAGCATGGCCGGAAGGATGCTTTGCAGTGATACCAGCTGTGATGACCTCCTAGTCGGGGGTGACAGGTGGGAACCAGGAGTAGCACATAACAGTTTGTGGCCTGGAGGTGTGGGACCTGGCAACAGGGTCATCATTCTAAGCTGCTGTGTGTGGTGAGAACTGGCCTCCTTCCGTGACCCGCTGCGGCACCATGTAGGATTTTTTTTCCTGGGAGCTGGTAGCTAGCTGTATATGGGTCTTTCTATAAATAAAAGGGCCAGTGTGTGACATCAGGGTCAACATTTCAAAATGGTTTGCTACAAATTTAAATATGATTTTTTTGCAGCTTCACATGTGTAGTTACAGGAATAAAAGTCTAGGTAGGCACAATGAGACCTTAACTCAACTTAACAACAAAACATCTACAATGCCTTCAGAAAGTATTCACAACCCTTTACTTTTTCCACAGTTTGTTGTGTTACAGCCTGCAGTGGCGCAGTGGTCTAAGCACTGCATCTCAGCACAAGAGGTGTCACTGCAGTTCCTGGTTCAGAAACCAGGCTGCATCACATCTGGCTGTGATTGGGAGTCCCATAGGGCGGTGCACAATTGGCCCAGGGACAGCTGGGGTAGGCCATCATTGTAAAAAATAATTTGTTCTTAACTGACTTGCCTAGTTAAATTGGATGGATTAAATTGAGATGTTGTGTTACTGACCTAAACATTATACCCCATAATGTCAAAGTGGAATTTTGGTTGGAGAACATTTTAATAAGGTGCATGGACTCATTCTGTGTATAATAATAGTGGTTAATATGATATTATTTTAATAACTACCCAATCTCTGTACCTCACATATACAATTGTCTGTAAGGTAACTCGATCAAGTACTGAATTTCAAGCACAGATTCAACCACAAAGACCAGGGAGGTTTTTCAATGCCTCGCAAAGAAAGGGACAGATTGGTAGATGAGTAATAAAATAAAATAAAGCAGGCACTGAATATCCCTTTGAGCATAGTGAAGTTATTAATTAGGATTTGTATGGTGTATCAATATACCCAGTCACTACAAAGATACAGACATCCTTCTTAACTCAGTTGCCAGAGAGGAAGTAAACTGCTCATGGATTTCACCATGAGGCCAATGGTTATTTTAAAACAGTTACAGAGTTTAATGGTTGGTTCAACAACATTGTAGTTACTCCACAATACTAACCTAAATGACAGAGTGAAAAGAAGGAAGCCTGTACAGAATACAACTATTCCAAGACATGCATCCAGTTTGCAACAAGGCACTGCAAATAATTTGGCAAAGAAAATACGTATTTGTACTGGACACAAAGCATTATGTTTGGGACAAGTACAACACAACACATCACTGAGTACCATTTCATATTTTCAAGCATGTAGTGGCTGCATCATGTTATGGGTATGCTTGTCATTGGCAAGGACTAGGGATTTTCTTTAGGATAAAAATAAACAAAATGCACTTATAAGCATAAGCAAAATCCTAACGGAAAACCTGGTTCAGTCTGCTTTCCAACAGACATTGGGAGACGAATTCACCTTTCAGCAGGACAATAACCTAAAACACGAAGCAACAATCTACAGTAGATACAATTCTAAAAACATGTTTTCACTTTGTCATTATGTGGTATTGTGTGTAGATGTGTGAGAAATAAAATATATTTAATCCATTTTGAATTCAGGCTGTAACACAACAAAATGTGGAATAAGTCATGGGGTATGAATACTTTCTGAAGGCACGATGCAGGTACTATACACTGTTACCAGGTCTTTTTGTGTGTTAGTCTGTGTCTGAAAACTATCTGTCAAATTCTACCTTCCTCTGCCCTTGTTTCTTGCACTCCTTGCCTCTCCTTGAAAGTGCATTGTAGCCTGAGGGGAGCAACCTTCACTCCTCTCCCCCATTGTGCTTTGAGAGAGAGGAGAAGAAAGGGGGAAACAAGGGGATAATCTCAATTTAACCTGTTTAGGATAGGGGGCAGTATTTTCACGGCCGGATAAAAACGTACCCGATTTAATCTGGTTATTACTCCTGCCCAGAAACTAGAATATGCATATAATTGTTTGATTTGGATAGAAAACACCCTAAAGTTTCTAAAACTGTTTGAATGGTGTCTGTGAGTATAACAGAACTCATATGGCAGGCCAAAACCTGAGAAGATTCTATACAGGAAGTGCCCTCTCTGACCATTTCTTGGCCTTCTATAGCCTCTTTATCGAAAACAGAGGATCTCTGCTGTAACGTGACATTTTCTAAGGCTCCCATAGGCTTTCAGAAGGCGCCAGAACGGGGAATGATGACTCTGCAGTCCCTGGCTGAAAAACAGTAGCGCATTTGGATAGTGGTCAATCTGAGAACAATGAAACGGGGGCGCGCGTGCACGTGAAGAGTCCATTTTACGAAAACAACGTCGCCCGGTCGGAATATTATCGCTATTTTATGAGAAAAATCGCATAAAAATTGATTTAAAACAGTGTTTGACATGCTTCGAAGTACGGTAATGGAATATTTTGAAATGTTTTGTCACGATATGCGCTGGCGCGTCACCCTTCGGATAGTGTCTTGAACGCAAGAACAAATGCAGCTATTTGGATATAACTATGGATTATTTGGAACCAAACCAACATTTGTTGTTGAAGTAGAAGTCCTGGGAGTGCATTCTGACGAAGAACAGCAAAGGTAATCAAATTTTTCTTATAGTAAATCTGAGTTTGGTGAGTTCCAAACTTGGTGGGTGTCAAAATAGCTTGCCATGATGGCCGGGCTATCTACTCAGAATATTGCAAAATGTGCTTTCACCGAAAAGCTATTTTAAAATCGGACATAGCGATTGCATAAAGGAGTTCTGTATCTATAATTCTTAAAATAATTGTTATGTTTTTTGTGAACGTTTATCGTGAGTAATTTAGTAAATTCACCGGAAGTTTCGGTGGGTATGCTAGTTCTGAACGTCACATGCTAATGTAAAAAGCTGGTTTTTGATATAAATATGAACTTGATTGAACAAAACATGCATGTATTGTATAACATAATGTCCTAGGAGTGTCATCTGATGAAGATCATCAAAGGTTAGTGCTGCATTTAGCTGTGGTTTTGGTTTTTGTGACATTATATGCTAGCTTGAAAAATGGGTGTCTGATTATTTCTGGCTGGGTACTCTCCTGACATAATCTAATGTTTTGCTTTCGTTGTAAAGCCTTTTGAAATCGGACAATGTGGTTAGATAAAGGAGAGTCTTGTCTTTAAAATGGTGTAAAATAGTCATATGTTTGAAAAATTGAAGTTTTGGGATTTTTGAGGAGTTTGTAATTCGCGCCACGCCCTATCATTGGATATTGGAGCGGTGTTCCGCTAGCGGAACATCTAGATGTAAGAGGTTTTAAAGTCAATGCTAAAAATACAAATTGAGAGTATGTAAACTTCTGACCTACTGGGAACGTGATTAAAGAAATAAAATCTGAAATAAATCATTCTCTACTATTATTCTGACATTTCACATTCTTAAAATAAAGTGGTGATCCTAACTGACCTAAGAATGGGAATTTTTAATAGGATTATTGTGAAAACTGTGTTTAAATGTATTTGGCTAAGGTGTATGTTAACTTCCGACTTCAACTGTATATATGATTTGGGCATGAAGCGCAAGAAATGCTAAGATGCATTGGATTTGGGCCACAAGTGATGAAATGCTGAAAAATTTGCGTTTGGAAACAGTGGCCAGGTAAACAAAACCAAAGCATGGATTGCTGTCATACCTTGTCCATAGACTGCTTACAGGGTATGCAAACCAATGTAATTTGGTAGTTTGGGTGAACTATCCCTTTAAGGAACAAAAAAATAATATGTGAAGGCTTTATTTACCTAATAAAACTATGGAGGCCTAGTCTCTCCACGGATTGCAGGCAGGAATGATGTCAGTATGTCTTAATTCCTTCACTACTCTCAGAAACTGTTTTTCCACCTCTTGGTTGAGCAGAATCAGACAGTGTTTGGTGACTACTGGGCTAGGGTCAACTATGGTTCGTGGTCATCAATCATATCAGGCAGTGAGCAGGCAACGATGAGCTGGCTAAAAGAGTTGATGGCTTGACACAACTTGGCCATCGATGCCGCTCCGAATTCCAAGCCGTTACAGTCTGAAAGGATTACTTGCATATATTTCATGGTACAAGAAAGCATTCATGCCCCCTTTTTGCAGAGTTTTTGGCTCTTTAAAGTTGATTTATTTGTGTGAGCCACCCCTCCTTCCCAAACCCACATCTTGATATTTGTCTTTGCATCCCGTTATTACTTTTCTTTAAATTAGTAAGAGGTTGAAAAATGTACTGCAATATGTAACTTTTTGGGTGACCAGACCAAATTCAAATAGAAATATGTATTACAGATCTGTCATTGTCATTGAATGCAAGTCTAAGAAGCTGTAGATCTGTTCTATTTGCATTATTTCTATGCTTCCCATTGCTAAGTTTCATTTTTGCATCTTTTAGATCTTACAGCTAAAAATACAATATTTTTGGTTATGGAAAATATATTTCACAGCGGTTTAGATGGTACAATGATTCTCTACACAATGACTGCTGGTCTTGTCACATAAACTGAAATTAGGCAAACTATTACATTTTTGACAACCAGGACATTTGCATATTGCACCTTTAATCCTCTTCATTCCTATGTGGAACATATGGCTTCCACGAAAGAGCACCACTCTTGCTGATATTCTGCCTCTTTGGGGATAGTTTTCATAGCTTCCTTCTCTTTAGTTCTTCACCAGGTTTCTTTTGGGGGGCCACGCTTCCTTTTCCCATCTGTTGTCCTCTTTACCCAGGACATCACCAAACACAGGATAATTTCTTCACCAAGGTCAGAACGTCCTGTGATTTTGCCCTTTTTAAATTAAATACTTACGGACATTGAACAAACAAAAGCCATCATTTGAAAAAGAGTTTCAATGATTAACAGTCAAAGGAACATTTCTCACTCCTATTCAGGACACACACAGTTGGCAGTTTCTCAGGTAAAGTGAGTACTGGTCCTGGGGATCCAAAGGGGTGCACATTTCAGTTTCTGCCATAGCAATAACATGCTAGATGATGAGTTGATTAGAATCAGGTGTGAGACTTTGCCTGAAAGCTCCTGAAGTCCAACTTCCTAGCCTGGTTACCCAATCCCCCCCCCCCCCCCCCGATCCTGAAACAATAGAGATTGTAACGGACGTGCCAGGATTTCTCCCCTGACTTCTTATACAAAGAACTACAATAGGGAACTTGTAAGTAATGCCGTTATGATGAATTATGACAAGTTAATTGCATTTCTCATACGACACACCACAATCATCACATTGTCTGTAATGACAACAGAAACATAATATGCTCGCATTGGATGTGATTTAAGTCCACCTATTTGATTGCATCTCAATATTACTAACACATTCCTGCATTTTTAAGCAGTTGAGAAACAGGCCTGTTTCATACAAGATGAGCAGCAACGATAAACACACTTCCCTTTAATCTTTTGTCGTGGAATGGTGACGGCATTGTGGCATGGCATACAATTCACCTCATGTAACATTTCCTGTATGTCATCATGTCTTTCAAAGCTTTGTGAGTGAGAATGATGTGTCATTCTCTGCCTATGCTATCTTTTTCCCACAAGGCAGGCAGGAAGTGGGGCAGAGGATCTTGCACAATGGCCCACAGCGGTGAGTTTACATAGCTGAGATACCCAGAAAGATACCCAGGGCACTCTCTGCAGCCCGCTGTCACATAAAGGCCTGATAGGAACTAATCAGTGCTGGTGGTTTTAACTGTCAGGCAAATCTGATGGGTCGGACCTCACAAGGTCTCCGGTATGCTGTCTGAATGTGTGACAGATTATATCTTAGCAATGGCCTGAAATCTATCCTGCTGATGCCTGCCTTAGGTGCTCTGTTCGTGTGGCTCTCAATTGTCCCTTTAAAAAAAAAATGGGAGCTCTGTACACACTTAGAAAAGAAGGTTCTTCAAGGGTTCGTTGGTAAGGGGCATGGTTCTATGTGCAACCATAACTCTTTGAGCCAACAGTTCTTTGCAGTTCAGAAAAGGGTTAAGGGGCCTCGTTTAAAAATGCTGCACGTACACTGCACGTACAAAATATACCCAAAAACAAGTGTTTTCCCTCAAAAGTTTCCCGCAAAAAAATACTATAGTATAATATGGTATAAATACTATATTATAAACTGGGTGGTTCGAGCCCTGAATGCTGATTGGCTGTCAGACCGTATACCACGGGTATGACAAAACATTTATTTTTACTGTTCTAATTACATTGGTAACCAGTTTATATTAGCAATAAGACAACTCGGGGGTTTGTGGTATATGGCCAATATAACATGGCTAAGGGCTGTTCTTAAGTGCCTGGACACAGCACTTAGCCATGGTATATTGGCCATATACCACACCCCTTCGGGCCTTATTGCTTAAGTATTCACTGTAGTGTTTTTGTGGAATTTACTGTACTATTCACTGTAGTGTTTACAGTTAACAATAGCATAAATACTGTAGTAAAATAACTGTAGTATATACTATAGTAAGTCATGTCATATTTTTTCAAATAAAATACAATTTTATTGGTCGCCACACAGATGTTATTGCGGGTGTAGCAAAATGCTTGTGTTCCTAGCTCCAAAAGTGCTGTAATATCCAACAATATACAACAATAAACACAAATCTAAAAAGTTAAAGAATGGAATTAAGAAATAAAGAAATATTAGAAAGAGCAATGTCGGAGTCTGGAGTATGTATGTATATCTATATATGTACATGTATGTATTTATATATACTGTACATACAGTGCATTCGGAAAGTATTCAGACCCCTGACTTTATCCACATTTTGTTACGTTATGCCTCATTCTAAAATGGATTAAATAAAAAATGTTCCTCGTCAATCTACCCACAATCACCCATAATGAAAAAAATTTACATTTACGTCATTTAGCAGACTCTCTTATCCAGAGCACCTTACAGTAGTGAATGCATACATTTCATACAATTTCATACATTTCATACATTTTTTATCTGTGCTGGCCCCCCGTGGGAAACGAACCCACAATCCTGGTGTTGCAAACACCATGCTCTACCAACTGAGCTACAGGGAAGGCTGATGAAAACAAAAACATTTACATCTGAAATGCCTTATTTACATAAGTATTCAGACCCTTTGCTATGAGACTCAAAATGGAGTTCAGGTGTATCCTGTTTCCATTGATCATCCTTTCATGTTTCTACAACTTGATTGCAGTCCACCTGTTGTCAATTCAATTGATAGGGCCTGATTTGGAAAGGAGGTCCCACAGTTGACAAGCCATGAGGTGACAAGCCAGGTCTTCCCTGTGGCTCAGTTGGTAGAGCATGGTGTGTGCAACGCCAGCATGGTGTGTGCAACGCCAGGGTTGTGGGTTCGATTCCCACGGGGGGCCAGTACAATTTTTTTTTTTTTTATAAATAAAATGCATGAAATTAAATGAAATGAAATGTATGCATTCACTACTTAAGTCGCTCTGGATAAGAGAGTCTGCTAAATGACTAAAATGTAAATGAGGTCAAAGGAATACTAAAATGTAAATGAGGTCAAAGGAATTGTCCGTAGACCCCCAAGACAGGATTGTGTCGAGGTACAGATCTGGGGAAGGGTAGATTTTTTTTTGCAGCATTGAAGGTCCCCAAGAACATTGTGGCCTCCATTATTCTTAAATGGAAGAAGTTTGGAACCAAATCAAATCAAATCAAATTTATTTATATAGGCCTTCGTACATCAGCTGAAATCTCAAAGTGCTGTACAGAAACCCAGCCTAAAACCCCAAACAGCAAGCAATGCATGTGAAAGAAGCACGGTGGCTAGGAAAAACTCCCTAGGAAAAACTCCCTAGAAAGGCCAAAAACCTAGGAAGAAACCTAGAGAGGAACCAGGCTATGAGGGGTGGCCAGTCCTCTTCTGGCTGTGATAGGTGGATATTATAACAGAACATGGTCAAGATGTTAAAAAGATGTTGACCACCAAGACTCGGGGGAGAAGGGCCTTGGTCAGGGAGGTGACCAAGATCCCGATGGTCACTCTGACAGAGCTCCAAAGTTCCTCTGTGGAAATGCGAGAACCTTCCAGAAAGACAACCATCTCTGCAGCACTCCACCAATCAGGCCTTTATGGTAGAGTGGCCAGGCAGAAGCCACTCCTCAGTAAATGGCACATGACAGCCCGCTTGGAGTTTGCCAAAAGGCACCTAAAGGACTCTCAGACTATGAGAAACAAGATTCTCTGGTCTGATGAAACCAAGATTGAACTATTTGGCCTGAATGCCAAGCATCATGTCTGGAGAATACCTGGCAGAATTCCTACAGTGGCAGCATCATACTGTGGGGATGTTTTTCAGCGGCCAGGACTGGGATACTAGTCAGGATCGAGGGAAAGATGAACGGAGTAAAGTACAGACAGATCCTTGATGGAAACCAGCTTATTGTGGGAAGCTTGTGGAAGGCTACCCAAAACGTTTGACCCAAGTTAACCTGTTATGGCTAGGGGGCAGTATTTTCACGGCTGGATAAAAAACGTACCCGATTTAATCTGGTTACCACTCCTACCCAGTAACTAGAATATGCACATACTTATTACATATGGATAGAAAACACCCGAACGTTTCTAAAACTGTTTGAATGGTGTCTGTGAGTATAACAGAACTCATATGGCAGGCCAAAATCTGAGAAGGTTTCATTCAGGAAGTGGCCTGTCTGACAAGGTGTCGTTCTTCTTGTCTCTGTTTATTGAAGAGTGAGGATCTTAGCTGTCCCGTGACACTTCCTACGGCTGCCATAGGGTCTCAGAAGGCGGTAAAAAGCTGAATCGTGGCTTTGCAGGCTCTGGCTGAAACAAAGTAGCGCGTTTGGGTAGTGGCTGGTTACAGTACTGTGAGACTCAGGCTCGTGCCCGCGTCGACCGAAAGCTTTGTTTACTTTCTCTGTTTAGCTAAATGGACATTCCCGGTCGGAATATTATCGCTTTTTTACGAGAAAAATGGCATAAAAATGGATTTTAAACAGCGGTTGACATGCTTCGAAGTACGGTAATGGAATATTTAGATTTTTTTAGTCACGAATTGCGCCATGCGCACGACCCTTATTTACCCTTTCAGATAGTGTCTGGAACGCACAAACAAAACGCCGCAATTTGGATATAACGATGGATTATTTTGGACCAAACCACCATTTGTTATTGAAGTAGCAGTCCTGGGAGTGCATTCTGACGAAGACAACAAAAGGTAATCAAACTTTTATAATAGTAAATCTGATTTTGGTGAAGGCTAAACCTGCCGGGTGTCTAAATAGCTAGCCCGTGATGCCTGGGCTATGTACTTAGAATATTGCAAAATGTGCTTTCACCAAAAAGCTATTTTAAAATCGGACATATCGAGTGCATAGAGGAGTTCTGTATCTATAATTCTTAAAATAATTGTTATGCTTTTTGTGAACGTTTATTGTGAGTAATTTAGTAAATTGTTAGTAAATTCCCCGGAAGTATGCTAGTTCTGAACACCACATGCTAATGTAAAAAGCTGTTTTTTGAACATCTAGATGTAAGAGGTTAAAAAAAAAGTTCTATATAGAACCCTTTGAGCATGGTTCATTATACAACCTTTTAACCTCTTACATCTAGACGTTCCGCTAGCGGAACACCTGCTCCAATATCCAATGATAGGCGTGGCGCGAAATACAAATTCCTCTAAAATCCGAAAACTTCAATTTTTCAAACATATGACTATTTCACAGCATTTTAAAGACAAGACTCTCGTTAATCTAACCACACTGTCCGATTTCAAAAAGGCTTTACAGCGAAAGCAAAACATTAGATTATGTCAGCAGAGTACCCAGCCAGAAACAATTTACTAAATTACTCACGATAAACGTTCACAAAAAGCATAACAATTATTTTAAGAATTATAGATACAGAACTCCTCTATGCACTCGTTATGTCCGATTTTAAAATAGCTTTTTGGTGAAAGCACATTTTGCAATATTCTAAGTACATAGCCCAGCCATCACGGGCTAGATATTTAGACACCCGGCAAGTTTAGCCTTCACCAAAATCAGATTTACTATTACAAAAGTTTGATTACCTTTTGTTGTCTTCGTCAGAATGCACTCCCAGGACTGCTACTTCAATAACAAATGTTGGTTTGGTCCAAAATAATCCATCGTTATATCCGAATAGCGGCGTTTTGTTTGTGCGTTCCAGAAACTATCCGAAATGGTAAATCAGGGTCGTGCGCATGGCGCATTTCGTGACAAAAAAATTCTAAATATTCCATTACCGTACTTCGAAGCATGTCAACCGCTGTTTAAAATCAATTTTTATGCAATTTATCTCGTAAAAAAGCGATAATATTCCGACCGGGAATCTCCTTTTCGGTAAACAGAGGAAAGAAAACAAAGACGGGGGCGGCCAGTGCACGCGCCTAAGCCCACAGTCCCTTGATCGGCCACTTGAGAAAGGCGATAATGTGTTTCAGCCTGGGGCTGAAATGATGACATTCAGGTTTTTCCCGGGCTCTGAGAGCCTATGGAAGACGTAGGAAGTGTCACGTTAGAGCAGAGATCCTTTGTAATGGATAGAGATGGCAAAGAAGTTCAAGAAATGGTCAGACAGGGTACTTCCTGTACAGAATCTTCTCACGTTTTGGCCTGCCAAATGAGTTCTGTTATACTCACAGACACCATTCAAACAGTTTTAGAAACTTTGGAGTGTTTTCTATCCAAAGCTAATAATTATATGCATATTCTAGTTTCTGGGCAGGACTAATAATCAGATTAAATCAGGTACGTTTTTTATCCAGCCGTGAAAATACTGCCCCCTAGCCATAACAGGTTAAAAATGGTTCTACAGTTTATAGCACCAAAAAGGGTTCTGTTGTCGTTACAAGCTTAAGAACCCTTTTTTAATACCATGTACTGTAGATCCCATTTTGTTAAGTGTGTACTACATGCTTAGAAAAAATGGAGTAGCTGCGGATCCTAGTTATGTGGAACTGTCTTCCCCACATCTAAAGGTCTTATGCTTCAGGGCATGTGTGGGATTCTCTACTTTACACACAGTCTCTGCTCTACTCGTTCGGCTGTCCATTGAACAGGCTACTCTGGAGAATGGTGCCCAGCTAATAACAACCCAATAATTGCCTCGAAACTGAACGTAAACTATACCGAAATTAATTTCACACATATAGCAACAGATTAAATCAATTAAGTAAAGTATGACGGGGAAAGAATGGGGTGAATGGGTGAGTTGATAAGTGAGTGGAAGCGAACAATGCATAATTATGTAATCACCAATTGCGAATGAAGAACAGGGCAGGCCATTCTATTGTGTTGATCCATTCTAATTATAATCTGAAAATGGTATGGATCCTATATCAGTTCACCGAATCAAAGCCGTCTTATCAGTCTACTCTGGCCTACTTGGAGTGGGCTACACAGTGAGAGTGTGTGAAATTGTACATGTTGAACAGCTTTACTATCTGTGAAAATATCCACATCGGGCAGCAGGTGAGCAAGTGTCAGAGAATGTGGTGATGAGGCTTTTGGAATCTTACATTGTCAAGGAGAGAAATGTCACCAGAGACAATTTCTTCACTTCACTGTCATTAGCGAACAAGTTGCTTGCAAAGAAAACAAGTCTGGCCGGCACCATGAACAAAGTGAGACGGGAGCTCCCTCCCTCTGCGCAAAAAAGCATCTGCACAGCTATTGTACTCCACAATAGTACTGAAGATTGACAAGATAACAGGGACACAAAAAAGAGAGAACAGGAGAATATTACGCACTACAAGCAAGCAAAGGTATGTCAAAGTGTGTCAAGCAAGTTCAAGTTACGAAAATTGTGTCAACTGGGAAACCAGCTAAATTAAAATCCAATTGATGCTAATGCAAGAAGACGCACACATGCATGAGCTGACAATAATTAACACATTTTGACCGCTGTCATATCAGTACTTATATTCATTATAATGACATTATTTATTTTGTGCTGAGTTTCACTATTTATCCCTATTTGCCACTTGGAGCTTATACGGATGTTTAAGCTACTGATGTTTTCATCATTTGACCGTGCGTCTTGACCATGCGTCTTGGTGGTTGAGGTATATATATATACTGCTCAAAATAATAAAGGGAACACTTAAACAACACAATGTAACTCCAAGTCAATCACACTTCTGTGAAATCAAACTGTCCACTTAGGAAGCAACACTGATTGACAATAAATTTCACATGCTGTTGTGCAAATGGAATAGACAACAGGTGGAAATTATAGGCAATTAGCCAGACACCCCCAATAAAGGAGTGGTTCTGCAGGTGGTAACCACAGACCACTTCTCAGTTCCTATGATCCTGGCTGATGTTTTGGTCACTTTTGAATGCTGGCGGTGCTTTCACTCTAGTGGTAGCATGAGACGGAGTCTACAACCCACACAAGTGGCTCAGGTAGTGCAGCTCATCCAGGATGGCACATCAATGCGAGCTGTGGCAAGAAGGTTTTCTGTGTGTGTCAGCGTAGTGTCCAGAGCATGGAGGCGCTACCAGGAGACAGGCCAGTACATCAGGAGATGTGGAGGAGGCCGTAGGAGGGCAACAACCCAGCAGCAGGACCGCTACCTCCGCCTTTGTGCAAGGAGGAGCAGGAGGAGCACTACCAGAGCCCTGCACAATGACCTCCAGCAGGCCACAAATGTGCATGTGTCTGCTCAAATGATCAGAAACAGACTCCATGAGGGTGGTATGAGGGCCCGACGTCCACAGGTGGGGGTTGTGCTTACAGCCCAACACCATGCAGGACGTTTGGCATTTGCCTGAGAACACCAAGATTGGCAAATTCGCCACTGGCGCCCTGTGCTCTTCACAGATGAAAGCAGGTTCACACTGAGCACATGTGACAGACGTGACAGTCTGGAGACACCGTGGAGAACGTTTTGCTGCCTGCAACATCCTCCAGTATGACCGGTTTGGCGGTGGGTCAGTCATGGTGTGGGGTGGCATTTCTTTGGAGCCCTCCATGTGCTCACCAGAGGTAGCCTGACTGCCATTAGGTACCGAGATGAGATCCTCAGACCCCTTGTGAGACCATATGCTGGTGCGGTTGGCCCTGGGTTCCTCCTAATGCAAGACAATGCTAGACCTCATGTGGCTGGAGTGTGTCAGCAGTTCCTGCAAGAGGAAGGCATTGATGCTATGGACTGGCCCGCCCGTTCCCCAGACCTGAATCCAATTGAGCACATCTGGGACATTTTACATTTACATTTTAGTCATTTAGCAGATGCTCTTATCCAGAGCGACTTACACTAGTGAATTCATACATTTCATTTCATGCATTTTTTATTTTATTTTTGTACTGGCCCCCGTGGGGATCAAACCCACAACCCTGGCGTTGCAAACACCATGCTCTACCAACTGAGCCACAGGGAAGGAATCATGTCTCGCTCCATCCACCAACGCCACGTTGCACCACAGACTGTCCAGGAGTTGGCGGATGCTTTAGTCCAGGTCTGGGAGGAGATCCCTCAGGAGACCATCTGTCACCTCATCAGGAGCATGCGCAGGTGTTGTAGGGAGGTCATACAGGCACGTAGAGGCCACACACACTACTGAGCCTCATTTTGACTTGTTTTAAGGACATTAAATCAAAGTTGGATCAGCCTGTAGTGTGGTTTTCCACTTTAATTTTGAGTGTGACTCCAAATCCAGACCTCCATGGGTTGATAAATTGGATTTCCATTCATTATTTTTGTGTGATTTTGTTGTCAGCACATTCAACTATATAAAGAAAAAAGTATTTAATAAGATTATTTCATTCATTCAGATCTAGGATGTGTTATTTTAAGTGTTCCCTTTATTTTTTTGAGCAGTGTATATATATATATATATATATATATACATATATATATATACAAAGGCACTCCACTAAAATTGATTGAACACTTCAATTATTATAATTATTCTGTACAGTAACATAAAATGAAAAATAAATACCTCTATTCTAATGTTACCCAAGGCCTTCATAAACACAACCAGATTAAAAACAGACTAAAGATTCCCTCCTCGAAGTCAGACGCGCAAGAATTTACATCCACCTGGTCGTATTGCTGCTCCAGTTTCAACTGTTCTGCCTGCGGCTATGGAACCCTGACCTGTTCATCGGACGTGCTACCTTGTCCCGGACCTGTTGTTTTCGACTCTCTCTCTACCGCACCTGCTGTCTCGAAAAGCCAACTATGAAAAGCCAACTGACATTTACTCCTGAGGTGCTGACCTGTTGCACCCTCTACAACCACTGTGATTATTATTATTTTACCCTGCTAGTCAACTATGAATGTTTGAACATCTTGTCCATGTACTGTTATAGTCTCCACCCGACACAGCCAGAAGAGGACTGGCCACCCCTCAGGGCCTGGTTCTTCTCTAGGTTTCTTCCTAGGTTCCTGCCTTTCTAGGGAGTTTTTCCTAGCCACCATGCTTCTACATCTGTGTACCATTTTGTGACATCAGCTGATGTAAAAAGGGCTTTATAAATACATTTGATTGATTATAATTTTTGCGACATCATATGTGACCAACCGGCTTGATTCGGTCTTATGAAGCAAAATTAGAAATTGTGTTTTTACATTGGATAAAAGTAGACTCCGAGATAGAAAATGGTATATCATACACTACAGCTGAGGAACAATGGTAAAGTTGAAAGTGGATAAACTTGTAACCTCACTTTTGAGAAAATGGTCCTTGAATGTTTTGGTAAACTTACTGGGGAGCTCTTCTTTGTCAACACCTATTCAGCATCATTCACACCCACTTAAGCCTTAACCCCACCCATCTCTTTAAGTATTTACATGTGAGGCCATGTAATAAACAGTCAAAGATTTCAAGACTAAAGGCTGGTTTATACTACGGGTGTGTTCGTAAATTCAATCTGGAGTGCCAGAGTGCGCTCAGAGTGCGCTTAGGTCGTTCCTAAACTCAGAGCATTTCTCTCTCGGAGCATTCAGAGCGGACACTGGACGCTCTGGTCGAGGAGTAGGGTTGATCCGAGCGTTCTGACCTAACAACAGTGTCAAGCACCCAAGTTAACCTCCAGTTGGCTAGCTTGCTAGCTACTTACAGACATAAATGGGAGAACAGCTCACTGTGACCCTTTTACTGGCCCTAGCAGAGCAGGTTATATTGTTTTTATGCTGTCCAGAGCATTGGTGACTTTAACTGTGCTGCTGGCAACAATTTAATTACGCTTTTTTGTCAACGTTTACTGACACCAGCCATATTCAACAGGTGTTGAGCGTTCGTAAATTCGTAAGTTATTCTGCGCTATGGCACACTCAGATGAGAGTGCTCTGAAATTAGAGAAGATAGCCAGAGGGAATTTACCAGCTACGTCTATCGACAGTTGTCGCAGTGGCATCATGAACATTCTATTGAAATGGTTACTTGCATAGTGAGGTCTTTTGTCTAAACATGTAGCTAGCTAGCTAAATTATGAACCATGATCCCAACTCATAACGTTACTACCCTGCATGAATCTGCAAGTAACTAACCAACCAGGTTCAATGTTAGCTAGCTAGCATAGCTGCTATAACAAGCAATGCAAATGGCTCTGAGATACAAATAATATTACTGCACAGATCATACACATAACGTTAACTAGCAAGCCAACCAGTTAACATTAGCTAGCTAGCTAACAGTACACTTTAACTTGAAATGAAAACGACTTTCTGACAAAATTAGAATGGTGTAATACCTGAAAATGTAGCTAGCTAGACTATCTTACCAGTATACATGGATGCATGCTTCTCCCTCTATCACGGATGCCATGGTTGCCCTTTGTTGGAAGATGTAATCCAGAGACAGGTGTTTTATACAAAATCTTTCTGTGTGTTCTCTTTTCGACTCCGTCTGCATATTTGCAATCAAATGCCAGAATTTTCTCCCTCATTAGCTATCATACACTAATTCCACCGGGCATTCCACTGATTTCAAAACTCGGTCCTCCAGAAAGTAGAGAGCAACACTTTTGCTGTTGAACTATGTGATATCTTTCAAAAAAGCCCCATTAGAAAGGATGACCTACACATACTTACCAGCTCATGTTATAGACAGAAGCGTGCTACATGGCAGACCAATCCGAACTCATTCCTCGGCATGTCCAGCCCACCTATTTTATCAGCCAATCATGGCTAGTGGGAAGGTTCCCGGCTTTTTCCATGGCTAAACCAACTAGGCTCGTAATTTAACAATTGTATTTGTATTTACAGATGGCTTACAAGTTTGTTATAAAGTCACATGAAAGTTAATATGTTCCAGAAGGCATTTCTGCCATTTTGATTTAAAAAAATGTTTATGTTCAAATGGCTCTCCTGTGAAGTAGTGATTCATTTCAGGAAACTAGGCGTAATTACACTGTTAGAATGTTGCAGTCTTTTGGGGCCCAGCTGTTTTAGTGTTAAAGAACACTTTTGGGTTCCATGTAGAACCCTTTCCACAAAGAGTTCTACATGGAACCCAAAAGGGTTCTACCTGGAACCCAAAAGTGTTCTTCAAAGGGCTGTCCCATGTGGACACCCAAAAAACCCTTTTGGAACCCTTCTAAGAGTATGGTAGTAATGCTCTTCCATGCTCTTTAACCATACACTTCTTACTTGTATTACATCCTCCTGAAAAGAGAACTACCTTTTGATCAATCCAGGTAGACATCTCTATGGCCTATCTCAGTATCAATATATACATTTAAAGTAAATAAACAATCCGGCAGATTGTGTCTGTGTTTTGGATGTGTGTTTGTGTCTCTCGATACACATGCTGGTATATACCTATTTGAGTACAAACAAATTAAACAGATTATTCACAAACTAATAGAGTCAACATGTGGTTGTAATGGCTGGAGTGTGACCCTGCTCCACAGGGGCAGTTAGCGCTGTGCGGCACACAGGGGTTTCCATGTGGCCCTGTGAGGTGATAGGGTTCTGTGGTTGGCTCGGTGCACAGAGACCTGCTCTGTACCAGCCTGCGGGGCCCTGGGCTCCATGCGTCAGACCTGGCCTTGAAGAGAAGGGCTACATTATGGGGCCTCGGCCCCCGCCACTCGCCTGTAGTTCACAGCTTTTTCAACCAGTCGAAAATGTTGTGGTGGGTCTGTGGAGTTTTTTTCCCCCTCTTAAATTTCACTTTCTAATCATGCCTCTGGGTTCTTGGCTCGGTACACTGAGGGAACTCAGCACCCAATCATGTCAAGTAACACGTCCATGCTATCAGCCACTCTATCAAATTCTATTTGCCATCCAAAAGCCTCAATAAATGAATTCACACTCGGGCCTTGGCTGATTTAAATAGTCATCTGAATGTACCTATTCAAATGCTATTGAAATACCTGCTCTGATACATGATACCGATGGGATTACAACATGTATCTAAAGACATACCAAACGTATGACCGGTGAAGGCATCTCAGACGTCAAGCAACATTTCTAATGTCCTGTTAAAGCTCAGTAAGGATCAAATACTGTATGTACATGCTAGCAGAAAGACCAGAATTAGATGTCTCCTGGGAAACATCTACAATTTAACTGTCCTTGGGAGTCTCCTACTGTTATTTACTACCATGGATGATATACAGGCAGGACAAGGTGAACAGGCGGCAATGTAAGACCTGAGCCAGGCTCTACCAGAATATAATTTCCCATAGAGCTTCAACCGAGATAATTTCCAGTCCCCTCCTTGTCACCATTGTAAATAAAGCCATCTGGGCTGTTGCATAACCGTTGCCTCACTATCTGTTCCACGTCAAGCCCTGGTCAAAGTACATCATCATTCAGACAGTATAAAAGGACTTTACCAACCTGCGACTGCAATTGAAGGTTCTCAACCAGTTGTTCTTCAAATAGGCGAGGAGAAAGGCCTGAGGAATTTATGCACATTTGCCACATATTATCTTCTTAATACCTTGCTTAATCCTCACCATCTTCTTGAGAAGAGGGAGCTAATTGCTAGTCCCTGTTGAATGGATTGGAGCTGTTTCTCTTACTGTGCTTAACCTTGTTTGTAGAAGTTCTAACTATAATCTGCTACCTTTAACAGATACAGCTTTTTATGACAAATGTTTATGGAAATACGTGGCAACAGTCTTGTGTGGTCCACTTGTTTAATGAAACACACACACACGCTCCTAGCAACCGTCAGATCAGTCACCAGAGCACCGGTCTCCTTGGACTTTACTTCTGAAGAGAAAATATTATACACAAAGAAACGTTGTCTTTTTTCAGAAGATCTGGTACTACGTTTGCCCACCCTGTTGGTGTTGGTGGCCAGCGGGTTGGTGTGAGGTTCAGGTGGGTTCAAGCCAGAGGAGTAAAGATGGGTCACAATGGGTGTGAGGTACAGGTAACTCCTTACCAGGGGGAGTGAGGATTTGTCACAGTGGGTGTGAGGGTTCAGGTATGTCCGAACTAGCGGGTCAGGATGGGTCACAGTGGGTGTGAGGTTCAGGCGGGTCCTAACCAGGAGGTGTCAAGATGTGTCACAGTGGGTGTGAGGTTCAGGTGGGTCCTAACCAGGGGGAATTAGGATCGGTCACAGTGGGTGGGATGTTTAGGTAAGTACGTACTAGGCGGTCAGGATTGGTCACAGTGGGTGTGAAGGTCTTAATCTGGGTCTGGTTCATCTACCCCCGGACACGTGGAGGTCCCAGAGAGGACAGAGCTAGAGGGATTAACCCAGGTGGGGGGCTCTGTGGGTCTATTGACTGGGAACAGTGTTCAGGGGTCAGGGTCGGGTTTTACTGTACATTTGATCTCCTGATTGATGTCCCATTGTGTGTACTGTTTGTTCTCAGACAATCAGAATGATAAAAACTGACATAAAGCATAAAGTAACATTATTTCCAACACTATTATTGTCACATTATTATCATAACCATTGTCATCATATTTATCCACATCATAAAATTTTTTTATGCAACTGCTCGATAATGCCCAGCAAAAATGACCCAATTGGTATTTGGTGGGCAAGGTGGGCAGGGGCTAACCCACACAAATCCCACATCAGCCCAACACAGGCTAGCCCACAACAAGCCCACACCAGCCCAACATGGGCAAACCTACACCAGTCCAACATGGGCCAGCCCACACCATACCCAGTTACTTCATAATGGCAGCGGCGTGGCTTGTTAGAATATTTGGTGACGTGGTTTGAAAATAACCCAATTCATGTTACTGTTATTGTACTGCTGCTCTTTATTATTTTATTGCTCTTTATTATTTTATTTTGTTATTTTTATTTTGTTATTTTGTTTTATTTTGTTATTTTTATAAAAAAAATTACTTATCTATTTTTTACTTAACACTTATTTTTCTTAAAACTGCATTGTTGGTTAAATGCTTTTAAGCATTTCACTGTAAGGTCTACACCTGTTGTATTCCGTGCATGTTATAAATACAATTTTATTTTATTTGGCGTTCTTAAGTAAAAAAATAATACAAGATAAAATATAGCTGACACCATTTATTAACTTGGAATCATCTTTTTTCAGATAGAACCTTATAGTTCTAAGTTTACAAGTTATTTTTGTTCAACTGTTACTGGGTGTGTCGTTCCAGTTCGTGTTCTGTTTTGTGACCTCAACAAAAACTGTGTGGTGCCAATGATGAAGTCCGTAAAGGACTTAGATAAGTTCATGTGACATACAGTGGGGGAAAAAAAGTATTTGATCCCCTGCTGATTTTGTACGTTTGCCCACTGACAAAGAAAGGATCAGTCTATAATTTTAATGGTACATTCATTTGAACAGTGAGAGACAGAATAACATCAAAAATATCCAGAAAAACGCATGTCAAAAATGTTATAAATTGATTGGCATTTTAATGAGGGAAATAAGTATTTGACCCCCTCTCAATCAGAAAGATTTCTGGCTCCCAGTTGTCTTTTATACAGGTAACGAGCAGAGATTAGGAGCACACTCTTAAAGGGAGTGCTCCTAACCGCAGCTTGTTACCTGTAAAAAAGACACCTGTACACAGAAGCAATCAATCAATCAGATTCCAAACTCTCCTCCATGGCCAAGACCAAAGAGCTCTCCAAGGATGTCAGGGACAAGATTGTAGACCTACACAAGGCTGGAATGGGCTACAAGACCATCGCCAAGCAGCTTGGTGAGAAGGTGACAACATTTGGTGCGATTATTCACAAATGGAAGAAACACAAAAGAACTGTCAATATCCCTTGGCCTGGGGCTCCATGCAAGATCTCACCTCGTGGAGTTGCAAAGATCATGAGAACGGTGAGGAATCATCTCAGAACAACACGCGAGGATCTTGTTAATGATCTCAAGGCAGCTGGGACCATAGTCGTCAAGAAAACAATTGGTAACACACTACGCCGTGAAGGACTGAAATCCTGCAGTGCCTGCAAGGTCCCCCTGCTCAAGAATACATATACATGCCCGTCTGAAATTTGCCAATGACCATCTGAATGACTCAGAGGACAACTGGTGAAAGTGTTGTGGTCAAATGAGACCAAAATGGAGCTCTTTGACATCAACTCAACTCGCTGTGTTTGGAGGGGGAGGAATGCTACCTATGACCCCAAGAACACCATCTCCACCGTCAAACATGGAGGTGGAAACATTATGCTTTGGGGGTGTTTTTCTGCTAAGGGGACAGGACAACTTCACCGCATCAAAGGGACGATGGACGGGGCCATGTACCGTTAAATCTTGGGTGAGAACCTCCTTCCCTCAGCCAGGGCATTGAAAATGGGTCGTGGATGGGTATTCCAGCATGACAATGACCCAAAACACACGGCCAAGGCAACAAAGGAGTGGCTCAAGAAGAAGCACATTAAGGTCCTGGAGTGGCCTAGCCAGTCTCCAGACCTTAATCCCATAGAAAATCTGTGGAAGGAGCTGAAGGTTCGAGTTGCCAAACGTCAGCCTCGAAACCTTAATGACTTGGAGAAGATCTGCAAAGAGGAGTGGGACAAAATCCCTCCTGAGATGTGTGCAAACCTGGTGGCCAACAACGAGAAACATCTGACCTCTGTGATCGCCAACAAGGGTTTTGCCACCAAGTACTAAGTCATGTTTCGCAGAGGGGTCAAATACTTATTTCCCTCATTAAAATGCAAATCATTTTATAACTTTTTTGACATACGTTTTTCTGGATTTTTTTTGTTATTCTGTCTCTCACTGTTCAAATAAACCTACTATTAAAATTATAGACTGATAATTTCTTTGTAAGTGGGCAAACGTACAAAATCAGCAGGGGATCAAATACTTTTCCCCCCACTCTATGAGAAACATTTAACTTTTATAGTACCTTCAGAAAGTATTCACACCCCTTGACCTTTCCTCATGTTGTGTTATAGCCTTAATTCAAAATTCATTAAACTGTGGTATTTGCGTCCCATCCTAGTCAACACTCCTAGGACATTATGTTATACAATACATGCATGTTTTGTTCAATCAAGTTCATATTTATATCAAAAAACAGCTTTTTACGTTAGCATGTGATGTTCAGAACTAGCATACCCACCAAAAACTTCCGGTGAATTTACTAAATTACTCATGATAAACTTTGACAAAATCCATAACAATTATTTTAAGAATTATAGATACAGAACTCCTTTATGCAATCGTGGTGTCAGATTTTAAAATAGCTTTTCGGTGAAAGCACATTTTGCAATATTCTGAGTAGATAGCCCGGCCATCATGGCTAGCTAATTTGACACCCACCAAGTTTGACCCTCACCAAACTCAGATTTACTACAAGACAAATTGGATTACCTTTGCTGTTCATCGTCAGAATGCACTCCCAGGACTTCTACTTCAACAACAAATGTTGTTTTAGTTCGATATAATCCATAGTTATATTGAAATAGCTCCGTTTTGTTCGTGCGTTGCGGTCACTATCCGAAGGGTGACGCGCGGGCGCATTTCGTGACAATTTAAAAAAAAATATTCCATTACCGTACTTCAAAGCATGTCAAACGCTGTTTAAAATACATTTTTATGCTATTTTTCTCGTAAAGTAGCGATAATATTCCAACCTAGCGACGTTGTATTCATTCAAACACTGAAAGAAAAACATGGAGTCGTCTCGTGCACGTGCACTCCATTGTCATTGTTCTCAGCAGGACCACTCACAAAAACTCCTGCTGTTTTTTGCCCAGAGACTGGAGAGCTCTCATTCCACTTTCTGGCGCCTTCTGAGAGCCAATGAAAGCTTTAGAAAATGTCACGTTACAGCAGAGATGCTGTATTTTTGATAGAGATGCCCTAGAAGGAGAACAAATTGTCAGACAGGGCACTCCCTGTATAGAATCTTCTCAGGTTTTGGCCTGCCATATGAGTTCTGTTATACTCACAGACACCATTCAAACAGTTTTAGAAACTTTAGAGTGTTTTCTATCCAAATCTACTAATTATATGCATATTCTAGTTTCTGGGCATGAGTAGTAACCAGATTAAATCGGGTACGTTTTTTATCCGGCCGTGAAAATACTGCCCCCTGTCCCAAACAGGTTAAAATCTGCTTGAAAATCTATGGCAAGTCTTGAAAATAGCTGTCTAGCAATGATCGACAACCAACTTGACAGAGCTTGAAGAATGTTTAAAAGAATAATGGGCAAATATTGTACAATCCAGGTGTGCCAATCCCTTAGAGACTTACCCAGAAAGACTCAAAGGTAATTCTAACGTGTTGACTCAGGGGGTTGAATACTTATCTAATAAAGATATATTTGTGTTTTTTTGCCATCAATTTTCACTTTGACATTACTGAGTTTTTTGTGTAGATCGTTGACAAAAAAAATGACAATTAAATCCATTTTAATCTCACTTTGTAACATCAAAAGGTCAAGGGGTATGAATTGTTTCTGAAGGCACGGTATATGAATGTAACAACTTTGTTGTCTTCCAGATACAATGTAATGGGCAGCTGATCCAAAAGGGTGGGCTTATTTCAGGTGAAGTGAGGGCTGCCCTAGGAACCACCTGCCTTGGGGTGAATGTGGAAGCAATGAGCAAAGGCATATCGGACCAATTTGGGAAGCCTACATAGGTGCAATGCTGCATTGAGCTCACATTGTGCCAATATGGGCATGTTTGCTGGGGGAAAATAATTGTATTTTGCTTATTTTAGGCAAAGTGAGGGCTGCCCTCAACAGATATGGGCTGCCAATGTGGAGCTGATGAGCAAAGGCGCATCTGCCCAATGTGGGAAGCCTATATGGGGCCAAAATTTTAACTCTGCATTGAGCTCACATCGTGCCAATGAGGACATGTTTGCTGGAAAGAGCTCCAGGCTGTTTAGAGTTGGGGTGCCAGTGAGGCTGAACACAATACTCATACATCACCAAACGGAGATGTCATCAGTGTTCACCGCTCAGAAACCCCATCTCTTGGAAGCGGGGTGCCAAAGCAAGACCTCACCTTGTTCCAGTTCTGAATGGGCTGGGGAAATGGGGGGTAGGAAGTGGGCAGTAGAGTTAAAGGCCTTGGCGGCTGTGTGAGTCCACACATCTTGACGGATGATGTCTCTGCACAGACGGATGGATCCTAAAGCTGCCCTTAGGCGCTTCTGTGACATTTGATGCAGGTGTGTGGGCCCAGAGGTGGAAAACTTCAGTTGATTCTGCAAAGAAAGACAGTTCTAAAATCACACACCTACAGAGGCAGAGGGAGAGCCCAAAGCCTTTTCCTCATAATTTCAAACCAAACTTGTAGCTGTTGATAGTATTGCTACAAGCCAAACATTTTTACATTCCCAAGGAGTCTATATGAAATAGCATATAGTTTATTTTAACTCTTTTAATCTGCCAAAGAGGCGGTTGTTGTGAAGCATAAGTTTATGCAAAGCCACTTTGCGTCTCCACCTGAATATAACCCTGTGTGTAAAGGAAGCTTTTGTGTTTTCCTGTGTGTGTTTTACATGTCCCGCAACTTTACTTCTCCATCTGAATATAACCATGTGTGTAAAGGAGGCTTTTGTGTTTCCATTTGTATGTCCTACGTGTTCCAACTCTCCAGTGTATGTGAAGAAACTCACTCCAGAAAAACAGCCACCGCTCTTAATGCAAGGGCAGGTTTGGATTTTTTTCCCCCTCTTTCCAAATCTAGTTGCAGCATAGCTTGTAATTAAGTCCTTGCCATCATCTTGATAAACATACAAAAACAGTGCACACAAGACAACGGACAACAAATATGTGTTGCAATTTACTATGACAGCGGAACAATACAACTTCACTCCCATCTCGGACAAACTCCCCGCCCTTCCCTTGTTAGGAGTACCAGACAAGGCCTACAAGCGAGTGCCAGGTACCTTCAGTACCTGCCTCCTTAGGTGATGGACCACACATCTCTTTTCCACTCGCCCTCTTCTCTTATTGTAAACTGAACTCCAAAAAGGAGGATAGCTGAATAATCTTTGCTCTCACTTTGCCCTTTTCTCTGTAGTCATATAACAGTTCAGTTACACTCATGAGACATTGTTTGGGCAGACAGACAAATAGCTTTGGAATTAAAACAGTTTCTGCTTAATGCCCCAGGGTTTTATTCAATAAATATTTGGTGTGTCCAATAATTATTCAGGGTTGTATTGACATTTTCACTTATTGTGAAATTAATAACTCGAAAAGTTGCATAGCAGTTTTGCACATGTAACATGCTGCATAGAAGCCCCGTATCTTGGAATAATTGCATGAAACTACAAAGGACCAATAGTTATTTATTTGAAACCCGTTATCATGTACAGCTAGAATCAATGGTTATAAGATAGCAGCATGGACTAAGTGTAAGGGGTGCGTAACTGGTGGCAGGGAAGTCAAACGCAGGAGAGCAGAACTTGGTGAATAGCCGGAGCAGTTTAATATATAAAACTAACGGCATACAAAACAACAAACACATGGGTACAAAACCCGTACCGCACCAGTAACACATAGCATGAGTACTTACAAAATAAACAATTCCCGACAAGGACATGGGGGAAACAGAGGGAAAATATACAACATGTAATTAGGGAATTGAAACCAGGTGTGTGTGAAAACAAGACAAAACAAATGGAACATGAAAATGGATCGGCGATGGCTAGAAGACCAGTGACGTCGACCGCCGAACACCGCCCGAACAAGGAGAGGAACCGACTTCGGCAGAAGTTGTGACACTAAGGGCAACTTCATGTACAATCTTGCCTAAATATGCACATATTGAAAACATAAGCCTGCAATTTCCTCTGTTGTGGTATCATAATCATTAAGAGGTGACTGGTGCATCCTCACTCGTATATAAATGTAAGAAAATCAAATGTTATTAGTCACATACAGTGCAGTAGTATCTAACAATTCACGAACAATACACACAAGTCTAAAAGTAAAATAATGGCATTAAGAAATATCTAAATATTAGGATCAGCAATGTCAGAGTGGCATTGACCAAAATACAGTAGAATAGAATACAGTATATACATATGAAATTAGTAAAGCAATATGTAAACATTATTAAAGTGACTAGTGTTACATTATTAAAGTGACCAGTGATTCTATGTCTATGTATATGGGGCAGCAGGTTTGAGTAACCGGGTGGTAGCCGGCTAGTCTAATGGCCTTGACTTAGAACCTGTTTTTTAGTCTCTCTGTCCCAGCTTTGATGCACCTGTACTGACCTGCCAGGATGCTCTCAATCGTGCATTTGTAAACGTTTGCTGGCTTAGGGGCCAAGGAAAAAACCTTCAGCCTCCTGAGGTTGAAGAGGTGCTGTTGCAGCTTCTTCACCACACTGTCTGTGTGGGTGGACCATTTCAGATTTTCAGTGATGTGTACACCAAGGAACTTGAAGCTTTCTACCTTCTCCACTGCGGTCCCATCGATGTGGACAGAGACGTGCTCCCTCTGCTGATCAGCTACTTTGTTATATTGATGTTGAGGGAGATGTTATTTTCCTGGCACCACTCCGCCAGGGCCCTCACCTCCTCCCTGTAGGCTGTCTTGTCATTGTTGGTAATCAGGCCTACTACTTTTGTGTCATCTGCAAACTTGATGTTGGAGGCGTGCATGGCCACGCAGTCATGGGTGAACAGGTAGTACAGGAGAGGGCTGAGCACACACTCTTGTGGGGCTATTTACAGTCTGTTTCAACTTGTCAATTTTAAATTGTTTTCTAACAGTTTGAATTGAGGTGTGTTCCGCCTCCTCATTAATTCGCGTAGAACTAGGCCATTTCACTTTTGTGGACATTTAATTTTTTAGGCATTACTGACCTGGACAAACTTCCCCAAGCACCAATTGTTTCTGCAAATCAAGTCTGCAGAAATGTGCGCATCTCCAGTTAAAACAGGACCTGCACACACGTGTTCACATTTTCCGTCTGGTGCCCGCATCGCATTCATTGTAGTTTTCATTACTACATGATAATAACTTTGTAAATGTGTGCGTTTATATCAACTGCCTTATTACGTTAACCTGTTAGGGCTAGGGGGCAGTATTGACACGGCTGGATAAAAAACGTACCCGATTTAATCTGGTTACTACTCCTGCCCAGTAACTAGAATATGCATATAATTATTGGCTTTGGATAGAAAACACTCCAAAGTTTCTAAAACTGTTTGAATGGTGTCTGTGAGTATAACAGAACTCAAATGGCAGGTCAAAAGCTGAGAAGATTCTGCACAGGAAGTACCCTCTCTGACCATTTCTTGGCCTTCTTTGCCATCTCGATCCATTACAAAGGATCTCTGCTGTTACGTGACACTTCCTACGGCTCCAATGGGCTCTCAGAAGGCGGCAAAAAGCTGAATCGTGGCTTTGCAGGCTCTGGCTGAAAAAAAGTAGCGCGTTTGGGTAGTGGCTGGTTACAGTACTGTGAGACTCAGGCGCGTGCCCGCGTCGACCGAATGCTTTGTTTTCTTTCCTCTGTTTACCTAAACGGAGATTCCCGGTCGGAATATTATCGCTTTTTTACGAGAAAAATGGCATAAAAATGGATTTTAAACAGCGGTTGACATGCTTCGAAGTACGGTAATGGAATATTTAGAATTTTTTAGTCACGAATTGCGCCATGCTCGCGACCCTGATTTACCATTTCGGATAGTGTCTGGAACGCACGAACAAAACGCCGCTATTTGGATATAACGATGGATTATTTTGGACCAAACCAACATTTGTTATTGAAGTAGCAGTCCTGGGAGTGCATTCTGACGAAGACAACAAAGGTAATCAAACTTTTGTAATAGTAAATCTGACTTTGGTCAGGGCTAAACTTGGTGGGTGTCTAAATGGCTAGCCGTGATGGCTGGGCTATCTACTGAGAATATTGCAAAATGTGCTTTCACCGAAAAGCTATTTTAAAATCGGACACCTCGATTGCACAAAGGAGTTCTGTATCTATAATTCTTAAAATAATTGTTATGTTTTTTGTGAACGTTTATCGTGAGTAATTTAGTGAATTGTTAGTAAATTCCCCGGAAGTTTGCGGGGGTATGCTAGTTCTGAACGTCACATGCTAATGTAAAAAGCTGGTTTTTGATATAAATATGAACTTGATTGAACAAAACATGCATGTATTGTGTAACATAATGTCCTAGGTGTGTCATCTGATGAAGATCATCAAAGGTTAGTGCTGCATTTAGCTGTCTCCTGGGTTTTTGTGACATTATATGCTAGCTTGAAAAATGGGTGTCTGATTATTTCTGGCTGGGTACTCTGCTGACATAATCTAATGTTTTGCTTTCGTTGTAAAGCCTTTTTGAAATTGGACAGTGTGGTTAGATTAACGAGAGTCTTGTCTTTAAAATGATGTAAAATAGTGATATGTTTGAGAAATTGAAGTAATAGCATTTCTAAGGTATTTGAAAATCGCGCCACGGGATTCAACTGGCTGTTGCGTAGGTGGGACGAATTCGTCCCGCCTAGCCCAGAGAGGTTAACCTCTTGACGGTCGCCTAGGATAGGGGGCGCTACAGCGATTTTTGAAAAGAATGTGTGCCCATTTTAAACGGCCTCCTATTCAAACTCAGAAGCTAGGATATGCATATAATTAATACTTGTGGATAGAAAACACCATAAAGTTTCTAAAACTGTTTGAATGGTGTCTGTGAGTATAACAGAACTCATATGGCAGTCAAAACCCCGAGACCGATCGTAACAGGATGTGGAATTCTGAATTGCGGACTCAACTTCAGCACCTTGCCTATAAATCACACCGTGAGCAATGGTTCATTGAGCACTTCCTATTGCTTCCACTAGATGTCCCCAGTCTTTACAAAGTGATTTGAGCCTTCTACTGTGAAAACTGAATGAATGAGACGCAGTGGAACGTGGTCACACGGAGAGGGCCATCACCATTATGACGCCGTCGCCCCTGGCTACCCTCCCCTTTCGAAACGTTTTGAAACACAATGCAATCGTCCCCCTTGAATCTTATTGGAGCTCTGGTTGAAAAAGGCCCTAAAGCTTTATGTTATACAACGTTTGACATGTTTGAACGAACCTAAAAAAAATTTAAATCCATTTTGTTGAGAGAGAAGTCCCGCAGCCGACGGAAGTTTTGGAGCAGCCTTCAGAACGAACTAACAAGAACAAGCTATTGGGACGTAAAGGATTAACTTTTTAGAACGAAAATACATTTGTTGTGGACCTGGGATTCCTGGAAGTGCTTTCTGATAAAGATAATCAAAGGTAAGGGATTATTGACAAGAGTAGATTTGATATGCGATTGTTCCAAGATGGCGCTGACCTGTAACGGTAGCCTATTTTTCTGAGTATCGCATCCCCTTTTATCGCAAAGTGTGATTACCCAGTAAAGTTATTTTTAAATCTGGCATTACAGGTGCTTTCAAGAGATATTCATCTATAAATCTTAGAATGACAATATTACATTTTAAAAATGTTTTCGAATAGTAATTTAGTAAATTGTAGCGCTCTTTCACCGGATGCATTTGAGGGAAAATAGTTAGTCAACGTCACGCGCCGATGTAAAATGCTGTTTTTATATATAAATATGAACTTTATCGAACAAAAGAATGCATGTATTGTGTAACATGATGTCCTAGGTGTGTCATCTGATGAAGACTGTCAAAGGTTAGTGCTGCATTTAGCTGTTTTTTGGTTATTTGTGATGCATGTGGTTGGTCGGAAAATGGCTATGTGGCTACTTTTACGATATACTCCTCTAACATAATCTAATGTTTTGATTTTGCTGTAAAGCCTTTTTGAAATCGGACAACGTGGTTCGATTCAGGAGAGGTGTATCTATAAAACGATATAACATAGTCCTATATTTAAAAAAAAAAGATAACATTTTGTTATGCTAATGGCGATAGGATTTTTCGCTGGATGACGGAGCCCGACCAGGGGTTAAAATAGTTTCTGTATGCTGTGTTATGTCCTTTCTACGGTAGCTCACTGTATGTATGGAGTATAATATAATTGTGTGTATTCCTTATAACCGTGGACACGCAAGATAACGTTACTAATTTCATATAACCTTTACGGTGTTATATTCAGTCGTGCTTATGTAGCTAGCTACATTCTCCTATTAGCTCAGTAAAACAATGCTAATTGTGTCAGAGAAGTATTAGCGTGTGTTATATTTTGAAGCTACTCTGGCCTTATGACAATGGTTTGTTTTCATTTGGCCTATTTAGCAAAGCACTGTTTTGCCCTGCCCTGCCCTTGTGGAGCTCAACAGATACTGTTTCTCGCTGTTATAACTCATATTTGTGATTTTGTCAATGCAATACATTGTTTTTACAGCAGTGTTATTATGTTACTTCTTTGTAATATTGTTTTATTGCTATATCCTGATATTGTATTCAAATTACTAATAATTCCTCTTTATTCTGTACTTTCAGAAACCACACAAACAAAAAGTATTTGCCAATATCATAACTGGAACTGGAGCTGAAGATTGAGGACAGCTTTGATATGCTAGCATACGCTCCTTAACATTTTTACTGGATGAAAACGCAGCAAGAAAACACATAGGCCAATAGGTAATAGTCATCTATTTTATTGAAGTATTGGTGATGGTTGAACAACAAGAAAAAATACTTGTTTTACTCGAGGAATAAAAACAGAATATGCATAACCCATATTTCATACTTATGTAGTGATTGAACAACAAATGCAATTCTACCCCCCACCTCTAAAGGCATAATATCATGGCAGGTCACCAGTCAAGTCACGTGTCAGGTCAGTCAGTCAGTAATTGCTGCAAATGTGCTCAATAGTGCTTGAGCATATGATACTCCCCAAAGCATGGTGAAACACATAGAGCTGTGTCACAAGCTAAACACATGTACTTTGTCAACCTCTTCTGCTTCCTTCTCCTGGTGCCAGACAGGCAGACTTTGCAGTGCCTCCGTGTGCGACTACCTTGAGCAGCAGTTTGAGGGACTTCGCAGGGAAAATGCCATGCAGTGAGGCGTAGGGGATTGTCTGCAGCAGGACAGCCCCCAGTGGATGGGCGCTGAGGGGTTGGAGAGCAGATGCTGGAAGAGTGTGGGACTGCTGTATCAATTGTCCACATACAAAGTGTGTCCCTTGCCGAGATGAGGAGCCAGCATGGTCATCACCATGGACCCGGACACCCCAAGCCCCTGATAATGTTGGATGTCAGTGGTGGACCCTGTGTAGACTAAAATGTCCTGGACAAATCCTGTCTTCAGGTCACACATGACAAAGAACTTGACCCCAAACCTGTGCCTTTTGGAGGGAATATATTGACGGAATGTCAGCCTACCCCTCCATAACATCAGGGACTCATCAATGCATAGGTCCTTGTATGGCACAAAGACCCGACCAAATGCTGATGTCAGGCTGATAAGAACATTTCATATTTTTTGTAACAGGTCATTTAGGATGGCAGTAGCATTGATGACGAAATGCACGCATCGCAGCATAACTAAGAAGCAGTCTTGGAAAAAGAGGGTGGCAAAGAAGGGAGTTGCAAACATAGGATCTGTGCTCCAGTATTCTCTCAGGGAGTTCTTCTTTACTATTCCCATGAGAAGGACAGTGGTCACCCATTTAGCAAGTTCCCTCTCACTCTTGGCTCTCTCTTATCCTGTAGCTCCAAGGCCTATCGATTGGTCTCCACTACTATGTCTCCCACCAGCTCCTCTGTCAGAAACAGCTTGAAGCACTCTGACTCAGAGGGAAATAGTAAGGGGCTTTTCTCTCCAGACTGGGACGCATCAAAGCAAACAGCAGGGCCAGGAGGGGTGAACTGGCTGGCGGCCTTCCAGCTACCACAGAACTCAAGTATTGCATCCACTGTCGGTCTGCCTCCATCACCAGCAGCATCTTCAAAGAGACCTGGGACTTCGTCAATGGACAAGGGGTCCTCAGATTCAGGGTTCTCAATGGCTACAAGGTTGGGGGGCAGCTCCTCTGTCACTGTCACTGTCAGAATCCGATTCCTGACTTTAATACTCAGACTCATGCATTTGTGAGTTGTCTCCTTTTGGAAGACATTGCTAATGCTACAGCTTAGCTCACTAGCTATATACATGAACAACAACACTGAATGCCACTTGTATTAATAAATCACTATCAGAAAATGTTTTGTGTGGTAATTATTTATTTATTTACTCTTTTATTCACATGTTTTCATGTACTGGTGACAAATCATGCTTTCCGATTATTGCATAGATTGTAATGGACACATTATGTGTGTAAAATACTTTTTTGAAGGTTGTGCTGATTATGATGAGCTAAGCTAATTCCAGCTATGTGTAGAGCCATGTTTGTTGATTTATAATTAATTCTGGGTTTGTCGAACCAAGGATGTTATAACAAAATGAGGTGAGGGAGGCAGTATTTGCACGGCCAGATAAAAAATGTACCCGATTTAATCTGGTTACTACTCCTGCCCAGAAACTACAATATGCATATAATTAGTAGATTTGGATAGAAAACACTCTAAAGTTTCTAAAACTGTTTGAATGGTGTCTGTGAGTATAACAGAACTCATGTGGCAGGCCAAAACCTGAGAAGATTCCATACAGGGAGTGCCCTCTCTGACCATTTCTTGTGCTTCTGTGGCATCTCTGTCGAAAATACAGGATCTCTGCTGTAACGTGGCAATTTCTAAGGCTCCCATAGGCTCTCTGAAGGCGCCAGAACGTGGAATGAGATCTCTGCTGTCTCTGGGCTAGGTACAGGAGCGCTGTTTGTGAGTGGTCAGGCTGGTTGCTCAGAGACAGGAGATGCGCAGAGAAGTGGCCATGTTTTTCTTTCAGCCTTTGAACAAAAACAACATCGCCCGGTTGGAATATTATCGCTATTTTACGAGACAAATATTATAAAAATTGATTTTAAACAGCGTTTGTCATGCTTCGAAGTACGGTAATGGAATATTTTGACATTTTCTGTCACGACATGCAACCGCGCGTCACCGTTCGGATAGGGACCTGAACGCACGGACAAAACAGAGGATATTTGAACATAACTATGGATTATTTTGAACCAAAACAACATTTGTGGTTGAAGTAGAAGTACTGGGAGTGCATTCTGACGAAGAACAGCAAAGGTAATCCAATTTTTCTTATAGTAATTCTGAGTTTAGTGAATGCCAAACTTGGTGGGTGTCAAATTAGCTAGCCTGTGATGGCGAGCTATCTACTCAGGATATTGCAAAATGTGCTTTTGCCGAAAAGCTATTTTAAAATCGGACTCCGCGATTGCATAAAGGAGTTCTGTATCTATAATTCTTTAAATAATTGTTATGTATTTTGTAAACGATTATCAAGAGTAATTTAGTAAATTCACCGGAAGTTTTCGGTGTGTTTGCTAGTTCTGAACGTCACATGCTAATGTAAAAAGCTGTTTTTTGATATAAATATGAACTTGATTGAACAAAACATGCATGTATTGTATAACATAATGTCCTAGGAGTGTCATCTGATGAAGATCATCAAAGGTTAGTGCTGCATTTAGCTGTGGTTTGGGTTTTTGTGTCATATATGCTAGCTTGAAAAATGGCTGTGTGATTATTTCTGACTGGGTACTCTCCTAACATAATCTAATGTTTTGCTTTCGCTGTAAAGCCTTTTTGAAATCAGACAATGTGGTTAGATTAACGAGAGTCTTGTCTTTAAAATTGTGTAAAATTGTCATCTGTTTGAGAAATTGAAGTTATAGCATTTTTAAGGTTTTTGTATTTCGCGCCACTCGATTCCACTGGCTGTTGACTGGGTGGGACGATTTCGTCCCACATACCCGAGAGAGGTTAATAGTCATAGACGGAACAACATGCCATATACACTTCCAGATGAACTCAGTCACCATGTCTGTGTGTACATCAATGTTATTCTCAAAGGCTACCTGGAACATATCCCAGTCCGCATGATCAAAATAATCTTGAATCATGAATTCCGATTGGCCAGACCAGCGTTGAATAGACCTTACCACAGGTACTTCCTTTGTAAGTTTCTGCCTCTAGGAAGATTTGCCGAATGGAGGGCGGGCCTTGTTGGCATCCCGGAAGGGGGAGTAGCATGTGGTCAAGTGTTTTTCCAGCGCGAGTACTACAGTCAATGTGTTGATAGAACTTCGGTAACGTTTTCCTCAAATTTGCTTTGTTAAAATCCCCAGCGACAATAAATGCAACCTCAGGATATGTGGGTTCCAGTTTGCACAAAGTCCAGTGTTGTTTCTTGAGGGCTGTCGTGGTATCGGTTTCAGGGGGAATAGACACGGCTGTGACTATAACCGAAGAGAATTCTCCTGGGAGGTAAGACGGTCGGCATTTGATGATGAGGTATTCTAGGTCGGGCGAACAAAAGGACTTGAGTTTCTGTACGTTATCACAATCACACCATGAGTAGTTAACCTGTTGGGGATAGGGGGCAGTATTTGCACGGCCGGATAAAAAACGTACCCGATTTAATCTGGTTACTACTCCTGCCCAGTAACTAGAATATGCATATAATTAGTAGAGTTGGATAGAAAACACCCTAAAGATTCTAAAACTGTTTGAATGGTGTCTGTCAGTATAACATAACTCATTTGGCAGGCCAAAACCTGAGAAGATTCCAAACAGGAAGCGCTCTCTCTGACCATTTCATGGCCTTCTTGATCATCTCTAACCAAAACAGGGGATCTCTGGCATAACGTTACATTTTCTAACGCTCCCATAGGCTCTCAGAACGCGCCAGAAAGATCAATGGTGGCTTTGCAGGCCCTAGCTGAAAAACATTAGCGCATTTTGATAATGGTCGATCTGAGGACAATGAGACTGGAGGCACGTGCACGAGCCGACACCATGTTTACTTTCTCTCTCTTTGAACGAAAACAACGACTCCCGGTCGGAATATTATCGCATTTTTTACGAGAAAAATTGATTTTAAACAGCGGTTGACATGCTTCGAAGTACGGTAATGGAATATTTAGATTTTTTTTTTCACGAAACGCGTCGGGCGCGTCACCCTTCTTTACCCTTCGGATAGTGTCTTGAACGCACAAACAAAACGGCGCTATTTGGATATAACTATGGATTATTTGGGACCAAACCAACATTTGTTATTGAAGTAGACGCGCGTTATTCAAATACCTTAGAAATGCTATTACTTCAATTTCTCAAACATATGACTATTTTACAGCATTTTAAAGACAAGACTCTCGTTAATCTAACCACACTGTCCGATTTCAAAAAGGCTTTACAACGAAAGCAAAACATTAGATTATGTCAGCAGAGTACCCAGCCAGAAATAATCAGACACCCATTTTTCAAGCTAGCATATAATGTCACATAAACCCAAACCACAGCTAAATGCAGCACTAACCTTTGATGATCTTCATCAGATGACAATCTTAGGACATTATGTTATACAATACATGCATGTCTGTTCAATCAAGTTCATATTTATATCAAAAACCAGCTTTTTACATTAGCAGGTGACTAGCATGTGACTAGCATTCCCACCGAACACTTCCGGTGAATTTACTAAATTACTCACGATAAACGTTCACAAAAAACATAACAATTATTTTAAGAATTCTAGATACAGAACTCCTCTATGCACTCGATATGTCCGATTTTAAAATAGCTTTTCGGTGAAAGCACATTTTGCAATATTCTAAGTAGATAGCCCGGCATCACAGGGCTAGCTATTTAGACACCCAGCAAGTTTAGCATTCACCAAAGTCAGATTTACTATAAGAAAAATGGTCGCCAGGTGTACGGTGTTTCCTCCGACACATTGGTGTGGCTGGCTTCGTGGTTAAGCGGTCATTATGTCAAGACGCAGGGCGGCTTGGTTGGGTCGTGTTTCGGAAGGACGTACGACATGTTTTCATTTTCAAAAAATACATGTTTTCATAAAAAAAATATATTTTGATGAGTAAATTTGTTTCGTTTTGTCCTTCTACCAGATTATATAGTCCGGTCAAAAGCCAGTCGTTAGTTCTTAGATTCTGAAGTTGCTATTCAAGCAGGCTGGTCTTCTGCTCTATTGGGATGGATGCTAGCTAAGCGGACTGGTTGAACATTCTAAGCTAAAAAGATTGTTATGCGACTGGATACTTCTCCTTTGCTAGCTAGCCAACTAAAGCTAACACACAAGCACAACAAGCAACTGAAATGACAGCAAACTATGTGCATTTTCATTGGTTTTACCTTTGTCTCATTGCAATGTCATTGGCTATATTCATTATAATGATCCTAATAAATTAATTCGCCTGGCTCAGAGAAGCTGTCAGTCTTGTTCGGACACGGTGGAGATCAAACAAAACAAAAAAAACAACATTGTTGCACAGGTCGGAGAGTCAGGTTTAATATGGGCAGGAATAGTCATAATAAACATTCATAAAAAATACAAGTGTTATACATCGGCTTAAAGATGAACTTCTTGTTCATCCAGCCGCTTTGTCAGATTTCAAAAAGGCTTTACGGCAAAAGCATACCATTCGATTATCTGAGGAAAGCTCCCCGCTTACAAAAGCATACAAACATTTTACAACCAAGTAAAGGAATTACAAAAGTCAGAAATAGCGATAAAATGAATCACTTACCGTTGATGATCTTCATATGTTTGCAGTCACAAGAGTCCGTGTTACACAATAAATGTTTGTTTTGTTCGATAAAGTCCCTCTTTATGTCCCAAAAACTCTGTTTTGTTGGCGCATTTTGTTCAGTAATCCACTGGCTCAAAGACGGTCACGACATGCTGACAAATACATCCTAATAGTACCGGTAAAGTTCGTCAAAACATGTCAAATGATGTTTATAATTAATCCTCAGGTTGTCTATTGTCTAAATAATGGATAATATTTCAACCGGACAATAGCGTCTTCAATAGAAAGGAAAAACAACGAACGCCGAGCAATCAGTCACACGCACAAACAGCTCTGGTTCATTCTAGAGTCCACTGAAAGAATGGTCTCATTCTTCCTCACTTTTCAGAATACAAGCCTGAAACAATGTCTAAAGACTGTTGACATCTAGTGGAAGCCATAGGAACTGCAATCTAGGTCCTAACCCAACAGATACTGTAGAAAAGTACCCACATCAAAAATATCCCACTACTTGGATGGATTTTTGCCTGCCATATCAGTTCTGTTATACTCACAGACATTATTTTAACAGTTTTGGAAGCTTTAGAGTGTTTTCTATCCAATACTACCATGCATATGCATATTCTAGCTTCTGGGCCTGAGTAACAGGAAGATTACATTGGGCATCATCCAAAATTCAAAATACTGCCCCCTACCCAAGAGAGGTTAAACAAATCCCTACTGTTGCAAACCAAATGCTAGAAGCATGGGGAAATAATGTGTAGAGATTAAGTTTATGTTTATGAATTAAGTTTATGAATTGCCTGGCTGGATTGAGACAGTGCATGTGCATTGATAATTAAAATGGAACTGTTAACAGGCATTACCCAGGGACTGTCGTGAATAACTCCCTGCTATCAATCAATTAGCATCCAGGATCGAAACAACCCATTTTATAAATGACAATAACAGCATTCTCTTTTGGATTCATCCTCTACTTGGGAGCTACTATAATAGTCTCCAGATCATAGATGTTACTGATGTTATAGTCTGGTATGTTCCTGTTGAGGCAAAAACAACCAATTACTCATGAGAGTGGAGATTGCTGCTAGTCAAACTCGAGGAGACTATGGTACTGTAGCCAGTGCAGAAATGTTCCATCATTAAAAATGGATTAGCAGAGCAGTAGTAATTCAACTTTTTTATGATCACTAAGTGTGGAATTCAGGCCAGACCACTGGTTTACAGGGCTGAAACGCCGTAGGTCCCACAACTCTCTTCGGACAGGGTGACTGGAGAGTTAGCAGTTCTATCCAAAAACCTTCCACAGTTCAGATGTCTGTGTCCCAGCCCATGGGAGGCTGCACATGATGTCTCTCTTGTATGTGCTTTGACATTTTTATATCTACCTCTGGAAATGCAACCTCTCCACGGTAAATTAATGTCTTTCAGAGAGTGATGCTGAGCTGAATTCTTGTTTTTCACCAACAGGTACCTATAAAGGTATATATACACACATAAGTTATGTCTGACTTTTATAAAATGTTCGAGTGCGAGGCAGGCAAAAACACATAAATATAATCTATACTTTACATCACATTAATGGGGATCTTGCTTGGCTCAGTGTGCCTCACGAGGTATCCTCTACAAACCCATTTACCAAACATTTAATCCAAACTCGTCAAATAAGAGGAACTGGTCAGTCAACAATTATATTTTCACCCTGGCAACTCTGTAGGAAGATCTACCATATGAACAAAATGTAGGTAATCCTGAATAACACAGTAATTCAGATGATGATAGATGTACAGTATGAATGCAAATTAGATTCCATTACTAAATAAACAGAAACTGTTTAACCTTCAATTAAATCTAATGTGAAGATGATTTTGCTGTCCAATGTGAAGGATCTCTCTCATATGCAATGCAGGCACAAACTAGCATTGCAAAACAGTTACACAGAAAACCTTACAGTGGCAATCTGCAGTTTAAACAACAACAAAGTGGTCACTCCGCCATTGTTTTGGTAATAACCCGAGGGGGCTGAAGAAATGTAAACTCTCAAATTCATTGACAGAGCTCTGGATGCAGGGACTCACCATCTATGACATGACAATTGTAGTATGACATTGGTACGACAGTTTAACTAAACTCATGAGGCTTATACTTCAAGAATCAATGGGTATATATCATGAATATAAAAGTCCAGGAATAAATGTACCAATCCCAGATTGACCCTTTAAACTTACATTAGTGGTAGCTATCAGAACAGGTGGTGGACAACATGATAAAGTATGGTATGGCTGATCATCTCCAAAGGGTCCCAAATAAGTAACAAGCCTCAACATGTCTGCACACAACACAGGCTCAGGCATGTCAAAAATACTATGCCAGTTGCTGGTGTATACATATATCTAATTTATGGGTGAGATCAAGTCAGGTTGAGGTTATGAAATTGGGTATAACTGTAAGTAATAAAAGTTAGTCTAAGGTAATAAAAGAGTTGACCCCAAAGCCCTGGGAAAAACTTTACTAGATGCCTTACCTTTTAAGAGGGATACAATAGCATTGTATGGCCAGAGGTAGCAGAGCGAGTAAGGGTTTGTCGTCGGTGAAGAGGCAGGGCACTTTGATCCCTGAAATTCCATATATTTTCCTTTGTTGATGACAGAAGTCCTTAAATGATTTTCAGTCAGAGTACCAGCATCGGAATCCCCTGACAGGCAACCATAACACACTCTCTCTCTCTCTCTCTCTTTCGTTCTTTCTTTCTTTCTTTCTTTCTTTCTTTCTTTCTTTCTTTCTTTCTTTCTTTCTTTCTTTCTTTCTTTCTTTCTTTCTTTCTTTCTTTCTTTCTTTCTTTCTTTCTTTCTATGCACATACACCCAAAAAATGTACACATATACAAATGAACACCCACGCAATAACACAATCCCACACAATCATCATAGGAATGATCCTTCATTTTAGGCCCCAGAATGCCTCATGAAATCAGATTCCCCTCCTTTGAAGTCTTGAGCCCATAATACCTACATGTGAAAATGTTGTTTTCCCTGTGCACTCAGAGCTGACAACAGACTCACCTCCATCACTGGCGCAAGAACTTCACTCCCATATATGACAACACCAAAGCCTGTGTATGCATCCCAAATGACACCCTATTCCCTACATTTGACTAGAGCCATGTGGGGTGCCATTTGGGACACAAACCATGTTACCTCACAGACGTCCACCCCACACATCCTGTTTGTGGCAGCATCCTCCATTGTTCATCTGTATCTACCTGAGCAGGTACACACTTTTATCACTCCCCACAATTTTCTTTCCATTCCTACGATTGTTATGAAGTTAACTGCCACAAGTATAAACCACCGTCTCAAGGCACACTAAAGGATCTTGGATGTACTGTTTTTGTTTTGTTACCATTGTTCTAATACTTTGTTGCTCCTTTGTGTCTATCTTAGGAAGCCGGAGAGGGGGAGGATGGAGGAAGAAGGGGAAGATGGAAAATATGCTGATACATGCCCAAGATAGAGAAGATGTATTAATAAAAAGAGGAAACAGTTCACTGCTGTTCATTGATCATCCCAAACTATTCTCAAAGGAGTGCAAAGGAAATGGTCATGTATTTGTGTATTGTGTCCAAGTGGTATGGGATGGGTTAAATAGACTAGAGGGACATGGGGAGTGGAGAGCCTTGCTAACGACAAAGAGAAGAAGGTACGTTGAAGGGACCAACACCCTGACTGATGTCACCCTAAGGAAGTCCTTTGAAGAGGATGGGGGCACAGAGACATCCAGGCAGTACAATGTGGTGTTGTGCACTCACAGCATCTTCAGGAGATGACTCTATCGCCTCGGGGAAAGAGGCACCACAATGCAGGATGGTTGTGATCACATTGTTTTGAGGATGCCCCCCATTCCCATCTGACATAGCTGGGAAAATAAAATGAAGGTAAACAAATGACTTAATTTAGCTTACCTGATCTTATATCTAGAAGATTCACAGGGTCACTGTTTCGGCAATCATGGGGTGGGTGATGGTTAATGGATAATCAACTGTCAACTTTGCATCTAAAGGTTGTGAAAAAAAGGCACATAGAATAATGTTTGGTCATATTTAAACTGATGGGACAGACATTGTAGCCTTGGGGCCTTGGGCAATGTAAGGAATCACAAGTGTTACAACGGTTGGCAATAGGGTGAGACTGCCATCCAGTGGAGAAAATGAGGCACATCAAATTACATTTTATAATCAGAACTGGTATTCTCTACCCCCCACCTCCTCCCCCCTCCCCTCTCTCTCTTATTTTTTTGGTTTGGCCAGGCCAAGTTGGCCATATGGCTAACAAGCAAGAGCCGGGTCAGAGGGAGTGGGGGCAACGTACCCGGTCCTATTATATAAAGGGATGTTCTCTGCGCGCCTTAGGGTTGAATTTGAATTTTATAAAACGATTAACAGTGTGCTGATGTTTCAGGAGGTACATTTTAGACATTTTTACATTTTAGTCATTTAGCAGACGCTCTTATCCAGAGCGACTTACAAATTGGTGCATTCACCTATAATATCCAGTGGAACAACCACTTTACAATAGTGCATCTAAATCAGGTATGGGGGCTAAGGGGTACAGCTGGAGAGGATGGGTTGGATGTAATGCGGTGCTGGATTGTGTATTGTTTTCTATTGTACTGTGTTGTTGTGTACTGTGTAATGTGATTGTGTTGTGGTTGTGGTGGCATGGGATACTTTTTTTATGGGTGTGTGTGTGGGGGGGGGTGTAATGAGGATGTTTCACTAAAGTAAGACAAAAAGTCAAAGTCTCTCCCTCCCGGTTAACATGTTGATTAGTCTCCTGCATTCCTGTTGTGTGATGATAACTTCAGATATCACTTTCAAAGAAGTCCCACCACTCTCTATGAGAGAACTAGACTAGGGGCTCTATTCAATCTGTATCGCTGAAGCGTTACAGATAGCGTGCTAGAAATATAAAGGTAATTTCCTATTGAGCCGACATCTGCAGCATTTACCTTGAATAGATCTTACTATATTATCAGATACCAATCTTCCTCTGCGAACAAGTGGTTGATTTTGGACATTTTTGCAACATCTCAGGATGTAGAGGAGGAAAGCGGTGAAACAGGTATATTCATTATATAACCTTATCATTTAATGTACTTGTCAGTTTAAGGGCACCAGTTTGGGAAATCATTTGTATTATATAGCAGACTGGGCTAGGCACCTCGAGGGGGTAAAAGGGGGCATTGCACCCTGTCATGACGTGGCCCTCTTTGGGGATAGCGAGTACCATCCCCCCACTCTCTACCATCCCCCTCTCTCTCTCCCCCACCCAGGTTCTGTTATTGCAGGTCATAAATTCCTCGAGAAGTCTCTCTCCTCATGGCCAGGCAGTATAGAGAGAGAAGGTTTCAGAGGAGAACAAAGGAACCTCTTCTCCATCATAGAACTTGAGAACTGAACAATGTCCATGTTTTGGAGAATGTGTACATGGTCGGGGGAGAATCCAGCTACGACCGGTCCATTTCGTTTAATGTTTGTGAAACTCATGAGAGACTATGCAGCCACATTACCATAACTCTGTTTATAGAAGAGTCTCAGTTCTGAGGCTTGCATCTAATTGTTGTATGAGTGAGCTGGAGTGAGTAGTCGTGCTGTACTTCGCTCCGCAGGTAATATTACATTTCATTACATTACAACGGAACGATTTGATTAGTGTAATGTTAGCTAGCTACATAGTTGTCTTTGCTGTCTTCGTATCAAAGATAAAGGTGTAGTTTAGAGAAACTATCTAGGTTAGCTAGCCAGCTATATTCGTTTGCAGCGACGCCATTTTCCAAACAAAGTCAACACCACAGCCACTGCTAGCTAGCCAACTTTACCAACTAGCAGTACTGTAGAAACGAAATACATTACAACGGAACGATTTGATTAGTGTAATGTTAGCTAGCTACATAGTTGTCTTTGTATAAAAGATAAAGGTGTAGTACAGAGAAACTATCGAGGTTAGCTAGCCAGCTGCATTTTCAAACAAAGTCAACAACGCAGCCACTGCTAGCTAGCCAACTTTACCTGCTAACAGTACTGTATCATTATAGTCAATAACATTTTTGCAATGTAAGCTTAACTTTCTGAACATTCGAGATGTTTAGTCCACTTGTGTAGCTAGGAGGACTGACTTTGGGTTAGCTAGCCAACATTTAATTACTTCTGAGTTATGAAAGGAACTAGACATGGACACGAATGATCTATTGGTAGTTTGTTGTAACCAAGTATTGGTGCTAACGTGTGTTATTGGATGCTAGCATGCTAGTTAGCTACGGCGTCATAGGATACGGTGCACTGGGTGGGTTTCACGGAAGAATACTGTACCAAGTTATCTAGCTGAATAAACTAAGTTTGAGCCTATTCCTGGAAACATTGAACCACTGTAGTTTACATCAATTATAATTTCTAAAGTGGAAGTTGGAAGAGTTATATTTGAGTGTTTCAGTGAAAGGTTAGTGAGGGAGGCCCTGCTCTCTCGCTTCCCCATTGTATAGTTCATTTTCATTCC
This sequence comes from Salmo salar, assembly GCF_905237065.1. Lineage (NCBI taxonomy): Eukaryota > Metazoa > Chordata > Actinopteri > Salmoniformes > Salmonidae > Salmo > Salmo salar. The sequence goes on along the minus strand of NC_059459.1, from coordinate 1,567,537 downwards.
AATCTCCTTTGCATTAGCGTAGCCTCTCCTGTAGCCTGCCAACTATGTGTCTGTCTATCCCTGTTATCTTCTCTCTGCACAGGCCACACAAAAGCTTCACACCGCGTGGCTGCTGCCACTCTAACCTGGTGGTCCCAGCGCGCACGACCCACATGGAGTTCCAGGTCTCCGGCAGCCTCTGGAACTGCCGGTCTGCGGCCAACATGCTACCCTCCAGTCCCTCAACTTCTTGGCGCTGACGGAAACATGGATTACCACAGAAAACACTGCTACTCCTACTGCTCTCTCCTCGTCTGACCACGTGTTCTCGCATACCCCGAGAGCATCTGGTCAGTGGGGTGGTGGCACTGGAATCCTCATCTCTTCCAAGTGGACATTCTCTCTTTCTCCCATGACCCATCTGTCTATCTCCTCCTTTGAATTCCATGCTGTCACAGTCACTAGCCCATTCAAGCTTAACCTGTTGGGGATAGGGGGCAGTATTTGCACGGCTGGATAAAAAACGTACCCGATTTAATCTGGTTACTACTCCTGCCCAGTAACTAGAATATGCATATAATTATTGGCTTTGGATAGAAAACACCCTAAAGTTTCTAAAACTGTTTGAATGGTGTCTGTGAGTATAACAGAACTCCTACGGCAGGCCAAAACCTGAGAAGATTTCAAGCAGGAAGTGGCCTGTCTGAGAAGTAGTGTTTCATCTTGGCTCTTTTTATTGAAGACTCAGGATCTGTGCAATAACGTGACACTTCCTACGTCTTCCATAGGGTCACGAATTGCGCCATGCTCGTCACCCTTATTTAGCCTTTAGGATAGTGTCTAGAACGCACGAACAAAACGCAGCTGTTTGGATAGAACGATGGATTATTTTGGACCAAACCAACATTTGTTATTGAAGTAGAAGTCCTGGGAGTGCATTCTGACGAAGACAACAAAGGTAATAACATTTTTCTTATAGTAAATCTGACTTTGATGAGTGCTAAACCTGCTGGGTGTCTAAATAGCTAGCCCTGTGATGCCGGGCTATCTACTGAGAATATTGCAAAATGTGCTTTCACCGAAAAGCTATTTTAAAATCGGACATATCGAGTGCATAGAGGAGTTCTGTATCTATAATTCTTAAAATAATTGTTATGCTTTTTGTGAACGTTTATCGTGAGTAATTTAGTAAATTCACCGGCAGTGTTCGGTGGGAATGCTAGTCACATGCTAGTCACATGCTAATGTAAAAATCTGGTTTTTGAGATAAATATGAACTTGATTGAACAAAACATGCATGTATTGTATAACATAATGTCCTAGGGTTGTCATCTGATGAAGATCATCAAAGGTTAGTGCTACATTTAGCTGTGGTTTGGGTTTATGTGACATTATATGCTAGCTTGAAAAATGGGTGTCTGATTATTTCTGGCTGGGTACAGAGTTTTTGGAAAAAGTGGTCACATAAAAAACTGAGGGAGATTTTACTGGAATTCTGTTAGCAAACTTTGCATTTGCACAGTTCTTCCAGAAAATCTGTTTTTGTAAATAGTTCAGTGTAAACTGTTATACAGTGGCTTGCGAAAGTATTCACCCCCTAGGCATTATTCCTATTTTGTTGACTTACAACCTGGAATTAAAATATATTGTTGGGGGGTTTGTATCATTTGATTTACACAACATGCCTACCACTTTGAAGAAGCAAAATATTGTTTATTGTGAAACAAACAAGAAATAAGAAGAAAAAAAAAGAAGTTGAGCGCGCATAACTATTCACCCCCCCAAAGTCAATACTCTGTGAGCTACCTTTTGCAGCATTTACAGCTGCACGTCTCTTTGGGTATGTCTCTATAAGCTTGGCACATCTAGCCACTGGGATTTTTGCCCATTCTTCAAGGCAAAACTGCTCCAGCTCCTTCAAGTTGGATGGGTTCCGCTGGTGTACAGCAATCTTTAAGTCATACCCGAGATTCTCAATTGGATTGAGGTCTGGGCTTTGACTAGGCCATTCAAAGACATTTAAAAGTTTCCCCTTAAACCACTTGAGTGTTGCTTTTGCAGAATGCTTAAGGTTATTGCCCTGCTGGAAGGTGAACCTCCATCCCTGTCTCAAATCTCTGGAAGACTGAAACAGGTTTCCCTAGAGAATTTCCATGTACATAGCACCATCCATCATTCACTCAATTCTGACCAGTTTCCCAGTCCCCGCCGATTATGGTGCCACCACCATACTTCACTGTGGGAATGGTATGCTCAGGGTGATGAGAGGTGTTGGGTTTGCGCCAAAAAGCAACATTTTAGTCTCATCTGACTAGAGTACCTTCTTCCATATGTTTGGGGAGTCTCCCACGCCAAAATTACAATCTTTGTCCCCATGTGCAGTTGCAAACCGTAGTCTGGCTTTTTTATGGCGGTTTTGGAACAGTGGCTTCTTCCTTGCTGAGCAGCCTTTCAGGTTATGTCAATATAGGACTCGTTTTACTGTTGATATAGATACATTTGTTAAAAAAAAATGTAAAAAATGTACATTTGTACCTGTTTCCTCCAACATCTTCACAAGGTCCTTTGTTGTTGTTCTGGGATTGATTTGCACTTTTGCTGAGTGGTTGAAAAACAAGTGTATGTAATCTGAACAAGAATAGACTGACGAGTTTCAGAAGAAAGTCATTGTTTCTGACCATTTTGAGCTTGTAATCAAACTCACAAATGCTGATGCTCCAGATATTCAACTAGTCTAATGAAGAGCAGTTTTATTGCTTCTGTAATCAGCACAAACGTTTTCAGCTGTGCTAACAGAATTGCAAAAGGGTTTCCTAAAGATCAATTAGCCTTTTAAAATGATAAACTTGGATTAGCTAACACAACGTGCCATTGGAACACAGGAGTGATGGTTAGTAATAATTGGCCTCTGTACGCCTATGTAGATATTCCATAAAAAATCTGCCGTTTATGGTCGTTTATGCTACAATGGTCATTTAGAACATTAACAATGTTTACACTGTATTTCTGATCAATTTGATGCCATATAAATGGTCAAAAAAGTGATTTTCTTTAAAAAACAAGGACATTTCTAAGTGACCCCAAACTTTTGAACAGTAGTGTATACTGAGATCTTGTGACACTTAGATTGCACACAAGTGGACTTTATTTAACTAATTATGTGACTTCTGAAGGTAATTGGTTGCACCAGATCTTATTTAGGTGCTTCATATGCACGTACCACTTTTCCATTTAGAATTTTTTGAAACAAGTTATTTTCTTTGTTTCACTTCACCGATTTGGACTATTTTGTGTATGTCCATTACATGAAATCCAAATAAAAATCTATTTAAATTACAAGTTGTAATGCAACAAAATAGGAAAAATGCCAAGGGGGATGAATACTTTTGCAAGGCACTGTACTTAGTAATTGTGCATGAAGTAGTATGCCTTGTTCAACTTTGAAATGTAATGTTTTTTGTTTGGCATACATTTTAAAGTGAAAAATCGGAGTCTCAGCACATTTGAATTCCTGTTGAATTGCCAGGCGTGGTTGTAGTATGGCTCTAATTTACCAATGAAAACATGAGTATAGGTTTCGTCCGACAGTTTTATAAATTCCAATCATTGAACCTGGATGGTCAGCTCCCAGCATATCATGCAGTGTAGTAACGACATGATTTGGCACGATGTTCATTGTTGTTTTACTAGCTAACGTTAGCTGGCTGGCTCCCTAGCTGACAGTGTTATTCGTATCCTACAGCTGTTTGCTTCACTAGTTAGAGCCTAATGTTAGCTAGCTAACATTGAACCTGGATGGTTAGCTCCCAGCAGATTCATGCAGGGTAGTGACGACATGATTTACCACTATGTTCATTGTTGTTTAACTAGCTAATGTTAGCTGGCTGGTACGTTAGCTAACGTTACGTGACGTGTGTGATCTTACATGTTGTTTGCCTAGCTAGGTTAATTGTTTACTTAGCTAGCTCCATGTCTTAAGCTAAAGTGTACATCACGAGTTGAATATGGCAGGTGTCAGTAAACGTCTGCAAAGAAGTGTAATGAAATTGTTGCCAGTAGAGCTGGTTAGGCTGTTTTCATGTTATCCATAGGTAAACAACTCATTGGCCAGAGCGTCAAGGTTGCGCTCTAAATGCTCCGAGGGCGAAACAAGATGGGTGGGGCTAGAGCTTAAGAGGGTGTGAATGATGCTGAATGGGTGTAGACAAAGAAGAGCTCTTCACTAGATACCAAAACATTCAAAGGCCATTTTCTCAAAAGTGTGAATACAAGTTTATCAACTTTCAAAGCAGAATTACTTTCCCATTGTTCCTCAACAATGCATTATGATATACAATGTTGTACTTCTAAGTCTCTACTTTTATCCAAGGTAAAAAAACACAATTTCAAATTTTGCTACATAAAACCGAATCCAGGTAGTGTGTCACATTTGTTGTGCATGCACACCCTAGAATATGCCAGAATTTAGTAAGAAATGTACACATGGCTGATAATGTCACGGCCGTCATATTGAGTAGACCAAGGCACAGCGGGGTGAGTGCTCATCTTTGACTTTATTAACCTGTTTGGGCTAGGGGGCAGTATTGAGAATTTTGGAAAAAATATGTGCCCATTTTTAACTGCCTCCTACACCAACTCAGAAGCTAGAATATGCATATTATTGTTCAGGTTTGGATAGAAAACACCCTAAAGTTTCTAAAACTGTTTGAATGGTGTCTGTGAGTATAACAGAACTCCTATGGCAGGCAAAAACCTGACAAGGTTTCATGCAGGAAGTGGCCTGTTTGACAAGGAGTCGTGCGTCTTGCATCTGTTTATTGAAGAGTAAGGATCTTAGCTGTAACGTGACAATTCCCAGGGCTCCAATAGGCTCTCAGGACCCGGGAAAATATTGAAGGTAGACGAGGCAGCCTCAGGCTGAAACAGATTATCACCTTATCCAAGTGTCCCATTAGGTGACAATGGAATGAGGCGCGTGCGCGATTAGCCCCCGTGGAGTATTTTAATTCGGCTGTTTAGTTTATTGCAGATTCCCGGTCGGAATATTATCGCTTTTCTACGAGATAAATGGCATAAAAATTGGTTTTAAACAGCGGTTGACATGCTTCGAAGTACGGTAATGGAATATTTAGACATTTTTTGTCACGCCATGCTCCATGCGCGCGACCGTGGATTACCATTCGTATAGTGTCTAGAACGCACGAACAAAACGACGCTATTTGGATATAACTATGGATTATTTGGGACTAAACCTACATTTGTTATTGAAGTAGAAGTCCTGGGCGTGCATTCTGACGAAGAACAGGAAAGGTAAGAACATTTTTCTTATAGGAAATGTTATTATGGTGAAGGCTAATCTTGCCGGGTGTCTAAATAGCTAGCCGTGATGGCTGGGCTATGTACTTAGAATATTGCAAAATGTGCTTCATCCGAAAAGCTATTTTAAAATCGGACATATCGAGTGCATAGAGGAGTAATGTATCTATAATTCTTAAAATAATTGTTATGCTTTTTGTGAACGTTTATCGTGAGTAATTTAGCAAACTGTTAGTAAATTCCCCGGAAGTATGCTTTTTCTGAACGTCACATGCTAATGTAAAAGCTGTTTTTTGATATAAATATGAACTTGATTGAACAGACATGCATGTATTGTATAACATAATGTCCTAGGTGTGTCATCTGATGAAGATCATAAAAGGTTAGTGCTGCATTTAGCTGTGGTTTGGGTTTTTGGTGACATTATATGCTAGCTTGAAAAATGGGTGTCTGATTATTTCTGGCTGGGCACTCTCCTGACATAATCTAATGTTTTGCTTTCGTTGTAAAGCCTTTTTGAAATCGGACAGTGTGGTTAGATAAACGAGAGTCTTGTCTTTAAATAGCTGTAAAATAGTCATATGTTTGAGAAATTGAAGTAATAGTATTTCAAACTATTCAAAAATCGCGCCACTGGATTAGACTGGCTGTTACGTAGGTGGGACGAATTCGTCCCGCCTAGCCCATAGAGGTTAAAAGAGAACACAAAACAAGAAAAAAATGCACGACAGCCAAACAGTCTTGCAGGCTTCACACAGCAGTGCAAAAACAACTTCCCACAAAAGACAGGTGGAAAAAGGGCTACCTAAGTATGGCTCCCAATCAGCAACAACGATGTACAGCTGTTCCTGATTGAGAGCCATACCCGGCCAACACAAAGAAATACACAACATAGAAAAAACATAGAAATACCTAAACATAGAACCATACCCAAAAACCCCGACAACACAAAACAAACACACCCCTGCCATGCCCTGACCAAACTACAATAACAAATAACCCCTTATACTTGTCAGGACTTGACAGATAAATGAGGCTATGTTTACATAGGCAGCTCAATTCAGATATTTTGCCCGATATTTGCATATCTGATATCCTGTCTAATCTTTTCCCTGATGAGTAAACAGCAAAAGAACACATGGAATCTGATGATTTTACCACCTCAACATGTGGATCTGAATCCTGACACAAACCCAATCCTTCATATGTGACCTCTGGCTGGAAGCAAATTTTATTTTGTACTCAGATGGTATTGTGCCGTCGCAACCTTCGCTCTCTCTCTCCCGCTACTCTCTCCTCCTCCATCCTATCATCTCTTCCCTCTGCTCAATCCTTCTCCAACCAATCTCCTGAATCTGCCACCTCAACCCTCCTCTCCTCCCTTTCTGCATCCTTTGACTCTCTATGTCCCCTATCCTCCCGGCCGGCTCGAACCTCCCCTCCTGCTCCGTGGCTTGACGACTCATTGCGAGCTCACAGAACAGGGCTCCGGGCAGCCGAGCGGAAATGGAGGAAAACTAGCCTCCCTGCGGACCTGGCATCTTTTCACTCCCTCCTCTCTAAATTTTCTTCCTCTGTCTCTGCTGCTAAAGCCACTTTCTACCATTCTAAATTCCAAGCATCTGCCTCTAACCCTAGGAAGCTCTTTGCACCTTCTCCTCCCACCTGAATCCTCCTCCCCCTCCCCCCCTCCCCCCTCCTCCCTCTCTGCGGATGACTTTGTCAACCATTTTGAAAAAAAGGTTGACGACATCCGATCCTCGTTTGTTAAGTCAAACGACACCGCTGGTCCTGCTCACATTGCCCTACCCTATGCTTTGACCTCTTTCTCCCCTCTCTCCAGATGAAATCTTGCGACTTGTGACGGCTGGCCGCCCAACAACCTGCCCGCTTGAACCTATCCCCTCCTCTCTTCTCCAGACCATTTCCGGAGACCTTCTCCCTTACCTCACCTTGCTCATCAACTCATCCTTGACCGCTGGCTACGTCCCTTCCGTCTTCAAGAGAGCGAGAGTTGCACCCCTTCTCAAAAAACCTACACTCGATCCCTCCGATGTCAACAACTACAGACCAGTATCCCTTCTTTCTTTTCTCTCCAAAACTCTTGAGTGTGCCGTCCTTGGCCAGCTCTCTTGCTATCTTTCTCAGAATGACCTTCTTGATCCAAATCAGTCAGGTTTCAAGACTGGTCATTCAACTGAGACTGCTCTTCTCTGTGTCACGGAGGCTCTCCACACTGCTAAAGATAACTCTCTCTCCTCTGCTCTCATCCTTCTAGACCTATCTGCTGCCTTTGATACTGTGAACCATCAGATCCTCCTCTCCACCCTCTCCGAGTTGGGCATCTCCGGTGTGGCTCACTCTTGGATTGCGTCCTACCTGACAGGTCGCTCCTACCAGGTGGCGATCATTCCATGATCTCGCCATCACGGTTGACAATTCCATTGTGTCCTCCTCCCAGAGTGCTAAGAGCCTTGGCGTGATCCTGGACAACACCCTGTCGTTCTCCGCTAACATCAAGGCGGTGACCCGATCCTGTAGGTTCATGCTCTACAACATTCGCAGCGTACGACCCTGCCTCACACAGGAAGCGGCGCAGGTCCTAATCCAGGCACTTGTCATCTCCCGTCTGGATTACTGCAACTCGCTGTTGGCGGGGCTCCCTGCCTGTGCCATCAAACCCCTACAACTCATCCAGAACGCCGCAGCCCGTCTGGTGTTCAACCTTCCCAAGTTCTCTCATGTCACCCCGCTCCTCCGCACACTCCACTGGCTTCCAGTTGAAGCTCGCATCTGCTACAAGACCATGGTGCTTGCCTACGGAGCTGTGAGGGGAACGGCACCTCCGTACCTTCAGGCTCTGATCAGTCCCTACACCCAAAGAAGGGCAGTGCGTTCATCCACCTCTGGCCTGCTCACCTCCCTACCTCTGCGGAAGCACAGTTCCCGTTCAGCCCAGTCAAAACTGTTCGCTGCTCTGGCACCCCAATGGTTAAACAAGCTCCCTCACGACGCCAGGACAGCGGAGTCAATCACCACCTTCCGGAGACACCTGAAACCCCACCTCTTTAAGGAATACCTGGGATAGGATTAAGTAATCCTTCTATCCCCCCCTACCCTCCCTCCCCAAAAAAGATATAAATGTACTATTGTAAAGTGGTTGTTCCACTGGATATCATAAGGTGAATGCACCAATTTGTAAGTCGCTCTGGATAAGAGCATCTGCTAAATGACGTAAATGTAAATGTAAATGATGGAGAACCCTTTCTTCCATCGATGGGAGAGGAGGCGTGGCTGCTCCTGCTGACTCCATAGCAGGTGCGGGATTCTGTCACAAATTGCTAGGAGTGGTGGTAGGAGTCAGGCGCAGAGAACAAAGGTAAGGAAATAATGAATTTATTTTTCCCGGTACAAAAACGTTCAACGCCAACACAACAGGCGCGTGAACAAAATGACCAACCCAGTAACAACGGGCACACAGTCCGGAAAGATAAATCACGGCGAATAGCCAGCACATCCAAAAAAGTACACTGACAGAAAATAATCCCGCACAAACCTGGGCGGGCTAAGCAGGTTTAAATAAACACAAATCAATAAGGAACAGGTGCAACCGAAAAGGAAAAAGGGATCAGCGGCGGCTAGTAGGCCGGCGACGACGACCGCCGAGCGTCGCCCGAGCAGGCAGGGGAGCCACCTTCGGTGGGAGTTCTTGACAAGATCACTGATGTCATTATTTGAATTTGTATTTTTCCAAGTTCCCAGTTGTTTTGAATGCAGCATAAGACTCAAATGAACAAAGTCAAAGATAGCTGACTGCGCCCCTTGCCCGGAAAATATCAACTTAGTTCGGTCACTTTTCAGCATATTACAAATCTGCATGAGCTTGTTACAGTGTATACAAGAACCGGAGCACATGATTTTTTTTCTACTTTTATTTAACTAGGCAAGTCAGTTAAGAACAAATTCTTATTTTCAATGACGGCCTAGGAACTTGACAAATTGTTTACAGTTTTTGACCAATAACAAAGCAAATAAAATGTTACCACCTCACAGATCATCATCCAAATAAAAGCCTACTGCCTAGCCTAGCTGTAGGGCGAACATGGTTGCCAGATTTGGTTGAAAGCATTTTAGTGGGGCTTGTAGGGGGGGGTCATTTCACTTGTGGGGGGTTTCAGGTGCATGGGGGGGTGGAAATGGGGCAAGGTATCGTGGGGGGATCTGATGGAGGAAATATGACTTTGATGGGGGATTTATCAATAAATGGGGGGCAAACACAGGAGAAGTTTATTAACGGAATAAAATGTAAACCCCTGGAAAGGAGGTCTGAGCTGTCAACCCAGAGTAACCATAGTTGAAATCTAAGTCAGTCCTGACAGAAAAACGTAACTCTTGACAGAAACTGATAGCCATTAAGTATAGAGATAATGTCTGATTTCAAACAGAAATGCCTCACTGATGAGGAGATACAAGAACTATTTAGTAATTCTGATGAAGAATCTGTGTATGAGAGTGAGTCGGATCAATCAGATAGTGACGAGGAGTATCTGCCCCCCAACCTTCTGGACTGTAAGTGTGAGGAAAATGGTGCCCTTCCCAACTTTGTAGGCAATGAACATCCCTCACCTCCCCAAGATTCTGGTGCTGCTGTCAATCTTGTAGGAAGTGAGGGAGAAGTTGAAGTTGAGTAGGATGGTCCCCACTGCTGGAGATCCTGTCACTTCACACCATCAGAGATAGACTTCAATGACACCCTGTCTGGCGTAAAAAGCACCCTGCCTACCCTCTCAGAGTCAGAATGTTTAAAAAATGTTCCTGGATGAGGAATTGGTGGAGAGTGTGGTGCAGGAAACCAACAGGTATGTCCATTATCATATTACAGAAAAACCCAACCTCTCTTCAAATGGATCAAAATTCAGAATGCCTTTAGCCTACTAAATATGCATATTTGTTTGCAGGTATTCTCATGAACTGAAAGAGAAGATGGGTGAACATTATCATCAGTGAAATATATACCTTCCTGGTCACAGTGCTGTTGAAAGGGCTAGTGAAGAAGGGCTCTGTGAGGGACTACTGGACAACTGACCCCATGCTGCAGACCCCTTTTTTCCCAACCCTTTTCTCCCAGAACTGCTTCCTTGTCTTGCTGAGAACGCCACTGCCAACCTCGCTGACCCGTTCACAAAATTAGGTATGTCCTGGGCAGCTTCACCAGGGCATTTGGAAGAGTGTTTGTTCCTCACAAGGACTTGTTCATTGATGAGTCTCTCATGGCTTGGAAAGGAAGGCTTGCATTCCGCCAATACATCCCATCAAAGCGCCACAGATTTGGAGTCAAGTTCTTTGTTTTATATAACTGACTGACAGGATATGTACAGGACCTGATCATCTACACTGGCGCCACCACAGATATAAGGCATTTTGAGGGTCTCGGCATATCTGGATCAGTGGTGATCCCATGATGCAGATTTACCTCAGAAAGGGGCACACTGTATTTGTGGACAACTGGTACAGTAGACCTATTATTTTCCAGTACCTTTTGAGGGAGAACACAGGGGCCTGGCACAGAGAGATCCAACAGGAAGGGGATGACAAAATTTAAAAAGAAAATGAGCAAGGGGGAGTTCCAAACAAACAGGGAGATAATGGCAGTGAAGTCGCACAACAAACGCAAAGACCATGTTCTGTCCACTGTGCACACCCCCAAAATGTCGGAAACAGGAAAATTGGATTTATGTCAACGGAGAGAGGAATATGAAGCCAGACGTTGTCTTGGATTACAACAAGAAGATAAGAGCAGTTGACAAAGTGGACATGCAGAACGGTTTTGTTGAGTGTGCCAGAAAGACCCTTAAATGGCATAAGAAGCTATTTTTCCAGCTAATAGATATAGCCCTCGTCAATGGCCATATTGTCCACCGGCAGGTCATAGGACAGGTGATCTCATACCAGCAGTACAGGATAAACCTGAAGCGGCAGCTTCTTGAGGACCACCACACTCCTCGTCATCGTCCGTCTGCTGGGGGCCGGCCTGCCTCTGAAAATCCTCTACACCTCACTGGATCCCACGTTCCAAGTGATATCCCTCAGAATACCCTTCAAGGAAAAAGCACAAAGAGGCCTTGCAAGGTCTGTCTACAATCTACCCGAAGACAGAAATAAAGGAAGTTGACCAAATACATGTGTGAGCCATGTGACACAGCCTTGTGTGCAGTTCCTTGATTTGGCAAGTACCACACCCTGAAGCACTACTATGTGGAAGTAGGTTTATAGTGACTGATACAATTGTTACTTTATGCTGATATTTAAAAAATATATAATTGTAAAATGTATTGACATTTATGAGTTGAGGTGTTTGATGGGGGGGATTGGAGAAATGTTCCCCAAAAAATAGATGTTTACCTGAAATGAAATACTTTGTTTGACTGAAACAAATTCAAATACAAAATATTTCTGAAATAAAAAAGAACAAGAAAAGTATGTAGTCTACAATTGTAAAATGTATTGAAATGTATGACTTGATGTGTTTGATGGATAGTGGGTGAGGCAGGATTGGAGAAATGTAAAAACAATAATAAAAAAAACACTAAATAAGATAGAAATGTAACATGTTTGTTTACTTGGTTGGACTCCTGGGCTCCATTTCTGAAATAAAACAGAAAAATAAATGTATGAAATCAACTTTTGTTATTCCTTGATTTGTAATGCATTCTCACAATTATGTTTTATCATTTGGCCATTTAGAGGGCATTATCAATTAATTGTAAGACCTGTCATAAACATGTATGATCCCTTATAATGTCTTGTTATCATCAAATAATAATCTTTAGAAAACACAATTTTTTTATCAAGTTGAAAGCCTGATAACCTCTAGGGGACCCCCTTCCCGTTCTTATCCCGGTAACGGGATTGCTTGACAAGATAGAAAAATCTAATAATTTCAATTTCTCAAACAATCAAATATTTTACACCATTTGAAAGATAACCTCTCTAGGCTAGGCGGGACGAATTCGTCCCACCTACGTAACAGCCACTGCTATCTGGTGGCGCGATTTTCAAAACCTTAAAAATCCTATTACTTCAATTTCTCAAACATATGACTATTTTACAGCCATTTAAAGATAAGACTCTCGTTAATCTAACCACACTGTCCGATTTCAAAAAGGCTTTACAACGAAAGCAAAACATTAGATTATGTCAGCAGAGTACCAAGCCAGAAATAATCAGACACCCATTTTTCAAGCCAGCATATTATGTCACCAAAACCCAGAAGACAGCTAAATGCAGCACTCACCTTTGATGATCAGGATCATCAACACAGGGACCGGCGCAGATCCTAATCCAGGCACTTGTCATCTCCCGTCTGGATTACTGCAACTCGCTGTTGGCTGGGCTCCCTGCCTGTGCCATTAAACCCCTACAACTCATCCAGAACGCCGCAGCCCGTCTGGTGTTCAACCTTCCCAAGTTCTCTCACGTCACCCCGCTCCTCCGCTCTCTCCACTGGCTTCCAGTTGAAGCTCGCATCCGCTACAAGACCATGGTGATTGCCTACGGAGCTGTGAAGGGAACGGCACCTCCATACCTTCAGGCTCTGATCAGGCCCTACACCCAAACAAGGGCACTGCGTTCATCCTCCACTGGCCTGCTGGCCCCCCTACCTCTGAGGAAGCACAGTTCCCGCTCAGCCCAGTCAAAACTGTTCGCTGCTCTGGCACCCCAATGGTGGAACAAGCTCCCTCACGACGCCAGGACAGCGGAGTCAATCACCACCTTCCGGAGACACCTGAAACCCCACCTCTTTAAGGAATACCTAGGATAGGATAAAGTAATCCTTCTAACCCCCCCCTTAAAAGATTTAGATGCACTATTGTAAAGTGGTTGTTCCACTGGATATCATAAGGTGAATGCACCATTTTGTAAGTCGCTCTGGATAAGAGCGTCTGCTAAATGACTTAAATGTAATGTAAAAATGTAATGATCTTCATCAGATGACAACCCTAGGACATTATGTTATACAATACATGCATGTTTTGTTCAATCAAGTTCATATTTATATCAAAAACCAGCTTTTTACATTAGCATGTGACGTTCAGAACTAGCATACCCCCCGCAAACTTCCGGGGGAATTCGCTAACATTTTACTAAATTACTCACGATAAACGTTCACAAAAAGCATAACAATTATTTTAAGAATTATAGATACAGACCTCCTCTATGCACTCGATATGTCCGATTTTAAAATAGCTTTTTTGGTGAGAGCACATTTTGCAATATTCTAAGTACATAGCCCAGGCATCACGGGCTCGCTATTTAGACACCCGGCAAGTTTAGCACTCACCATAATCATATTTACTATTATAAAAATGTCATTACCTTTTGTTGTCTTCGTCAGAATACACACCCAGGACAGCTACTTCAATAACAAATGTTGGTTTGGTCCAAAATAATCCATCGTTATATCCGAATAGCGGCGTTTTGTTCGTGCGTTCCAGACACTATCCGAAATAGTAAAGAAGTGTCACGCGCTTGGCGCAATTCGTGACAATAAAATTCTAAGTATTCCATTACCGTACTTCGAAGCATGTCAACCGCTGTTTAAAATCAATTTTTACGACATTTTTCTCGTAGAAAAGCGATAATATTCCGACAGGGAATCTCCTTTTCGGCAAACAGAGGAAAAAATCCCAAAGGCGGGGGCGGTCGGGGTCACGCGCATAAGCTAGTGTCTCTTGATAGGCCACTTGAGAAAGGCGATAATGTGTTTCAGCCTGGGGCTGGAATGACGACATTCTGTTTTTTCCCGGGCTCTGAGCGCCTATGGACGACGTGGGAAGTGTCACGTTAGAGCAGAGATCCTTAGTAAATGATAGAGATGGAAAAGAAGTTCAACAAATGGTCAGACAGGCCACTTCCTGTAAAGGAATCTCTCAGGTTTTGACCTGCCATTTGAGTTCTGTTATACTAACAGACACCATTCAAACAGTTTTAGAAAATTTAGGGTGTTTTCTATCCATATGTAATAAGTATATGCATATTCTAGTTACTGAGTAGGAGTGGTAACCAGATTAAATCGGGTATGTTTTTTATCCAGCCGTGTCAATGCTGCCCCCTAGCCCTAACAGGATAAACATCTCCTTAATCCAACCACGTTGTCCGATTTCAAAAAGGCTTTACGGCGAAAGCATAAAGTTAGATTAACCTCTCTGGGCTAGGCGGGACGAAATCGTCCCACCTACGCAACAGCCAGTGTAATCCCGTGGCGCGATTTTCAAATACCTTAGAAATGCTATTACTTCAATTACTCAAACATATGACTATTTTACACCATTTTAAAGACAAGACTCTCGTTAATCTAACCACACTGTCCGATTTCAAAAAGGCTTTACAACGAAAGCAAAACATTAGATTATGTCAGCAGAGTAACCAGCCAGAAATAATCAGACACCCATTTTTTAAGCTAGCATATAATGTCACAAAAACACAGAAGACAGCTAAATGCAGCACTAACCTTTGATGATCTTCATCAGATGACACACCTAGGACATTATGTTAGACAATACATGCATTTTTTGTTCTATCAAGTTCATATTTATATCAAAAACCAGCTTTTTACATTAGCATGTGACGTTCAGAACTAGCATACCCCCCTTCAAACCTACGGTGAATTTACTAAATTACTCACGATAAACGTTCACAAAAAACATAACAATTATTTTAAGAATTATAGATACAGAACTCGTTTGTGCAATCGAGGTGTCTGATTTTAAAATAGCTTTTCGGTGAAAGCACATTTTGCAATATTCTGAGTAGATAGCCCAGCCATCACGGCTAGCCATTTAGACACCCACCAAGTTTAGCCCTGACCAAACTCCGATTTACTATTACAAAAGTTTGATTACCTTTGAAGTTCTTCGTCAGAATGCACTCCCAGGACTGCTACTTCAATAACAAATGTTGGTTTGGTCCAAAATAATCCATCGTTATATCCAAATAGCGGCGTTTTGTTCGTGCGTTCACGACACTATCCGAAGTGTAAATAAGGGTCACGAGCATGGCGCAATTCGTGACAAAAAAATTCTAAATATTCCATTACCGTACTTCAAAGCATGTCAACCGCTGTTTAAAATCCATTTTTATGCCATTTTTCTCGTAAAAAACGCAATAATATTCCGACCGGGAATCTGCGTTTAGGTAAACAGAGGAAAGAAAACAAAGCATTCGGTCGACGCGGGCATGCGCCTGAGTCTCACAGTACTGTAACCAGCCACTACCCAAACGCGCTACTTTTTTTCAGCCAGAGCCTGCAAAGCCACGATTCAGCTTTTTGCCGCCTTCTGAGAGCCCATTGGAGCCGTAGGAAGTGCCACGTAACAGCAGAGATCCTTTGTAATTGATAGAGATAATCAAGAAGGGGAAGAAATTGTCAGACAGGCCACTTCCTGCATGGAATCTTCTCAGGTTTTGGCCTGCCATATGAGTTCTGTTATACTCACAGGCACTATTCAAACAGTTTTAGAAACTTTAGGGTGTTTTCTATCCAAAGCCAATAATTATATGCATATTCTAGTTACTGGGCAGGAGTAGTAACCAGATTAAATCGGGTACGTTTTTTATCCAGCCGTGTCAATACTGCCCCCTAGCCCTAACAGCTTATGTTAGGAGAGTACATAGACAAAAAAATTACACACAGCCATTTTCAATGCAAGGACAGGCGTCACCAAAAGCAGAAAACCAGCAAAAATTATGCACTAACCTTTGACAATCTTTATCAGATGACACTCCTAGGACATTATGTTAGACAATACATGAGTTTTTTGTTCTATCAAGTTCATATTTATATCTAAAAACAGCATTTTACATCGGCACGTGACGTTCAGAAAATGTATTTCCCCCAAAACTGCCAGTGAATCATCACTACAATTTACAAAAATACTCGTCATAAACGTTGATAAAATATTAAACTGTTATTCAAAGAATTATAGATTAACATCTCCTGAATGCAACTGCATTGACAGATTTCAAAATAACTTTACTGGGAAAGCACACTTTGCAATAATCTGAGTACTGTGCTCAGAAAAATACACTACGCAATACAGATAACCGCCATTTTGGAGTCATCTAAATGCATAAATAGCATTAGAAATATTTACTTACCTTTAATAATCTTCATCAGAAGGCACTTCCAAGAATCCCAGGTCCACAACAAATGTTGTTTTGTTCGATATAATTTATGTCCAAATAACTCCTTGTTGTTCGCGCATTCAGTTCAGCTACTCCGAATGTAGGAAGCACGCGGACAATGTCACGACGAAAAGTTAAAAAAATTATCTATTTACGTTCGTTCAAACATGTCAAACGTTGTATAGCATCAATCTTTAGGGCCTTTAGAACGTGAAGATTCAGTAATATTTCAACCGGACGGTTCCTGTGTCTTGAAAAACATTTTGCAACAGAGGATACTCCCTCATGAACGTGCACCAATGAACTGATATCCTTCCCGGGGTCACCAACTTCCCTGCCTTCTCATTCGGTCTCTGTCCATCGTAGACGCCTCAAGCAACTTTCTAAAGACTGTTGACATCTAGTGGAAGCCTTAGGAAGTGCAAAATGAATCCTTAGTCACTGTGTGTTCCATTGGCAATGACTTGAAAATAGTACAGCCACAAGATTTTCATTTCCTGCTTGTATTTTTCCTCAGGTTTTTGCCTGCCATATGACTTCTGTTATCCTGTTAGGGCTAGGGGGCAGCATTTGCACGTCTGGATAAAAAAAATGTACCCGATTTAATCTGGTTACTAATCCTACCCAGTAACTAGAATATGCATATACTTATTATATATGGATAGAAAACACTCTAAAGTTTCTAAAACTGTTTGAATGGTGTCTGTGAGTATAACAGAACTCATTTGGCAGGCAAAACCCTGAGACATTTTCTGACAGGAAGTGGATACCTGATGTGTTGTATTGACTTTAAACCTATCCCATTGAAAAACACAGGGGCTGAGGAATATTTTGGCACTTCCTATTGCTTCCACTAGACGTCACCAGCCTTTACAAAGTGTTTTGAGTCTTCTGGAGGGAGATCTGACCGAACAAGAGCCATGGAACGATGATGTCCCATTAGACACCTGGCGCGCGAGTTCATGTTGGGTACCCTCGTTCCAATACGTTATAAAAGAGTATGCATTCGTCCACCTTGAATATTATTCATGTTCTGGTTAAAAAAGGCCCTAATGATTTATGCTATACAACGTTTGACATGTTTGAACGAACGGAAATATATTTTTTCCCTTCGTTCATGACGAGAAGTCCGGCTGGCTTAGATCATGTGCTAACAAGACGGAGATTTTTGGACATAAATGATGAGCTTTTTTGAACAAAACTACATTCGTTATGGACCTGTGATACCTGGAAGTGACATCTGATGAAGAGAATCAAAGGTAATGGATTATTTACATAGTATTTTCGATTTTAGATCTCCCCAACATGACGTCTAGTCTGTATCGCAACGCGTATTTTTCTGGGCGCAGTGCTCAGATTATTGCAAAGTGTGATTTCCCAGTAAGGTTATTTTTAAATCTGGCAAGTTGATTGCGTTCAAGAGATGTAAATCTATAATTCTTTAAATGACAATATAATATTTTACCAATGTTTTCTAATTTTAATTATTTAATTTGTGACGCTGACTTGACTGCCGGTTATTGGAGGGAAACGATTTCCTCAACATCAATGCCATAGTAAAACGCTGTTTTTGGATATAAATATGAACTTGATAGAACTAAAAATGCATGCATTGTCTAACATAATGTCCTAGGAGTGTCATCTGATGGAGATTGTAAAAGGTTAGTGCATCATTTTAGCTGGTTTTATGGTTTTGGTGACCCTGTCTTTGACTTGACAAAACATTACACACAACTCTTGTAAATGTACTGTCCTAACATACTCTAAATTTATGCTTTCGCCGTAAAACCTTTTTGAAATCGTAAAACGTGGTTAGATTAAGGAGATGTTTATCTTTCAAAGGGTGTAAAATAGTTGTATGTTTGAAAAATTTGAATTTTGACATTTATTTGGATTCAAATTTGCCGCTCTTGAAATGCACCTGCTGTTGATGGAGTGCACCACGGGTGGCACGCTAGCGTCCCACCTAGCCCATAGAGGTTATACTTACAGACACCATTCAAACAGTTTTAGAAACTTCAGAGTGTTTTTTCTTCCAAATCTACGAATAATATGCATATTCTAGTTTCTGGGCCAGAGTAGCAACCTGTTCAAACTGGGTACGTTTTTTTATCTGGCTGTGAAAATACTGCCCCTTAGCCCAGACAGGATAAAGAGATCACATTATAAGACATTAGAAAGGCTCATACATGATTATAGTATATTATAAAGCAGGCTTTAAGAAAAGTGTTACCACTGTATCAATAGAATCAACTTATTACCTAATCATTGTTATTCTTTATTGTAGCTATCTGATCTCCCATACTATTTTATCTTTCCCATGAAAGTATTGTGTGCATTCTTACTTTTCCGAGCATCAACCATCAGTAACGGTATATTGATTATATGATAATCAGTTTTGTTATATGTTTCTTAGACCTATTGTCCAACATGATCTTACAATGACACCTAAGTAACACTGAAAACTACTGTGCCATTTTACTACAGTATTGAGGTAATAATGTTGAAGAGGCAACACATATTAACCGAAGCTGGTTGCTATACTGTACTGTACTGTACTCTCCACGTAACCTGAATCATACATACAGTACAAATCTAGGAGTTGGGTGGAATGAATGGGTCTCAAACACTAACTTTTGCTCTTTAATTAAAATCAGTTAATGTCAAGGAACATCATCTCAGTAACATCACCTTAATCAATGCCATGTGCGATTGTCTAATGCCACATTTGGCACATCATAATCAATGTGATTGCTTACTTTCACTGACCAGTTATAACCAGTTATAACTTGTGTGAACAGTTATAACATATCAACAATTAAAATCTGTATTTCTATATTAGTAGTTTACTTTCTAAAATGAATGATGTGATAACAAAACAAAGACTTCTATGTGAATAACTTCTATGTTATTTCTGGCTTTGAAACTAAGCCTGGAGGTGAGAAGAGCACGTACAATAAATTGCTTTTTCTTATGATATCAAGGTGGCTGGTAGGATTTTTTTTCATGAAAAGCACCATTGTTGGTAGGATTACAGAGTGTTGCTGCTTTACTGCTTGGTAGCTCAACCAGGACCTTTGCCCGTTATAGCCTACAAACAAGATTGGAATGCCCAATCTATGGATGACCATTATAGAGCTACATTGGGACTAGAGTTAATAAGGGATTTCTGTCTGGCAATTTCTACTCTTTACATTAACTTATCCAGCTTCAAAGGAATGCATTGTAGTATCATGTTTGACGAATAAAAATATCGGTAACACTATGCTTAAAGCCAGCAATTATGATGCTCTTTGATGTGGTTATAATGTATTGTTATAGCAAGAGTTGTTATACACATGTACAGTATGAACCATTATAATCAGTGCTTGGGCAGGAGCTCACTGGAGTTAAGTACCGGCACCTGAAATGTTTTACTGCTAGAGTTCCTGCAATTCTTATAGAATATTAGCGCAAAAGTATTGTGGCGTTTCTGCACCAAAATATAAACAGTGCAGGCAAACAAAATGAGCACCGGCACATATTTCAGTCCAAGTCAAGCACTGATTATGTCTTATTACCATATCATAATACTAAATAACAGCGACATAATGTATTATAATAAGACATCATAAAGGCTTGTACATGCACATAACAAGCAGCAGACTAAAGTAAAGTGTTACAAAATTATCTATTTTATTCCATGGAGAGGAAATATGTTCTAGGCTATTTAAGCTGGACGGGAATTAATCATTATACCTGCAGACTTAAGTAAAGTGTTACCAAATTATCTATTTTAGTCCATGGAGATGAAATATGTTGTAGGCTATTTTAGCTGGACAGAAATTTATAATTTATATAATAATATAAAATATTAATATCTAATTTTGAATAATATATTTTTTGCCCAAGTCTGACAACAGGCTTGAAATGTAATAACTGTAACAACTGCTTATCATTTAAAGCTTAACATTTTCACAACACTGAACAACGTAGGAGCCGTGGACATGATGTATCTACTGCAAACATCCCATCCTAAACTAGAGTGTGTATCATGACACAAGGCGAGACCCAGATGCAGACACAGGAGGCAGATGGTTGGAGTCTTACAATATTTAATAATCCAATAGGGTAAGGCAAGAGAATGGTCGTGGACAGGCAAAAGGGTCAAAACCAGTTCAGAGTTCAAAAAGTACTGAAGGGCAGGCAGAATCAAGGTCAGGGCAGGCAGGAGGATCAGGCAGGTGGGAAAGTAGTCCAGTCAGGCAGGGGTCAAAACCGTGAGGACTATCAAAAAGAGAATAGCAAAAGGAGAACGGGAAAAACACGCTGTTTGACTTGACAAACATACAAGACGAACTGGCACAGAGAGACAGGAAACAAAGGGATAAATACACTGGGGAAAATAAGCGACACCTGGAGGGGGTGGAGGCAATCACAAGGACAGGTGAAACAGATCAGGGCATGACAATGTGAACATAAAATACATCCCAATGTCACAACAAACACCACAACATCACTTCACGTTAACCCCTGACTAAAATGTCACTTACACACATGCACACACACACACACACACACACAAATACAATAAGGTGAAGTCCAGGTCCATTGACATGAATGAATCCATGACTACGTTCGTACCTGTTAGAAAACCACAAGGACATGTTGTTTGGGGCGGCAGGTAGCCTAGTGGTTAGAGCATTGGGCCAGTAACCGAAATGTTGCTAGATCAACTCCCCGAGCTGACAAGGTAAAAATCTGTTGTTCTACCCCTGAACAAGGCAGTTTAACCCACTGTTCCTAGGCCGTCATTGTAAATAAGAATTTGTTCTTAACTGACTTGCCTGGTTAAATAAATAAAAAAAATGTGTATGTGATTGTCGCATGCTTAGTTTATTTGGACTTGTTGTCAATTTGATGCACTTCAATCTTTTCCCCAGTAAGGAATTGCCAGATGCCTCCTCTGTAGTTCTCATTGCCCAGGGCATACAGGAAAACGTTGAAGGTGGGAGAGGTCTTTGCCAGAATAGGAGCCAGCTACAAACACAAAGCCAAACAGAGCAATGTCAATGTCTCAGTACTGGCAAGTTCAAAAAGGTGGTACACATTTGTGTCAAAGTACTTTACAGCAATTTTGATAAAATACAGATATATATAGAGGGCTTGATTGACTCGGTTGGAGTATGATATTTGGCACACCAGAGTTGTGAGCTTGATTCCTGCATGGGCCATTGCACTACACAAGTAGTGTAATGGCCCCTTTGGGGACCAAAGGACCATTAGTTAGATCATCAAGCAGTGCAATTAATGGCTACTATATTACACAGAAACCCATAGTATTGTATTTGCTTTAGGGTGTTTGTGTATTTGGTAAATGGTTTAAAAGACTTTTGGCATACACAAAGTAATATGACCTTGAGAAATCTATATGTGGTCTACTGTTAGATTAGATGTGTGTGTGTGCGCGCACGCATGTGTGTGTGCACATGTGTGTGTGTGTGCGCGCACGTGTGTATTGTCCTCACCATCCTTATCTTGGGAGAGACCAGGTTGGCATTCTCAACAGCAGCGTAAAAGGCCAGGACTCCATAGGGTCCCCAGCAGAACAAAAATGTCTTCAGGGGAGTGGCAGTGTTGAACTGTAGAGAGAGGGCAGTGTTATTACTTATTTCCATCACCATTGATTTAATAGGTTCCTCTATGTTTGCTTTGGTAATGTATGTGGTTACACTCTCCATTCAAATAAAGCCATTTGAATTAATTAGAGAGAGAGAGGAGAGGGAGAACAGTGTAAGGGGAAGTAGAAGGAGAGGAAAGGGGTGAAAGAAAAGAGGAGAGGGAGGGAGAGAGAAAGGATTGTTACTGTTCGACAATGAATATTGGAAGAAATAGCAAAAAAACGTCTCGGGTCATGGGGCTTACATGCATGTGACGACCTGGTCATAAGCCTGGGATAACGGCTGGGATAAAAACACAATATCTGGCTTACGATCATTTCATAATCAACTCAACTCAGAGTTCTGCTTGTAAACAAAGACATAATGCACCAAAACACGTACACAGTAAAACATTGTTCACTGACCATTCAGAGTAATCCCATGTTTCATACTCATACTACACTATACTTAGGGTTAACAGTTTTGTTAGAGTATGTGTTCTTTTTGAGTACAAATGATGCAAAGACTGCAATGCCACTTACCATGTATACAACCTTTGTATCCATACAGGAATGTTAATGACGTGGTTGTTTACAGTGTTGTAGACCTTCCTAGCAGAAACCCAACACTGGGGCATCTGAGAGGAGAGGGGGCTCTGCTTTCTGTGTTTTGTGTTTCCAAAGTAATAATGGCGTGATTTGTGCATTTGAGTTATTGGACACTCTTTGAAAGTACGGCCGTGTGTGTGTGTGTGTATGTATGAGAGAGAGCAAGAGAGCGAGAGACAGAGAGAGACAAAGAGAGAACATATATGTTTTCCCCTTTCTATAATCAGTATTACTGTTATTTATTTTTTTACTGTTATTGTTGTTGTCATTATCTCACTTTGCTTTAGCAACAGTGGCTTTATCATTCATGCTAATAAAGCTTATCTGAGAGAGCGAGAGCGCGAGAATGTCTGTGTGTGTGATGCTATTTGAAGGTTACATAACAGTAACAGTGCTGCCTTAGTGAGAAGAGTTCATTGTTTCCTGCAGCATAGACGTCGTTGTGCTCCGGCTAGCACAGTGTAAGTCCTAGCTACACCACCGTGAGTAATTGGCTTATGCAACATATAGAGGGAGAGGCAACCTGATTCAGTCCCTCCAGTCTCGTGGGACCTAGGGATGTTATGGTCACCGGGCAGTCGTGATTCATGACCGCAGTCAAATTCCACGTGACCGTTTAGTCAAGCTCTGATGTTGCTGATGGTCATTAGTAACCTACCAAACTTGCTAACTTCCTGGTACTCAGCACTCTATTGTCCCTCTAATCACTCTGACATCAATGCAATCGAAAATCAAATTAAACACTTCATGAGAGCCCATGAGCTCATGTTGCGCAACATTTCTATAGGCTATGACATTGTTTTCTCACTCAGAGTTTTGATGGCCTTTATTAAAAAGGAGGAGGATCCCATCAGGTTTCTATAATCTAGGCCTACTATATTTATTCCTCAACTTTGCTAATATTAAGCACATTGCTTCACTTTACAACAGGAGTATAGCCTACCTGGCTGGCATGAAAATGAATAATGGAAAAAGCGTCCTCCATTCGCTATTTAAGGGCATAGATAACATGTCTTTCACTTGTGAATGATGTATTATCACTGAATGATGCCCATCGTGTACACTGTCAAGTGTCTTCACTGACATTTTCAACCTCTCCCTGACCAAGTCTATAATACCTACATGTTTCAAGCAGACCAACATGGTCCCTGTGCCCAAGGAAGCGAAGGTAACTTGCCTAAATGATTTCCGCTCCGTGGCACTCACGTCTGTAGCCATGATGTGCATTGAAAGGCTGGTCATGGCTCACATCAACAGCATCCTCCCGGACACCCTAGACCCACTCCAATTCGCATACCGCCCCAACAGATCCACAGATGACGCAATCTCAAGCACACTCCACACTGCCCTCTCTCACCTGGACAAAAGGTGAGAATGTTGTTCATTGACTACAGCTCAGCATTCAACACCATAGTGCCCACGAAGCTAAAGACTCTGGTACTAAACACCTCCCTCTGCAACTGGATCCTGGACTTCCTGAGGGGCCACCCCCAGGTGGTAAGAGTAGGCAACAACACATCTGCCATGCTGATGCTTAACACTGGGGCCCCTCAGGGGTGTGTACTTAGGTCCCTCCTGTATTCCCTGTTCACCCACGACTGAGTGGCCAAACACGACTCCAACACCATTATTAGGTTTGGTGA
Source organism: Salmo salar (assembly GCF_905237065.1). Taxonomy (NCBI): domain Eukaryota; kingdom Metazoa; phylum Chordata; class Actinopteri; order Salmoniformes; family Salmonidae; genus Salmo; species Salmo salar. Next base: position 1,543,168 of record NC_059459.1, on the reverse strand, counting down.
CGACACAACAGTGGTAGGCCTGATCACCGACAACGATGAGACGGCCTATAGGGAGGAGGTCAGAGAACTGGCAGTGTGGTGCCAGGACAACAACCTCTCCCTCAATGTGAGCAAGACAAAGGAGCTGATGGTGGACTACAGGAAAAGGCGGGCCGAACAGTCCCCCATTAAAGAATTATAGATAGACTACCCCTGGATGCAACTGCTGTGTCAGATTTTAAAATAGCTTTACGGAGAAAGCACATTTTTCAATATTCTGAGTACATAGCTCAGCCATCACGGTGAGCTATTCAGACACCCGCCAAGTTCGGGGCAACCTAAACCTAAATAATTAGTATTAGAAATATTCTCTTACCTTTGCTGATCTTCGTCAGAATGCACTACTTCCACAAGAAATTTTGTTTTTGTTCGAAATAATCCATATTTGTGTACAAATACCTCTGTTTTGTTCGTGCGTACAGATCACTTATCCAAAGGCATAACGCGCGAGTGCGGAACGAGAGACGAAAAGTCAAAATGTTCCATTACCGTACTTAGAAGCATGTCAAACGCTGTTTAAAATCAATCTTTATGGTATTTTTAACGTAAAATTGCGATAATATTCCAACCGAACAATAGCATATTCATTCAAGAAGAAAAAGAAGGAACGGCGTGCTCGCGTGACCACGCATATCCAATCCCTTTGTTGCCAGGCAGACCACTCAGTAACTGAGCTCCTATTATCTGCCCAGTGACAGGAGAATGCTCAAACCACTTTCTGAAGGCTTTAGACAGCCAATGGAAGCCTTAGGAAGTGCAACGTCACCCCACAGACACTGTAGCTTCGATAGAGAATCAAAAGAAGAACTACAATTCTCAGACTTTCCACTTCCTGCTTGGATTATTCTCAGGTTTTTGCCTGCCATATGAGTTCTGTTATACTCACAGACACCATTCAAACAGTTTTAGAAACTTCAGAGTGTTTTCTATCCAAATCTACTAATAATATGCATTTGGATGATTCTCCAAATTTTAAAGCTCTGTTGCTTGGTGTTTAAATCATATTTGTACTTTTTTCATATTTAGTTCACTGACATAGCGATCAAGGCATTTTGCACCACACACTGTGTGTGTACATGCAGTATCAATCACAGCAGATCCTAAGGATTCAACTATAAAGATCTCAGTATCAGAAGCAGATTCGTTTGAAAACAGTGTAATGTTACACTGCTCTATCTCTGTGTTTACATTTTCCTCTGTTAGTTTAACTTGTTCATTTTTATGAGGACAGACACAAACCTACCAGATGTCGCATCCAATTATATGGACACTGAAACTGACACAGGAAATGGAGAAAACACTTTCAACCATGCCACAGGTAATACTGTTGAGCGTTCAAATTAGGAAAATATTCAACAACAGCCACATGTGTTAAGACAACATGGTTGTTCCAATCTGAAAACTTGACAAACTGTTAAATAAGTAGTATTCCACATACAGTAATCGTCATTGGACGAGCAGGAAAAGCCAAAGGAAAACACCAGAACTGGTACAACTTGCAGTACTCTGAACCAGCTACACTTTCTGGTACAACAGGGTCAGCTGTCTTGTCACTTGTAGATAATCTCAGAATTGAACCAATGGAAAATCAAGAAAAACAAAATTACATTCAAAATGATGATGTATTTGAAACAAAGGACGTGTCATTTGACCCAGCTAAGCTAGATGAGCTCAGTAATTGGAGGAAAAATTGAGTGTTTGATGAAGTCAAAGACATTGGCCAAAAATGTGTCTCAACAAGGTGGGTGTGTACCCTTAAAGGATCCTTAACTGGAATAGTGACAAAAGCACGTCTAGTGCCTAGAGATTTTGAGGAGCTGGCTGCTAAAGAACTCGCAAAAGACTCACCGACATGTGCCTCAGTCACTCAGACTGCTGATGACAGTGATCTGCCAGAAAAAAATGGAAACTTCATCCCATAGACATCATATCTGCATTTTTTGCAGGGAACAGAGCTGTCAAGGGACATTCACATCCGACCTAAGAGCGAAGGAACACTGTGGAAACTAAAAAAGTGTGTGTATGGCCTGGCAGATGCATCACTCTACTGGTACAACAAAGTCAAGGCAACAATGCTGAGTACAGGTGGAAACATGTTACAAGTGGATCTTGCAGTCTTCTATTGGCTTGATCAAGACTGCAATGTGACTGGAGTACTTGCCTGTCATGTTGATGACTTCATCTGGGGTCGCTCACAGACCTTTGCTACAACTGTGATTCCACACCTCAAAGCTGTTTTCCAGGTCGGCCGTGAGGAGCATGATCATTTTTGTTATGTTGGCATAGAGTTTATTACATTTGATGGAACAATACTGATGCAACAAGAGAGCTATATCAAGAATCTTCAACCTATCCACATGGATTCTTCAAGAGCCGTACAAAGGAATTCCTCTCTGTGGAATTGAAGCTGATCAATTGAGGTCAAAAATAGGTTAAATTCTATGGGTTGCCAGACAGAGCAGACCTGATGTAATGTTCGATGGCTGCAACTTGGCATCCAACACAAAACACACAACTGTACAAACCATTCATGAGGCAAACAAAGTTGTTCGTAAACTGAAATCACAACAAGTGACTAAAGTTTCAGCATGTTGGAAAAGATGACTTTCTGAAACTAATTGTCTTCAGTGATGCTTCCTTAGGGAACCTTACAAATGAAGGCACACAAGGTGGACATCTAATCGTGTTAATGGGTGAAGGAGGAAGATTCTCACCTATCTGTTGGCAGTCAAAAAGGATCAGAAGGGTTGTCCGAAGCACACTTGCTGGAGAAACACTTTCTCTTGCGGATGGAAATGACAATGCTATTTTTTCTTGCAACTCTGTTCTCAGAGCTTACCACTGGTGAGACAAAACAGCACATTCTACCTGTAATTTGTGTCACTGACAACTACTCCTTAGTTGATGCTGTGAAGTCAACCAAGTCTGTCACGGAGAAGACTTCATCTTGAGATTAGCAGCATCAAGGAACTTATTCAAGCACAGAGAATCCAGCAGATTTTGTGTGATGGGGGACTTGAATAATACTTGGACATTTAATTATGTTGTTGATGTTTTATTTGCCTTTAAAGAAAAGTGGGAGGATGTTAAGTTTTAAGTATCCCTATATTTCTGTTATTACAGGCTATCACTCTGTTATTAGTGGGCCTGCGCAGCAGTCTCGTTGTTGATGAACCTGGCAATGGCAACCATGTAGTGTGCTAATACGGTTTAGTAAACGTTGTTAAACTGGAACCTTGTCGTTGTGTTATTTCGAGTTAACCTGTTAGGGCTAGGGGGCAGTATTTACACGGCTGGATAAAAAACGTACCCGATTTAATCTGATTACTACTCCTGCCCAGTAACTAGAATATGCATATAATTATTGGCTTTGGATAGAAAACACCCTAAAGTTTCTAAAACTGTTTGAATGGTGTCTGTGAGTATAACAGAACTCCTATGGCAGGCCAAAACCTGAGAAGATTTCAAGCAGGAAGTGGCCTGTCTGAGAGGTAGTGTTTCATCTTGGCTCTTTTTATTGAAGACTCAGGATCTGTGCAATAACTTGACACTTCCTACATCTTCCATAGGGTCTCAGAGCCCGGGAAAAAGTTGAATGATATCGACGCAGGCTCTGGCTGAAACACTTTATCGCTTTTGGCAAGTGGCCACTCAGAGTACTATGGGCTTAGGCGCGTGCCGCTTCGACTGAATGCTTTCTTTTCCTTTGTCTGTTTATCTAAACGCAGATTCCCGGTCGGAATATTATCGCTTTTTTATGAGAAAAATGGCATAAAAATTGATTTTAAACAGCGGTTGACATGCTTCGAAGTACGGTAATGGAATATTTAGAATTCTTTTGTCACGAATTGCGCCATGCTCCTCACCCTTATTTAGCCTTTAGGATAGTGTCTAGAACGCACAAACAAAACGCCGCTGTTTGGATATAACGATGGATTATTTTGGACCAAACCAACATTTGTTATTGAAGTAGAAGTCCTGGGAGTGCATTCTGACGAAGACAACAAAGGTAATAACATTTTAGAGGAATTTGTATTTCGCGCCACGCCCATCATTGGATATTGGAGCAGGTGTTCCGCTAGCGGAACGTCTAGATGTAAGAGGTTAACCTCTATGGGCTAGGTGGGATGCTTGCGTCCCACCTACTCAACAGCCAGTTGAATCCTGTGGCGCGTTATTCAAATCCTTAGATATGCTATTACTTCAATTTTTCAAAAATATGACTATTTTACACCATTTTAAAGATAAGACTCTCGTTAATCTAACCACACTGTCCGATTTCAAAAAGGCTTTACAGCGAAAGCAAAACAATAGATTATGTCAGCAGAGTACCCAGCCAGAAATAATCAGACACCCATTTTTCAAGCTAGCATATAATGTCACAAAAACCCAGAAGACAGCTAAATGCAGCACTAACCTTTGATGATCTTCATCAGATGACACACCTAGGACATTATGTTTTACAATACATGCATGTTTTGTTCAATCAAGTTCATATTTATTTCAACAACCAGCTTTTTACATTAGCATGTGACGTTCAGAACTAGCATACCCCCCCGCAAACTTCCGGGGAATTTACTAACACTTTACTAAATTACTCACGATAAACGTTCACAAAAAGCATAACAATTATTTTAAGAATTATAGATACAGAACTCCTCTATGCACTCGATATGTCCGATTTTAAAATAGCTTTTTGGTGAAAGCACATTTTGCAATATTCTAAGTACATAGCCCAGCCATCACAGGCTAGCTATTTAGACACCCGGCAAGTTTAGCCTTCACCAAAATCAGATTTACTATTACAAAAGTTTGATTACCTTTTGTTGTCTTCGTCAGAATGCACTCCCAGGACTGCGACTTCAATAACAAATGTTGGTTTGGTCCAAAATAATCCATCGTTATATCCGAATAGCGGCGTTTTGTTCGTGCGTTCCAGAAACTATCCGAAATGGTAAATCAGGGTCGCGCGCAAGGCGCATTTCGTGACAAAAAAATTCTAAATATTCCATTACCGTACTTCGAAGCATGTCAACCGCTGTTTAAAATCAATTTTTATGCAATTTATCTCGTAAAAAAGCGATAATATTCCGACCGGGAATCTCCTTTTCGGTAAACAGAGGAAAAAACACAAAGACGGGGGCGGCCAGTGCATGCGCCTAAGCCCACAGTCCCTTGATCGGCCACTTGAGAAAGGCGATAATGTGTTTCAGCCTGGGGCTGGAATGACGACATTCAGGTTTTTCCCGGGCTCTGAGAGCCTATGGAAGATGTAGGAAGTGTCACGTTAGAGCAGAGATCCTTTGTAATGGATAGAGATGGCAAAGAAGTTCAAGAAATGGTCAGACAGGGTACTTCCTGTACAGAATCTTCTCACGTTTTGGCCTGCCAAATGAGTTCTGTTATACTCACAGACACCATTCAAACAGTTTTAGAAACTTTGGAGTGTTTTCTATCCAAAGCTAATAATTATATGCATATTCTAGTTTCTGGGCAGGACTAATAATCAGATTAAATCGGGTACGTTTTTTATCCAGCCGTGAAAATACTGCCCCTTAGCCATAACAGGTTAACACTTCTTACCCTGGGGTTTCCGGTCTTCTTGAATTTCTGGCCGATGGACTTGTAGGAGGTAATGACAACAAAGGTCTGTACGGCCATGTTGAAAATGGCCATGGGGATGAGGTAGGACACATAGTTCCTGTTTAGGAGAAGAGAGAACAGAGGATGCTATGAAACAAGTGTATATGGGGAGCCAATATGGATGTTTTACACTACAGAAAGAGACAATACTCTGAAAACCATGTACTGTACTAAGGTTGATAGACATGGCAGGGCTGAAGGTTTTGGCAATGATGTACACAACCGTTCAAAAGTTTGGGGTCACTTAGAAATGTCCTTGTTTTCGAAAGAAAAATACATTTTTTGTGCAGTAAAATAACATCAAATTGATCAGAAATAGTGTAGACATTGAAAATGTTTTAATTGACTATTGTAGCTGGAAAAAGCTGATTTTTTAATGGAATATCTACATAGGTGTACAGAGGCCCAATGTCAGCATCCATCACTCCTGTGTTCCAATGGCACGTTGTGTTAGCTAATCCAAGTTTATCATTTTAAAAGGCTAATTGATCATTAGAAAACTTTTTGCAATTATGTTAGCACAGCTGAAAACTGTTGTCCTGATTAAAGAACCAATAAAACTGGCATTCTTTAGACTAGTTGAGTATCTGGAGCATCAGCATTTGTGGGTTCAATTACAGGCTCAAAATGGCCAGAAACAAAGAACTTTCTTCTGAAATTCGTCAGTCTATTCTTGTTCTGAGAAATGAAGGCTATTCCAATGAGAGAAATTGCCAAGAAACTGAAGATCTCGTACAACGCTGTGTACTACTCCCTTCACAGAACAGCGCAAACTGGCTCTAACCAGAATAGAAAGAGGAATGGGAGGCCCCTGTGCACAACTGAGCAAGAGGACAAGTACATTAGAGTGTCTAGTTTGAGAAACAGACACCTCACAAGTCCTCAACTGGCAGCTTCATTAAATAGTACCCACAAAACATCAGTCTCAACGTCGAGAGAGAGACAATGGCTGCAGGTAAAGCAGACACCGGATGACCACTAGGGGGTGTGGCAGGAGCGAGAGAGAGAAAGAGAGAGAAAGTAAACATGGAGTCGACTCGGGCACGCGCGCCCCGTCCCATTGTCCTCAGATCGACCACTATCAAAATGCGCAACTGTTTTTCAGCCATGGGCTGCAAAGCCACGATTCAGCTTTCTGGCGCCTTCTGAGAGCCTATGGGAGCGTTCGAAAATGTCACGTCATGCCAGAGATCCCCTGTTTTTGTTAGAGATGATCAATAAGGCCATGAAATGGTCAGAGAGAGCGCTTCTTGTTTGGAATCTTCTCAGGTTTTGGCCTGCCAAATGAGTTCTGTTATACTCACAGACACCATTCAAACAGTTTTAGAAACTTTAGGGTGTTTTCTATCCAAATCAAACAATTATATGCATATTCTAGTTACTGGGCAGGAGTAGTAACCAGATTAAATTGGGTACGTTTTTTATCCGGCCGTTCAAATACTGCCCCCTAGCCCCAACAGGTTAACGATGTCTACACTGTATTTCTGATCAATTTGATGTTATTTTAATGGACAGAAAATGTGTTTTTCTTTAAAAAAAAAGGACATTTCTAAGTGACCACAAACTTTTGAACAGTAATGTATTTCTGATTTGTATGTGTGTATGACCTGTCTCCCTTGTTGTAGGCCATGTTTTTGTGTATTTGTGTGTGTGTACGTGCGTATGTCTGTCTGCCCATCAATCTGTATTTTTGCCATTTGTGAAGATGTGTGTGTTTTATCTGTCTCCCTTGCTGTAGTCCATGTGTGTGTGCAGGTATGTGGGTGTGTTCGTTACCTGTCTCCTTTGCTGTAGTCCAGAGTACAGCAGGTTCTGAGGGGTTCATAGTCATACTCTCCCCAGCCGATGAGGGGCATGGCGGACCAGAAGGCGGTGAACAGCCAGATGAAGATAGTCAGAGTGATGGCACTGCTCCACTGTAGCTTTGTCCCTGATGAGAAGCACAACCATAGAAATACAATGATTAGAATAGATTCTATTTCAATAATGTATTTTTCCCATTTGAATGGAGAGGGAGAGTAAAGGTGTGTGCTGTGCTCTGAGAAATAAATTCTTATTATTGGATTTCTATGAGCACAACACACACCGTTACTCTCCACCATTCCAATGTAAATATGAAATATCCCCTCACCCCCATTGCTTTCCAGGACTAGACAGATATACAACACATTCATAAAATAAACAAATGTCATGTCACATTTTACATATATTTAGGAACTAAAAATGTACTTCAAACTAGCTGTGAACGCACAGACCAGTGGAATGCATGTTTTACGTGTTACAATAAAATGTGTTATTGTGTAATTATTGTATTACTGTGATTTTAACATGTACATTTTTGGTAGGGCAGGACAAGAGGGAATCTCTGAGGAAGTGTGTAACGACTGTCGTGAGAGAGAGTGGACCAAAACGCAGCGGAGTTAGTGTTCATCATATTTAATTAAGGAAGAACACTCTACAAACAAAACAAGAAAAACCGACAGCCAAACAGTCCTGTCAGGTGAAACACAATGACAGAAACAATTACTCACAAAACCCCAACGGAAAAACATGCACTTATGTGTGACTCCCAATCAACCACAACGAACTTCAGCTGTGCCTGATTGGGAGCCACACATGGCCCAAAACAAAGAAATACAAAAACATAGGAAAAGAACATAGAACGCCCACCCAATGTAACACCCTGGCCTAACCAAAATAAAGAACAAAAAACCCCTCTCTATGGCCAGGGCGTTTCAGTACCCCCCCCCCCCAAGGTGCGGACTCCGGCCGCAAAACCTGACACGAAGGGGAGGGTCTGGGTGGGCCTTCTTACGGCGGCGGCTCAGGTGCGGGACCTGGCCTCTGCCACACCCTTGGCGTCGCCCTCTTAGGTGGTGCACCTGGCCGCGCCGAAGGTCTGGTGGGCGACCCTGACTTCGCCCGGCTGGCGGGCGACCCTGGTTGCGCCCGGCTGGCGGGCGGTGATGGCTGCGCCCGGCTGGCGGGTGTCCCTTGCTGCGCCCGGCTGGCGGGCGGCGATGGCTGCGCCCGGCTGGCGGGTGTCCCTTGCTGCGCCCGGCTGGCGGGCGGCGATGGCAGCGCCCGGCTGGCGGGCCACTCTGGCAGATCCGGCACGGCGGGCCACTCTGGCAGATCCGGCACGGCGGGCCACTCTGGCAGATCCGGCACGGCGGGCCACTCTGGCAGATCCGGCACGGCGGGCCACTCTGGCAGATCCGGACCGGCGGGCCACTCTGGCAGATCCGGACCGGCGGGCCACTCTGGCAGATCCGGACCGGCGGGCCACTCTGGCAGCTCCGAACAGGCGGGCCACTCTGGCAGCTCCGAACAGGCGGGCCACTCTGGCAGCTCCGAACAGGCGGACCACTCTGGCAGCTCCGAACAGGCGGGGAACTCTGGCAGCTCCGAACAGGCGGGCCACTCTGGCAGCTCCGAACAGGCGGGCCACTCTGGCAGCTCCAAACAGGCGGGCCACTCTGGCAGCTCCGCACAGGCGGGCCACTCTGGCAGCTCCCGACTGGCGGGCCGCTCTGGCATCTCCCGACTGGCGGGCGGCTCTGGCGGCTCCCGACTGCCGGGCGGCTCTGGCGGCTCCCGACTGGCGGGCGGCTCTGGCGGCTCCCGACTGGCGGGCGGCTCTGGCGGCTCCCGACTGGCGGGTGGCTCTGGCCGCTCCCGACTGGCAGGCGGCTCTGGCGGCTACGGACTGGCGAGGCTGGGCTGACGCACTAGATGCCTGATGCATGGGGCTGGTACAGGATGTGCCAGTCTGGGCACACGCACCTTAGGGCTAGTGCGGGGAGCGGGAACAGGCCGAGTCAGACTGGGCTGACGCACCTCAGGGCTAGTGCGGGGAGCTGGCCTGGGGCTCCATCCTCGCCCCGCCAAACTGCCCTTGTGCCCCCCCAAAAATGTTTTATTGGGGCTGCCTCTCGGGTTCCCTTACCAGCCGTGTTCCCCGGTCCTCGCCAGATATCCTCCGCTGCTTGGTCCTGGTATGGTGGGTAATTCTGTAACGACTGTCGTGAGAGAGAGTGGACCAAAACGCAGCGGAGTTAGTGTTCATCATATTTAATTAAGGAAGAACACTCTACAAACAAAACAAGAAAAACCGACAGCCAAACAGTCCTGTCAGGTGAAACACAATGACAGAAACAATTACCCACAAAACCCAAAAAAACATGCACTTATGTGTGACTCCCAATCAACCACAACGAACTTCAGCTGTGCCTGATTGGGAGCCACACACGGCCCAAAACAAAGAAATACAAAAACATAGAAAAATAACATAGAACGCCCACCCAATGTAACACCCTGGCCTAACCAAAATAAAGAACAAAAAACCCCTCTCTATGGCCAGGGCGTTACAAAGTGTTCATAATAAAACCTTTAAGGGTTGTCTTCATATTTCCTCAATTGTTGCTGTATTTTGTTTTATTGGAGGTAATTCCACAGATTTTATGGTTTCAAATCACAAATTCCATCTGCGACATACCCAAAGAATGAGAAGAGATAAGGGTAATATAATACAATTCATGTTGATCCTTGTCTTGAATTAGGTCTAAGCTCAACATGGTTAACCTGTTAGGGCTAGGGGGCAGCATTTGCACGTCTGGATAAAAAAAATGTACCCGATTTAATCTGGTTACTAATCCTACCCAGTAACTAGAATATGCATATACTTATTATATATGGATAGAAAACACTCTAAAGTTTCTAAAACTGTTTGAATGGTGTCTGTGAGTATAACAGAACTCATTTGGCAGGCAAAACCCTGAGACATTTTCTGACAGGAAGTGGATACCTGATGTGTTGTATTACCTTTAAACCTATCCCATTGAAAAACACAGGGGCTGAGGAATATTTTGGCACTTCCTATTGCTTCCACCTTGAATATTATTCATGTTCTGGTTAAAAAAGGCCCTAATGATTTATGCTATACAACGTTTGACATGTTTGAACGAACGGAAATATATTTTTTCCCCTCGTTCATGACGAGAAGTCCGGCTGGCTTAGATCATGTGCTAACAAGACGGAGATTTTTGGACATAAATGATGAGCTTTTTTGAACAAAACTACATTCGTTATGGACCTGTGATACCTGGAAGTGACATCTGATGAAGAGAATCAAAGGTAATGGATTATTTACATAGTATTTTCGATTTTAGATCTCCCCAACATGACGTCTAGTCTGTATCGCAACGCGTATTTTTCTGGGCGCAGTGCTCAGATTATTGCAAAGTGTGATTTCCCAGTAAGGTTATTTTTAAATCTGGCAAGTTGATTGCGTTCAAGAGATGTAAATCTATAATTCTTTAAATGACAATATAATATTTTACCAATGTTTTCTAATTTAAATTATTTAATTTGTGACGCTGACTTGACTGCCGGTTATTGGAGGGAAACGATTTCCTCAACATCAATGCCATAGTAAAACGCTGTTTTTGGATATAAATATGAACTTGATAGAACTAAAAATGCATGCATTGTCTAACATAATGTCCTAGGAGTGTCATCTGATGGAGATTGTAAAAGGTTAGTGCATCATTTTAGCTGGTTTTATGGTTTTGGTGACCCTGTCTTTGACTTGACAAAACATTACACACAACTCTTGTAAATGTACTGTCCTAACATACTCTAAATTTATGCTTTCGCCGTAAAACCTTTTTGAAATCGTAAAACGTGGTTAGATTAAGGAGATGTTTATCTTTCAAAGGGTGTAAAATAGTTGTATGTTTGAAAAATTTGAATTTTGACATTTATTTGGATTCAAATTTGCCGCTCTTGAAATGCACCTGCTGTTGATGGAGTGCACCACGGCTACCGTCCCACCTAGCCCATAGAGGTTAATATTGGTTTACTATTTGCTTGAAATACAACAAAACAAAATGCTTCCCATTGGCCAGTTTTTGGCCACATACAGGGCCTAATTAATGCAGGTACTTACCGGGGATGAAAGTAAAACAAATATAAGAACAATATATATATTTATATACTGTGTATATATATATATATATATATATATATATATATATATATATATATATATATATATATATATATATATATATATCATACACACACATATACATACATACACACACAAACATACATACACTACAGTTCAAAAGTTTGGGGTCATTTAGAAATGTCCTTGTTTTTCGAAAGAAAAGCAAATTTTTTGTCAATGAAAATAACATCAAATTGATCAAAAATACAATGTATGACTATTGTAGCTGGAAACGGCTGATTATTTATGGTATATCTACATAGGCGTACAGAGGCCCATTATCAGTAACCATCACTCTTGTGTTCCAATGGCACGTTGTGTTAGCTAATTCATTTTAATTGATCATTAGAAAACCCTTTTGCAATTATGTTAACACAGCTGAAAACTGTTGTTCTGATTAAAGAAGCAATACAACTGGCTTTCTTTAGACTAGTTGAGTATCTGGAGCATCAGCATTTGTGGGTTCCATCACAGGCTCAAAATGGCCAAGAAACTGAAAATCTCGTACAGCGCTGTTTACTACTCCCTTCACAGAACAGTGCAAACTGGCTTTATCCAGAATAGAAGGAGGAGTGGAAGGCCCCGGTGCACAACTGAGCAAGAGGACAAATACATTAGAGTGTCTAGTTTGAGAAACAGACACCTCACAAGTCCTCAACTGGCAGCTTCATTAAATAGTACCCACAAACATCAGTCTCAACGTCGAGAGAGAGAGAATGGCTGCAGGTAAAGCAGACACCGGATGACCACTAGGGGGTGTGGCAGGAGCAGATGTGACAGTACCCCTCCCTCTACAGGCACCACCTGGTGCACAACTCGTCTTGTCAGGGTGTGAGGTAGAGGTCGACCGATTATGCTTTTTCAACGCCAATACCAATGCCGATTATTGGAGGGCCAAAAAAGCCGATGCCGATTAATCGGACAATTTTTTTTATTTTTTATTTATTTGTAATAATGACAATTACAACAATACTGAATGAACACTTATTTTAACTTAATATAATACATCAATAAAATCAATTTAGCCTCAAATAAATAATGAAACATGTTCAATTTGGTTTAAATAATGCAAAAACAAAGTTTTGGAGAAGAAAGTAAAAGTGCAATATGTGCCATGTAAGAAAGCTAACGTTTAAGTTCCTTGCTCAGAACATGAGAACATATGAAAGCTGGTGGTTCCTTTTAACATGAGTCTTCAATATTCCCAGGTAAGAAAATTTAGGTTGTAGTTATTATAGGAATTATAGGACTTTTTCTCTCTATACGATTTGTATTTCATATACCTTTGACTATTGGATGTTCTTATAGGCACTTTAGTATTGCCAGTGTAACAGTATAGCTTCCGTCCCTCTCCTCGCTCCTACCTGGGCTCAAACCAGGAACACATCGACAACAGCCACCCTCGAAGCAGCGTTACCCATGTAGAGCAAGGGGAAAAACTACTCCAAGTCTCAGAGCGAGTGACATTTGAAACGCTATTAGCGAGCACCCGGCTAACTAGCTAGCCATTTCACATCGGTTACACCAGCCTAATCTTGGGAGTTGACAGGCTTGAAGTCATAAACATCTGTAACGGTTTTGACTTGAGGTTATCATTTACAGGGGTGCCAGGTAGATTGTGCCTACCAGAGAAAATCTTGGTTTCTCCTTTTAGTTTGGGAGGGAATGAGTCCCATCTGGTCCGTCAAGTCTACACCAATACAAAGGACTCATGTAAAAGTCAGGATGGAAATACACTTTTCATAAACCCTTAAAACATTGAAAAGAACTTACAAAACAACTGTATTCTTTTGCGTGGTTGTATTAACAACATAAATGATCACACACAACAATATAACAATAATGAGCTTTAAACAGCTCTGGTTCCTCCAGAAATGTCCTGTACCTCGGGCCTAAAAAGAGTCCAGCCCGGTAAACAAGTTCAGGGAACTCAAGTGACCTTAGTCACGCAATGTTTGTCCGTTCATCCCAGTGTAGCGTAAACCCAGTGTCAATCATACAATCATAATAACAAATATTCTACCACAACTATAAAGCGTATCACATCTTAGTAAATCCTCAACTACAACTAACTACATAAATCATCACGGTATACATCACACCAAAACAAATGAAATACCGTATACAAAAGTTTGTAGTCAGTCGGTCAGTCAGACAAGCCAATCCGCCGAATGATCTCCAGCGGAGAAAGGCCACGAAAAACAACGGAGGAGTAGTCCACGGATGCAAAGAGTGGATCCAATCCTGGGTAGATTTGCTATTAGGCTACACAAAGCACACTTTTAAAGCAACACAACAAACGGAAGAGAGAAGCTTCTGAACTGAGGGTTGAACACATCCTCATTCACGTCTCTATCACAACCCCACTTTTGCGCAGGTGATGCTGGCTATTTAATTGGGAATTAAAGGGAAAGCGCCCTATTGGAAGGAGAAGCACTGAGACGGTTCAGAAACATTCGGGGCCGTCACACAGCGCAATGCATTGCGAAGGCCTGCTGGCAAACACACGAAAGTGCTGTTTGAATGAACGCTTACGAGACTGCTGCTGCCTACCATTGCTCAGTCAGACTGCTCTATCAAATCATAGACTTAATTATAACATAATAACACACAGAAATACGAGCCTTAGGTCATTAATATGGTTGAATCCGGAAACCATCATCTCGAAAACAAAAAGTTTTTCCTGTCAGTGAAATACGGAACCGTTCCGTATTTTATCTAACGGGTGGCATCCCTACGTCTAAATATTCCTGTTACATTGCACAACCTTCAATGTTATGTCATAATTACGTAATAATCTGGCAAGTTAGTTCGCAACGAGCCAGGCGGCCCAAACTGTTGCATATACCCTGACTCTGCGTGCAATGAACGCAAAATGACACAATTTCACCTGGTTAATATTGCCTGCTAACCTGGATTTTTTTTAGCTAAATATGCAGGTTTAAAAATATATACTTCTGTGTATTGATTTTAAGAAATGCATTGATGTTTATGCTTAGGTACAGTCGTGCAACGATTGTGCTTTTTTCGCAAATGTGCTTTTGTTAAATCATCCCCCATTTGGCGAAGTCGGCTGTCTTTGTTAGAAAGAAATAGTCTTCACAGTTCGCAACGAACCAGGTGGCACAAACTGCTGCATATACCCTGACTCTGTTTGCAAGAGAAGTGACACATTTTCCCTAGTTAAAAGAAATTCATGTTAACAGGCAATATTAACTAAATATGCAGGTTTAAAAATATATACTTGTGTATTGATTTTAACTTCTTGGGGCTATGTGGGACGCTAGCGTGCCACCCGTGGTGCACCCTATCAACAGCAGGTGCATTTCAAGAGCGGCAAATTTGAAACCAAATAAATGTCAAAATTCAAATTTTTCAAACATACAACTATCTTACACCCTTTGAAAGATAAACATCTCCTTAATCTAACCACGTTGTCCGATTTCAAAAAGGTTTTACGGCGAAAGCATAAAGTTAGATTATGTTAGGAGAGTACATTGACAATAGCTGTGTGTAATGTTTTGTCAATTCAAAGACAGGGTCACCAAAACCATAAAACCAGCTAAAATGATGCACTAACCTTTTACAATCTCCATCAGATGACACTCCTAGGACATTATGTTAGACAATGCATGCATTTTTAGTTCTATCAAGTTCATATTTATATCCAAAAACAGCGTTTTACTATGGCATTGATGTTGAAAAAATCGTTTCCCTCCAATAACCGGCAGTCAAGTCAGCACCACAAATTAAATAATTAAAATTAGAAAACATTGGTAAAATATTATATTGTCATTTAAAGAATTATAGATTTACATCTCTTGAACGCAATCAACTTGCCAGATTTAAAAATAACCTTACTGGGAAATCACACTTTGCAATAATCTGAGCACTGCGCCCAGAAAAATATGCTTTAGTATACAGACAAAGGGCCATGTTGGAGAGATCTAAAATCGAAAATACTATGTAAATAATCCATTACCTTTGATTCTCTTCATCAGATGTCACTTCCAGGAATCCCAGGTCCATAACGAATGTAGTTTTGTTCAAAAAAGCTCATCATTTATATCCAAAAAGCTCCGTGTTGTTAGCACATGATCTAAGCCAGCCGGACTTCTCGTCATGAACGAGGGGAAAAAATATATTCACGTTCGTTCAAACATGTCAAACGTTGTATAGCATAAATCATTAGTGCCTTTTTTAACCAGAACATGAATAATATTCAAGGTGGACGAATGCATTCTCTTTTATAACGTATTGGAACGAGGGTACCCAACATGAACTCGCGCGCCAGAGTCTAATCGGCCATCACCGTTCCATGGCTCTTGTTCGGTCAGATCTCACAGTAAAAGACTCAAAACACTTTGTAAAGGCTGGTGACATCTAGTGGAAGCAAAGGAAGTGCCAAAACATTAATCAACCCCTGTGTGTTTCAATGGCATAGGCTTAAAGGTAATTCAACACATCAGGTATCCACTTCCTGTCAGAAAATGTCTCAGGGTTTTGCCTGCCAAATGAGTTCTGTTATACTCACAGACACCATTCAAACAGTTTTAGAAACTTTAGGGTGTTTTCTATCCATATATAATAAGTATATGCATATTCTAGTTACTGGGTAGGATTAGTAACCAGATTAAATCGGGTACGTTTTTTTATCCAGCCGTGAAAATACTGCCCCCTAGCCCCAACAGGTTAAGAAAGGCATTGATGTTTATGGTTGGAGCAATGTGTACCTAAGCGATTATATGCAACTCAGGACAGGCTAGATAAACGAGTAATATCATCAACCATGTGTAGTTAACTAGTGATTATGATTGATTGATTGTTTTTTATAAGATTAATGCTAGCTAGCAACTTACCTTGGCTTCTTACTGCATTCGCGTAACAGGCAGGCTCCTCGTGGAGTGCAATGTAAAGCAGGTTGTTAGAGCGTTGGACTAGTTAACCGTAAGTTTGCAAGATTGAATCCCCGAGCTGACAAGGTAAAAATCTGTCGTTCTGCCCCTGAACAAGGCAGTTAACCCACCGTTCCTAGGCCGTCATTGAAAATAAGAATGCGTTCTTAAAAAACTTCTTAAGGATCAGACCCTTTTTTCAATTTTCGCCTAAAATGACATACCCAAATCTACCTGTAGTTCAGGACCTGAAGCCAGGATATGCATATTCTTGATACCATTTGAAAGGAAACACTTTGAAGTTTGTGGAAATGTGAAAATAATGTAGGACAATATAACACATCAGACCAGGTAAAAGATAATTTTTTTTGGTACCATTATCTTTGAAATGAAGAGAAAGGCCATAATGTATTATTCCAGCCCAGACAAAATATACATTTTGGCCACCAGATGGCAGCAGTGTATGTGCAAAGTTTTAGACTGAGCCAATGAACCATTGCATATCTCTTCAAAATGTTTTATCAAGAGTGCCCAAATGTGCCTAATTGGTTTATTAATACATTTTCAAGTTCAAAAACAATAGAATGGTATTATTTCACTGTAATAGCTACTGTAAACTGGACAGTGCAGTTAGATTAACAACAATTTAAGATTTCTGCCCATATCAGATATGACTAAGTCCTGGGAAAAAATTGTGTTAGTTACAACCTCATGCTAACCACATTAGCCTACGTTAGCTCAACCGTCCCACGGGAGGACACCGATCCCGTAGAGGTTCTAAGACATGAAGGTCAGTCAATCCGGGAAATGTCAAGAACTTTGAAAGTTTCTTCAAGTGCAGTCACAAAAACCATCAAGAACTATGATGAAACTGACTCCATGAGGACAGCCACAGGAAAGGAAGACCCAGAGTTACCTCTGCTGCAGAGGAAAAGTTCATTAGAGTTACCAGCCTTAATCTGCAATTAACTGCACCTCAGATTGCAGCCCAAATAAATGCTTCACAGAGTTCAAGTAACACACACATCAACATCAACTGTTCAGAGGAGACTGCATGAATCAGGCCTTCATGGTCGTATTGCTGCAAAGAAACCACTACCAAAGGACAACAATAAGAGACTTGCTTGGGCCAAGAAACACGAGCAATGAACATTAGAACAGTGGAAATCTGTCCTTTGGTCTGATGAGTCCAAATTTGAGATCTTTGGTTCCAACCGCCATGTCTTTGTGAGACGCAGAGTAGGTGAATGGATGACCAACGCATGTGTGGTTCCCACCGTGAAACATGGAGGAGGAGGTGTGATGGTTTGGGGGTGTTTTGCAGAATGCTGTGGTAGCCATGCTGGTTAAGTGTGGGGCGGCAGGTAGCCTAGTGGTTAGAGCATTGGGGCTGTAACCGAAAGGTTGCTAGAATGAAACCCTGAGCTGACAAGTAAAAAATTTGTCGTTCTGCCCCTGACCCAACAATGATAAAGAGTGAATATGCGCAGTGCGTGCTCACTCACCGGGGATATTGCCGATGTTCTCCGCTGGTGCCAAGAAGACAGGCTATTCTTTTGTCGGCTCAATTAAGTTGAGAATTTTATTTTGATAACTGTCTGTGATTTATTTGGAATTCAAGGCACACTTAACCAGCATGGCTACCACAGCATTCTGCAGCGATACACCATCACATCTGGTTTGCGCTTAGTGGACAATCATTTGTTTTTCAACAGGACAATGACCCAAAACACACCTCCAGGCTGTGTAAGTGCTATTTGAACAAGAAGGAAAGTGATGCAAGTGCTCAACATATGTGGGAACTCTTTCAAGACAGTTGGAAGAGCATTCCAGGTGACTACCTCTTGAAGCTGGTTGAGATAGTGCCAAGAGTGTGCAAAGCTGTCATCAAGACAAAGGGTGGCTACTTTGAAGAATCTGAAATATACTTTGATTTGTTTACTACATGATTCCATGTGTTATTTCATAGTTTTGTCTTCCCTATTATTCTACAATTTAGAAAATAGTAAAAATAAAGAAAAACCCTTGAATGAGTATGTGTGTCCAAACTTTTGACTGGTACTGTTTATATATATGCTTTGTGGACTTTACAGGATAGATGTTGTTCTACAGTTTTAGATTATGAAACAAAATCGTATAAATGTTCTGCTTTACTGTGCTGTATTTTAGCCTAGGCCCTATTTCATTTGTTTATTTCGAGAAGACACACACGCCTATAATCCCATTTATAGGTGACATGTCCATAAGGCTAGGGTAAACTAAATCGAAATAAATGACCAAAATTATATAGCCTAATTAGCCTATTAGTCTTTACAGAAATGAGTAAAATCTATCAAAATAGGCTCCTAAACTATGATTTGGCCACAGAGGATCATTATCTTCTTCCCCAATTTTATTTTATCACATTGCTTTCAGTCGGAAGGAAAGGCAGCGCGCAATATGGGCAGAGTATCGTTGAGTTGCGACTGTCAGTGAAAAGTAGATACCCAGCCAGGTACATATTTAAACCAAATCAAATTTGATTAGTCACACGCGCCGAATACAACAAGTGTAGACCTTATAGTGAAATGCTTACTTATGAGCCCCTAACCAACAATACAGTTTCAAAAAATACAGATAAGAATAAGAGATAAAAGTAAAAAGCAATTAAGCAGTGAAATAACAAGAGCGAGACTACAGTTGAAGTCGGAAGTTTACATACACTTAGGTTGGAGTCATTAAAACTTGTTTTTCAACCAATCCAAAAATTTGTTGTTAACAAACAACAGTTTTGGAAAGTTGGTTAGGACATCTACTGTGTGCATGACACAAGTAATTTTTCCAACAATTGTTTACAGACATATTATTTCACTTATAATTCACCTTATCACAATTCCAGTGGGTCAGACGTTTACATACAATAAGTTGACTGTGCCTTTAACCTCAATCGTCCCACACTATTCAACAGCCAGTGACAAATCAGAGCGGCAAATTTAAAACCACACAATGTCATAATTCAAAGTTCTCATACATAGGACTATTTTACACCATTTTATAGATACACTTCTCCTGAATCGAACCACGTTGTCCGATTTCCAAAAGGCTTTACAGCGAAAGGAAAACATTAGATTATGTTAGGAGAGTACATAGACACAAAAAAACACACAGCCATTTCCAAGCAACTAGCATGCATCACAAATACCCAAAACACAGCTAAATTGTCACGGTTGTCGTAGGGTAAAGTGGACCAAGACGCAGTGGGGAAATGTGCACTCATCTTCTTTTTATTAAATGGATAAGAAGGTGAACCAAAACAACATGTACACAAAAAAACACGACTACTAACAGGCCGGTAAGGCACAAAGCTATACACAGCACAATCTCCCACAAATACTAAAACAAACACATACCTATTTATAGAACCCTCAATCAGAGGCAACGAGAAAACACCTGCCTCCAATTGAGGGTTCAACCCCCAATAAACTAAACATAGAAATACAAAGAACTAGACTAAACATAGAAATACATTAACATAGAACAGTGCCCAAAACCCCGGAATAATAAATCAAACACACCACTAAACACACAACCACCCCGAACCACATAAAACAAATACCTCCTGCCACGTCCTGACCAAACTACAATAACAAATAACCCCTAATACTGGTCAGGACGTGACAGTACCCCCCCCCCCCCAAAGGTGCAGACCCCGGATGCACCACACACAAATAAACAAAAAATAATAATACAAAAATAAATCCCCTAAACTAAAGGGAGGGAATGGAGGGTGGCTGCCGTCATCGACGGCTCCTGTGCTACACCCCCCCCTACCCAACCAACCTATACTGGAGGTGGCTCAGGCTCAGGTCTACTTCCCCCACCCAACTTGTCCACCCCTGCTGAATGCTCAGGGCTGTAGAGTGTCTCTGGGAGCTCTGGACTGTAAGCCGACTCTGGAAGCTCCAGACTGTAGGCAGACTCACTTGGTTCCGGACTGTAGGCAGACTCACTCGGCTCCGGACTGCAGGCAGACTCACTCGGCTCCGGACTGCAGGCAGACTCACTCGGTTCCGGACTGCAAGCAGACTCACTCGGCTCCGGACTGCAGGCAGACTCACTCGGTTCCGGACTGTAGGCAGACTCACTCGGCTCCGGACTGCAGGCAGACTCCCTCGGCTCCGGACTGCAGGCAGACTCACTCAGCTCCGGACTGCAGGCAGACTCACTCGGTTCCGGACTGTAGGCAGACTCACTCGGTTCCGGACTGTAGGCAGACTCACTCGGTTCCGGACTGTAGGCCGTCTCACTCGGTTCCGGACTGTAGGCAGACTCACCCGGTTCTGGACTGTAGGTCGTCTCACTCAGTTCCGGACTGTAGGCCGTCTCTCCATCGGTTCCGGACTGAACGGCGACTCACTCGGTTCCGGACCGTAGGGCGACTCTGGGAGCTCCGGACCGTAGGGCAACTCTCCTGGTTCCGGACAGTGGGCCGTCTCTCTTGGTTCCGGACAGTGGGCTGTCTCTCTTGGTTCCAGACACTCTGAACGAGTCACTGTTGCCGGATACTCTGGACGAGGCACTGTTGCCGGACATTCTGGACGAGGCACTGTTGCCGGAAGTTCTGGACGAGGCACTGTTGCCGGAAGTTCTGGACGAGGCACTGTTGCCAGAAGTTCTGGACGAGGCACTGTCGCCGGAAGTTCGGGACTGGGCTGATGCACTGGAAGCCTGATGCGTGGGGCTGGTAGTGGAGGTACCAGACTGGGAACACGCACCTCAGGGCTAGAGCAGGGAGCAGGAACAGGACGTACTGGACTGGGCTGACGCACTGGAAGCTTTGTGCATGGAGCTGGTACTGGAGGTATCAGACTAGGGACACACACACTAAGGCTAGTGCGAGGAGCGGGAACAGGACATCCTGGACTGGGCTGACGCACTGGAAGCTTAGTGCGTGGGGCTGGTACTGGAGGTATCAGACTAGGGACACACACACTAAGGCTAGTGCGAGGAGCGGGAACAGGACATCCTGGACTGGGCTGATGCACTGGAAGCCTAGTGCGTGGTGCTGGTACTGGAGGTATCAGACTGGAGACACACACCTCAGGGCTAGTGCGTGGAGTGGGAACAGGACATATTGACTGGGCTGATGTACTGGAGGCCTGGTGCGTGGTGCTGGTACTGTCTTCACCAGCCGGCTAGCACGCACCTCAGGACACGTATGTAGAGCTGACTCAGGTGACATCAATTTACGGACACGCTCTGTAGGGCGAATGTCGTGCCTAATACACCAACACAGTAGCTATCTCATAGTTTTCATCTCCAATTTTCCCATCAACTCCTTAATAGTCTCTGCTTCGCTCACCTCCAATTTTACCCCGACTGGCTCTGGTTCCATCCTCGGGTCCGCCGATCTGTCCATGTGCCCCCCCCAAAAAAAATATTGGGGCTGCCTCTCCGGTTTGAACGCCAGCCGTGTTCCCCAGTAGCGTTCCCGGTCCTCACCAGACTTCCTCCATGAGCCCTCTCCGGCCAAAATCTCCTCCCACATCTAAAACTCCCGATAGTCCATATGATTCTCCCGTTGCTCCTTACCCCGCTGCTTGGTCCTTGGTTGGTGGGAGATTCTGTCACGGTTGTCGTAGGGTAAAGTGGACCAAGACGCAGCGGAGAAATGTGCACTCATCTTCTTTTTATTAAATGGATAAGAAGGTGAACCAAAACAACACGTACACAAAAAAAACACGACTACTAACAGGCCGTTAAGGCACAAAGCTATACACAGCACAATCTCCCACAAATACTTAAACAAACACATACCTATTTATAGAACCCTCAATCAGAGGCAACGAGAAAACACCTGCCTCCAATTGAGGGTTCAACCCCCAATAAACTAAACATAGAAATACAAAGAACTAGAGTAAACATAGAAATACATTAACATAGAACAAAACCCCGGAATAATAAATCAAACACACCACTAAACACACAACCACCCCGAACCACATAAAACAAATACCCCCTGCACGTCCTGACCAAACTACAATAACAAATAACCCCTATTACTGGTCAGGACGTGACATAAATGAAGCACTAACCTTTGATGATCTTCATCAGATGACACTCCTAGGACATTATGTTATACAATACATGCATGTTTTGTTCAATCAAGTTCATATTTATATCAAAAAACAGCTTTTTACATTAGCATGTGATGTTCAGAACTAGCATACCCACCGAAAACTTCCGGTGAATTTCCTAAATTAATCACGATAAACGTTGACAAAATACATAACAATTATTTTAAGAATTAGAGATACAGAACTCCTTTATGCAATTGTTATGTCCGATTTTAAAATAGCTTTTCGGCGAAAGCACATTTTGCTATATTCTGAGTACATAGCTTGGCCATCACGGCTAGCTAATTTGACACCCACCAAGTTTGGGACAACCTAAACTCAGAATTACTATTAGAAAAATTGGATTACCTTTGCTGTTCATCGTCAGAATGCACTCCCAGGTCTTCTACTTCAACAACAAATGTTCTTTTGTTCCAAATAATCCATAGTTATATTCAAATAGCTCCGTTTTGTTTGTGCGTTCAGGTCACTATCCGAAGGGTGATGCGCGTGCGCATTTCGTGACAAAAAAAATCAAAATATTCCATTACCGTACTTAGAAGCATTTCAAACGCTGTTTAAAATAAATTTTTATGCGATTTGTCTCGTAAAATAGCGATAATATTCCAACCGGGCAACGTTGGCTGAAAGAAAAAAATGGAGTAGTCTCGTGAAAGCGCATCTCAGTCTCACTGTCCTCAGGCTGACCACTCACAAATTCTGCTGCTGTTCTTTGCCCAGAGACAGCAGACACCCCATTCCACTTTCTGGCGGCTTTAGAGAGCCAATGGAAGCCTTAGAAAATGTCACGTTACAGCAGAGATGCTGTAATTTTGCTAGAGATGCAACAGAAGGACAACAAATTGTCAGACAGGGCACTTCCTGTATGGAATCTTCTCAGGTTTTTGCCTGCCATATGAGTTCTGTTATACTCACAGACACCATTCACACAGTTTTAGAAACTTTAGAGTGTTTTCTATCCACATATACTAATGATATGCATATTCTAGTTTCTGGGCAGGAGTAGTAACCAGATTAAATCGGGTACGTTTTCTATCCGGCCGTGAAAATACTGCCACTTGGTGGGTGTCAAATTAGCTAGCCGTGATGGCTGAGCTATGTACTCAGAATATTGCAAAATGTGCGTTCGCCGAAAAGCTATTTTAAAATGTGACATAGCGATTACATAAAGGAGTTCTGTATCTATAATTCTTAAAATAATTGTTATGTATTTTGTCAACGTTTATCATGAGTAATTTAATAAATTCTCCGGAAGTTTTCGGTGGGAATGCAAGTTCTGAACATCACATGCTAATGTAAAAAGCAGTTTTTTTATATAAATATGAACTTGATTGAACAAAACATGAATTTATTGTATAACATAATGTCCTAGGAGTGTCATCTGATGAAGATCATCAACGGTTAGTGCTGCATGTAGCTGTGTTTTGGGTTTTTGTGACATATATGCTTGCTTGAAAAATGGCTGTGTGGTTATTTTTGTATATGTACTCTCCTAACATAATCTAATGTTTTGCTTTCACTGTAAAGCCTTTTTGAAATCGGACAATGTGGTTAGATTAACGAGAGTCTTATCTT
Source organism: Salmo salar (assembly GCF_905237065.1). Classification (NCBI taxonomy): domain Eukaryota; kingdom Metazoa; phylum Chordata; class Actinopteri; order Salmoniformes; family Salmonidae; genus Salmo; species Salmo salar. The sequence continues at coordinate 1,518,887 of NC_059459.1, read as the reverse complement.
TCAAATGGTGTAGAATAGTCGTATGTTTGAATATTGAAATTATTGCATTTTTGAGGTATTAATATTTCGAGCCACACAATTCCACTGGCTGTTGAATAGAGTGGGATGCTAACGTCCCACCTAGCCCATAGAAGTTTTAAGATCCTCGGCGTACATGTCACGGACAAACTGAAATGGTCCACCCACACAGACAGCATGGTGAAGAAGGCGCAGCAGCGCCTCTTCAACCTTAGGATGAAGAAATTGACCTGAACCTCAGGCTGAAGAAATTCAGCTTGTCACCAAAAACACTCACAAACCTTTACAGATGCACAATCGAGAGCATCCTGTCGGGCTGTATCACCGCCTGGTACGGCAGCTGCTCTGCCCATAACCGGAAGGCTCTCCAGAGGGTAGTGAGGTCTGCACAACGCATCACCGGGTGCAAACTACCTGGCCTCCAGGACACCTATACTATCCGATGTCACAGGAAGGCCAAAAAGATCATCAAGGACAGCAACCACCTGAGCCACTGCCTGTTCCCCCCGCTAACATCCAGAAGGCGAGGTCAGTACAAGTGTATCAAAGCTGGAACCGAGAGACTGAAAAACAGCTTCTATCTCAAGGCCATCAGACTGTTAAACAGCCATCACTAACATTGAGTGGCTGCTGCCAACATACTGACTCAACTCTAGCCACTTTAATAATGGGAAAATTGATGTAATCAATTTATCACTAGCCACTTTATATTATTTATATTATATAAGGTTTACATAACCTACATTATTCATCTCATATGTATATACTGTACACTATACCATCTACTGCATCTTGCCATCTTGATGTATCACTAGCCACTTTAAACAATGCCACTTCATATAATGTTTTCATAACCTACATTACTCATCTCATATGTATATGCTGTACTCTATACCATCTACTGCATCTTGCCATCCTGATGTAATGTATAACTAGCCACTTTAAACAATGCCGCTTTATATAATGTTTTCATACCCTACATTACTCATCTCATATGTATATACTGTACTCCATACCATCTACTGCATCTTGCCTATGCTGTTCAGCCATCACTCATTTATATATTTTTATGTACATATTCGTACTCATTCCTTTACACTTGTGTGTACAAGGTAGTTGTTGTGGAATTGTTAGGTTATATTACTTGTTAGATATTACTGCATGGTTGGAACTAGAAGCACAAGCATTTCGCTACACTTGCATTAACACCTGCTAACCATGTGTATGTGACAAATACATTTGATTTGATTTTAAGACAGGGAATTTACACTAGGATTAAATGTCAGGAATTGTGAAAAACTCAGTTTAAATGTATTTGGCTAATGTAAACTTTTGACTATTTGACTAGATGTTCAGGAGTCATGGCTTGGGGGTAGAAGCTGTTTAGAAATCCTCTTGGACGTGCGATAGCAGAGAGAACAGTTTATGACAAGGGTGGCTGGAGTCTTTGACAATTTTTAGGGCCTTCCTTTGACACTGCCTGGTATAGAGGTCCTGGATGGTAGGAAGCTTGACCCCAGTGATGTACTGGGCGGTTCGCACTACCCTCTGTAGTGCCTCGGATGCCGAGCAGTTGCCATACCAGTCAGTGATGTAACCACTCAGGATGCTCTCGATGGTGCAGCTGTAGAACATTTTGAGGATCTGAGGACCCATGCCAAATCTTTTCAGTCTCCTGAGGGAGAATAGGTTTTGTCGTGCCATCTTCACGACTGTCTTGGTGTTCTTGGACCATGTTAGTTTGTTGGTGATGTGGACACCAAGGAACTTGAAGCTCTCAATTTGCTCCACTGCAGCCCCGTCGATGAGAATGGGGGAGTGCTCGGGCCTCTTTTTCCTGTATTCCACAATCATCTCCTTTGTCTTGATCATGTTGAGGGAGAGGTTGTTGTCCTGGCACCACATGACCAGGTCTCTGACCTCCTATCTATAGGCTGTCTCGACGTTGTCGGTGATCAGGCCTACCACTGTTGTGTCATCTGCAAACTTAATGATGGTGTTGGAGTCGTGTCTGCCCGTGCAGTCATGAGTGAACGGGGACACAGGAGGAAACTGAGCACACAGTCCTGAGGGTCCCTGTGTTGAGGGTCAGTGTGGCGGATGTGTTGTTACCTACCCTTATCACCTGGGGTTGGCCCGTCAGGAAGTCTAGGATCCAGTTGCAGAGGGAGGTGTTAACCTCTTGGGGCTAGGTGGGACGCTAGCGTGCCACCCGTGGTGCACTCCATCAACAGCAGGTGCATTTCAAGAGCGGCAAATTTGAATCCAAATAAATGTCAAAATTCAAATTTTTCAAAAATACAACTATGTTACACCATTTGAAAGATAAACATCTCCTTAATCTAACCACGTTTTACGATTTCAAAAAGGTTTTACGGCGAAAGCATAAATTTAGAGTATGTTAGGACAGTACATTTACAAGAGTTGTGTGTAATGTTTTGTCAAGTCAAAGACAGGGTCACCAAAACCATAAAACCAGCTAAAATGATACACTAACCTTTTACAATCTCCATCAGATGACACTCCTAGGACATTATGTTAGACAATGCATGCATTTTTAGTTCTATCAAGTTCACATTTATATCCAAAAACAGCGTTTTACTATGGCATTGATGTTGAGGAAATCGTTTCCCTCCAATAACCGGCAGTCAAGTCAGCGTCACAAATTAAATAATTAAAATTAGAAAACATTGGTAAAATATTATATTGTCATTTAAAGAATTATAGATTTACATCTTTTGAACGCAATCAACTTGCCAGATTTAAAAATAACCTTACTGGGAAATCACACTTTGCAATAATCTGAGCACTGTGCCCAGAAAAATACGCGTTGCGATACAGACTAGACGTCATGTTGGGGAGATCTAAAATCGAAAATACTATGTAAATAATCCATTACCTTTGATTCTCTTCATCAGATGTCACTTCCAGGTATCACAGGTCCATAACGAATGTAGTTTTGTTCAAAAAAGCTCATCATTTATGTCCAAAAATCTCCGTCTCGTTAGCACATGATGTAAGCCAGCCGGACTTCTCGTCATGAACGAGGGGAAAAAATATATTTCCGTTCGTTCAAACATGTCAAACGTTGTATAGCATAAATCATTAGGGCCTTTTTAACCAGAACATGAATAATATTCAAGGTGGACGAATGCATAGTCTTTTATAACGTATTGGAACGAGGGTACCCAACATGAAGTAGCGCGCCAGGTGTCTAATGGGACATCACCGTTCCATGGCTCTTGTTCGGTCAGATCTCCCTCCAGAAGACTCAAAACACTTTGTAAAGGCTGGTGACATCTAGTGGAAGCAATAGGAAGTGCCAAAATATTCCTAAACCCCTGTGTTTTTCAATGGGATAGGTTTAAAGTCAATACAACACATCAGGTATCCACTTCCTGTCAGAAAATGTCTCAGGGTTTTGCCTGCCAAATGAGTTCTGTTATACTCACAGACACCATTCAAACAGTTTTGGAAACTTTAGAGTGTTTTCTATCCATATATAATAAGTATATGCATATTCTAGTTACTGGGTAGGATTAGTAACCAGATTAAATCGGGTACATTTTTTTTATCCAGACGTGCAAATGCTGCCCCCTAGACCCAACAGGTTAAGTCCCAAGGTCCTTAGCTTATTGATGAGCTTTGAGGGCACTATGGTGTTGAATGCTGAGCTGTAGTCAATGAAAAGCATTCTCACATAAGTGTTATTTATCTGTGGATCTGATAGGGTGGTATGTAAATTGGAGTGGGTCTAGGGTTTCTGAGATGATGGTGTTGATGTGAGCCATGACCAGCCTTTGAGTGCTACGGATCAGTAGTCATTTAGGCAGGTTACCTTAGTGTTCTTGGGGACAGGTAATATGGTGGTCTGCTTAAAACATGTTGGTATTACAGAGTCGGAAAGGGAGAGGTTGAAAATGTCAGTGAAGACACTTCCCAGTTGGTCAGCGCATGCTCGCAGTACACGTCCTGGTAATTCGTCTGGCCCTGCAGCCTTGTGAATGCTGACCTGTTTAAAGGTTGGCTCACATTGGCTGCAGAGAGAGTGATCACAGTCATCCGGAACAGCTGGTGCTCTTATGCATGTTTCAGTGTTTTTGCCTCAAAGCGAGCATAGAAGTAGTTTAGCTCGTCTGGTAGGCTCGTGTCACTGGGCAGCTCTCGGCTGTACTTCCCCTTCTAGTCTGTGATGGTTTGCAAGCCCTGCCACATCCGACGAGCATCAGAGCCAGTGTAGGTCGATTCGATCTTAGTCCTGTATTGATGCTTTGCCTGTTTGATGGTTTGTCGGAGGTCATAGCGGGATTTCTTACAAGCTTCCAGGTTAGAGTCCCACTCCTTGAAAGCGGCAGCCCTAGCCTTAAGCTCAGTGCGGAAGCTGTCTGTAATCCACGGCTTCTGGTTGGGGTATGTACGTACGGTCACTGTGGGAACAATGTCATCGATGCACTTATTGATGAAGCCAATGACTGATGTGGTGTACTCCTCAATGCCATCAGAGGAATTCCGGAACATATTCGAGTCTGTGCTAGCAAAACAGTCCTGTAGCTTAGCATCTGCTTCATCAGACCACTTTATTGATCTAGTCACTGGTGCTTCCTGCTTTAACCTCTCTGGGCTAGGCGGGACGAAATCGTCCCACATACGCAACAGCCAGTGTAATCCCGTGGCGCGATTTTCAAATACCTTAGCCTGTTAGGCCTAGGGGGCAGTATTTGCACGGCTGGATAAAAAAATGTACCCGATTTAATCTGGTTACTAATCCTACCCAGTAACTAGAATATGCATATACTTATTATATATGGATAGAAAACACTCTAAAGTTTCTAAAACTGTTTGAATGGTGTCTGTGAGTATAACAGAACTCATTTGGCAGGCAAAACCCTGAGACATTTTCTGACAGGAAGTGGATACCTGATGTGTTGTATTACCTTTAAACCTATGCCATTGAAAAACACAGGGGCTGAGGAATATTTTGGCACTTCCTATTGCTTCCACTAGATGTCACCAGCCTTTACAAAGTGTTTTGAGTCTTCTGGAGGGAGATCTGACCGAACAAGAGCCATGGAATGATGATGGCCCATTAGACACCTGGCGCGCGAGTTCATGTTGGGTACCCTCGTTCCAATACGTTATAAAAGAGAATGCATTCGTCCACCTTGAATATTATTCATGTTCTGGTTAAAAAAGGCCCTAATGATTTATGCTATACAACATTTGACATGTTTGAACGAACGTAAATATATTTTTTCCCCTCGTTCATGAAGTGAAGTCCGGCGGGCTTAGATCATGTGCTAACAAGACGGAGATTTTTGGACATAAATGATGAGCTTTTTTGAACAAAACTACATTCGTTATGGACCTGTGATACCTGGAAGTGACATCTGATGAAGAGAATCAAAGGTAATGGATTATTTACATAGTATTTTCGATTTTAGATCTCCCCAACATGACGGCTAGTCTGTATCGCAACGCGTATTTTTCTGGGCGCAGTGCTCAGATTATTGCAAAGTGTGATTTCCCAGTAAGGTTATTTTTAAATCTGGCAAGTTGATTGCGTTCAAGAGATGTAAATCTATAATTCTTTAAATGACAACATAATATTTTACCAATGTTTTCTAATTTTAATTATTTAATTTGTGGTGCTGACTTGACTGCCGGTTATTGGAGGGAAACGATTTCCTCAACATCAATGACATAGTAAAACGCTGATTTTGGATATAAATATGAACTTGATAGAACTAAAAATGCATGCATTGTCTAACATAATGTCCTAGGAGTGTCATCTGATGGAGATTGTAAAAGGTTAGTGCATCATTTTAGCTGGTTTTATGGTTTTGGTGACCCTGTCTTTGACTTGACAAAACATTACACACAACTCTTGTAAATGTACTGTCCTAACATACTCTAAATTTATGCTTTCGCCGTAAAACCTTTTTGAAATCGTAAAACGTGGTTAGATTAAGGAGATGTTTATCTTTCAAAGGGTGTAAAATAGTTGTATGTTTGAAAAATTTGAATTTTGACATTTATTTGGATTCAAATTTGCCGCTCTTGAAATGCACCTGCTGTTGATGGAGTGCACAACTAGAGGATATTCTAGTTACTGGGCAGGAGTAGTAACCAGATTAAATCGGGTACGTTTTTTATCCAGCCGTGTCAATACTGCCCCCTAGCCCTAACAGGTTAATTTTAGCTTGTAAGAGGGAATCAGGAGGATAGAATTATGGTCAGATTTGCCAAATGGAAAGCGAGGGAGAGCTTTGTATGTGTCTCTGTGTGTGGAGTATAGGTGGTCCAGAGTTATTTTTCCTCTGGTTGCACATTTAACATGCTTATAGAAATTTGGTAAAAACGGATTTAACCTCTATGGGACCGGCGGAACGAATTCGTCCCACCTACGTAACAGCCACTGCCAGCCTGTGGCGCGATTTTCAAAATCTTCAAAATCCTATTACTTCAATTTCTCAAACATATGACTATTTTACAGCTATTTAAAGATAAGACTCTCGTTAATCTAACCACACTGTCCGATTTCAAAAAGGCTTTACAACGAAAGCAAAACATTAGATTATGTCAGCAGAGTACCAAGCCAGAAATAATCAGACACCCATTTTTCAAGCCAGCATATAATGTCACCAAAACCCAGAAGACAGCTAAATTCAGCACTCACCTTTGATGATCTTCATCAGATGACAACCCTAGGACATTATGTTATACAATACATGCATGTTTTGTTCAATCAAGTTCATATTTATATCAAAAACCAGCTTTTTACATTAGCATGTGACGTTCAGAACTAGCATACCCCCGCAAACTTACGGGGAATTCGCTAACATTTTACTAAATTACTCACGATAAACGTTCACAAAAAGCATAACAATTATTTTAAGAATTATAGATACAGACCTCCTCTATGCACTCGATATGTCCGATTTTAAAATAGCTTTTGGTGAAAGCACATTTTGCAATATTCTAAGTACATAGCCCAGGCATCACGGGCTCGCTATTTAGACACCCGGCAAGTTTAGCACTCACCATAATCATATTTACTATTATAAAAATGTCATTACCTTTTGTTGTCTTCGTCAGAATGCACACCCAGGACGTCTACTTCAATAACAAATGTTGGTTTGGTCCAAAATAATCCATCGTTATATCCGAATAGCGGCGTTTTGTTCGATGCGTTCCAGACACTATCCGAAATAGTAAAGAAGTGTCGGCGCTTGGCGCAATTCCTGACAATAAAATTCAAAGTATTCCATTGCCGTACGTCGAAGCATGTCAACCGCTGTTTAAAATCAATTTTTACGTCATTTTTCTCGTAGAAAAGCGATAAAATTCCGACAGGGAATCTCCTTTTCGGCAAACAGAGGAAAAAATCCCAAAGGCGGGGGCGGTCGGGGTCACGCGCATAAGCTAGTGTCTCTTGATGGGCCACTTGAGAAAGGCGATAATGTGTTTCAGCCTGGGGCTGGAATGACGACATTCTCTTTTTTCCCGGGCTCTGAGAGCCTATGGACGACGTGGGAAGTGTCACGTTAGAGCAGAGATCCTTAGTAAATGATAGAGATGGCAAAGAAGTTCCAGAAATGGTCAGACAGGCCACTTCCTGTAAAGGAATCTCTCAGGTTTTGACCTGCCATTTGAGTTCTGTTATACTCACAGACACCATTCAAACAGTTTTAGAAAATTTAGGGTGTTTTCTATCCATATGTAATAAGTATATGCATATTCTAGTTACTGAGTAGGAGTGGTAACCAGATTAAATCGGGTATGTTTTTTATCCAGCCGTGTCAATGCTGCCCCCTAGCCCTAACAGGTTAAGTTTCCCTGCATTAAAGTCCCCAGCTACTAGGAGCGCCACCTCTGGGTGAGCATTTTCTTGTTGGCTTATGGCGGAATACAGCTCATTCAATGTTGTCTTAGTGCCAGCCTCTGACTGTGGTGATATGTAAACAGCTACAAAGAATACAGATGAAAACTCTCAGTAGGTAGTGAGGTCTACAACTTATCATGAGAAACTATACCTCAGGTGAGCAATAGCTCAAGACTTCCTTAGATATCCTGCACCAGCTGTTGTTTATAAAATCCTAGACCGCCACCCCTTGTCTTACCAGACGCCTCTGTTCTATCCTGCCGGTACATCGTATAACCAGCCAGCTATATGTTGATGTTGTCGTCATTCAGCCACGACTCCGTGAAGCATAAGATGTTACAGTTTTTAATGTCCCGTTGGTAGTTTAATCTTCTGCGTAACTTGTCGACTTTATTGTCCAAAGATTGGACGTTTGCTAGCAGAATGGAGGGAAGTGGGGGTTTATTCAATCGTCTGCGAACTCTGAGGGCAGCATGACCTTCGGCCCCTCTTTCTCCGCCTCCTCTTCACACAGATCGGGGCCTGTTCCATCGGGCTCGTCAGAGTCGTGAAAGGAAAAAAAGAGGATTCTGCTCGTTCGTCGTGAGTAATCTCAGTTCTGTTATTTTAAGTTATTTTCGGTCATAAGAGACGATAACGGCAACATTATATACAAAATAAGTTATAAATCACGCAAATAACCGAACAAAAAACAAAATCGGCTGGGGGCATGTCATCTTCTCCGGCGTCATCTTATATCCTGCCTGGTTTGCCCTGTCCGGGTGTATTGTCGGACGGGGCCACAGTGTCCCCCGACCCACCGTGTCCCCTGACCCACCCATCTCTCAGTCTCCAGTATCTATGCTGCAATAGTCTATGTGCCGGGTAGCTAGGGTCAGACTGTTATATCTGGTGTAATTCTCCTGTCTTATCTGCTGTCCTGTGTAAATGTAAGTACTGTATGCTCCCTCAATTCTCTCTCTCCCTCTCTCCCGTCCGGGAGAACTTGAGCACCAGGATCATGCCTCAGGACTACCTGGCCTGATGACTCCTGGCGTTCCCCAATCCACCTGGTTGTGATGCTGCTCCAGTTTCAACTGTTCTGCCTGTGGCAGAACAGGGAACACTGACCTGTTTGCCGGATGTGCTACCTTGTCCCGGACCTGCTGTCTCGACCTCTGAATGCTTGGCTATGAAAGCCAACTGACATTTACTCCTGAGGTACTGACCTGTTGCACCTTCTACAACCACTGTGATTATTATTTGACCATGCTGGTAATCTATCAACGTTTGAACATCTTGAAGAACAATCTGGCGTTAAATGGCCATGTACTCATATTCTCCACCCGGTACAGCCAGAAGAGGACTGGCCACCCGTCAGAGCCTGGTTCCTCTCTAGGTTTCTTCCTAGGTTCCTGCCTTTCTAGGGAGTTTTTCCTAGTCACCATGCTTCTACATCTGCATTACTTGCTGTTTGGGGTTTTAGGCTGGGTTTCTGTATAGAACTTTGTGACATCTGCTGATGTAAAAAGGGCTTTATAAATCAATTTGATTGATATAAAGTGTAGTATCTGATATAGCCTATGCCTACTCTACACTATATGCGCTCAGCCATGCATTGAAGTCTTTTTTGCAAACAGTGATTGAGTTATATTATTCACCTAAATGATGACTATTCAATTAGTCCTATCTAGTGTGCATTTGTTGTTGGGGATGAGTGTATGTGGATATGTATGAGACTTAAGAGACCTATGAAACTCATTCCACTTACTTGTGCAGTACTGGTGGTATCTGTCCCATGCGATGGCAGCAATAAAGTGGATGCTGGCGAGAGCTGTCACAAAACCCTGGAAGCCATGAGTCTGGCAGCCATCAGAGCCATAGGGCCAGTACCTGGAGAAGGACATAGTAAAGAGGGGGAAAGACAATACATTAGGCCTTAACATAGTCTATTTGTTCAGCTGGTTGTGAATGACTTTTACAATGCTCAACAACCAATGGTTAAACTGGTAGAGCATAGAACTAAACTGTAGGGAAGGTCAGTGTCTTGTTTCTGATCTTTTGCATTGACCACGGTCATCTATTAACCTGTTATGGCTAGGGGGCAGTATTTTCACGGCTGGATAAAAAACGTACCCGATTTAATCTGGTTACTACTCCTGCCCAGTAACTAGATAATGCATATAATTATTGGCTTTGGATAGAAAACACCCTAAAGTTTCTAAAACTGTTTGAATGGTGTCTGTGAGTATAACAGAACTCATATGGCAGGCAAAAACCTGAGAAGATTTCATGCAGGAAGTGGCCTGTCTGACGAGGTGTCGTTCTTCTTTTCTCTGTTTATTGAAGAGTGAGGATCTTAGCTGTCCCTTGACACTTCCTACGGCTGCCATAGGCTCTCAGAAGGCGGCAAAATGGTGAATCGTGGCTTTGCAGGCTCTGGCTGAAACAAAGTAGCGCGTTTGGGTAGTGGCTGGTTACAGTACTGTGAGACTCAGGCTCATGCTCGCGTCGACCGAAAGCTTTGTGTTCTTTCCTCTGTTTAGCTAAATGGACATTCCCGGTCGGAATATTATCGCTTTTTTACGAGATAAATTGCATAAAAATGGATTTTAAACAGCGGTTGACATGTTTCGAAGTACGGTAATGGAATATTTAGATTTTTTTTGTCACGAATTGAGCCATGCGCACGACCCTTCTTTACCATTCGGATAGTGTCTGGGACGCACGAACAAAACGCCGCTATTCGGATATAACGATGGATTATTTTGGACCAAACCAACATTTGTTATTGAAGTAGCAGTCCTGGGAGTGCATTCTGACGAAGACAACAAAAGGTAATCAAACTTTTATAATAGTAAATCTGATATTGGTGAGTGCTAAACTTGCCGGGTGTCTAAATAGCTAGCCCGTGTTGCCTGGGCTATGTACTTAGAATATTGCAAAATGTGCTTTCACCAAAAAGCTATTTTAAAATCGGACATATCGAGTGCAAGGAGGAGTTCTGTATCTATAATTCTTAAAATAATTGTTATGCTTTTTGTGAACGTTTATCATGAGTAATTTAGTAAATTGTTAGCAAATTCCCCGGAAGTTTGCGGGGGGTATGCTAGTTCTGAACGTCACATGCTAATGTAAAAAGCTGTTTTTTGATATAAATATGAACTTGATTGAACAAAACATGCATGTATTGTATAACATAATGTCCTAGGTATGTCATCTGATGAAGATCATCAAAGGTTAGTGCTGCATTTAGCTGTCTTCTGGGTTTTTGTGACTTTATATGCTAGCTTGAAAAATGGGTGTCTGATTATTTCTGGCTTGGTACTCTGCTGACATAATCTAATGTTTTGCTTTCGCTGTAAAGCCTTTTTGAAATCGGACAGTGTGGTTAGATAAAGGAGAGTCTTGTCTTTAAAATGCTGTGAAATAGTCATATGTTTGAAAAATTGAAGTTTTTGTATTTTTGAGGAATTTGTAATTCGCGCCACACCTATCATTGGATATTGGAGCAGGTGTTCCGCTAGCGGAACGTCTAGATGTAAGAGGTTAACCATTTTGAATGTGAAGTGAATCCGGTGCCTGTTTTCATCCTAAATCACCTAGACGGCAACGTCATCGTTCATCCCCCTGATTACAGAGTTCTAAATCCTCTGCCTTTACACAGCACAATCCCCGGGAGGTCTGTTACATGTACTGTATGCCCTAAACCCTGTTGGTCTTTGCCCTGGCCTTATCGATCTACTACTCTAACACTACGCAGAGATATTGATGAGCCAATTGACTGGAATATGTCAGAGAGAGCGAGAGAGAGCGACAACCTCCTTTGCGTTGCTCCACTATAGATTATTGTAGGAATAGTATAGAACAGGGATCATCAACTAGATTCAGCCGCGGGCCAAGTTTTTATTGAGCGGATTATCGGGGGGCAGGAACATAATTCAAATAATTTGTAGACTGCAAATTGACTGCAAGAAGCCAAAACAGATATATTGTTTGACTAAAACATAATAATTTCAAACCTTGCTTACATTTGTAAATGATCACGTGTCTCTCTATTATGCATGGGCATACTTGGGAACAGATTTCTTAAATAAAAATCACTTGGAGTTAAATTCCTGGTGTTTTTAAGTCTATGTCCAACAATTAACTCTAGTGGTGTGGGGGCTGTGCTTTGGAAAAGTGGGTGGGGTTATATCCTGCCTGTTTGGCCCTGTCCGGGGGTATTGTTGGACGGGGCCAAAGTGTCTCCCGATCCCTCCTGTCTCAGCCTCCAGTATTTATGCTGCAGTAGTTTGTGTCGGGGGGCTAGGGTCAGTCTGTTATATCTGGAGTATTTCTTCTGTCTTATCCGGTGTCCTGTGTGAATGTAAGTATGCTCCCTCAAATTCTTTCTCTCTTTCTTTCTCTCTCTCAGAGGACCTGAGCCCTAGGACCATGCCTCAGGACTAACTGGCCTAATGACTCCTTGCTGTCCCCAGTCCACCTGGCCGTGCTGCTGCTCCAGTTTCAACTGTTCTGCCTGCGGCTATGGAACCCTGACCTGTTCACCGGACGTGCTACCTGTCCTAGACTTGCTGTTTCAACTCTCTAGAGACAGCAGGAGCAGTAGAGATACTCTGAATGATCGGCTATGAAAAGCCAACTGACATTTACTCCTGAGGTGCTGACCTGTTGCACCCTTGACAACCACTGTGATTATTATTATTTGACCCTGCTGGTCATCTATGAACATTTGAATATCTTGGCCATGTTCTGTTATAATCTCCACCCAGCACAGCCAGAAGAGGACTGGCCACCCCTCATAGCCTGGTTCCTCTCTAGGTTTCTTCCTAGGTTCTGGCCTTTCTAGGGATTTTTTTCCTAGCCACCGTGCTTCTACACCTGCATTGCTTGCTGTTTGGGGTTTTAGGCTGGGTTTCTGTACAGCAATTTATGACATCAGCTGATGTAAGAAGGGCTATATAAATAAATGTGATTGATTGATTGAATTAAAACAACTTGGGGGGGGCAAAATAAAACCACTTGTGTGCCAAATTCATCCTGCGGGCCGGCAGTTGGAGAACCCTGGTATATAATATTTCATATTCCATTCAATCCATGGTATTTCACAGTGAAAAAACATTGTAACAATGAGTCAGTGTAAGTAGAAAGTAAATTAGGTGATGGAAAGGATTAGTAGGTTATACTACGTCACTCACCTCAGAAAACTGGAGAAAGCGGCAATGGTTGCGTTTGCAGAGATGCCCATATCAGCCAATGCCAAGCTAAAGACTAGGAAATTGCTGGGGGTTCTCAGTTCTCTTATTTTTATGAAAGCAGCGACTGTCACAGCATTCAGGAAGAATCCCAGAAGACCTTTAGGGAACATAAAACAGAATAGGCTATAAACACAGTGGCAGTGCGCATAGCAAAGTACTCCAAAATGATTTCACCCGTGGAGTTGAAACCTGACTTTTAATACTTAAACCCTTAAGTTTGTCCTCTGTAGAGTACCTTTGTTTGCTGAAATCCATACTTTTTAATAAAATGTTAATCAAATACAACCATCAACTGTTTCCTTGTTGAGATTCAATTGGCACATGCGGATTTGTGCTGAGTTGCCATCTTAGAGCAACAGCAATGAGGAAACAGTCGGCAGTTGTATTTGTGAACTACCTGCTCGATTAGGTCTTCTGTAGCAATTTTTGAAATGTTGTTTCATACAGTACGAGTCAAAAGTTTGGACACACCTACTCATTCGAGGGTTTTTCTTTATTTTTACTATTTTCTACATTGTAGAACAACAGTGTAGACATCACAATTATGAAATAACACAAAAGTGTTAAACAAATCAAAATATATTTTATACTTGAGATTCTTCAAAGTAGCCACCCTTTGCCCTGATGACAGCTTGCACACTCTTGGCATTCTCTCAACCAGCTTCATGAGGTAGTCACCTGGAATGCATTTCAATTAACAGGTGTGCCTTGTTACAAGTTCATTTATGGCAATCAGTTGTGTTGTGACAGAGTAGAGGTGGTTTACAGAAGATAGCCCTTTTTGGTAAAAGACCAAGTCCATATTATTGCAAGAACAGCTCAAATAAGCAAAGAGAAACGACAGTCCATTACTTTAAAACATGAAAGTCAGTCAATATGGGAACATTTCTTCAAGTGCAGTCACAAAAACCATCAAGTGCTATGATGAAACTGGCCCTCATGAGGACCGGCACAGGAATGAAAGACCCAGAGTTACTTCTGCTGCAGAGGATAATTTCATTAGGTTTACCAGCCTCAGAAATTGCAGCACAAATAAATGTTTCAAAGTTCAAGTAACAGACACATCTCAACATCAGCAGTTCAGAGGAATCAGGCCTTCATGGTCGAATTGCTGCAAAGAAACCACTACTAAAGGACACCAATAAGATGAAGAGACTTGCTTGGACCAAGAAACACAAGCAATGGACATCTATCCTTGTTCGGGTGAGTCCAAATTTGAGATTATTGGTTCCAATCGAGATGTCTTTGTGAGACGAAGAGTAGGTGAACAGATAATCTCCGCATGTGTGGTTCCCACCGTGAAGCATGGAGGAGGAGGTGTGATGATGTGGGGGTGCTTTGCTGGTGACACTGTCTGTGATTTATTTAGAATTCAAGGGACACTTAACCAGCATGGCTGCCACAGCATTCTGCAGTGATACACCATCCCATCTGGTTTGGGCTTAGTGGGACTATCATTTGTTTTTCAACAGGACAATGACCCAACACACCTCCAGGCTGTGTAAGGGCTATTTGACCAAGAAGGAGAGTGATGGAGTGCTTCATCAGATGAACTGGCCTCCACAATCACCGACCACAACCCAATTGAGATGGTTTTGGATGATTTGGACCTCAGAGTGAAGGAAAAGCAGCCAACAAGTGCTCTGCTCAGCATATGTGGGAACTCCTTCAAGACTGTTGGAAAAGCATTCCAGATGAAGCTGGTTGAGAGAATGCCAAGAGTGTGCAAAGGTGTCATCAAGGCAAAGGGTGGCTACTTTGAAGAATCTCAAATCAAATTTATTTTGATTTGTTTAACACTTTTTTTGATCCTACATGATTTCATGTGTTATTTCATAGTTTTGATGTCTTCTCTATTATTCTACAATGTAGAAAATAGTAAAAATAAAGAACATCCCTTGAATGAGTAGGTGTCAACTTTTGACTGGTACTGTGCATTGGATAAAAGTAGAGACCAATGTTCCCTCTAATGTTTTTGTTTTTTTACAGTGAACACTGAAGCTGTACTGTTACATTTGTAGCCAGTAGCCAATGGGCTATTGTGGCTATTTGAGCATAATGTAGACCTACTAACAAAACTAATGGAGCAAATCCAATAACATTTTCACATGGAAATAGCTTTTGATTTCTAGGAGATAGGCTTTATGAGGTGTTCATTGCATGAGACTTTTAAAAACGTTTTTACATTAAAAAAATGTTTTACTTGGTCTGTAACACCATGAGCCAAATAGGTGACTGCAAATTGCATTGGAGAGAACTGTAAGGTGCAAGAAACCACTTTACAAAATAAAAGTAAATATTACCATACAGAGAATTAGACAATGACTATTGGCCTATTGGCTTATTTGCATATTCAAGCCTGTCTCAAAATACAACACTGGCCCTTTAACTAAGACTAAGCTTTTTACCTAACTGGCTTTTCAATGAGCTTGAAATGTAGCCTACACGATTTGTGCTCTTGTAGGCAGCCGTAACTCCCCATTGCTGACCTATACTTATCTATAACTGGGCTAATAACTTGCTAACTAGCAAAGAATATCAACAAATGTGCACACGCTCTGGCGGCTCTGCGCTCTAAACTGATCTGAAAAGCACATTCATTCGTGGGTGATTGAAACACCGCTCATGGGCTACCACAATTGTACTCTGTTGTGCTCTAGCTCTGCCTCCAACAAAATCACACTCAATCTCGCAAAGTTAGATTTGTTTTGGTTTGTTCCATTGATAAGGGTCTGATATATAACGTTGATTCGATCACAGAAAAAACATTGATCTATATTCGGCAAACTCATGAAGTTCAATCTCTTGCTTCTCTGCACGGCCTGACATTTCTTCAGCGAGGCAGTCCTAGAGGAGGTGCGCGACCATGCACACGCGCAGCTTACTGGGAACATTGGTAGGGACTCAGTGCTAGCAAATGGTATATCATACACTACAGTTGAGGAACAATGGGAAAGTAATTCTGCTTTGAAAGTTGATACAATTTTGAGAAAATGGCCCTTGAATATTTTTGGTACACCTACTGGAGAGCTATTCGTTGTCTACACTCATTCAGCATCATTCACATCCTCTTAAGTCTTAGCCCCACCCATCTCTTTAACCTCTTGGGGCTAGGTGGGACGCTAGCGTGCCACCCGTGGTGCACTCCATCAACAGCAGGTGCATTTCAAGAGCGGCAAATTTGAATCCAAATAAATGTCAAAATTCAAATTTTTCAAAAATACAACTATGTTACACCATTTGAAAGATAAACATCTCCTTAATCTAACCACGTTTTACGATTTCAAAAAGGTTTTACGGCGAAAGCATAAATTTAGAGTATGTTAGGACAGTACATTTACAAGAGTTGTGTGTAATGTTTTGTCAAGTCAAAGACAGGGTCACCAAAACCATAAAACCAGCTAAAATGATGCACTAACCTTTTACAATCTCCATCAGATGACACTCCTAGGACATTATGTTAGACAATGCATGCCTTTTTAGTTCTATCAAGTTCATATTTATATCCAAAAACAGCGTTTTACTATGGCATTGATGTTGAGGAAATCGTTTCCCTCCAATAACCGGCAGTCAAGTCAGCGTCAGAAATTAAATAATTAAAATTAGAAAACATTGGTAAAATATTATATTGTCATTTAAAGAATTATAGATTTACATCTCTTGAACGCAATCAACTTGCCAGATTTAAAAATAACCTTACTGGGAAATCACACTTTGCAATAATCTGAGCACTGCGCCCAGAAAAATACGCGTTGCGATACAGACTAGACGTCATGTTGGGGAGATCTAAAATCGAAAATACTATGTAAATAATCCATTACCTTTGATTCTCTTCATCAGATGTCACTTCCAGGTATCACAGGTCCATAACGAATGTAGTTTTGTTCAAAAAAGCTCATCATTTATGTCCAAAAATCTCCGTCTCGTTAGCACATGATGTAAGCCAGCCGGACTTCTCGTCATGAACGAGGGGAAAAAATATATTTCCGTTCGTTCAAACATGTCAAACGTTGTATAGCATAAATCATTAGGGCCTTTTTAACCAGAACATGAATAATATTCAAGGTGGACGAATGCATACTCTTTTATAACGTATTGGAACGAGGGTACCCAACATGAACTAGCGCGCCAGGTGTCTAATGGGACATCACCGTTCCATGGCTCTTGTTCGGTCAGATCTCCCTCCAGAAGACTCAAAACACTTTGTAAAGGCTGGTGACATCTAGTGGAAGCAATAGGAAGTGCCAAAATATTCCTAAACCCCTTTGTTTTTCAATGGGATAGGTTTAAAGTCAATACAACACATCAGGTATCCACTTCCTGTCAGAAAATGTCTCAGGGTTTTGCCTGCCAAATGAGTTCTGTTATACTCACAGACACCATTCAAACAGTTTTGGAAACTTTAGAGTGTTTTCTATCCATATATAATAAGTATATGCATATTCTAGTTACTGGGTAGGATTAGTAACCAGATGAAATCGGGTACATTTTTTTTATCCAGACGTGCAAATGCTGCCCCCTAGACCCAACAGGTTAAGGATTCACAGAGTGAGAACAATAGTGTACTAAACAACGAAAGATTTCAAGACTAAAAGCTGGTTTATATTACGTCTATCGACATGTCTGTAGACGGTTGTCGCAATAACATCATGAACATTCTATTGTCGTCCGACATTAAACTTGACATTGTCGTTATTAAAAAGTATTAAAATAGCTTTTCGGTGAAAGCACATTTTGCAATATTCTAAGTACATAGCCCGGCATCACAGGGCTAGCTATTTAGACACCCAGCAAGTTTAGCCTTCACCAAACTCCGATTTACTATTAGAAAAGTTTGATTACCTTTCCTGTTCTTCGTCAGAATGCACTCCCAGGACTTCTACTTCAATAACAAATGTTGGTTTGGTCCAAAATAATCCATAGTTATGTTCCAACAGCGGCGTTTTGTTCATGCGTTCAAGACACTATCCGAATGGTAAATAAGGGTCACGCGCACGGCGCATTTCGTGACGAAAGATTTCTAAATATTTCATTACCGTACTTCGAAGCATGTCAACCGCTGTTTAAAATCAATTTTTATGCCATTTTTCTCGTAAAAAAGCGATAATATTCCGACCGGGAATCTGCAATTAGGTAAACAGACGAAAGAAAATATATCACTGGGTCGACTCGGGCACGCGCCGAAGCCCTTTGTCCTCTGATCGGCCACTTGGCAAAGGCGATAATGTGTTTCAGCCAGAGGCTGCCTCGATATTGTACAGCTTTTTCCCGGGCTCTGAGAGCCTATGGGAGCCGTAGGAAGTGTCACGTTACAGCTAAGATCCTGACTCTTCAATAAACAGAGACAAGAAGAACGACACCTTGTCAGACAGGCCACTTCCTGCATGAAATCTTGTCAGGTTTTTGCCTGCCATATGAGTTCTGTTATACTCACAGACACCATTCAAACAGTTTTAGAAACTTTAGGGTGTTTTCTATCCAAAGCCAATAATTATATGCATATTCTAGTTACTGGGCAGGAGTAGTAACCAGATTAAATCGGGTACGTTTTTTATCCGGCCATGTAAATACTGCCCCCTAGTCCTAACAGGTTAAGGAATACCTGGGATAGGATTAAGTAATCCTTCTAACCCCCCCCCTAACCTCCCCCCAAAAAAGATATAGATGTACTATTGTAAAGTGGTTGTTCCACTGGATATCATAAGATGAATGCACCAATTTGTAAGTCGCTCTGGATAAGAGTGTCTGCTAAATGACGTAAATGTAAATGTTAGTTTCTAGCTTGTTAGCTTACTAGCTAACGTTAAATTAGCTGGCTAACCAGTTCAAATAAAGATCATATCATATAGCTGACAACGTCTTCACTTTAGCTTATTTGTATTCACTAATAAGGGAAAGTAAACTCACACAAGATCATTATTTATAAATTAATGGCGATGTAATTACAAAATATTGTTCACGGTTGTGAGTGTGACAAAATAAAATAAAATTAGAAACATATATCTGAAAATGTACACTACCATTCTAAAGTTTGGGGTCACTTAGAAATGTCCTTGTTTTTTAAATAAAAGCAAAAAAATGTGTCCATTAAAATAACATCAGATTGATCAGAAATACAGTGTAGACATTGTTAATGTTATAAATGACTATTGTAGCTGGAAACGACAGCTTTTTTATGGAATATCTACATACGCGTACAGAGGCCCATTATCAGCAACCATCACTCCTGTGTTCCAATGGCACGTTGTGTTTAGCTAATCCAAGTTTATAATTTTAAAAGGCTAATTGGTCATTAGAAACCCCTTTTGCAATTATGTTAGCACAGCTGAAAACTGTTCTGATTAAAGAAGCAAGAAAGCTGGCCTTCTTTAGACTAGTTGTGTATCTGGAGCATCAGCATTTGTGGGTTCGATTACAGGCTTCAAATGGCCAGAAACAAAGAACTTTCTTCTGAAACTCGTCAGCCTATTCTTGTTCTGAGAAATAAAGGCTATTCCATGTGAGAAAAACGCATTTTGATTAAAAAAACTAATGTTTACATTCAATTGCCTCTGCTGTGTTGTAGTGACACATAACATAAGCCATCTTTCCTGAAACAAGTCACTTTTGGATAATGTTTTATTAAAAAGTATGGCTTTCAGCAAACAAAGGCATGCAATAACAGAGGGCAAACATGGGTACACGGTAACACCATACCGAAACCAGGCGTGCGCAAATTGATTTTGTCCCCCCACACCAACCGCGATCACGACACGCAGGTTGAAATATCAAAACATACTCTCTACCAGTTATATTAATTTGGGTACAGGTTTAAAAGCGTTAAACATTTATGGCAATTTAGCTAGCTAGCTTATTTGTTCTATTTGGCTAACTTGCTGTTAATAGCTAATTTGTCCTGGGACATAAACGTTGAGTTGTTATTTTAACTGAAATGCACAAGGTCCTCTACTCCGACAATTAATCCACATATAAAACGGTCAACCAAATTGTTTCTAGTCATCTCTCCCCCGTCCAGTCTTGTTCTTCTTTGGACTTTATAAAAAGCCTGGAAGGAGAGATGACTAGAAACTATTTGGTTGACCATTTTACGTGTGGATTAATTGTCAGAGTAGAGGACCTTGTGTATTTCAGGTAAAATGACAACTCAATGTTTTATATCCCATGACAAATTAAGTTAGCTAGCAACTGCAAGCTAGCTAGCTAAATTGCCATAAATGTTTAATGCTTTTCGACCTGTCCCTAAATTAATATAATTGGTAGAGAGTTTGTTTTGATATTTCAACCTGCTTGTCATGATCGCATTTGGTGTGGGGGGACAAAATCAATTTGCGCATGATGGCGCACAAGCGCATCCATTCCAGGTGGTGGTAATAACTTCGTTGGGATAGGGGGCGGTATTTTGACATCCGGATGAATAGCTGGCCCAAATTAAACTGGCTGCTACTCAGGCCCAAAAGCTAGGATATGCATATATTTGTAGATTTGTATAGAAAACACTCTAAAGTTTCTATAACCGTTAAAATAATGTCTGTGAGTATATGGCAGGCGAAACCCCAAGGACAAACCATCAAAAAAAAAAAAAAAAATCAGCATACCACTGATTTCAATGCCTGCCACTTTTATAATAGGGCGAAATCGTCCCCGATTGCAGTTCCTAGGGCTTCCACTAGATGTCAACAGTCTTTAGAAAGAGTTTCAGGCTGGTTTTTGGAAAAATTAGGGAGAAGTTGTAGTTTTTCTAAGTGGCTCCCATTTTGGCTGTAGTTTCCAAGCGCATGGCCGAGACAGTGCGTTCTTTTTGTTTATCTCCGGTAAACACAATAACGATTCTCCATCTTAAATGTTATTGTTCATTTGCATATTAGGGTACCTAAGGATTGATTATAAACGTTGATTGACTTGTTTGGATAAGTTTATTGGTAACGTTTGGGATTCATTTTGTATGCATTTTGAAAGAGGGAAACCGAGTGGATTATTGACTGAAGCACGCCAGCTAAACCTGAGTTTTTATGGATATAAAGAAGGATTTTATCGAACAAAAGGACCATTTGTAATGTAACTGGTAAATTTTGGAGTGCCAACAGAAGAAGATCTTCAAAGGTAAGGCATATATTATATCGCTATTTCTGACTTTCGTGTCGCAACTCCCTGGTTGAAAATGATTTGTTATGCATTTGTGTGCTGGACGCTGTCCTCAGATAATTGCATGGTTTGCTTTCGCAGTAAAGCCTTTTTGAAATCTGACACCTTGGCTGGATTAACAACAAGTTAAGCTATATTTTGATGTCTTGCACTTGTGATTTCATGAAAGTTTAATATTTATAGTAATTTAATTTGAATTTTGCGCTCTGCAATTTCACCGGCTGTTGGCCAGGTGGGACACTAATGTCCCACCTATCCCAAATAACTTTTTTTTAAGCAACTTCTATTTTCTTGTAGGCGCGCGAGCAGTGTGGGTGCAATGATTGAATAACGTGTGTGTATATTTATTTTGCAACGCTTGCATCGGTGTGGTCAGCATGTGAGGGTATAATAATTTACATTATTTAACTATTCACTGCAGTGACTGGAAGGAGTAGGAGGCTAATTTAAAACAACTCCAGTCTGCGCTCAAATCCTCAGCTCCGTGGATGAAATCATCCTGGAGTTGAGGTACTTGGCTACAGTGCGCAAAGCCAAGCGGCAAATTCCCTGAAAAATGAAAGCAGGCACATTTTTAAGTGCTTCTAAACCAAAATATTGTGTTATTCCTAATTGTTGAAGGTGACATTCTAGGATATATCATGTGATTTCCTGGCCAACATCAGCATTTCATCTATATTGTATCAAGTCACATAACACCGCTGGTACCATTTAAGAGCATAACAGGCCACCACCTCCTGATCAAGGAGCATCAGATCTAACATAGCATACTGTAGTTACCACATTTATGGCAGAATTCCATCAGAAAACGTGACACTCACCCTCCACGAGCAGACAAGATCCTAAAGAGAATACATCAATTTCCGAGAAGCCATCCGGTAAAGGGTAGGAAGACACCATCTTGAATGCGATTTTTCATGCAAATAAAGTGCAAATATCACTGACCTACTTATTCTTTACTGTCCGCTCGCTTAAAGATGTGCCTCTAACCTAACGGAACCCGCTTCTAAAGGAGCATTTCTCATGAAAAAAGCATGCACGTAATTATGTAAATCTCTCTCTCTTGCACCAATCCGTATAAGAATGTCTTACTGAACATAACACTATCCGCTGCCCCCTTCCACGTATTTACACACCGCTACTCTAAAGCGCTGAATTAGTTGTGCACAACAAGCCTTTGTGTCTGTGTGCAACCACCATGTGGAGAAGGATGCCTGTGATGTCAAATGCACGCGTTTGATGTAAACTAGAGCTCTTTGTCGCTGACGCGAGTCAACAGGTGTCCAGCTCATTGAAAGGATGTACAGCACCTAGCCATACAGCCTACATCCATTCATTCATGCTTATTGTAGGCTACTGAAGAGCTTGCATGGCAGTAATATATTATAGAGCACCATTTACAGCCCTATAGGCTACATTACATGTATAGGCCTATAAACAGTATAACATGAAGGCCTGTAGATCATCTACAATATAATCTGCTGTCAGTTTGCCTTCTTCAAAGTCAGCCAGTGATAAAATAATACACTTTTCATTGGATGAGTATCTTCTTAGCTATAAACATAATAAATAAGCACACATATTCCCGAGTGGCGCAGCATTCTAAGCCACTGCATCTCAGTGTTAGAGGGTCACTACAAACATGCTGGTTCATATCCAGGCTGTATCACAACTGGCTGTGATTGGGAGTCCCATAGGGTGGTGCACAATTGTCCCAGCATTGTCTGGGTTTGGCCGGTGTAGGCCGTCATTGTAAATAAGAATTTGTTCTTAACTGACTTGCCTAGTTAAATAAAGGACAAATACAAAATTACATAAATCAAGTTGTGAGATCTATATTAATAACTATAATGAGTAAATAAATCTAATTGAAAGTCAACCCTGTAAACATTGCTATAATACAAAAGGATGTTCTGTTGAACAATCATAAAGACTAGAGGTTTTCTGACAAAGTGGTGAGAGATACAAAAGCCACCACTTGGCATAAATTATATCATCTATTCTTTAGTGGAGCATGCTATAATTGCAACATCCCAATTGGCAACTTTTCGTACCATAGTGTTAGAGGGGAGAATGAGGGTAATATTGTCTGGCTACAAAACTGGATTATCAGATTGGGAAACCATGGGAAATGTAATTGAAAACCTGAACAATGTTTTAAAAAGTGCAAAGTTATATGACGATACAAATCATCATTACTAAATGAGGTCATTGGGGATTCTGTAATGTTTTGCGTATTGCATATTTTAATAATCTGATTCAGATACGTGTGCTTTCGGTTTTTGTTTTGGTCTGTGACCAAAATAAATGCATGTTTCAACCCATGTTTATTCAGATCTGAGGCTATAAAATATTTGTCTTTTTAATGTGATAAAAACTAGGCTATGTATTTTAGTTATCTGTCCTGTATGAGTCTCTAACATGACTCGTCTGATACAGATTTGTGTCATTATAAACTGACCTGTTTATAGCGTAGCTCTTAGTTGTTTCTGATATGGAGCCAAGCACACACATCTGTCTGTCCTTGGCTGACCTCAATACGGCTGGCTTTAGGGGACAGGGGAATTGCAATCTGTACATGGGCTTTTTGGCCTTCATGAAAAACATATTTTTCACTAAAAATAAATACAAAATACAAATATTTTTTCAGTAATTATATCTGACCCACACAGTACAATTTATTTCCAACATTTTACTTTGTCAATATCTATAATTTCAATATTTTTAACCTATGCAAGTTAGTTGGGGAAACGTGTTGATAACCTTTCAATATTTTCCATTTCTTAAAAAAATATATGCCAAATGTCTCTGGACTATAAATTGTATCTGCCAAAAATATGCCCCATAAGACTATGAGACTATAATTGAAGATGATTTGAGAGGGTTTAGTCAGTCAATGACGGTTAAAAACTGTATATTTAAAGAGAACATGAGTGCGCACACACATGTACACACACAGACTACAGCAAGGGAGACAGGTAATACACACAACTTCACACAACAAAAAGACACAACGATGGACAGACAGACATTCTCTCACTCTCACTCACTCACACTCGACAGAAAGACAGACTGATAGACAGGCAGACACATGTGTGCGCGTGTATGTACACACACCGCCTTTTTACGTTTATTTCTTTGTCATCCAACACCAAAAAATGTAAGATCAGAATAGCTGTAGAACAGCAATGACACCCATGGCCCGGAGTATATATCACCATGGCAACGCTGATGAAATGGTGATTGTACGTGTCTTTTTCCATGATTTGATGCTTCTCATTCATACATACAGTAGCAATAGTTGTGGCCCATAGGTACAGGAGTAGCCTGTCACTCTTGATAGACTTTCTACAGAAATACATTTTACAGATATTACAGGCTCTCGGATAACACCCTACCCACTGGGTATAAACTGGTTGAGTCAATGTTGTTTCAATGTAATTTGTCAACGTATTGTGACGTGGAATCTACGTGTAAAGACATTAGATATGCAAAAAGTCATCAAACTTTTGTTTTGAGGGTGACATTTAAACCGCAGGATTATGTCATCATGTTAAAATGGCACTCCAATCTCCTTTGTACCTAGTTTAACCTGTTAGGGCTAGGGGGCAGTATTTGTAAAGGCTGGATAAAAAAAATGTACCCGATTTAATCTGGTTACTAATCCTACCCAGTAACTAGAATATGCATATACTTATTATATATGGATAGAAAACACTCTAAAGTTTCTAAAACTGTTTGAATGGTGTCTGTGAGTATAACAGAACTCATTTGGCAGGCAAAACCCTGAGACATTTTCTGACAGGAAGTGGATACCTGATGTGTTGTATTACCTTTAAACCTATCCCATTGAAAAACACAGGGGCTGGGGAATATTTTGGCACTTCCTATTGCTTCCACTAGATGTCACCAGCCATTACAAAGTGTTTTGAGTCTTCTGGAGGGAGATCTGACCGAACAAGAGCCATGGAACGATGATGGCCCATTAGACACCTGGCGCGAGTTCATGTTGGGTACCCTCGTTCCAATACGTTATAAAAGAGTATGCATTCGTCCACCTTGAATATTATTCATGTTCTGGTTAAAAAAGGCCCTAATGATTTATGCTATACAACGTTTGACATGTTTGAACGAACGTAAATATATTTTTTCCCCTCGTTCATGACGAGAAGTCCGGCTGGCTTAGATCATGTGCTAACAAGACGGAGATTTTTGGACATAAATGATGAGCTTTTTTGAAAAAAACTACATTCGTTATGGACCTGTGATACCTGGAAGTGACATCTGATGAAGAGAATCAAAGGTAATGGATTATTTACATAGTATTTTCGATTTTAGATCTCCCCAACATGACGTCTAGTCTGTATCGCAACGCGTATTTTTCTGGGCGCAGTGCTCAGATTATTGCAAAGTGTGATTTCTCAGTAAAGTTATTTTTAAATCTGGCAAGTTGATTGCGTTCAAGAGATGTAAATCTATAATTCTTTAAATGACAATATAATATTTTACCAATGTTTTCTAATTTTAATTATTTAATTTGTGGTGTTGACTTGACTGCCGGTTATTGGAGGGAAATGATTTCCTCAACATCAATGCCATAGTAAAACGCTGTTTTTGGATATAAATATGAACTTGATAGAACTAAAAATGCATGTATTGTCTAACATAATGTCCTAGGAGTGTCATCTGATGGAGATTGTAAAAGGTTAGTGCATCATTTTAGCTGGTTTTATGGTTTTGGTGACCCTGTCTTTGAATTGACAAAACATTACACACAACTCTTGTAAATGTTCTGTCCTAACATACTCTAAATTTATGCTTTCGCCGTAAAACCTTTTTGAAATCGTAAAACGTGGTTATATTAAGGAGATGTTTATCTTTCAAAGGGTGTAAAATAGTTGTATGTTTGAAAAATTTGAATTTTGACATTTATTTGGATTCAAATTTGCCGCTCTTGAAATGCACCTGCTGTTGATGGAGTGCACCACGGGGGGGACGCTAGCGTCCCACCTAGCCCATAGAGGTTAACAATGTCAGATCTTCAACGTTATGTCCACTATCAGGAAAAACTATAGGCTGGACAGCACCTCCGACTGGCAAGTTGATCTCCTGGAGGTTAGTTGTTTAAGCATGGCACTTAGTGGGTTCGATTCCTGGGACCACCCGCATGTAAAATGTATGAACGCATGACTGTAAGTCGCTATGGATAAAAGTTTCTGCTAAATGGCATATCAAATATATCTACAGCTATCCAATTCCGGGTCCCATCCAGGGTTTTGACCAAGCATTTATCACTGACTATTACCAATGGGCTATTGTGAGATTGTTGATTGTTGAGAAATCTCCACTTTAAAACTAAATAGTATTTTTCATAAGTCGTTACAAAGGGGAGTTTTAATAGAGCTAATGAAATGTAAGGGATGATTTGGACAAAATAACATGGGAACATATTGGCATAGCACGAATCATACACACGATTGTAAATACCACCCAAACGGGCCATCTCCGTGCAAATCATATGGCAATTTTCCGATGGCAATTGCCAATTGTAACACCCCAAATTTCCTTTAGATGGCGAGCGCGCTCCACCGTGGATTTTCATACAGCAAATGATACCCAAGTCTACACCCAAGGGTCAGATTTTGATAATATCATTTTTTTTTGGAAAACTTATCAACCCTTAAAAAAGTGGTTTCTGGACCGTTTTTCAAAATGTTTTCGATTGTTATGTCAATTACACAGGTATAAGAGCTGTATGAACATGCCTATGACGTTTTTTATTGATGTCGTTTTTGGGTTGCTTTTGCTTGTGCACAAGGCATATGTTTTGTGCATTTTGAATATGATTTCATAGGAAAAAAGTGACATTTTTTTTCATTTTTTTTGCAAAATGACATGTCCAATTCTTTTTTTGTCAATTATGAAAGTATTGAATGTGCCAAATCATAGCAAATATCCAATAGATGGCTAGAGCTCTCCGCTGTGAATTTTCATATTGCAAATGTAACACAATTCAAGACCCAAGAGTCAAATTTTGAAAAAATGACATTTTTTGAAAACTTTTCAACCCCTTAAAGAGTGGTTTCTGGACCGTTTTTCGTAATTTTTTCGATTGTTATGTCAATTACACATGTATAAGAGCTGTATGGACATACATTTGACATATTTTATTGACATAATTTTTTGGGTTGTTTTTGCTTGTGCATAAGGCATATGTTTTGTGCATTTGGAATATGATTTCATAGGAAGTTAAAAGTGACATATTTGCTTGTGCATAAGGCATATGTTTTGTGCATTTGGGATATGATTTCATAGGAAGTCAAAAGTGACATATTTTCTTGTGCATAAGGCATATGATTTTTGCATTTGGAATATGATTTCATAGGAAGTCAAAAGTGACATATTTTTTTCTTTTTTTTGCCAAATGTCATTAGAAATGTGCAAATGAAATGTCCACTTCTTTTTTTGTCAATTATACGTGTATGAAAGTATTGAATGTGCCAAATCAGGATGTTTGACCGTTTGCCATGTACGATCATAGGAAGTCGGTTTCCAAACCCAAAAGTCAGTGAACCATAGTCCAAATGGCATTTATACTGCCCAAATGATATATAGCCCTATGTTAAGCCATGAATCAATGCAGACAGTCTACTTGTCATGTATGATGAGGGAGAAGTGTTGCTTTAAACATTTTTAACGAATTTGACATGCTCAGAATGCATAATTGACTGGCCCGATGATCTCGGGATGGCCGTGCAGTGACTGTGGTTCCTCTCCATCGCTCGTTGTGTTGATTTCATCATGTCAACTTTGGTGATATTTTTTGCTGTTGAATCATATTGCAAATGCG
Source organism: Salmo salar (assembly GCF_905237065.1). Taxonomy (NCBI): domain Eukaryota; kingdom Metazoa; phylum Chordata; class Actinopteri; order Salmoniformes; family Salmonidae; genus Salmo; species Salmo salar. Next base: position 1,490,755 of record NC_059459.1, on the reverse strand, counting down.
CGTTACATTTGCAATATAGCGCGTTACGTTTGCAATATGATTCAATGGGCATTTAGCATCACGAATTTAGGCATGCTCAAAAATACTGCAGAAATGCATAATTGACTGTCCCGATGATCTCGGTATGGCCGGACAGTGACTGTGGTTCCTCTCCATGGCTTGTTGGTGAAATGAGAGAATTGGGACTGTTGTTTTTTAGCGATTTTTTTGAAAAATGTCCAAAATGACTTGGGGCGCCCCATATTGGATGGGCACTGATGGAAGGTGCTCCCTACCCAACCGTGGACCCCTTGCACCCCCCTAAAGGCATTTAAAACCCTTCTAAAAAATTAATCCTGGTAACCCATTTCGGGTCACCATGTGCACGGATGCACATTTGCAATATGTCTCAATGGGCCTCAACATCACAAATTTGGCATGCTCAAAAACCCTGCAGAAATGCATAATTGACTGTCCCAATGAACTGGGGATGGCCGTGCAGTGACTGTGGTTCCTCTCTATCGCTCATTGGGTTGATTTCATCATGTCAACTTTGGTGATATTTTTTGCTGTTGAATCATATTGCAAATGCACGTTACGTTTGCAATATTGTGCGTTACGTTTGCAATATGATTCATCATGTCAACTTTGGTGATATTTATTGCTGTTGAATCATATTGCAAATGCACGTTACATTTGCAATATTGCGCGTTATGTTTGCAATATGATTCAATGGGCATTTAGCATCACGAATTTAGGCATGCTCAAAAATACTGCAGAAATGCATAATTGTCTGGCCCGATGAACTCGGGATGGCCGGGCAGTGACTGTGGTTCCTCTCCATTGCTCGTCACCCATCAGTCAGCGTCCATCAGTCAATTAGATGTCATTCTGACACCAAACTGATACCATTTGACACCAAATCCACTTTTTCCAACTCGTATAGAAGCCAACTATCACATATGTCAGAGAAGGCCCATAATTCACAGTGCTTTCAATTTTAACCATAAAAAACCATAAACACATAGTTACGTTATAGCTGCGGGTCCAGCTCTGACAATATGTGTAGGCCTATGTGAGGCGACCCCGAATCCCAAGTTTCGGCTCGATAGGTCATTCGGTGCCCGAGCAATGGCCTTAATTGGTGCTGAAAATCCACTTTTTCAGGGCGTTACTACGGGGTCTCTGAATGAGCTATCGGACAGAGACATTGGGGTCCGTCTCTATGGGCCGAGGCGGTTTCAATGCACCTAGTCTTGCGACTCTGGGACATTTCTACATGTCGCCATGTCCGTGATATTCAAAATGAATTGAACATATTGCAAATGCACGAGGCGGTTTCTCAGTCTGAGAACCTTCTAGAGCCACATAAATCACCGTGCACTATCGACTTGAGCTCTAGAACAGGTTTATAAAATTTCAGAGCTCTAGGTCTGACGGTTCTTGAATCGTTTTAACGAAAATAACTATTGAAGGCGGTATAAGCCTATAAGCCCCACACTAAGTCCCTATGGCCAAATTGTGTGTGTGTGTTTTAGTTTTTTTTGCAAAAAGAATAGACACTCGTTGTCTTTGGGGTAGGCATAAACAGCCAGAGCCTGCCTCGATATCGTTCAACTTTTTCCCGTTCTCTGAGACCCTATGGAAGACGTAGGAAGTGTCACGTTATTGCACAGATCCTGAGTCTTCAATAAAAAGAGCCAAGATGAAACACTACTTCTCAGACAGGCCACTTCCTGCTTGAAATCTTCTCAGGTTTTGGCCTGCCATAGGAGTTCTGTTATACTCACAGACACAATTCAAACCGTTTTAGAAACTTTAGGGTGTTTTCTATCCAAAACCAATAATTATATGCATATTCTAGGTACTGGGCAGGAGTAGTAACCAGATTAAATCGGGTACGTTTTTTATCCAGCCGTGTCAATACTGCCCCCTAGCCCTAACAGGTTAAGAATTGACTGAATGGCACATGGTTGAGTTGCGTGATTTTCACTATCTGCTGGTTGGCCATATGACAATAGCTCTTGGGTGTTTTTAAAAACTTCCGGTTGTCACAAGAAGTTCTTACTCAACACACGTTGTCTTTCGGGTACACATAAACAGAATCCTGAAAATGAAGTCTCTACCTTAAGAATTGACTGAATGACATATGGTTGAGTTGCGTGATTTTCACAATGTGCGTTTTATATGACAATACCTCTAGGCTGTTTTTAACAACTTCCGGTTGTCACAGGAAGCTCTTGCTCCACACACATCTTTGGGGTAGACATAAACAGAATCCTGAATATGAAGTCTCTACCTTAAGAATTGACTGAATGACATATGGTTGAGTTGCGTGATTTTCACAACTTGTGTTTTATATGACAATACCTCTAGGCTTTTTTTAACAACTTCCGGTTGTCACAGGAAGCTATTGCTCCACACACGTTGTCTTTGGGGTAGACATAAACAGAATCCTGAATATGAAGTCTCTACATTAAGAATTGACTGAATGGCACATGGTTGAGTTGCGTGATTTTCACTATCTGCTGGTTGGCCATATGACAATAGCTCTTGGGTGTTTTTAACAACTTCCGGTTGTCACAGGAAGTTCTTACTCAACACACGTTGTCTTTCGGGTAGACATAAACAGAATCCTGAATATGAAGTCTCTACCTTTTAGAATTGACTGAATGACAGATGGTTGAGTTACGTGATTTTCACTATGTGCGTTTTATATGACAATAGCTCTAGGCTGTTTTTAACAACTTCCGGTTGTCACAGGAAGCTCTTGCTCCACACACGTTGTCTTGGGGGTAGACATAAACAGAATCCTGAATATGAAGTCTCTACCTTAAGAATTGACTGAATGACAGATGGTTGAGTTGCGTGATTTTCACTATGTGCGTTTTATATGAATATACCTCTAGGCTGTTTTTAACAACTTCCGGTTGTCACAGGAAGCTCTTGCTCCACACACGTTGTCTTTGGGGTAGACATAAACAGAATCCTGAATATGAAGTCTCTACCTTACGAATTGACTGAATAACAGATGGTTGAGTTGCGTGATTTTCACTATCTGCTGGTTGGCCAGATGACAATGGCCCTAGGCTGTTTTTAACAACTTCCGGTTGCACAGGAAGCTCTTGCTCCACACACATTGTCTTTGGGGTAGACATAAACAGAATCCTGAATATGAAGTCTCTACCTTAAGAATTGACTGAATGACAGATGGTTGAGTTGCGTGATTTTCACTATGTGCGTTTTATATGACAATAGCTCTAGGCTGTTTTTAACAACTTCCGGTTGTCACAGGAAGCTCTTGCTCCACACACGTTGTCTTTGGGGTAGACATAAACAGAATCCTGAATATGAAGTCTCTACCGTAAGAATTGACTGAATGACAGATGGTTGAGTTGCGTGATTTTCACTATGTGCGTTTTATATGACAATACCTCTAGGCTGTTTTTAACAACTTCCAGTTGTCACAGGAAGCTCTTGCTCCACACACGTTGTCTTTGGGGTAGACATAAACAGAATCCTGAATATGAAGTCTCTACCTTAACCTCTTATGTCTAGGGGGCAGTATTTTCACGGCTGGATAAAAAACGTACCCGATTTAATCTGGTTACTAATCCTACCCAGTAACTAGAATATGCATATACTTATTATATATGGATAGAAAACACCCTAAAGTTTCTAAAACTGTTTGAATGGTGTCTGTGAGTATAACAGAACTCAAATAGCAGGTCAAAACCTGAGAGATTCCTTTACAGGAAGTGGCCTGTCTGACCATTTCTGGAACTTCTTTGCCATCTCTATCTTTTACTAAGGATCTCTGCTCTAACGTAACACTTCCTACGTCGTCCATAGGCACTCAGAGCCTGGGAAAAACCTGAATGTCGTAATCCCAGCCCCAGGCTGAAACACATTATCGCCTTTCTCAAGTGGCCGATCAAGGGACTGTGGGCTTAGGCGCGTGACTTGACCGCCCCCGTCTTTGTGATTTTTTCCTCTGTTTGCCGAAAAGGAGATTCCCGGTCGGAATATTATCGCTTTTCTACGAGAAAAATGCCATAAAAATTGATTTTAAACAGCGGTTGACATACTTCGAAGTACAGTAATGGAATATTTAGAATTTTTTTGTCACGAATTGCGCCATGCGCACGACCCTGATTTACCATTTCGGATAGTGTCTGGAACTCACGAACAAAACGCCGCTATTCGGATATAACAATGGATTATTTTGGACCAAACTAACATTTGTTATTGAAGTAGCAGTCCTGGGAGTGCATTCTGACGAAGACAACAAAGGTAATGAAACTTTTGTAATAGTAAATCGGAGTTTGATCAGGGCTAAACTTGGTCGGTGTCTAAATGGCTAGCCGTGATGGCTGGGCTATCTACTGAGAATATTGCAAAATGTGCTTTCACCGAAAAGCTATTTTAAAATCGGACATATCGAGTGCATAGAGGAGTTCTGTATCTATAATTCTTAAAATAATTGTTATGTTTTTTGTGAACGTTTATCGTGAGTAATTTAGTAAATTCACTGGAAGTTTGCAGGGGGTATGCTAGTTCTGAACGTCACATGCTAATGTAAAAAGCTGGTTTTTGATATAAATATGAACTTGATAGAACAAAACATGCATGCATTGTATATCATAATGTCCTAGGGTTGTCATCTGATGAAGATCATCAAAGGTTAGTGCTGCATTTAGCTGTGGTTTTGTTTTTTGTGACATTATATGCTAGCTTGAACAATGGGTGTCTGATTATTTCTGGCTTGGTACTCTGCTGACATAATCTAATGTTTTGCTTTCGCTGTAAAGCCTTTTTGAAATCAGACAGTGTGGTTAGATAAAGGAGAGTCTTGTCTTTAAAATGCTGTGAAATAGTCATATGTTTGAAAAATTGAAGTTTTTGTATTTTTGAGGAATTTGTAATTCGCGCCACGCCTATCATTGGATATTGGAGCAGGTGTTCCGCTAGCGGAACGTCTAGATGTAAGAGGTTAAGAATTGACTGAATGGCACATGGTTGAGTTGCGTGATTTTCACTATCTGCTGGTTGGCCATATGACAAAAGCTCTTGGGTGTTTTTAACAACTCCCGGTTCTCACAGGAAGCTCTTGCTCCACACACGTTGTCTTTGGGGTAGACATAAACAGAATCCTGAATATGAAGTCTCTACCTTAAGAATTGACTGAATGGCACATGGTTGAGTTGCGTGATTTTCACTATCTGCTGGTTGGCCATATGACAATAGCTCTTGGGTGTTTTTAACAACTTCCGGTTGTCACAGGAAGTTCTTACTCAACAAACGTTGTCTTTGGGGTAGACATAAACAGAATCCTGAATATGAAGTCTCTACCTCAAGAATTGACTGAATGGCACATGGTTGAGTTGTGTGATTTTCACTATCTGCTCATTGGCCATATGACAATAGCTCTTGGGTGTTTTTAACAACTTCCGGTTGTCACAGGAAGTTCTTACTCAACACACGTTGTCTTTGGGGTATACATAAACAGAATCCTGAATATGAAGTCTCTACCTTAAGAATTGACTGAATGACAGATGGTTGAGTTGCGTGATTTTCACTATGTGCGTTTTATATGACAATAGCTCTAGGCTGTTTTTTACAACTTCCGGTTGTTACAGGAAGCTCTTGCTCCACACGTTGTCTTTGGGGTAGACATAAACAGAATCCTGAATATGAAGTCTCTACCTTACGAATTGACTGAATAACAGATGGTTCAGTTGTGTGATTTTCACTATGTGCGTTTTATATGACAATAGCTCTAGGCTTTTTTTAACAACTTCCGGTTGTCACAGGAAGCTCTTGCTCCACACACGTTGTCTTTGGGGTAGACATAAACAGAATCCTGAATATGAAGTCTCTACCTTAAGAATTGACTGAATGACAGATGGTTGAGTTGCGTGATTTTCACTATGTGCGTTTTATATGACAATAGCTCTAGGCTGTTTTTAACCACTTCCGGTTGTCACAGGAAGCTCTTGCTCCACACACGTTGTCTTTTGGTTAGACATAAACAGAATCCTGAATATGAAGTCTCTACCTTAAGAATTTACTGATTGACAGATGGTTGAGTTGCGTGATTTTCACTATCTGCTGATTTGCCATATGACAATAGCTCTTGGGTGTTTTTAACAACTTCCGGTTGTCACAGGAAGTTCTTACTCAACACACGTTGTCTTTGGGGTAGACATAAACAGAATCCTGAATATGAAGTCTCTACCTTACGAATTGACTGAATAACAGATGGTTGAGTTGCGTGATTTTCACTATCTGCTGGTTGGCCAGATGACAATGGCCCTAGGCTGTTTTTAACAACTTCCGGTTGCACAGGAAGCTCTTGCTCCACACACATTGTCTTTGGGGTAGACATAAACAGAATCCTGAATATGAAGTCTCTACCTTAAGAATTGACTGAATGACAGATGGTTGAGTTGCGTGATTTTCACTATGTGCGTTTTATATGACAATAGCTCTAGGCTGTTTTTAACAACTTCCGGTTGTCACAGGAAGCTCTTGCTCCACACACGTTGTCTTTGGGGTAGACATAAACAGAATCCTGAATATGAAGTCTCTACCGTAAGAATTGACTGAATGACAGATGGTTGAGTTGCGTGATTTTCACTATGTGCGTTTTATATGACAATACCTCTAGGCTGTTTTTAACAACTTCCGGTTGTCACAGGAAGCTCTTGCTCCACACACGTTGTCTTTGGGCTAGACATAAACAGAATCCTGAATATGAAGTCTCTACCTTACGAATTGACTGAATATCAGATGGTTGAGTTGCGTGATTTTCACTATCTGCTGGTTGGACAGATGACAATGGCCCTAGGCTGTTTTTAACAACTTCCGGTTGCACAGGAAGCTCTTGCTCCACACACATTGTCTTTGGGGTAGACATAAACAGAATCCTGAATATGAAGTCTCTACCTTAACCTCTTATGTCTAGGGGGCAGTATTTTCACGGCTGGATAAAAAACGTACCCGATTTAATCTGGTTACTAATCCTACCCAGTAACTAGAATATGCATATACTTATTATATATGGATAGAAAACACCCTAAAGTTTCTAAAACTGTTTGAATGGTGTCTGTGAGTATAACAGAACTCAAATAGCAGGTCAAAACCTGAGAGATTCCTTTACAGGAAGTGGCCTGTCTGACCATTTCTGGAACTTCTTTGCCATCTCTATCTTTTACTAAGGATCTCTGCTCTAACGTAACACTTCCTACGTCGTCCATAGGCACTCAGAGCCTGGGAAAAACCTGAATGTCGTAATCCCAGCCCCAGGCTGAAACACATTATCGCCTTTCTCAAGTGGCCGATCAAGGGACTGTGGGCTTAGGCGCGTGACTTGACCGCCCCCGTCTTTGTGATTTTTTCCTCTGTTTGCCGAAAAGGAGATTCCCGGTCGGAATATTATCGCTTTTCTACGAGAAAAATGCCATAAAAATTGATTTTAAACAGCGGTTGACATACTTCGAAGTACAGTAATGGAATATTTAGAATTTTTTTGTCACGAATTGCGCCATGCGCACGACCCTGATTTACCATTTCGGATAGTGTCTGGAACTCACGAACAAAACGCCGCTATTCGGATATAACAATGGATTATTTTGGACCAAACTAACATTTGTTATTGAAGTAGCAGTCCTGGGAGTGCATTCTGACGAAGACAACAAAGGTAATGAAACTTTTGTAATAGTAAATCGGAGTTTGATCAGGGCTAAACTTGGTCGGTGTCTAAATGGCTAGCCGTGATGGCTGGGCTATCTACTGAGAATATTGCAAAATGTGCTTTCACCGAAAAGCTATTTTAAAATCGGACATATCGAGTGCATAGAGGAGTTCTGTATCTATAATTCTTAAAATAATTGTTATGTTTTTTGTGAACGTTTATCGTGAGTAATTTAGTAAATTCACTGGAAGTTTGCAGTATGCTAGTTCTGAACGTCACATGCTAATGTAAAAAGCTGGTTTTTGATATAAATATGAACTTGATAGAACAAAACATGCATGCATTGTATATCATAATGTCCTAGGGTTGTCATCTGATGAAGATCATCAAAGGTTAGTGCTGCATTTAGCTGTGGTTTTGTTTTTTGTGACATTATATGCTAGCTTGAACAATGGGTGTCTGATTATTTCTGGCTTGGTACTCTGCTGACATAATCTAATGTTTTGCTTTCGCTGTAAAGCCTTTTTGAAATCGCACAGTGTGGTTAGATAAAGGAGAGTCTTGTCTTTAAAATGCTGTGAAATAGTCATATGTTTGAAAAATTTAAGTTTTTGTATTTTTGAGGAATTTGTAATTCGCGCCACGCCTATCATTGGATATTGGAGCAGGTGTTCCGCTAGCGGAACGTCTAGATGTAAGAGGTTAAGAATTGACTGAATGGCACATGGTTGAGTTGCGTGATTTTCACTATCTGCTGGTTGGCCATATGACAAAAGCTCTTGGGTGTTTTTAACAACTTCCGGTTCTCACAGGAAGCTCTTGCTCCACACACGTTGTCTTTGGGGTAGACATAAACAGAATCCTGAATATGAAGTCTCTACCTTAAGAATTGACTGAATGGCACATTGTTGAGTTGCGTGATTTTCACTATCTGCTGGTTGGCCATATGACAATAGCTCTTGGGTGTTTTTAACAACTTCCGGTTGTCACAGGAAGTTCTTACTCAACAAACGTTGTCTTTGGGGTAGACATAAACAGAATCCTGAATATGAAGTCTCTACCTCAAGAATTGACTGAATGGCACATGGTTGAGTGGTGTGATTTTCACTATCTGCTCGTTGGCCATATGACAATAGCTCTTGGGTGTTTTTAACAACTTCCGGTTGTCACAGGAAGTTCTTACTCAACACACGTTGTCTTTGGGGTAGACATAAACAGAATCCTGAATATGAAGTCTCTACCTTAAGAATTGACTGAATGACAGATGGTTGAGTTGCGTGATTTTCACTATGTGCGTTTTATATGACAATAGCTCTAGGCTGTTTTTTACAACTTCCGGTTGTTACAGGAAGCTCTTGCTCCACACACGTTGTCTTTGGGGTAGACATAAACAGAATCCTGAATATGAAGTCTCTACCTTACGAATTGACTGAATAACAGATGGTTGAGTTGTGTGATTTTCACTATGTGCGTTTTATATGACAATAGCTCTAGGCTTTTTTTAACAACTTCCGGTTGTCACAGGAAGCTCTTGCTCCACACACGTTGTCTTTGGGGTAGACATAAACAGAATCCTGAATATGAAGTCTCTACCTTAAGAATTGACTGAATGACAGATGGTTGAGTTGCGTGATTTTCACTATGTGCGTTTTATATGACAATAGCTCTAGGCTGTTTTTAACCACTTCCGGTTGTCACAGGAAGCTCTTGCTCCACACACGTTGTCTTTTGGTTATACATAAACAGAATCCTGAATATGAAGTCTCTACCTTAAGAATTTACTGAATGACAGATGGTTGAGTTGCGTGATTTTCACTATCTGCTGATTTGCCATATGACAATAGCTCTTGGGTGTTTTTAACAACTTCCGGTTGTCACAGGAAGTTCTTACTCAACACACGTTGTCTTTGGGGTAGACATAAACAGAATCCTGAATATGAAGTTTCTACCTTAAGAATTTACTGAATGACAGATGGTTGAGTTGCGTGATTTTCACTATGTGAGTTTTATATGACAATAGCTCTAGGCTGTTTTTAACAACTTCCGGTTGTAACAGGAAGCTCTTGCTCCACACACGTTGTCTTTGGTGTAGACATAAACAGAATCCTGAATATGAAGTCTCTACCTTAAGAATTGACTGAATGGCACATGGTTGAGTTGCGTGATTTTCACTATCTGCTGGTTGGCCATATGACAATAGCTCTTGGGTGTTTTTAACAACTTCCGGTTGTCACAGGAAGCTCTTACTCAACACAAGTTGTCTTTGGGGTAGACATAAACAAAATCCTGAATATGAAGTCTCTACCTTAAGAATTGACTGAATGACAGATGGTTGAGTTGCGTGATTTTCACTATGTGCGTTTTATATGACAATAGCTCTAGGCTGTTTTTTACAACTTCCGGTTGTTACAGGAAGGTCTTGCTCCACACACGTTGTCTTTGGGGTAGACATAAACAGAATCCTGAATATGAAGTCTCTACCTTACGAATTGACTGAATAACAGATGGTTGAGTTGTGTGATTTTCACTATGTGCGTTTTATATGACAATAGCTCTAGGCTTTTTTTAACATCTTCCGGTTGTCACAGGAAGCTCTTGCTCCACACACGTTGTCTTTGGGGTAGACATAAACAGAATCCTGAATATGAAGTCTCTACCTTAAGAATTGACTGAATGACAGATGGTTGAGTTGCGTGATTTTCACTATGTGCGTTTTATATGACAATAGCTCTAGGCTGTTTTTAACCACTTCCGGTTGTCACAGGAAGCTCTTGCTCCACACACGTTGTCTTTTGGTTAGACATAAACAGAATCCTGAATATGAAGTCTCTACCTTAACCTCTTGGGGCTAGGTGGGACGCTAGCGTGCCACCTGTGGTGCACTCCATCAACAGCAGGTGCATTTCAAGAGCGGCAAATTTGAATCCAAATAAATGTCAAAATTCAAATTTTTCAAAAATACAACTATGTTACACCATTTGAAAGATAAACATCTCCTTAATCTAACCACGTTTTACGATTTCAAAAAGGTTTTACGGCGAAAGCATAAATTTAGAGTATGTTAGGACAGTACATTTACAAGAGTTGTGTGTAATGTTTTGTCAAGTCAAAGACAGGGTCACCAAAACCATAAAACCAGCTAAAATGATACACTAACCTTTTACAATCTCCATCAGATGACACTCCTAGGACATTATGTTAGACAATGCATGCATTTTTAGTTCTATCAAGTTCATATTTATATACAAAAACAGCGTTTTACTATGGCATTGATGTTGAGGAAATCGTTTCCCTCCAATAACCGGCAGTCAAGTCAGCGTCACAAATTAAATAATTAAAATTAGAAAACATTGGTAAAATATTATATTGTCATTTAAAGAATTATAGATTTACATCTTTTGAACGCAATCAACTTGCCAGATTTAAAAATAACCTTACTGGGAAATCACACTTTGCAATAATCTGAGCACTGTGCCCAGAAAAATACGCGTTGCGATACAGACTAGACGTCATGTTGGGGAGATCTAAAATCGAAAATACTATGTAAATAATCCATTACCTTTGATTCTCTTCATCAGATGTCACTTCCAGGTATCACAGGTCCATAACGAATGTAGTTTTGTTCAAAAAAGCTCATCATTTATGTCCAAAAATCTCCGTCTCGTTAGCACATGATGTAAGCCAGCTGGACTTCTCGTCATGAACGAGGGGAAAAAATATATTTCCGTTCGTTCAAACATGTCAAACGTTGTATAGCATAAATCATTAGGGCCTTTTTTAACCAGAACATGAATAATATTCAAGGTGGACGAATGCATAGCCTTTTATAACGTATTGGAACGAGGGTACCCAACATGAAGTAGCGCGCCAGGTGTCTAATGGGACATCACCGTTCCATGGCTCTTGTTCGGTCAGATCTCCCTCCAGAAGACTCAAAACACTTTGTAAAGGCTGGTGACATCTAGTGGAAGCAATAGGAAGTGCCAAAATATTCCTAAACCCCTGTGTTTTTCAATGGGATAGGTTTAAAATCAATACAACACATCAGGTATCCACTTCCTGTCAGAAAATGTCTCAGGGTTTTGCCTGCCAAATGAGTTCTGTTATACTCACAGACACCATTCAAACAGTTTTGGAAACTTTAGAGTGTTTTCTATCCATATATAATAAGTATATGCATATTCTAGTTACTGGGTAGGATTAGTAACCAGATTAAATCGGGTACATTTTTTTTATCCAGACGTGCAAATGCTGCCACCTAGACCCAACAGGTTAAGAATTTACTGAATGACAGATGGTTGAGTTGCGTGATTTTCACTATCTGCTGATTTGCCATATGACAATAGCTCTTGGGTGTTTTTAACAACTTCCGGTTGTCACAGGAAGTTCTTACTCAACACACGTTGTCTTTGGGGTAGACATAAACAGAATCCTGAATATGAAGTTTCTACCTTAAGAATTTACTGAATGACAGATGGTTGAGTTGCGTGATTTTCACTATGTGCGTTTTATATGACAATAGCTCTAGGCTGTTTTTAACAACTTCCGTCTGTAACAGGAAGCTCTTGCTCCACACACGTTGTCTTTGGGGTAGACATAAACAGAATCCTGAATATGAAGTCTCTACCTTAAGAATTGACTGAATGGCACATGGTTGAGTTGCGTGATTTTCACTATCTGCTGGTTGGCCATATGACAATAGCTCTTGGGTGTTTTTAACAACTTCCGGTTGTCACAGGAAGCTCTTACTCAACACAAGTTGTCTTTGGGGTAGACATAAACAAAATCCTGAATATGAAGTCTCTACCTTATGAATTGACTGAATGACAGATGGTTGAGTTGTGTGATTTTCACTATGTGCGTTTTATATGACAATAGCTCTAGGCTTTTTTTAACAACTTCCGGTTGTAACAGGAAGCTCTTGCTCCACACACGTTGTCTTTGGGGTAGACATAAACAGAATCCTGAATATGAAGTCTCTACCTTAAGAATTGACTGAATGGCACATGGTTGAGTTGGGTGATTTTCACTATCTGCTGGTTGGCCATATGACAATAGCTCTTGGGTGTTTTTAACAACTTCCGGTTGTCACAGGAAGCTCTTACTCAACACACGTTGTCTTTGGGGTAGACATAAACAGAATCCTGAATATGAAGTCTCTACCTTAAGAATTGACTGAATGACAGATGGTTGAGTTGCGTGATTTTCACTATGTGCGTTTTATATGACAATAGCTCTAGGCTGTTTTTAACCACTTCCGGTTGTCACAGGAAGCTCTTGCTCCACACACGTTGTCTTTTGGTTAGACATAAACAGAATCCTGAATATGAAGTCTCTACCTAAGAATTGACTGAATGGCACATGGTTGAGTTGCGTGATTTTCACTATCTGCTGATTGGCCATATGACAATAGCTCTTGGGTGTTTTTAACAACTTCCGGTTGTCACAGGAAGTTCTTACTCAACACACGTTGTCTTTGGTGTAGACATAAACAGAATCCTGAATATGAAGTTTCTACCTTAAGAATTTACTGAATGACAGATGGTTGAGTTGCGTGATTTTCACTATGTGCGTTTTATATGACAATAGCTCTAGGCTGTTTTTAACAACTTCCGGTTGTAACAGGAAGCTCTTACTCAACACACGTTGTCTTTGGGGTAGACATAAACAGAATCCTGAATATGAAGTCTCTACCTTAAGAATGGACTGAATGACAGATGGTTGAGTTGTGTGATTTTCACTATGTGCGTTTTATATGACAATAGCTCTAGGCTTTTTTTAACATCTTCCGGTTGTCACAGGAAGCTCTTGCTCCACACAAGTTGTCTTTGGGGTAGACATAAACAGAATCCTGAATATGAAGTCTCTACCTTAAGAATTGACTGAATGACAGATGGTTGAGTTGCATGATTTTCACTATGTGCATTTTATATGACAATAGCTCTAGTCTGTTTTTAACAACTTCCGGTTGTAACAGGAAGCTCTTGCTCCACAAACGTTGTCTTTGTGGTAGACATAAACAGAATCCTGAATATGAAGTCTCTACTTTAAGAATTGACTGAATGACAGATGGTTGAGTTGCGTGATTTTCACTAGGTGCGTTTTATATGACAATAGCTCTAGGCTTTTTTTAACCACTTCCGGTTGTCACAGGAAGCTCTTGCTCTACACACGTTGTCTTTGGGGTAGACATAAACAGAATCCTGAATATGAAGTCTCTACCTTAACCTGTTAGGGCTAGGGGGCAGCATTTGCACGTCTGGATAAAAAAAATGTACCCGATTTAATCTGGTTACTAATCCTACCCAGTAACTAGAATATGCATATACTTATTATATATGGATAGAAAACACTCTAAAGTTTCTAAAACTGTTTGAATGGTGTCTGTGAGTATAACAGAACTCATTTGGCAGGAAAAACCCTGAGACATTTTCTGACAGGAAGTGGATACCTGATGTGTTGTATTGACTTTAAACCTATCCCATTGAAAAACACAGGGGCTGAGGAATATTTTGGCACTTCCTATTGCTTCCACTAGATGTCACCAGCCTTTACAAAGTGTTTTGAGTCTTCTGGAGGGAGATCTGACCGAACAAGAGCCATGGAACGATGATGTCCCATTAGACACCTGGCGCGCGAGTTCATGTTGGGTACCCTCGTTCCAATACGTTATAAAAGAGTATGCATTCGTCCACCTTGAATATTATTCATGTTCTGGTTAAAAAAGGCCCTAATGATTTATGCTATACAACGTTTGACATGTTTGAACGAACGTAAATATATTTTTTCCCCTCGTTCATGACGAGAAGTCCGGCTGGCTTAGATCATGTGCTAACAAGACGGAGATTTTTGGACATAAATGATGAGCTTTTTTGAACAAAACTACATTCGTTATGGACCTGTGATACCTGGAAGTGACATCTGATGAAGAGAATCAAAGGTAATGGATTATTTACATAGTATTTTCGATTTTAGATCTCCCCAACATGACGTCTAGTCTGTATCGCAACGCGTATTTTTCTGGGCGCAGTGCTCAGATTATTGCAAAGTGTGATTTCCCAGTAAGGTTATTTTTAAATCTGGCAAGTTGATTGCGTTCAAGAGATGTAAATCTATAATTCTTTAAATGACAATATAATATTTTACCAATGTTTTCTAATTTTAATTATTTAATTTGTGACGCTGACTTGACTGCCGGTTATTGGAGGGAAACGATTTCCTCAACATCAATGCCATAGTAAAACGCTGTTTTTGGATATAAATATGAACTTGATAGAACTAAAAATGCATGCATTGTCTAACATAATGTCCTAGGAGTGTCATCTGATGGAGATTGTAAAAGGTTAGTGCATCATTTTAGCTGGTTTTATGGTTTTGGTGACCCTGTCTTTGACTTGACAAAACATTACACACAACTCTTGTAAATGTACTGTCCTAACATACTCTAAATTTATGCTTTCGCCGTAAAACCTTTTTGAAATCGTAAAACGTGGTTAGATTAAGGAGATGTTTATCTTTCAAATGGTGTAAAATAGTTGTATTTTTAAAAAATTTGAATTTTGACATTTATTTGGATTCAAATTTGCCGCTCTTGAAATGCACCTGCTGTTGATGGAGTGCACCACGGGTGGCACGCTAGCGTCCCACCTAGCCCATAGAGGTTAAGAATTGACTGAATGGCACATGGTTGAGTTGCATGATTTTCACTATCTGCTGGTTGGCCATATGACAATAGCTCTAGGCTGTTTTTAACAACTTTCGGTTGTCACAGGAAGCTCTTGCTCCACACACGTTCTCTTTGGGGTACACATAAACAGAATCCTGAATATGAAGTCTCTACCTTAAGAATTGACTCAATGACAGATGGTTGAGTTGCGTGATTTTCACTATGTGCGTTTTATATGACAATATTTCTAGGCTGTTTTTAACAACTTCCGGTTGTCACAGGAAGCTCTTGCTCCACACACGTTGTCTTTGGGGTAGACATAAACAGAATCCTGAATATGAAGTCTCTACCCTAAGAATTGACTGAATAACAGATTGTTGAGTTGCGTGATTTTCACTATCTGCTGGTTGGCCATATGACAATAGCTCTAGGCTGTTTTTTAACAACTTCCGGTTGTCACAGGAAGCTCTTGCTCCACACACGTTGTCTTTTGGTTAGACATAAACAGAATCCTGAATATGAAGTCTCTACCTAAGAATTGACTGAATGTCACATG
Organism: Salmo salar; assembly: GCF_905237065.1. Classification (NCBI taxonomy): domain Eukaryota; kingdom Metazoa; phylum Chordata; class Actinopteri; order Salmoniformes; family Salmonidae; genus Salmo; species Salmo salar. Next base: position 1,474,858 of record NC_059459.1, on the reverse strand, counting down.
GTTGAGTTGCGTGATTTTCACTATCTGCTGGTTGGCCATATGACAAAAGCTCTTGGGTGTTTTTAACAACTTCCGGTTCTCACAGGAAGCTCTTGCTCCACACACGTTGTCTTTGGGGGTAGACATAAACAGAATCCTGAATATGAAGTCTCTACCTTAAGAATTGACTGAATGGCACATGGTTGAGTTGCGTGATTTTCACTATCTGCTGGTTGGCCATATGACAATAGATCTTGGGTGTTTTTAACAACTTCCAGTTGTCACAGGAAATTCTTACTCAACAAACGTTGTCTTTGGGGTAGACATAAACAGAATCCTGAATATGAAGTCTCTACCTTAAGAATTGACTGAATGGCACATGGTTGAGTTGCGTGATTTTCACTATCTGCTCGTTGGCCATATGACAATAGCTCTAGGCTGTTTTTTACAACTTCCGGTTGTTACAGGAAGCTCTTGCTCCACACACGTTGTCGTTGGGGTAGACATAAACAGAATCCTGAATATGAAGTCTCTACCTTTCGAATTGACTGAATAACAGATGGTTGAGTTGTGTGATTTTCACTATGTGCGTTTTATATGACAATAGCTCTAGGCTTTTTTTAACAACTTCCGGTTGTCACAGGAAGCTCTTGCTCCACACACGTTGTCTTTGGGGTAGACATAAACAGAATCCTGAATATGAAGTCTCTACCTTAAGAATTGACTGAATGACAGATGGTTGAGTTGCGTGATTTTCACTATGTGCGTTTTATATGACAATAGCTCTAGGCTGTTTTTAACCACTTCCGGTTGTCACAGGAAGCTCTTGCTCCACACACGTTGTCTTTTGGTTAGACATAAACAGAATCCTGAATATGAAGTCTCTACCTTAAGAATTTACTGAATGACAGATGGTTGAGTTGCGTGATTTTCACTATCTGCTGATTTGCCATATGACAATAGCTCTTGGGTGTTTTTAACAACTTCCGGTTGTCACAGGAAGTTCTTACTCAACACACGTTGTCTTTGGGGTAGACATAAACAGAATCCTGAATATGAAGTTTCTACCTTAAGAATTTACTGAATGACAGATGGTTGAGTTGCGTGATTTTCACTATGTGCATTTTATATGACAATAGCTCTAGGCTGTTTTTAACAACTTCCGGTTGTAACAGGAAGCTCTTGCTCCACACACGTTGTCTTTGGGGTAGACATAAACAGAATCCTGAATATGAAGTCTCTACCTTAAGAATTGACTGAATGGCACATGGTTGAGTTGCGTGATTTTCACTATCTGCTGGTTGGCCATATGACAATAGCTCTTGGGTGTTTTTAACAACTTCCGGTTGTCACAGGAAGCTCTTACTCAACACACGTTGTCTTTGGGGTAGACATAAACAAAATCCTGAATATGAAGTCTCTACCTTAAGAATTGACTAAATGACAGATGGTTGAGTTGTGTGATTTTCACTATGTGCGTTTTATATGACAATAGCTCTAGGCTTTTTTTAACAACTTCCGGTTGTAACAGGAAGCTCTTGCTCCACACACGTTGTCTTTGGGGTAGACATAAACAGAATCCTGAATATGAAGTCTCTACCTTAAGAATTGACTGAATGACAGATGGTTGAGTTGCGTGATTTTCACTATGTGCGTTTTATATGACAATAGCTCTAGGCTTTTTTTTAACAACTTTCTGGTTGTCACAGGAAGCTCTTGCTCCACACACGTTGTCTTTGGGGTAGACATAAACAGAATCCTGAATATGAAGTCTCTACCTTAAGAATTGACTGAATGGCACATGGTTGAGTTGGGTGATTTTCACTATCTGCTGGTTGGCCATATGACAATAGCTCTTGGGTGTTTTTAACAACTTCCGGTTGTCACAGGAAGCTCTTACTCAACACACGTTGTCTTTGGGGTAGACATAAACAGAATCCTGAATATGAAGTCTCTACCTTAAGAATTGACTGAATGACAGATGGTTGAGTTGCGTGATTTTCACTATGTGCGTTTTATATGACAATAGCTCTAGGCTGTTTTTAACAACTTCCGGTTGTCACAGGAAGCTCTTGCTCCACACACGTTGTCTTTTGGTTAGACATAAAAAGAATCCTGAATATGAAGTCTCTACCTAAGAATTGACTGAATGGCACATGGTTGAGTTGCGTGATTTTCACTATCTGCTGATTGGCCATATGACAATAGCTCTTGGGTGTTTTTAACAACTTCCGGTTGTCACAGGAAGTTCTTACTCAACACACGTTGTCTTTGGTGTAGACATAAACAGAATCCTGAATATGAAGTTTCTACCTTAAGAATTTACTGAATGACAGATGGTTGAGTTGCGTGATTTTCACTATGTGCGTTTTATATGACAATAGCTCTAGGCTGTTTTTAACAACTTCCGGTTGTCACAGGAAGTTCTTACTCAACACACGTTGTCTTTGGTGTAGACATAAACAGAATCCTGAATATGAAGTCTCTACCTTAAGAATTGACTGAATGGCACATGGTTGAGTTGCATGATTTTCACTATCTGCTGGTTGGCCATATGACAATAGCTCTAGGCTGTTTTTAACAACTTTCGGTTGTCACAGGAAGCTCTTGCTCCACACACGTTCTCTTTGGGGTACACATAAACAGAATCCTGAATATGAAGTCTCTACCTTAAGAATTGACTCAATGACAGATGGTTGAGTTGCGTGATTTTCACTATGTGCGTTTTATATGAATATTTCTAGGCTGTTTTTAACAACTTCCGGTTGTCACAGGAAGCTCTTGCTCCACACACGTTGTCTTTGGGGTAGACATAAACAGAATCCTGAATATGAAGTCTCTACCTTAAGAATTGACTGAATAACAGATTGTTGAGTTGCGTGATTTTCACTATCTGCTGGTTGGCCATATGACAATAGCTCTAGGCTGTTTTTTAACAACTTCCGGTTGTCACAGGAAGCTCTTGCTCCACACACGTTGTCTTTGGTTAGACATAAACAGAATCCTGAATATGAAGTCTCTACCTAAGAATTGACTGAATGGCACATGGTTGAGTTGCGTGATTTTCACTATCTGCTGGTTGGCCATATGACAAAAGCTCTTGGGTGTTTTTAACAACTTCCGGTTCTCACAGGAAGCTCTTGCTCCACACACGTTGTCTTTGGGGTAGACATAAACAGAATCCTGAATATGAAGTCTCTACCTTAAGAATTGACTGAATGGCACATGGTTGAGTTGCGTGATTTTCACTATCTGATGGTTGGCCATATGACAATAGCTCTTGGGTGTTTTTAACAACTTCCGGTTGTCACAGGAAGTTCTTACTCAACAAACGTTGTCTTTGGGGTAGACATAAACAGAATCCTGAATATGAAGTCTCTACCTTAAGAATTGACTGAATGGCACATGGTTGAGTTGCGTGATTTTCACTATCTGCTCGTATGCCATATGACAATAGCTCTTGGGTGTTTTTAACAACTTCCGGTTGTCACAGGAAGTTCTTACTCAACACACGTTGTCTTTGGTGTAGACATAAACAGAATCCTGAATATGAAGTTTCTACTTTAAGAATTTACTGAATGACAGATGGTTGAGTTGCGTGATTTTCACTAGGTGCGTTTTATATGACAATAGCTCTAGGCTTTTTTTTAACAACTTCCGGTTGTCACAGGAAGCTCTTGCTCCACACACGTTGTCTTTGGGGTAGACATAAACAGAATCCTGAATATGAAGTCTCTACCTTAAGAATTGACTGAATGACAGATGGTTGAGTTGCGTGATTTTCACTATGTGCGTTTTATATGACAATATTTCTAGGCTGTTTTTAACAACTTCCGGTTGTCACAGGAAGCTCTTGCTCCACACACGTTGTCTTTGGGGTAGACATAAACAGAATCCTGAATATGAAGTCTCTACCTTAACCTGTTAGGGCTAGGGGGCAGCATTGACACGGCTGGATAAAAAACATACCCGATTTAATCTGGTTACCACTCCTACTCAGTAACTAGAATATGCATATACTTATTACATATGGATAGAAAACACCCTAAATTTTCTAAAACTGTTTGAATGGTGTCTGTGAGTATAACAGAACTCAAATGGCAGGTCAAAACCTGAGAGATTCCTTTACAGGAAGTGGCCTGTCTGACCATTTGTTGAACTTCTTTTCCATCTCTATCATTTACTAAGGATCTCTGCTCTAACGTGACACTTCCCACGTCTTCCATAGGCTCTCAGAGCCCGGGAAAAAACAGAATGTCGTCATTCCAGCCCCAGGCTGAAACACATTATCGCCTTTCTCAAGTGGCCCATCAAGAGACACTAGCTTATGCGTGTGACCCCGACCGCCCCCGCCTTTGGGATTTTTTTCCTCTGTTTGCCGAAAAGGAGATTCCCTGTCGGAATATTATCGCTTTTCTACGAGAAAAAATGACGTAAAAATTGATTTTAAACAGCGGTTGACATGCTTCGACGTACGGTAATGGAATACTTTGAATTTTATTGTCAGGAATTGCGCCAAGCGCGTGACACTTCTTTACTATTTCGGATAGTGTCTGGAACGCACGAACAAAACGCCGCTATTCGGATATAACGATGGATTATTTTGGACCAAACCAACATTTGTTATTGAAGTAGCTGTCCTGGGTGTGCATTCTGACGAAGACAACAAAAGGTAATGACATTTTTATAATAGTAAATATGATTATGGTGAGTGCTAAACTTGCCGGGTGTCTAAATAGCGAGCCCGTGATGCCTGGGCTATGTACTTAGAATATTGCAAAATGTGCTTTCACCAAAAAGCTATTTTAAAATCGGACATATCGAGTGCATAGAGGAGGTCTGTATCTATAATTCTTAAAATAATTGTTATGCTTTTTGTGAACGTTTATCGTGAGTAATTTAGTAAAATGTTAGCGAATTCCCCGGAAGTATGCTAGTTCTGAACGTCACATGCTAATGTAAAAAGCTGTTTTTTGATATAAATATGAACTTGATTGAACAAAACATGCATGTATTGTATAACATAATGTCCTAGGGTTGTCATCTGATGAAGATCATCAAAGGTGAGTGCTGCATTTAGCTGTCTTCTGGGTTTTGGTGACATTATATGCTGGCTTGAAAAATGGGTGTCTGATTATTTCTGGCTTGGTACTCTGCTGACATAATCTAATGTTTTGCTTTCGTTGTAAAGCCTTTTTGAAATCGGACAGTGTGGTTAGATTAACGAGAGTCTTATCTTTAAATGGCTGTAAAATAGTCATATGTTTGAGAAATTGAAGTAATAGGATTTTTAAGATTTTGAAAATCGCGCCACAGGATAGCCGTGGCTGTTACGTAGGTGGGACGAATTCGTCCCGCCTAGCCTAGAGAGGTTAAGAATTGACTGAATAACAGATTGTTGAGTTGCGTGATTTTCACTATCTGCTGGTTGGCCATATGACAATAGCTCTAGGCTGTTTTTTAACAACTTCCGGTTGTCACAGGAAGCTCTTGCTCCACACACGTTGTCTTTGGTTAGACATAAACAGAATCCTGAATATGAAGTCTCTACCTAAGAATTGACTGAATGGCACATGGTTGAGTTGCGTGATTTTCACTATCTGCTGGTTGGCCATATGACAAAAGCTCTTGGGTGTTTTTAACAACTTCCGGTTCTCACAGGAAGCTCTTGCTCCACACACGTTGTCTTTGGGGTAGACATAAACAGAATCCTGAATATGAAGTCTCTACCTTAAGAATTGACTGAATGGCACATGGTTGAGTTGCGTGATTTTCACTATCTGATGGTTGGCCATATGACAATAGCTCTTGGGTGTTTTTAACAACTTCCGGTTGTCACAGGAAGTTCTTACTCAACAAACGTTGTCTTTGGGGTAGACATAAACAGAATCCTGAATATGAAGTCTCTACCTTAAGAATTGACTGAATGGCACATGGTTGAGTTGCGTGATTTTCACTATCTGCTCGTTGGCCATATGACAATAGCTCTTGGGTGTTTTTAACAACTTCCGGTTGTCACAGGAAGTTCTTACGCAACACACGTTGTCTTTGGGGTAGACATAAACAGAATCCTGAATATGAAGTCTCTACCTTACGAATTGACTGAATAACAGATGGTTGAGTTGTGTGATTTTCACTATGTGCGTTTTATATGACAATAGCTCTAGGCTTTTTTTAACAACTTCCGGTTGTCACAGGAAGCTCTTGCTCCACACACGTTGTCTTTGGGGTAGACATAAACAGAATCCTGAATATGAAGTCTCTACCTTAAGAATTGACTGAATGACAGATGGTTGAGTTGCGTGATTTTCACTATGTGCGTTTTATATGACAATAGCTCTAGGCTGTTTTTAACCACTTCCGGTTGTCACAGGAAGCTCTTGCTCCACACACGTTGTCTTTTGGTTAGACATAAACAGAATCCTGAATATGAAGTCTCTACCTTAAGAATTGACTGAATGGCACATGGTTGAGTTGCGTGATTTTCACTATCTGCTCGTTGGCCATATGACAAAAGCTCTTGGGTGTTTTTAACAACTTCCGGTTCTCACAGGAAGCTCTTGCTCCACACACGTTGTCTTTGGGGTAGACATAAACAGAATCCTGAATATGAAGTCTCTACCTTAAGAATTGACTGAATGGCACATGGTTGAGTTGCGTGATTTTCACTATCTGCTGGTTGGCCATATGACAATAGCTCTTGGGTGTTTTTAACAACTTCCGGTTGTCACAGGAAGTTCTTACTCAACAAACGTTGTCTTTGGGGTAGACATAAACAGAATCCTGAATATGAAGTCTCTACCTTAAGAATTGACTGAATGGCACATGGTTGAGTTGCGTGATTTTCACTATCTGCTCGTTGGCCATATGACAATAGCTCTTGGGTGTTTTTAACAACTTCCGGTTGTCACAGGAAGTTCTTACTCAACACACGTTGTCTTTGGGGTAGACATAAACAGAATCCTGAATATGAAGTCTCTACCTTAAGAATTGACTGAATGACAGATGGTTGAGTTGAGTGATTTTAACTATGTGCGTTTTATATGACAATAGATCTAGGCTGTTTTTTACAACTTCCGGTTTTTACAGGAAGCTCTTGCTCCACACACGTTGTCTTTGGGGTAGACATAAACAGAATCCTGAATATGAAGTCTCTACCTTACGAATTGACTGAATAACAGATGGTTGAGTTGTGTGATTTTCACTATGTGCGTTTTATATGACAATAGCTCTAGGCTTTTTTTAACAACTTCCGGTTGTCACAGGAAGCTCTTGCTCCACACACGTTGTCTTTGGGGTAGACATAAACAGAATCCTGAATATGAAGTCTCTACCTTAAGAATTGACTGAATGACAGATGGTTGAGTTGCGTGATTTTCACTATGTGCGTTTTATATGACAATAGCTCTAGGCTGTTTTTAACCACTTCCGGTTGTCACAGGAAGCTCTTGCTCCACACACGTTGTCTTTTGGTTAGACATAAACAGAATCCTGAATATGAAGTCTCTACCTTAAGAATTGACTGAATGGCACATGGTTGAGTTGCGTGATTTTCACTATCTGCTCGTTGGCCATATGACAAAAGCTCTTGGGTGTTTTTAACAACTTCCGGTTCTCACAGGAAGCTCTTGCTCCACACACGTTGTCTTTGGGGTAGACATAAACAGAATCCTGAATATGAAGTCTCTACCTTAAGAATTGACTGAATGGCACATGGTTGAGTTGCGTGATTTTCACTATCTGCTGGTTGGCCATATGACAATAGCTCTTGGGTGTTTTTAACAACTTCCGGTTGTCACAGGAAGTTCTTACTCAACAAACGTTGTCTTTGGGGTAGACATAAACAGAATCCTGAATATGAAGTCTCTACCTTAAGAATTGACTGAATGGCACATGGTTGAGTTGCGTGATTTTCACTATCTGCTCGTTGGCCATATGACAATAGCTCTTGGGTGTTTTTAACAACTTCCGGTTGTCACAGGAAGTTCTTACTCAACACACGTTGTCTTTGGGGTAGACATAAACAGAATCCTGAATATGAAGTCTCTACCTTAAGAATTGACTGAATGACAGATGGTTGAGTTGAGTGATTTTAACTATGTGCGTTTTATATGACAATAGATCTAGGCTGTTTTTTACAACTTCCGGTTGTTACAGGAAGCTCTTGCTCCACACACGTTGTCTTTGGGGTAGACATAAACAGAATCCTGAATATGAAGTCTCTACCTTACGAATTGACTGAATAAAAGATGGTTGAGTTGTGTGATTTTCACTATGTGCGTTTTATATGACATTAGCTCTAGGCTTTTTTTAACAACTTCCGGTTGTCACAGGAAGCTCTTGCTCCACACACGTTGTCTTTGGGGTAGACATAAACAGAATCCTGAATATGAAGTCTCTACCTTAAGAATTGACTGAATGACAGATGGTTGAGTTGCATGATTTTCAATATGTGCGTTTTATATGACAATAGCTCTAGGCTGTTTTTAACCACTTCCGGTTGTCACAGGAAGCTCTTGCTCCACACACGTTGTCTTTTGGTTAGACATAAACAGAATCCAGAATATGAAGTCTCTACCTTAAGAATTTACTGAATGACAGATGGTTGAGTTGCGTGATTTTCACTATCTGCTGATTTGCAATATGACAATAGCTCTTGGGTGTTTTTAACAACTTCCGGTTGTCACAGGAAGTTCTTACTCAACACACGTTGTCTTTGGGGTAGACATAAACAGAATCCTGAATATGAAGTTTCTACCTTAAGAATTTACTGAATGACAGATGGTTGAGTTGCGTGATTTTCACTATGTGCGTTTTATATGACAATAGCTCTAGGCTGTTTTTAACAACTTCCGGTTGTAACAGGAAGCTCTTGCTCCACACACCTTGTCTTTGGGGTAGACATAAACAGAATCCTGAATATGAAGTCTCTACCTTAAGAATTGACTGAATGACAGATGGTTGAGTTGTGTGATTTTCACTATGTGCGTTTTATATGACAATAGCTCTAGGCTTTTTTTAACATCTTCCGGTTGTCACAGGAAGCTCTTGCTCCACACACGTTGTCTTTGGGGTAGACATAAACAGAATCCTGAATATGAAGTCTCTACCTTAAGAATTGACTGAATGACAGATGGTTGAGTTGCGTGATTTTCACTATGTGCGTTTTATATGACAATAGCTCTAGGCTGTTTTTAACAACTTCCGGTTGTAACAGGAAGCTCTTGCTCCACACACGTTGTCTTTGTGGTAGACATAAACAGAATCCTGAATATGAAGTCTCTACTTTAAGAATTGACTGAATGACAGATGGTTGAGTTGCATGATTTTCAATATGTGCGTTTTATATGACAATAGCTCTAGGCTGTTTTTAACCACTTCCGGTTGTCACAGGAAGCTCTTGCTCCACACACGTTGTCTTTTGGTTAGACATAAACAGAATCCTGAATATGAAGTCTCTACCTTAAGAATTGACTGAATGGCACATGGTTGAGTTGCGTGATTTTCACTATCTGCTCGTTGGCCATATGACAAAAGCTCTTGGGTGTTTTTAACAACTTCCGGTTCTCACAGGAAGCTCTTGCTCCACACACGTTGTCTTTGGGGTAGACATAAACAGAATCCTGAATATGAAGTCTCTACCTTAAGAATTGACTGAATGGCACATGGTTGAGTTGCGTGATTTTCACTATCTGCTGGTTGGCCATATGACAATAGCTCTTGGGTGTTTTTAACAACTTCCGGTTGTCACAGGAAGTTCTTACTCAACAAACGTTGTCTTTGGGGTAGACATAAACAGAATCCTGAATATGAAGTCTCTACCTTAAGAATTGACTGAATGGCACATGGTTGAGTTGCGTGATTTTCACTATCTGCTCGTTGGCCATATGACAATAGCTCTTGGGTGTTTTTAACAACTTCCGGTTGTCACAGGAAGTTCTTACTCAACACACGTTGTCTTTGGGGTAGACATAAACAGAATCCTGAATATGAAGTCTCTACCTTAAGAATTGACTGAATGACAGATGGTTGAGTTGAGTGATTTTAACTATGTGCGTTTTATATGACAATAGATCTAGGCTGTTTTTTACAACTTCCGGTTGTTACAGGAAGCTCTTGCTCCACACACGTTGTCTTTGGGGTAGACATAAACAGAATCCTGAATATGAAGTCTCTACCTTACGAATTGACTGAATAAAAGATGGTTGAGTTGTGTGATTTTCACTATGTGCGTTTTATATGACATTAGCTCTAGGCTTTTTTTAACAACTTCCGGTTGTCACAGGAAGCTCTTGCTCCACACACGTTGTCTTTGGGGTAGACATAAACAGAATCCTGAATATGAAGTCTCTACCTTAAGAATTGACTGAATGACAGATGGTTGAGTTGCATGATTTTCAATATGTGCGTTTTATATGACAATAGCTCTAGGCTGTTTTTAACCACTTCCGGTTGTCACAGGAAGCTCTTGCTCCACACACGTTGTCTTTTGGTTAGACATAAACAGAATCCAGAATATGAAGTCTCTACCTTAAGAATTTACTGAATGACAGATGGTTGAGTTGCGTGATTTTCACTATCTGCTGATTTGCAATATGACAATAGCTCTTGGGTGTTTTTAACAACTTCCGGTTGTCACAGGAAGTTCTTACTCAACACACGTTGTCTTTGGGGTAGACATAAACAGAATCCTGAATATGAAGTTTCTACCTTAAGAATTTACTGAATGACAGATGGTTGAGTTGCGTGATTTTCACTATGTGCGTTTTATATGACAATAGCTCTAGGCTGTTTTTAACAACTTCCGGTTGTAACAGGAAGCTCTTGCTCCACACACCTTGTCTTTGGGGTAGACATAAACAGAATCCTGAATATGAAGTCTCTACCTTAAGAATTGACTGAATGACAGATGGTTGAGTTGTGTGATTTTCACTATGTGCGTTTTATATGACAATAGCTCTAGGCTTTTTTTAACATCTTCCGGTTGTCACAGGAAGCTCTTGCTCCACACACGTTGTCTTTGGGGTAGACATAAACAGAATCCTGAATATGAAGTCTCTACCTTAAGAATTGACTGAATGACAGATGGTTGAGTTGCGTGATTTTCACTATGTGCGTTTTATATGACAATAGCTCTAGGCTGTTTTTAACAACTTCCGGTTGTAACAGGAAGCTCTTGCTCCACACACGTTGTCTTTGTGGTAGACATAAACAGAATCCTGAATATGAAGTCTCTACTTTAAGAATTGACTGAATGACAGATGGTTGAGTTGCATGATTTTCAATATGTGCGTTTTATATGACAATAGCTCTAGGCTGTTTTTAACCACTTCCGGTTGTCACAGGAAGCTCTTGCTCCACACACGTTGTCTTTTGGTTAGACATAAACAGAATCCTGAATATGAAGTCTCTACCTTAAGAATTTACTGAATGACAGATGGTTGAGTTGCGTGATTTTCACTATCTGCTGATTTGACATATGACAATAGCTCTTGGGTGTTTTTAACAACTTCCGGTTGTCACAGGAAGTTCTTACTCAACACACGTTGTCTTTGGGGTAGACATAAACAGAATCCTGAATATGAAGTTTCTACCTTAAGAATTTACTGAATGACAGATGGTTGAGTTGCGTGATTTTCACTATGTGCGTTTTATATGACAATAGCTCTAGGCTGTTCTTAACAACTTCCGGTTGTAACAGGAAGCTCTTGCTCCACACACGTTGTCTTTGGGGTAGACATAAACAGAATCCTGAATATGAAGTCTCTACCTTAAGAATTGACTGAATGACAGATGGTTGAGTTGTGTGATTTTCACTATGTGCGTTTTATATGACAATAGCTCTAGGCTTTTTTTAACATCTTCCGGTTGTCACAGGAAGCTCTTGCTCCACACACGTTGTCTTTGGGGTAGACATAAACAGAATCCTGAATATGAAGTCTCTACTTTAAGAATTGACTGAATGACAGATGGTTGAGTTGCGTGATTTTCACTAGGTGCGTTTTATATGACAATAGCTCTAGGCTTTTTTTAACAACTTCCGGTTGTAACAGGAAGCCCTTGCTCCACACACGTTGTCTTTGTGGTAGACATAAACAGAATCCTGAATATGAAGTCTCTACTTTAAGAATTGACTGAATGACAGATGGTTGAGTTGCGTGATTTTCACTATGTGCGTTTTATATGACAAAAGCTCTAGGCTGTTTTTAACAACTTCCGGTTGTCACAGGAAGCTCTTGCTCCACACACTTTGTCTTTGGGGTAGACATAAACAGAATCCTGAATATGAAGTCTCTACCTTAAGAATTTACTGAATGACAGATGGTTGAGTTGCATGATTTTCACTATCTGCTGATTTGCCATATGACAATAGCTCTTGGGTGTTTTTAACAACTTCCGGTTGTCACAGGAAGTTCTTACTCAACACACGTTGTCTTTGGGGTAGACATAAACAGCATCCTGAATATGAAGTTTCTACCTTAAGAATTTACTGAATGACAGATGGTTGAGTTGCGTGATTTTCACTATGTGCGTTTTATATGACAATAGCTCTAGGCTTTTTTTTAACAACTTCCGGTTGTCACAGGAAGCTCTTGCTCCACACACGTTGTCTTTGGGGTAGACATAAACAGAATCCTGAATATGAAGTCTCTACCTTAAGAATTGACTGAATGGCACATGGTTGAGTTGGGTGATTTTCACTATCTGCTGGTTGGCCATATGACAATAGCTCTTGGGTGTTTTTAACAACTTCCGGTTGTCACAGGAAGCTCTTACTCAACACACGTTGTCTTTGGGTTAGACATAAACAGAATCCTGAATATGAAGTCTCTACCTTAAGAATTGACTGAATGACAGATGGTTGAGTTGCGTGATTTTCACTATGTGCGTTTTATATGACAATAGCTCTAGGCTGTTTTTAACAACTTCCGGTTGTCACAGGAAGCTCTTGCTCCACACACGTTGTCTTTTGGTTAGACATAAAAAGAATCCTGAATATGAAGTCTCTACCTAAGAATTGACTGAATGGCACATGGTCGAGTTGCGTGATTTTCACTATCTGCTGATTGGCCATATGACAATAGCTCTTGGGTGTTTTTAACAACTTCCGGTTGTCACAGGAAGTTCTTACTCAACACACGTTGTCTTTGGTGTAGACATAAACAGAATCCTGAATATGAAGTTTCTACCTTAAGAATTTACTGAATGACAGATGGTTGAGTTGCGTGATTTTCACTATGTGCGTTTTATATGACAATAGCTCTAGGCTGTTTTTAACAACTTCCGGTTGTAACAGGAAGCTCTTGCTCCACACACGTTGTCTTTGGGGTAGACATAAATAGAATCCTGAATATGAAGTCTCTACCTTAAGAATTGACTGAATGACAGATGGTTGAGTTGCGTGATTTTCACTATGTGCATTTTATATGACAATAGCTCTAGGCTGTTTTTAACAACTTCCGGTTGTAACAGGAAGCTCTTGCTCCACACACGTTGTCTTTGTGGTAGACATAAACAGAATCCTGAATATGAAGTCTCTACTTTAAGAATTGACTGAATGACAGATGGTTGAGTTGCGTGATTTTCACTAGGTGCGTTTTATATGACAATAGCTCTAGGCTTTTTTAACAACTTCCGGTTGTCACAGGAAGCTCTTGCTCCACACACGTTGTCTTTGGGGTAGACATAAACAGAATCCTGAATATGAAGTCTCTACCTTAAGAATTGACTGAATGGCACATGGTTGAGTTGCATGATTTTCACTATCTGCTGGTTGGCCATATGACAATAGCTCTAGGCTGTTTTTAACAACTTTCGGTTGTCACAGGAAGCTCTTGCTCCACACACGTTCTCTTTGGGGTACACATAAACAGAATCCTGAATATGAAGTCTCTACCTTAAGAATTGACTGAATGACAGATGGTTGAGTTGCGTGATTTTCACTATGTGCGTTTTATATGACAATATTTCTAGGCTGTTTTTAACAACTTCCGGTTGTCACAGGAAGCTCTTGCTCCACACACGTTGTCTTTGGGGTAGACATAAACAGAATCCTGAATATGAAGTCTCTACCTTAAGAATTGACTGAATAACAGATTGTTGAGTTGCGTGATTTTCACTATCTGCTGGTTGGCCATATGACAATAGCTCTAGGCTGTTTTTTAACAACTTCCGGTTGTCACAGGAAGCTCTTGCTCCACACACGTTGTCTTTGGTTAGACATAAACAGAATCCTGAATATGAAGTCTCTACCTAAGAATTGACTGAATGGCACATGGTTGAGTTGCGTGATTTTCACTATCTGCTGGTTGGCCATATGACAAAAGCTCTTGGGTGTTTTTAACAACTTCCGGTTCTCACAGGAAGCTCTTGCTCCACACACGTTGTCTTTGGGGTAGACATAAACAGAATCCTGAATATGAAGTCTCTACCTTAAGAATTGACTGAATGGCACATGGTTGAGTTGCGTGATTTTCACTATCTGATGGTTGGCCATATGACAATAGCTCTTGGGTGTTTTTAACAACTTCCGGTTGTCACAGGAAGTTCTTACTCAACAAACGTTGTCTTTGGGGTAGACATAAACAGAATCCTGAATATGAAGTCTCTACCTTAAGAATTGACTGAATGGCACATGGTTGAGTTGCGTGATTTTCACTATCTGCTCGTTGGCCATATGACAATAGCTCTTGGGTGTTTTTAACAACTTCCGGTTGTCACAGGAAGTTCTTACTCAACACACGTTGTCTTTGGTGTAGACATAAACAGAATCCTGAATATGAAGTTTCTACCTTAAGAATTTACTGAATGACAGATGGTTGAGTTGCGTGATTTTCACTACGTGCGTTTTATATGACAATAGCTCTAGGCTTTTTTTAACAACTTCCGGTTGTCACAGGAAGCTCTTGCTCCACACACGTTGTCTTTGGGGTAGACATAAACAGAATCCTGAATATGAAGTCTCTACCTTAAGAATTGACTGAATGGCACATGGTTGAGTTGCATGATTTTCACTATCTGCTGGTTGGCCATATGACAATAGCTCTAGGCTGTTTTTAACAACTTTCGGTTGTCACAGGAAGCTCTTGCTCCACACACGTTCTCTTTGGGGTACACATAAACAGAATCCTGAATATGAAGTCTCTACTTTAAGAATTGACTGAATGACAGATGGTTGAGTTGTGTGATTTTCACTATGTGCGTTTTATATGACATTAGCTCTAGGCTTTTTTTAACAACTTCCGGTTGTCACAGGAAGCTCTTGCTCCACACACGTTGTCTTTGGGGTAGACATAAACAGAATCCTGAATATGAAGTCTCTACCTTAAGAATTGATTGAATGACAGATGGTTGAGTTGCATGATTTTCAATATGTGCGTTTTATATGACAATAGCTCTAGGCTGTTTTTAACCACTTCCGGTTGTCACAGGAAGCTCTTGCTCCACACACGTTGTCTTTTGGTTAGACATAAACAGAATCCTGAATATGAAGTCTCTACCTTAAGAATTTACTGAATGACAGATGGTTGAGTTGCGTGATTTTCACTATCTGCTGATTTGCCATATGACAATAGCTCTTGGGTGTTTTTAACAACTTCCGGTTGTCACAGGACGTTCTTACTCAACACACGTTGTCTTTGGGGTAGACATAAACAGAATCCTGAATATGAAGTTTCTACCTTAAGAATTTACTGAATGACAGATGGTTGAGTTGCGTGATTTTCACTATGTGCGTTTTATATGACAATAGCTCTAGGCTGTTTTTAACAACTTCCGGTTGTAACAGGAAGCTCTTGCTCCACACACGTTGTCTTTGGGGTAGACATAAACAGAATCCTGAATATGAAGTCTCTACCTTAAGAATTGACTGAATGACAGATGGTTGAGTTGTGTGATTTTCACTATGTGCGTTTTATATGACAATAGCTCTAGGCTTTTTTAACATCTTCCGGTTGTCACAGGAAGCTCTTGCTCCACACACGTTGTCTTTGGGGTAGACATAAACAGAATCCTGAATATGAAGTCTCTACCTTAAGAATTGACTGAATGACAGATGGTTGAGTTGCGTGATTTTCACTATGTGCGTTTTATATGACAATAGCTCTAGGCTGTTTTTAACAACTTCCGGTTGTAACAGGAAGCTCTTGCTCCACACACGTTGTCTTTGTGGTAGACATAAACAGAATCCTGAATATGAAGTCTCTACTTTAAGAATTGACTGAATGACAGATGGTTGAGTTGCGTGATTTTCACTAGGTGCGTTTTACATGACAATAGCTCTAGGCTTTTTTTAACAACTTCCGGTTGTCACAGGAAGCTCTTGCTCCACCCACGTTGTCTTTGGGGTAGACATAAACAGAATCCTGAATATGAAGTCTCTACCTTAACCTGTTGGGTCTAGGGGGCAGCATTTGCACGTCTGGATAAAAAAAATGTACCCGATTTAATCTGGTTACTAATCCTACCCAGTAACTAGAATATGCATATACTTATTATATATGGATAGAAAACACTCTAAAGTTTCCAAAACTGTTTGAATGGTGTCTGTGAGTATAACAGAACTCATTTGGCAGGCAAAACCCTGAGACATTTTCTGACAGGAAGTGGATACCTGATGTGTTGTATTGACTTTAAACCTATCCCATTGAAAAACACAGGGGTTTAGGAATATTTTGGCACTTCCTATTGCTTCCACTAGATGTCACCAGCCTTTACAAAGTGTTTTGAGTCTTCTGGAGGGAGATCTGACCGAACAAGAGCCATGGAACGGTGATGTCCCATTAGACACCTGGCGCGCTACTTCATGTTGGGTACCCTCGTTCCAATACGTTATAAAAGAGTATGCATTCGTCCACCTTGAATATTATTCATGTTCTGGTTAAAAAAGGCCCTAATGATTTATGCTATACAACGTTTGACATGTTTGAACGAACGGAAATATATTTTTTCCCCTCGTTCATGACGAGAAGTCCGGCTGGCTTACATCATGTGCTAACGAGACGGAGATTTTTGGACATAAATGATGAGCTTTTTTGAACAAAACTACATTCGTTATGGACCTGTGATACCTGGAAGTGACATCTGATGAAGAGAATCAAAGGTAATGGATTATTTACATAGTATTTTCGATTTTAGATCTCCCCAACATGACGTCTAGTCTGTATCGCAACGCGTATTTTTCTGGGCACAGTGCTCAGATTATTGCAAAGTGTGATTTCCCAGTAAGGTTATTTTTAAATCTGGCAAGTTGATTGCGTTCAAAAGATGTAAATCTATAATTCTTTAAATGACAATATAATATTTTACCAATGTTTTCTAATTTTAATTATTTAATTTGTGACGCTGACTTGACTGCCGGTTATTGGAGGGAAACGATTTCCTCAACATCAATGCCATAGTAAAACGCTGTTTTTGGATATAAATATCAACTTGATAGAACTAAAAATGCATGCATTGTCTAACATAATGTCCTAGGAGTGTCATCTGATGGAGATTGTAAAAGGTTAGTGTATCATTTTAGCTGGTTTTATGGTTTTGGTGACCCTGTCTTTGACTTGACAAAACATTACACACAACTCTTGTAAATGTACTGTCCTAACATACTCTAAATTTATGCTTTCGCCGTAAAACCTTTTTGAAATCGTAAAACGTGGTTAGATTAAGGAGATGTTTATCTTTCAAATGGTGTAACATAGTTGTATTTTTGAAAAATTTGAATTTTGACATTTATTTGGATTCAAATTTGCCGCTCTTGAAATGCACCTGCTGTTGATGGAGTGCACCACGGGTGGCACGCTAGCGTCCCACCTAGCCCCAAGAGGTTAAGAATTGACTGAATGGCACATGGTTGAGTTGCGTTATTTTCACTATCTGCTCGTTGGCCATATGACAATAGCTCTTGGGTGTTTTTAACAACTTCTGGTTGTCACAGGAAGTTCTTACTCAACACACGTTGTCTTTGGTGTAGACATAAACAGAATCCTGAATATGAAGTTTCTACCTTAAGAATTTACTGAATGACAGATGGTTGAGTTGCGTGATTTTCACTAGGTGCGTTTTATATGACAATAGCTCTAGGCTTTTTTTAACAACTTCCGGTTGTCACAGGAAGCTCTTGCTCCACACACGTTGTCTTTGGGGTAGACATAAACAGAATCCTGAATATGAAGTCTCTACCTTAAGAATTGACTGAATGGCACATGGTTGAGTTGCATGATTTTCACTATCTGCTGGTTGGCCATATGACAATAGCTCTAGGCTGTTTTTAACAACTTCCGGTTGTCACAGGAAGCTCTTGCTCCACACACGTTGTCTTTGGGGTAGACATAAACAGAATCCTGAATATGAAGTCTCTACCTTAAGAATTGACTGAATGACAGATGGTTGAGTTGCATGATTTTCAATATGTGCGTTTTATATGACAATAGCTCTAGGCTGTTTTTAACCACTTCCGGTTGTCACAGGAAGCTCTTGCTCCACACACGTTGTCTTTTGGTTAGACATAAACAGAATCCTGAATATGAAGTCTCTACCTTAAGAATTTACTGAATGACAGATGGTTGAGTTGCGTGATTTTCACTATCTGCTGATTTGCCATATGACAATAGCTCTTGGGTGTTTTTAAAAACTTCCGGTTGTCACAGGACGTTCTTACTCAACACACGTTGTCTTTGGGGTAGACATAAACAGAATCCTGAATATGAAGTTTCTACCTTAAGAATTTACTGAATGACAGATGGTTGAGTTGTGTGATTTTCACTATGTGCGTTTTATATGACAATAGCTCTAGGCTTTTTTTAACATCTTCCGGTTGTCACAGGAAGCTCTTGCTCCACACACGTTGTCTTTGGGGTAGACATAAACAGAATCCTGAATATGAAGTCTCTACCTTAAGAATTGACTGAATGGCACATGGTTGAGTTGCATGATTTTCACTATCTGCTGGTTGGCCATATGACAATAGCTCTAGGCTGTTTTTAACAACTTCCGGTTGTCACAGGAAGCTCTTGCTCCACACACGTTGTCTTTGGGGTAGACATAAACAGAATCCTGAATATGAAGTCTCTACCTTAAGAATTGACTGAATGACAGATGGTTGAGTTGCATGATTTTCAATATGTGCGTTTTATATGACAATAGCTCTAGGCTGTTTTTAACCACTTCCGGTTGTCACAGGAAGCTCTTGCTCCACACACGTTGTCTTTTGGTTAGACATAAACAGAATCCTGAATATGAAGTCTCTACCTTAAGAATTTACTGAATGACAGATGGTTGAGTTGCGTGATTTTCACTATCTGCTGATTTGCCATATGACAATAGCTCTTGGGTGTTTTTAAAAACTTCCGGTTGTCACAGGACGTTCTTACTCAACACACGTTGTCTTTGGGGTAGACATAAACAGAATCCTGAATATGAAGTTTCTACCTTAAGAATTTACTGAATGACAGATGGTTGAGTTGTGTGATTTTCACTATGTGCGTTTTATATGACAATAGCTCTAGGCTTTTTTTAACATCTTCCGGTTGTCACAGGAAGCTCTTGCTCCACACACGTTGTCTTTGGGGTAGACATAAACAGAATCCTGAATATGAAGTCTCTACCTTAAGAATTGACTGAATGGCACATGGTTGAGTTGCATGATTTTCACTATCTGCTGGTTGGCCATATGACAATAGCTCTAGGCTGTTTTTAACAACTTCCGGTTGTCACAGGAAGCTCTTGCTCCACACACGTTGTCTTTGGGGTAGACATAAACAGAATCCTGAATATGAAGTCTCTACCTTAAGAATTGACTGAATGACAGATGGTTGAGTTGCATGATTTTCAATATGTGCGTTTTATATGACAATAGCTCTAGGCTGTTTTTAACCACTTCCGGTTGTCACAGGAAGCTCTTGCTCCACACACGTTGTCTTTTGGTTAGACATAAACAGAATCCTGAATATGAAGTCTCTACCTTAAGAATTTACTGAATGACAGATGGTTGAGTTGCGTGATTTTCACTATCTGCTGATTTGCCATATGACAATAGCTCTTGGGTGTTTTTAAAAACTTCCGGTTGTCACAGGACGTTCTTACTCAACACACGTTGTCTTTGGGGTAGACATAAACAGAATCCTGAATATGAAGTTTCTACCTTAAGAATTTACTGAATGACAGATGGTTGAGTTGCGTGATTTTCACTATCTGCTGATTTGACATATGACAATAGCTCTTGGGTGTTTTTAACAACTTCCGGTTGTCACAGGAAGTTCTTACTCAACACACGTTGTCTTTGGGGTAGACATAAACAGAATCCTGAATATGAAGTTTCTACCTTAAGAATTTACTGAATGACAGATGGTTGAGTTGCGTGATTTTCACTATGTGCGTTTTATATGACAATAGCTCTAGGCTGTTCTTAACAACTTCCGGTTGTAACAGGAAGCTCTTGCTCCACACACGTTGTCTTTGGGGTAGACATAAACAGAATCCTGAATATGAAGTCTCTACCTTAAGAATTGACTGAATGACAGATGGTTGAGTTGTGTGATTTTCACTATGTGCGTTTTATATGACAATAGCTCTAGGCTTTTTTAACATCTTCCGGTTGTCACAGGAAGCTCTTGCTCCACACACGTTGTCTTTGGGGTAGACATAAACAGAATCCTGAATATGAAGTCTCTACTTTAAGAATTGACTGAATGACAGATGGTTGAGTTGCGTGATTTTCACTAGGTGCGTTTTATATGACAATAGCTCTAGGCTTTTTTTAACAACTTCCGGTTGTAACAGGAAGCCCTTGCTCCACACACGTTGTCTTTGTGGTAGACATAAACAGAATCCTGAATATGAAGTCTCTACTTTAAGAATTGACTGAATGACAGATGGTTGAGTTGCGTGATTTTCACTATGTGCGTTTTATATGACAAAAGCTCTAGGCTGTTTTTAACAACTTCCGGTTGTCACAGGAAGCTCTTGCTCCACACACTTTGTCTTTGGGGTAGACATAAACAGAATCCTGAATATGAAGTCTCTACCTTAAGAATTTACTGAATGACAGATGGTTGAGTTGCATGATTTTCACTATCTGCTGATTTGCCATATGACAATAGCTCTTGGGTGTTTTTAACAACTTCCGGTTGTCACAGGAAGTTCTTACTCAACACACGTTGTCTTTGGGGTAGACATAAACAGCATCCTGAATATGAAGTTTCTACCTTAAGAATTTACTGAATGACAGATGGTTGAGTTGCGTGATTTTCACTATGTGCGTTTTATATGACAATAGCTCTAGGCTTTTTTTTAACAACTTCCGGTTGTCACAGGAAGCTCTTGCTCCACACACGTTGTCTTTGGGGTAGACATAAACAGAATCCTGAATATGAAGTCTCTACCTTAAGAATTGACTGAATGGCACATGGTTGAGTTGGGTGATTTTCACTATCTGCTGGTTGGCCATATGACAATAGCTCTTGGGTGTTTTTAACAACTTCCGGTTGTCACAGGAAGCTCTTACTCAACACACGTTGTCTTTGGGTTAGACATAAACAGAATCCTGAATATGAAGTCTCTACCTTAAGAATTGACTGAATGACAGATGGTTGAGTTGCGTGATTTTCACTATGTGCGTTTTATATGACAATAGCTCTAGGCTGTTTTTAACAACTTCCGGTTGTCACAGGAAGCTCTTGCTCCACACACGTTGTCTTTTGGTTAGACATAAAAAGAATCCTGAATATGAAGTCTCTACCTAAGAATTGACTGAATGGCACATGGTCGAGTTGCGTGATTTTCACTATCTGCTGATTGGCCATATGACAATAGCTCTTGGGTGTTTTTAACAACTTCCGGTTGTCACAGGAAGTTCTTACTCAACACACGTTGTCTTTGGTGTAGACATAAACAGAATCCTGAATATGAAGTTTCTACCTTAAGAATTTACTGAATGACAGATGGTTGAGTTGCGTGATTTTCACTATGTGCGTTTTATATGACAATAGCTCTAGGCTGTTTTTAACAACTTCCGGTTGTAACAGGAAGCTCTTGCTCCACACACGTTGTCTTTGGGGTAGACATAAATAGAATCCTGAATATGAAGTCTCTACCTTAAGAATTGACTGAATGACAGATGGTTGAGTTGCGTGATTTTCACTATGTGCATTTTATATGACAATAGCTCTAGGCTGTTTTTAACAACTTCCGGTTGTAACAGGAAGCTCTTGCTCCACACACGTTGTCTTTGTGGTAGACATAAACAGAATCCTGAATATGAAGTCTCTACTTTAAGAATTGACTGAATGACAGATGGTTGAGTTGCGTGATTTTCACTAGGTGCGTTTTATATGACAATAGCTCTAGGCTTTTTTTAACAACTTCCGGTTGTCACAGGAAGCTCTTGCTCCACACACGTTGTCTTTGGGGTAGACATAAACAGAATCCTGAATATGAAGTCTCTACCTTAAGAATTGACTGAATGGCACATGGTTGAGTTGCATGATTTTCACTATCTGCTGGTTGGCCATATGACAATAGCTCTAGGCTGTTTTTAACAACTTTCGGTTGTCACAGGAAGCTCTTGCTCCACACACGTTCTCTTTGGGGTACACATAAACAGAATCCTGAATATGAAGTCTCTACCTTAAGAATTGACTGAATGACAGATGGTTGAGTTGCGTGATTTTCACTATGTGCGTTTTATATGACAATATTTCTAGGCTGTTTTTAACAACTTCCGGTTGTCACAGGAAGCTCTTGCTCCACACACGTTGTCTTTGGGGTAGACATAAACAGAATCCTGAATATGAAGTCTCTACCTTAAGAATTGACTGAATAACAGATTGTTGAGTTGCGTGATTTTCACTATCTGCTGGTTGGCCATATGACAATAGCTCTAGGCTGTTTTTTAACAACTTCCGGTTGTCACAGGAAGCTCTTGCTCCACACACGTTGTCTTTGGTTAGACATAAACAGAATCCTGAATATGAAGTCTCTACCTAAGAATTGACTGAATGGCACATGGTTGAGTTGCGTGATTTTCACTATCTGCTGGTTGGCCATATGACAAAAGCTCTTGGGTGTTTTTAACAACTTCCGGTTCTCACAGGAAGCTCTTGCTCCACACACGTTGTCTTTGGGGTAGACATAAACAGAATCCTGAATATGAAGTCTCTACCTTAAGAATTGACTGAATGGCACATGGTTGAGTTGCGTGATTTTCACTATCTGATGGTTGGCCATATGACAATAGCTCTTGGGTGTTTTTAACAACTTCCGGTTGTCACAGGAAGTTCTTACTCAACAAACGTTGTCTTTGGGGTAGACATAAACAGAATCCTGAATATGAAGTCTCTACCTTAAGAATTGACTGAATGGCACATGGTTGAGTTGCGTGATTTTCACTATCTGCTCGTTGGCCATATGACAATAGCTCTTGGGTGTTTTTAACAACTTCCGGTTGTCACAGGAAGTTCTTACTCAACACACGTTGTCTTTGGTGTAGACATAAACAGAATCCTGAATATGAAGTTTCTACCTTAAGAATTTACTGAATGACAGATGGTTGAGTTGC
Organism: Salmo salar; assembly: GCF_905237065.1. NCBI lineage: Eukaryota > Metazoa > Chordata > Actinopteri > Salmoniformes > Salmonidae > Salmo > Salmo salar. The sequence goes on along the minus strand of NC_059459.1, from coordinate 1,451,328 downwards.
GTGATTTTCACTACGTGCGTTTTATATGACAATAGCTCTAGGCTTTTTTTAACAACTTCCGGTTGTCACAGGAAGCTCTTGCTCCACACACGTTGTCTTTGGGGTAGACATAAACAGAATCCTGAATATGAAGTCTCTACCTTAAGAATTGACTGAATGGCACATGGTTGAGTTGCATGATTTTCACTATCTGCTGGTTGGCCATATGACAATAGCTCTAGGCTGTTTTTAACAACTTTCGGTTGTCACAGGAAGCTCTTGCTCCACACACGTTCTCTTTGGGGTACACATAAACAGAATCCTGAATATGAAGTCTCTACTTTAAGAATTGACTGAATGACAGATGGTTGAGTTGTGTGATTTTCACTATGTGCGTTTTATATGACATTAGCTCTAGGCTTTTTTTAACAACTTCCGGTTGTCACAGGAAGCTCTTGCTCCACACACGTTGTCTTTGGGGTAGACATAAACAGAATCCTGAATATGAAGTCTCTACCTTAAGAATTGACTGAATGACAGATGGTTGAGTTGCATGATTTTCAATATGTGCGTTTTATATGACAATAGCTCTAGGCTGTTTTTAACCACTTCCGGTTGTCACAGGAAGCTCTTGCTCCACACACGTTGTCTTTTGGTTAGACATAAACAGAATCCTGAATATGAAGTCTCTACCTTAAGAATTTACTGAATGACAGATGGTTGAGTTGCGTGATTTTCACTATCTGCTGATTTGCCATATGACAATAGCTCTTGGGTGTTTTTAACAACTTCCGGTTGTCACAGGACGTTCTTACTCAACACACGTTGTCTTTGGGGTAGACATAAACAGAATCCTGAATATGAAGTTTCTACCTTAAGAATTTACTGAATGACAGATGGTTGAGTTGCGTGATTTTCACTATGTGCGTTTTATATGACAATAGCTCTAGGCTGTTTTTAACAACTTCCGGTTGTAACAGGAAGCTCTTGCTCCACACACGTTGTCTTTGGGGTAGACATAAACAGAATCCTGAATATGAAGTCTCTACCTTAAGAATTGACTGAATGACAGATGGTTGAGTTGTGTGATTTTCACTATGTGCGTTTTATATGACAATAGCTCTAGGCTTTTTTTAACATCTTCCGGTTGTCACAGGAAGCTCTTGCTCCACACACGTTGTCTTTGGGGTAGACATAAACAGAATCCTGAATATGAAGTCTCTACCTTAAGAATTGACTGAATGACAGATGGTTGAGTTGCGTGATTTTCACTATGTGCGTTTTATATGACAATAGCTCTAGGCTGTTTTTAACAACTTCCGGTTGTAACAGGAAGCTCTTGCTCCACACACGTTGTCTTTGTGGTAGACATAAACAGAATCCTGAATATGAAGTCTCTACTTTAAGAATTGACTGAATGACAGATGGTTGAGTTGCGTGATTTTCACTAGGTGCGTTTTACATGACAATAGCTCTAGGCTTTTTTTAACAACTTCCGGTTGTCACAGGAAGCTCTTGCTCCACCCACGTTGTCTTTGGGGTAGACATAAACAGAATCCTGAATATGAAGTCTCTACCTTAACCTGTTGGGTCTAGGGGGCAGCATTTGCACGTCTGGATAAAAAAAATGTACCCGATTTAATCTGGTTACTAATCCTACCCAGTAACTAGAATATGCATATACTTATTATATATGGATAGAAAACACTCTAAAGTTTCCAAAACTGTTTGAATGGTGTCTGTGAGTATAACAGAACTCATTTGGCAGGCAAAACCCTGAGACATTTTCTGACAGGAAGTGGATACCTGATGTGTTGTATTGACTTTAAACCTATCCCATTGAAAAACACAGGGGTTTAGGAATATTTTGGCACTTCCTATTGCTTCCACTAGATGTCACCAGCCTTTACAAAGTGTTTTGAGTCTTCTGGAGGGAGATCTGACCGAACAAGAGCCATGGAACGGTGATGTCCCATTAGACACCTGGCGCGCTACTTCATGTTGGGTACCCTCGTTCCAATACGTTATAAAAGAGTATGCATTCGTCCACCTTGAATATTATTCATGTTCTGGTTAAAAAGGCCCTAATGATTTATGCTATACAACGTTTGACATGTTTGAACGAACGGAAATATATTTTTTCCCCTCGTTCATGACGAGAAGTCCGGCTGGCTTACATCATGTGCTAACGAGACGGAGATTTTTGGACATAAATGATGAGCTTTTTTGAACAAAACTACATTCGTTATGGACCTGTGATACCTGGAAGTGACATCTGATGAAGAGAATCAAAGGTAATGGATTATTTACATAGTATTTTCGATTTTAGATCTCCCCAACATGACGTCTAGTCTGTATCGCAACGCGTATTTTTCTGGGCACAGTGCTCAGATTATTGCAAAGTGTGATTTCCCAGTAAGGTTATTTTTAAATCTGGCAAGTTGATTGCGTTCAAAAGATGTAAATCTATAATTCTTTAAATGACAATATAATATTTTACCAATGTTTTCTAATTTTAATTATTTAATTTGTGACGCTGACTTGACTGCCGGTTATTGGAGGGAAACGATTTCCTCAACATCAATGCCATAGTAAAACGCTGTTTTTGGATATAAATATCAACTTGATAGAACTAAAAATGCATGCATTGTCTAACATAATGTCCTAGGAGTGTCATCTGATGGAGATTGTAAAAGGTTAGTGTATCATTTTAGCTGGTTTTATGGTTTTGGTGACCCTGTCTTTGACTTGACAAAACATTACACACAACTCTTGTAAATGTACTGTCCTAACATACTCTAAATTTATGCTTTCGCCGTAAAACCTTTTTGAAATCGTAAAACGTGGTTAGATTAAGGAGATGTTTATCTTTCAAATGGTGTAACATAGTTGTATTTTTGAAAAATTTGAATTTTGACATTTATTTGGATTCAAATTTGCCGCTCTTGAAATGCACCTGCTGTTGATGGAGTGCACCACGGGTGGCACGCTAGCGTCCCACCTAGCCCCAAGAGGTTAAGAATTGACTGAATGGCACATGGTTGAGTTGCGTTATTTTCACTATCTGCTCGTTGGCCATATGACAATAGCTCTTGGGTGTTTTTAACAACTTCTGGTTGTCACAGGAAGTTCTTACTCAACACACGTTGTCTTTGGTGTAGACATAAACAGAATCCTGAATATGAAGTTTCTACCTTAAGAATTTACTGAATGACAGATGGTTGAGTTGCGTGATTTTCACTAGGTGCGTTTTATATGACAATAGCTCTAGGCTTTTTTTAACAACTTCCGGTTGTCACAGGAAGCTCTTGCTCCACACACGTTGTCTTTGGGGTAGACATAAACAGAATCCTGAATATGAAGTCTCTACCTTAAGAATTGACTGAATGGCACATGGTTGAGTTGCATGATTTTCACTATCTGCTGGTTGGCCATATGACAATAGCTCTAGGCTGTTTTTAACAACTTCCGGTTGTCACAGGAAGCTCTTGCTCCACACACGTTGTCTTTGGGGTAGACATAAACAGAATCCTGAATATGAAGTCTCTACCTTAAGAATTGACTGAATGACAGATGGTTGAGTTGCATGATTTTCAATATGTGCGTTTTATATGACAATAGCTCTAGGCTGTTTTTAACCACTTCCGGTTGTCACAGGAAGCTCTTGCTCCACACACGTTGTCTTTTGGTTAGACATAAACAGAATCCTGAATATGAAGTCTCTACCTTAAGAATTTACTGAATGACAGATGGTTGAGTTGCGTGATTTTCACTATCTGCTGATTTGCCATATGACAATAGCTCTTGGGTGTTTTTAAAAACTTCCGGTTGTCACAGGACGTTCTTACTCAACACACGTTGTCTTTGGGGTAGACATAAACAGAATCCTGAATATGAAGTTTCTACCTTAAGAATTTACTGAATGACAGATGGTTGAGTTGTGTGATTTTCACTATGTGCGTTTTATATGACAATAGCTCTAGGCTTTTTTAACATCTTCCGGTTGTCACAGGAAGCTCTTGCTCCACACACGTTGTCTTTGGGGTAGACATAAACAGAATCCTGAATATGAAGTCTCTACCTTAAGAATTGACTGAATGGCACATGGTTGAGTTGCATGATTTTCACTATCTGCTGGTTGGCCATATGACAATAGCTCTAGGCTGTTTTTAACAACTTCCGGTTGTCACAGGAAGCTCTTGCTCCACACACGTTGTCTTTGGGGTAGACATAAACAGAATCCTGAATATGAAGTCTCTACCTTAAGAATTGACTGAATGACAGATGGTTGAGTTGCATGATTTTCAATATGTGCGTTTTATATGACAATAGCTCTAGGCTGTTTTTAACCACTTCCGGTTGTCACAGGAAGCTCTTGCTCCACACACGTTGTCTTTTGGTTAGACATAAACAGAATCCTGAATATGAAGTCTCTACCTTAAGAATTTACTGAATGACAGATGGTTGAGTTGCGTGATTTTCACTATCTGCTGATTTGCCATATGACAATAGCTCTTGGGTGTTTTTAAAAACTTCCGGTTGTCACAGGACGTTCTTACTCAACACACGTTGTCTTTGGGGTAGACATAAACAGAATCCTGAATATGAAGTTTCTACCTTAAGAATTTACTGAATGACAGATGGTTGAGTTGTGTGATTTTCACTATGTGCGTTTTATATGACAATAGCTCTAGGCTTTTTTTAACATCTTCCGGTTGTCACAGGAAGCTCTTGCTCCACACACGTTGTCTTTGGGGTAGACATAAACAGAATCCTGAATATGAAGTCTCTACCTTAAGAATTGACTGAATGGCACATGGTTGAGTTGCATGATTTTCACTATCTGCTGGTTGGCCATATGACAATAGCTCTAGGCTGTTTTTAACAACTTCCGGTTGTCACAGGAAGCTCTTGCTCCACACACGTTGTCTTTGGGGTAGACATAAACAGAATCCTGAATATGAAGTCTCTACCTTAAGAATTGACTGAATGACAGATGGTTGAGTTGCATGATTTTCAATATGTGCGTTTTATATGACAATAGCTCTAGGCTGTTTTTAACCACTTCCGGTTGTCACAGGAAGCTCTTGCTCCACACACGTTGTCTTTTGGTTAGACATAAACAGAATCCTGAATATGAAGTCTCTACCTTAAGAATTTACTGAATGACAGATGGTTGAGTTGCGTGATTTTCACTATCTGCTGATTTGCCATATGACAATAGCTCTTGGGTGTTTTTAAAAACTTCCGGTTGTCACAGGACGTTCTTACTCAACACACGTTGTCTTTGGGGTAGACATAAACAGAATCCTGAATATGAAGTTTCTACCTTAAGAATTTACTGAATGACAGATGGTTGAGTTGTGTGATTTTCACTATGTGCGTTTTATATGACAATAGCTCTAGGCTGTTTTTAACCACTTCCGGTTGTCACAGGAAGCTCTTGCTCCACACACGTTGTCTTTTGGTTAGACATAAACAGAATCCTGAATATGAAGTCTCTACCTTAAGAATTTACTGAATGACAGATGGTTGAGTTGCGTGATTTTCACTATCTGCTGATTTGCCATATGACAATAGCTCTTGGGTGTTTTTAAAAACTTCCGGTTGTCACAGGACGTTCTTACTCAACACACGTTGTCTTTGGGGTAGACATAAACAGAATCCTGAATATGAAGTTTCTACCTTAAGAATTTACTGAATGACAGATGGTTGAGTTGTGTGATTTTCACTATGTGCGTTTTATATGACAATAGCTCTAGGCTTTTTTTAACATCTTCCGGTTGTCACAGGAAGCTCTTGCTCCACACACGTTGTCTTTGGGGTAGACATAAACAGAATCCTGAATATGAAGTCTCTACCTTAAGAATTGACTGAATGGCACATGGTTGAGTTGCATGATTTTCACTATCTGCTGGTTGGCCATATGACAATAGCTCTAGGCTGTTTTTAACAACTTCCGGTTGTCACAGGAAGCTCTTGCTCCACACACGTTGTCTTTGGGGTAGACATAAACAGAATCCTGAATATGAAGTCTCTACCTTAAGAATTGACTGAATGACAGATGGTTGAGTTGCATGATTTTCAATATGTGCGTTTTATATGACAATAGCTCTAGGCTGTTTTTAACCACTTCCGGTTGTCACAGGAAGCTCTTGCTCCACACACGTTGTCTTTTGGTTAGACATAAACAGAATCCTGAATATGAAGTCTCTACCTTAAGAATTTACTGAATGACAGATGGTTGAGTTGCGTGATTTTCACTATCTGCTGATTTGCCATATGACAATAGCTCTTGGGTGTTTTTAAAAACTTCCGGTTGTCACAGGACGTTCTTACTCAACACACGTTGTCTTTGGGGTAGACATAAACAGAATCCTGAATATGAAGTTTCTACCTTAAGAATTTACTGAATGACAGATGGTTGAGTTGTGTGATTTTCACTATGTGCGTTTTATATGACAATAGCTCTAGGCTTTTTTTTAACATCTTCCGGTTGTCACAGGAAGCTCTTGCTCCACACACGTTGTCTTTGGGGTAGACATAAACAGAATCCTGAATATGAAGTCTCTACCTTAAGAATTGACTGAATGACAGATGGTTGAGTTGCGTGATTTTCACTATGTGCGTTTTATATGACAATAGCTCTAGGCTTTTTTTAACAACTTCCGGTTGTCACAGGAAGCTCTTGCTCCACCCACGTTGTCTTTGGGGTAGACATAAACAGAATCCTGAATATGAAGTCTTTACCTTAAGAATTGACTGAATGGCACATAGTTGAGTTGCATGATTTTCACTATCTGCTGGTTGGCCATATGACAATAGCTCTAGGCTGTTTTTAACAACTTCCGGTTGTTACAGGAAGCTCTTGCTCCACACACGTTGTCTTTGGGGTAGACATAAACAGAATCCTGAATATGAAGTCTCTACCTTTCGAATTGACTGAATAACAGATGGTTGAGTTGTGTGATTTTCACTATGTGCGTTTTATATGACAATAGCTCTAGGCTGTTTTTAACAACTTCCGGTTGTCACAGGAAGCTCTTGCTCCACACACGTTGTCTTTGGGGTAGACCTAAACAGAATCCTGAATATGAAGTCTCTACCTTAAGAATTGACTGAATGGCACATGGTTGAGTTGCGTGATTTTCACTATCTGCTGGTTGGCCATATGACAATAGCTCTTGGGTGTTTTTAACAACTTCCGGTTGTCACAGGAAGCTCTTGCTCCACACACGTTGTCTTTTGGTTAGACATAAACAGAATCCTGAATATGAAGTCTCTACCTTAAGAATTTACTGAATGACAGATGGTTGAGTTGCGTGATTTTCACTATCTGCTGATTTGCCATATGACAATAGCTCTTGGGTGTTTTTAACAACTTCCGGTTGTCACAGGAAGTTCTTACTCAACACACGTTGTCTTTGGGGTAGACATAAACAGAATCCTGAATATGAAGTTTCTACCTTAAGAATTTACTGAATGACAGATGGTTGAGTTGCGTGATTTTCACTATGTGCATTTTATATGACAATAGCTCTAGGCTGTTTTTAACAACTTCCGGTTGTAACAGGAAGCTCTTGCTCCACACACGTTGTCTTTGGGGTAGACATAAACAGAATCCTGAATATGAAGTCTCTACCTTAAGAATTGACTGAATGGCACATGGTTGAGTTGCGTGATTTTCACTATCTGCTGGTTGGCCATATGACAATAGCTCTTGGGTGTTTTTAACAACTTCCGGTTGTCACAGGAAGTTCTTACTCAACACACGTTGTCTTCGGGGTAGACATAAACTGAATCCTGAATATGAAGTCTCTACCTTAAGAATTGACTGAATGACAGATGGTTTAGTTGCGTGATTTTCACTATGTGCGTTTTATATGACAATAGCTCTAGGCTGTTTTTATCCACTTCCGGTTGTCACAGGAAGCTCTTGCTCCACACACGTTGTCTTTGGGGGAGACATAAACAGAATCCTGAATATGAAGTCTCTACCTTAAGAATTGACTGAATGGCACATGGTTGAGTTGCGTGATTTTCACTATCTGCTGGTTGGCCATATGACAATAGCTCTTGGGTGTTTTTAACAACTTCCGTTTGTCACAGGAAGCTCTTACTCAACACACGTTGTCTTTGGGGTAGACATAAACAAAATCCTGAATATGAAGTCTCTACCTTAAGAATTGACTAAATGACAGATGGTTGAGTTGTGTGATTTTCACTATGTGCGTTTTATATGACAATAGCTCTAGGCTTTTTTTAACAACTTCCGGTTGTAACAGGAAGCTCTTCCTCCACACACGTTGTCTTTGGGGTAGACATAAACAGAATCCTGAATATGAAGTCTCTACCTTAAGAATTGACTGAATGACAGATGGTTGAGTTGCGTGATTTTCACTATGTGCGTTTTATATGACAATAGCTCTAGGCTTTTTTTTAACAACTTCCGGTTGTCACAGGAAGCTCTTGCTCCACACACGTTGTCTTTGGGGTAGACATAAACAGAATCCTGAATATGAAGTCTCTACCTTAACCTGTTGGGTCTAGGGGGCAGCATTTGCACGTCTGGATAAAAAAATGTACCCGATTTAATCTGGTTACTAATCCTACCCAGTAACTAGAATATGCATATACTTATTATATATGGATAGAAAACACTCTAAAGTTTCCAAAACTGTTTGAATGGTGTCTGTGAGTATAACAGAACTCATTTGGCAGGCAAAACCCTGAGACATTTTCTGACAGGAAGTGGATACCTGATGTGTTGTATTGACTTTAAACCTATCCCATTGAAAAACACAGGGGTTTAGGAATATTTTGGCACTTCCTATTGCTTCCACTAGATGTCACCAGCCTTTACAAAGTGTTTTGAGTCTTCTGGAGGGAGATCTGACCGAACAAGAGCCATGGAACGATGATGGCCCATTAGACACCTTGCGCGCGAGTTCATCTTGGGTACCCTCGTTCCAATACGTTATAAAAGAGTATGCATTCGTCCACCTTGAATATTATTCATGTTCTGGTTAAAAAAGGCCCTAATGATTTATGCTATACAACGTTTGACATGTTTGAACGAACGGAAATATATTTTTTCCCCTCGTTCATGACGAGAAGTCCGGCTGGCTTACATCATGTGCTAACGAGACGGAGATTTTTGGACATAAATGATGAGCTTTTTTGAACAAAACTACATTCGTTATGGACCTGTGATACCTGGAAGTGACATCTGATGAAGAGAATCAAAGGTAATTGATTATTTACATAGTATTTTCGATTTTAGATCTCCCCAACATGACGTCTAGTCTGTATCGCAACGCGTATTTTTCTGGGCGCAGTGCTCAGATTATTGCAAAGTGTGATTTCCCAGTAAGGTTATTTTTAAATCTGGCAAGTTGATTGCGTTCAAGAGATGTAAATCTATAATTCTTTAAATGACAATATAATATTTTACCAATGTTTTCTAATTTTAATTATTTAATTTCTGACGCTGACTTGACTGCCGGTTATTGGAGGGAAACGATTTCCTCAACATCAATGCCATAGTAAAACGCTGTTTTTGGATATAAATATGAACTTGATAGAACTAAAAATGCATGCATTGTCTAACATAATGTCCTAGGAGTGTCATCTGATGGAGATTGTAAAAGGTTAGTGCATCATTTTAGCTGGTTTTATGGTTTTGGTGACCCTGTCTTTGACTTGACAAAACATTACACACAACTCTTGTAAATGTACTGTCCTAACATACTCTAAATTTATGCTTTCGCCGTAAAACCTTTTTGAAATCGTAAAACGTGGTTAGATTAAGGAGATGTTTATCTTTCAAATGGTGTAACATAGTTGTATTTTTGAAAAATTTGAATTTTGACATTTATTTGGATTCAAATTTGCCGCTCTTGAAATGCACCTGCTGTTGATGGAGTGCACCACGGGTGGCACGCTAGCATCCCACCTAGCCCCAAGAGGTTAAGAATTGACTGAATGGCACATGGTTGAGTTGGGTGATTTTCACTATCTGCTGGTTGGCCATATGACAATAGCTCTTGGGTGTTTTTAACAACTTCCGGTTGTCACAGGAAGCTCTTACTCAACACACGTTGTCTTTGGGGTAGACATAAACAGAATCCTGAATATGAAGTCTCTACCTTAAGAATTGACTGAATGACAGATGGTTGAGTTGCGTGATTTTCACTATGTGCGTTTTATATGACAATAGCTCTAGGCTGTTTTTAACAACTTCCGGTTGTCACAGGAAGCTCTTGCTCCACACACGTTGTCTTTTGGTTAGACATAAAAAGAATCCTGAATATGAAGTCTCTACCTAAGAATTGACTGAATGGCACATGGTCGAGTTGCGTGATTTTCACTATCTGCTGATTGGCCATATGACAATAGCTCTTGGGTGTTTTTAACAACTTCCGGTTGTCACAGGAAGTTCTTACTCAACACACGTTGTCTTTGGTGTAGACATAAACAGAATCCTGAATATGAAGTTTCTACATTAAGAATTTACTGAATGACAGATGGTTGAGTTGCGTGATTTTCACTAGGTGCGTTTTATATGACAATAGCTCTAGGCTTTTTTTTAACAACTTCCGGTTGTCACAGGAAGCTCTTGCTCCACACACGTTGTCTTTGGGGTAGACATAAACAGAATCCTGAATATGAAGTCTCTACCTTAAGAATTGACTGAATGGCACATGGTTGAGTTGCATGATTTTCACTATCTGCTGGTTGGCCATATGACAATAGCTCTAGGCTGTTTTTAACAACTTTCGGTTGTCACAGGAAGCTCTTGCTCCACACACGTTCTCTTTGGGGTACACATAAACAGAATCCTGAATATGAAGTCTCTACCTTAAGAATTGACTGAATGACAGATGGTTGAGTTGCGTGATTTTCACTATGTGCGTTTTATATGACAATATTTCTAGGCTGTTTTTAACAACTTCCGGTTGTCACAGGAAGCTCTTGCTCCACACACGTTGTCTTTGGGGTAGACATAAACAGAATCCTGAATATGAAGTCTCTACCTTAAGAATTGACTGAATAACAGATTGTTGAGTTGCGTGATTTTCACTATCTGCTGGTTGGCCATATGACAATAGCTCTAGGCTGTTTTTTAACAACTTCCGGTTGTCACAGGAAGCTCTTGCTCGACACACGTTGTCTTTGGGGTAGACATAAACAGAATCCTGAATATGAAGTCTCTACCTTAAGAATTGACTGAATGGCACATGGTTGAGTTGCGTGATTTTCACTATCTGATGGTTGGCCATATGACAATAGCTCTTGGGTGTTTTTAACAACTTCCGGTTGTCACAGGAAGTTCTTACTCAACAAACGTTGTCTTTGGGGTAGACATAAACAGAATCCTGAATATGAAGTCTCTACCTTAAGAATTGACTGAATGGCACATGGTTGAGTTGCGTGATTTTCACTATCTGCTCGTTGGCCATATGACAATAGCTCTTGGGTGTTTTTAACAACTTCCGGTTGTCACAGGAAGTTCTTACTCAACACACGTTGTCTTTGGTGTAGACATAAACAGAATCCTGAATATGAAGTTTCTACCTTAAGAATTTACTGAATGACAGATGGTTGAGTTGCGTGATTTTCACTAGGTGCGTTTTATATGACAATAGCTCTAGGCTTTTTTAACAACTTCCGGTTGTCACAGGAAGCTCTTGCTCCACACACGTTGTCTTTGGGGTAGACATGAACAGAATCCTGAATATGAAGTCTCTACCTTAAGAATTGACTGAATGGCACATGGTTGAGTTGCATGATTTTCACTATCTGCTGGTTGGCCATATGACAATAGCTCTAGGCTGTTTCTAACCACTTCCGGTTGTCACAGGAAGCTCTTGCTCCACACACGTTCTCTTTGGGGTACACATAAACAGAATCCTGAATATGAAGTCTCTACCTTAAGAATTGACTAAATGACAGATGGTTGAGTTGCATGATTTTCACTATGTGCGTTTTATATGACAATATTTCTAGGCTGTTTTTAACAACTTCCGGTTGTCACAGGAAGCTCTTGCTCCACACACGTTGTCTTTGGGGTAGACATAAACAGAATCCTGAATATGAAGTCTCTACCTTAAGAATTGACTGAATAACAGATTGTTGAGTTGCGTGATTTTCACTACCTGCTGGTTGGCCATATGACAATAGCTCTAGGCTGTTTTTTAACAACTTCCGGTTGTCACAGGAAGCTCTTGCTCCACACACGTTGTCTTTGGTTAGACATAAACAGAATCCTGAATATGAAGTCTCTACCTAAGAATTGACTGAATGGCACATGGTTGAGTTGCGTGATTTTCACTATCTGCTGGTTGGCCATATGACAAAAGCTCTTGGGTGTTTTTAACAACTTCCGGTTCTCACAGGAAGCTCTTGCTCCACACACGTTGTCTTTGGGGTAGACATAAACAGAATCCTGAATATGAAGTCTCTATCTTAAGAATTGACTGAATGGCACATGGTTGAGTTGTGTGATTTTCACTATGTGCGTTTTATATGACAATAGCTCTAGGCTTTTTTTAACAACTTCCGGTTGTAACAGGAAGCTCTTCCTCCACACACGTTGTCTTTGGGGTAGACATAAACAGAATCCTGAATATGAAGTCTCTACCTTAAGAATTGACTGAATGACAGATGGTTGAGTTGCGTGATTTTCAACATGTGCGTTTTATATGACAATAGCTCTAGGCTTTTTTTTAACAACTTCCGGTTGTCACAGGAAGCTCTTGCTCCACACACGTTGTCTTTGGGGTAGACATAAACAGAATCCTGAATATGAAGTCTCTACCTTAACCTGTTGGGTCTAGGGGGCAGCATTTGCACGTCTGGATAAAAAAATGTACCCGATTTAATCTGGTTACTAATCCTACCCAGTAACTAGAATATGCATATACTTATTATATATGGATAGAAAACACTCTAAAGTTTCCAAAACTGTTTGAATGGTGTCTGTGAGTATAACAGAACTCATTTGGCAGGCAAAACCCTGAGACATTTTCTGACAGGAAGTGGATACCTGATGTGTTGTATTGACTTTCAACCTATCCCATTGAAAAACACAGGGGTTTAGGAATATTTTGGCACTTCCTATTGCTTCCACTAGATGTCACCAGCCTTTACAAAGTGTTTTGAGTCTTCTGGAGGGAGATCTGACCGAACAAGAGCCATGGAACGATGATGGCCCATTAGACACCTTGCGCGAAGTTCATCTTGGGTACCCTCGTTCCAATACGTTATAAAAGAGTATGCATTCGTCCACCTTGAATATTATTCATGTTCTGGTTAAAAAAGGCCCTAATGATTTATGCTATACAACGTTTGACATGTTTGAACGAACGGAAATATATTTTTTCCCCTCGTTCATGACGAGAAAGTCCGGCTGGCTTACATCATGTGCTAACGAGACGGAGATTTTTGGACATAAATGATGAGCTTTTTTGAACAAAACTACATTCGTTTTGGACCTGTGATACCTGGAAGTGACATCTGATGAAGAGAATCAAAGGTAATGGATTATTTACATAGTATTTTCGATTTTAGATCTCCCCAACATGACGTCTAGTCTGTATCGCAACGCGTATTTTTCTGGGCGCAGTGCTCAGATTATTGCAAAGTGTGATTTCCCAGTAAGGTTATTTTTAAATCTGGCAAGTTGATTGCGTTCAAGAGATGTAAATCTATAATTCTTTAAATGACAATATAATATTTTACCAATGTTTTCTAATTTTAATTATTTAATTTCTGACGCTGACTTGACTGCCGGTTATTGGAGGAAACGATTTCCTCAACATCAATGCCATAGTAAAACGCTGTTTTTGGATATAAATATGAACTTGATAGAACTAAAAATGCATGCATTGTCTAACATAATGTCCTAGGAGTGTCATCTGATGGAGATTGTAAAAGGTTAGTGCATCATTTTAGCTGGTTTTATGGTTTTGGTGACCCTGTCTTTGACTTGACAAAACATTACACACAACTCTTGTAAATGTACTGTCCTAACATACTCTAAATTTATGCTTTCGCCGTAAAACCTTTTTGAAATCGTAAAACGTGGTTAGATTAAGGAGATGTTTATCTTTCAAATGGTGTAACATAGTTGTATTTTTGAAAAATTTGAATTTTGACATTTATTTGGATTCAAATTTGCCGCTCTTGAAATGCACCTGCTGTTGATGGAGTGCACCACGGGTGGCACGCTAGCGTCCCACCTAGCCCCAAGAGGTTAAGAATTGACTGAATGGCACATGGTTGAGTTGGGTGATTTTCACTATCTGCTGGTTGGCCATATGACAATAGCTCTTGGGTGTTTTTAACAACTTCCGGTTGTCACAGGAAGCTCTTACTCAACACACGTTGTCTTTGGGGTAGACATAAACAGAATCCTGAATATGAAGTCTCTACCTTAAGAATTGACTGAATGACAGATGGTTGAGTTGCGTGATTTTCACTATGTGCGTTTTATATGACAATAGCTCTAGGCTGTTTTTAACAACTTCCGGTTGTCACAGGAAGCTCTTGCTCCACACACGTTGTCTTTTGGTTAGACATAAAAAGAATCCTGAATATGAAGTCTCTACCTAAGAATTGACTGAATGGCACATGGTCGAGTTGCGTGATTTTCACTATCTGCTGATTGGCCATATGACAATAGCTCTTGGGTGTTTTTAACAACTTCCGGTTGTCACAGGAAGTTCTTACTCAACACACGTTGTCTTTGGTGTAGACATAAACAGAATCCTGAATATGAAGTTTCTACATTAAGAATTTACTGAATGACAGATGGTTGAGTTGCGTGATTTTCACTAGGTGCGTTTTATATGACAATAGCTCTAGGCTTTTTTTTAACAACTTCCGGTTGTCACAGGAAGCTCTTGCTCCACACACGTTGTCTTTGGGGTAGACATAAACAGAATCCTGAATATGAAGTCTCTACCTTAAGAATTGACTGAATGGCACATGGTTGAGTTGCATGATTTTCACTATCTGCTGGTTGGCCATATGACAATAGCTCTAGGCTGTTTTTAACAACTTTCGGTTGTCACAGGAAGCTCTTGCTCCACACACGTTCTCTTTGGGGTACACATAAACAGAATCCTGAATATGAAGTCTCTACCTTAAGAATTGACTGAATGACAGATGGTTGAGTTGCGTGATTTTCACTATGTGCGTTTTATATGACAATATTTCTAGGCTGTTTTTAACAACTTCCGGTTGTCACAGGAAGCTCTTGCTCCACACACGTTGTCTTTGGGGTAGACATAAACAGAATCCTGAATATGAAGTCTCTACCTTAAGAATTGACTGAATAACAGATTGTTGAGTTGCGTGATTTTCACTATCTGCTGGTTGGCCATATGACAATAGCTCTAGGCTGTTTTTTAACAACTTCCGGTTGTCACAGGAAGCTCTTGCTCGACACACGTTGTCTTTGGGGTAGACATAAACAGAATCCTGAATATGAAGTCTCTACCTTAAGAATTGACTGAATGGCACATGGTTGAGTTGCGTGATTTTCACTATCTGATGGTTGGCCATATGACAATAGCTCTTGGGTGTTTTTAACAACTTCCGGTTGTCACAGGAAGTTCTTACTCAACAAACGTTGTCTTTGGGGTAGACATAAACAGAATCCTGAATATGAAGTCTCTACCTTAAGAATTGACTGAATGGCACATGGTTGAGTTGCGTGATTTTCACTATCTGCTCGTTGGCCATATGACAATAGCTCTTGGGTGTTTTTAACAACTTCCGGTTGTCACAGGAAGTTCTTACTCAACACACGTTGTCTTTGGTGTAGACATAAACAGAATCCTGAATATGAAGTTTCTACCTTAAGAATTTACTGAATGACAGATGGTTGAGTTGCGTGATTTTCACTAGGTGCGTTTTATATGACAATAGCTCTAGGCTTTTTTTAACAACTTCCGGTTGTCACAGGAAGCTCTTGCTCCACACACGTTGTCTTTGGGGTAGACATGAACAGAATCCTGAATATGAAGTCTCTACCTTAAGAATTGACTGAATGGCACATGGTTGAGTTGCATGATTTTCACTATCTGCTGGTTGGCCATATGACAATAGCTCTAGGCTGTTTCTAACCACTTCCGGTTGTCACAGGAAGCTCTTGCTCCACACACGTTCTCTTTGGGGTACACATAAACAGAATCCTGAATATGAAGTCTCTACCTTAAGAATTGACTGAATGACAGATGGTTGAGTTGAATGATTTTCACTATGTGCGTTTTATATGACAATATTTCTAGGCTGTTTTTAACAACTTCCGGTTGTCACAGGAAGCTCTTGCTCCACACACGTTGTCTTTGGGGTAGACATAAACAGAATCCTGAATATGAAGTCTCTACCTTAAGAATTGACTGAATAACAGATTGTTGAGTTGCGTGATTTTCACTACCTGCTGGTTGGCCATATGACAATAGCTCTAGGCTGTTTTTTAACAACTTCCGGTTGTCACAGGAAGCTCTTGCTCCACACACGTTGTCTTTGGTTAGACATAAACAGAATCCTGAATATGAAGTCTCTACCTAAGAATTGACTGAATGGCACATGGTTGAGTTGCGTGATTTTCACTATCTGCTGGTTGGCCATATGACAAAAGCTCTTGGGTGTTTTTAACAACTTCCGGTTCTCACAGGAAGCTCTTGCTCCACACACGTTGTCTTTGGGGTAGACATAAACAGAATCCTGAATATGAAGTCTCTATCTTAAGAATTGACTGAATGGCACATGGTTGAGTTGTGTGATTTTCACTATGTGCGTTTTATATGACAATAGCTCTAGGCTTTTTTTAACAACTTCCGGTTGTAACAGGAAGCTCTTCCTCCACACACGTTGTCTTTGGGGTAGACATAAACAGAATCCTGAATATGAAGTCTCTACCTTAAGAATTGACTGAATGACAGATGGTTGAGTTGCGTGATTTTCAATATGTGCGTTTTATATGACAATAGCTCTAGGCTTTTTTTTAACAACTTCCGGTTGTCACAGGAAGCTCTTGCTCCACACACGTTGTCTTTGGGGTAGACATAAACAGAATCCTGAATATGAAGTCTCTACCTTAACCTGTTGGGTCTAGGGGGCAGCATTTGCACGTCTGGATAAAAAAAATGTACCCGATTTAATCTGGTTACTAATCCTACCCAGTAACTAGAATATGCATATACTTATTATATATGGATAGAAAACACTCTAAAGTTTCCAAAACTGTTTGAATGGTGTCTGTGAGTATAACAGAACTCATTTGGCAGGCAAAACCCTGAGACATTTTCTGACAGGAAGTGGATACCTGATGTGTTGTATTGACTTTAAACCTATCCCATTGAAAAACACAGGGGTTTAGGAATATTTTGGCACTTCCTATTGCTTCCACTAGATGTCACCAGCCTTTACAAAGTGTTTTGAGTCTTCTGGAGGGAGATCTGACCGAACAAGAGCCATGGAACGATGATGGCCCATTAGACACCTTGCGCGCGAGTTCATCTTGGGTACCCTCGTTCCAATACGTTATAAAAGAGTATGCATTCGTCCACCTTGAATATTATTCATGTTCTGGTTAAAAAAGGCCCTAATGATTTATGCTATACAACGTTTGACATGTTTGAACGAACGGAAATATATTTTTTCCCCTCGTTCATGACGAGAAGTCCGGCTGGCTTACATCATGTGCTAACGAGACGGAGATTTTTGGACATAAATGATGAGCTTTTTTGAACAAAACTACATTCGTTATGGACCTGTGATACCTGGAAGTGACATCTGATGAAGAGAATCAAAGGTAATGGATTATTTACATAGTATTTTCGATTTTAGATCTCCCCAACATGACGTCTAGTCTGTATCGCAACGCGTATTTTTCTGGGCGCAGTGCTCAGATTATTGCAAAGTGTGATTTCCCAGTAAGGTTATTTTTAAATCTGGCAAGTTGATTGCGTTCAAGAGATGTAAATCTATAATTCTTTAAATGACAATATAATATTTTACCAATGTTTTCTAATTTTAATTATTTAATTTCTGACGCTGACTTGACTGCCGGTTATTGGAGGGAAAACGATTTCCTCAACATCAATGCCATAGTAAAACGCTGTTTTTGGATATAAATATGAACTTGATAGAACTAAAAATGCATGCATTGTCTAACATAATGTCCTAGGAGTGTCATCTGATGGAGATTGTAAAAGGTTAGTGCATCATTTTAGCTGGTTTTATGGTTTTGGTGACCCTGTCTTTGACTTGACAAAACATTACACACAACTCTTGTAAATGTACTGTCCTAACATACTCTAAATTTATGCTTTCGCCGTAAAACCTTTTTGAAATCGTAAAACGTGGTTAGATTAAGGAGATGTTTATCTTTCAAATGGTGTAACATAGTTGTATTTTTGAAAAATTTGAATTTTGACATTTATTTGGATTCAAATTTGCCGCTCTTGAAATGCACCTGCTGTTGATGGAGTGCACCACGGGTGGCACGCTAGCGTCCCACCTAGCCCCAAGAGGTTAAGAATTGACTGAATGGCACATGGTTGAGTTGGGTGATTTTCACTATCTGCTGGTTGGCCATATGACAATAGCTCTTGGGTGTTTTTAACAACTTCCGGTTGTCACAGGAAGCTCTTACTCAACACACGTTGTCTTTGGGGTAGACATAAACAGAATCCTGAATATGAAGTCTCTACCTTAAGAATTGACTGAATGACAGATGGTTGAGTTGCGTGATTTTCACTATGTGCTTTTTATATGACAATAGCTCTAGGCTGTTTTTAACAACTTCCGGTTGTCACAGGAAGCTCTTGCTCCACACACGTTGTCTTTTGGTTAGACATAAAAAGAATCCTGAATATGAAGTCTCTACCTAAGAATTGACTGAATGGCACATGGTCGAGTTGCGTGATTTTCACTATCTGCTGATTGGCCATATGACAATAGCTCTTGGGTGTTTTTAACAACTTCCGGTTGTCACAGGAAGTTCTTACTCAACACACGTTGTCTTTGGTGTAGACATAAACAGAATCCTGAATATGAAGTTTCTACATTAAGAATTTACTGAATGACAGATGGTTGAGTTGCGTGATTTTCACTAGGTGCGTTTTATATGACAATAGCTCTAGGCTTTTTTTGAACAACTTCCGGTTGTCACAGGAAGCTCTTGCTCCACACACGTTGTCTTTGGGGTAGACATAAACAGAATCCTGAATATGAAGTCTCTACCTTAAGAATTGACTGAATGACAGATGGTTGAGTTGCGTGATTTTCACTATGTGCGTTTTATATGACAATATTTCTAGGCTGTTTTTAACAACTTCCGGTTGTCACAGGAAGCTCTTGCTCCACACACGTTGTCTTTGGGGTAGACATAAACAGAATCCTGAATATGAAGTCTCTACCTTAAGAATTGACTGAATAACAGATTGTTGAGTTGCGTGATTTTCACTATCTGCTGGTTGGCCATATGACAATAGCTCTAGGCTGTTTTTTAACAACTTCCGGTTGTCACAGGAAGCTCTTGCTCGACACACGTTGTCTTTGGGGTAGACATAAACAGAATCCTGAATATGAAGTCTCTACCTTAAGAATTGACTGAATGGCACATGGTTGAGTTGCGTGATTTTCACTATCTGATGGTTGGCCATATGACAATAGCTCTTGGGTGTTTTTAACAACTTCCGGTTGTCACAGGAAGTTCTTACTCAACAAACGTTGTCTTTGGGGTAGACATAAACAGAATCCTGAATATGAAGTCTCTACCTTAAGAATTGACTGAATGGCACATGGTTGAGTTGCGTGATTTTCACTATCTGCTCGTTGGCCATATGACAATAGCTCTTGGGTGTTTTTAACAACTTCCGGTTGTCACAGGAAGTTCTTACTCAACACACGTTGTCTTTGGTGTAGACATAAACAGAATCCTGAATATGAAGTTTCTACCTTAAGAATTTACTGAATGACAGATGGTTGAGTTGCGTGATTTTCACTAGGTGCGTTTTATATGACAATAGCTCTAGGCTTTTTTTAACAACTTCCGGTTGTCACAGGAAGCTCTTGCTCCATACACGTTGTCTTTGGGGTAGACATGAACAGAATCCTGAATATGAAGTCTCTACCTTAAGAATTGACTGAATGGCACATGGTTGAGTTGCATGATTTTCACTATCTGCTGGTTGGCCATATGACAATAGCTCTAGGCTGTTTCTAACCACTTCCGGTTGTCACAGGAAGCTCTTGCTCCACACACGTTCTCTTTGGGGTACACATAAACAGAATCCTGAATATGAAGTCTCTACCTTAAGAATTGACTGAATGACAGATGGTTGAGTTGCATGATTTTCACTATGTGCGTTTTATATGACAATATTTCTAGGCTGTTTTTAACAACTTCCGGTTGTCACAGGAAGCTCTTGCTCCACACACGTTGTCTTTGGGGTAGACATAAACAGAATCCTGAATATGAAGTCTCTACCTTAAGAATTGACTGAATAACAGATTGTTGAGTTGCGTGATTTTCACTACCTGCTGGTTGGCCATATGACAATAGCTCTAGGCTGTTTTTTAACAACTTCCGGTTGTCACAGGAAGCTCTTGCTCCACACACGTTGTCTTTGGTTAGACATAAACAGAATCCTGAATATGAAGTCTCTACCTAAGAATTGACTGAATGGCACATGGTTGAGTTGCGTGATTTTCACTATCTGCTGGTTGGCCATATGACAATAGCTCTTGGGTGTTTTTAACAACTTCCGGTTGTCACAGGAAGTTCTTACTCAACACACGTTGTCTTTGGTGTAGACATAAACAGAATCCTGAATATGAAGTTTCTACATTAAGAATTTACTGAATGACAGATGGTTGAGTTGCGTGATTTTCACTAGGTGCGTTTTATATGACAATAGCTCTAGGCTTTTTTTGAACAACTTCCGGTTGTCACAGGAAGCTCTTGCTCCACACACGTTGTCTTTGGGGTAGACATAAACAGAATCCTGAATATGAAGTCTCTACCTTAAGAATTGACTGAATGACAGATGGTTGAGTTGCGTGATTTTCACTATGTGCGTTTTATATGACAATATTTCTAGGCTGTTTTTAACAACTTCCGGTTGTCACAGGAAGCTCTTGCTCCACACACGTTGTCTTTGGGGTAGACATAAACAGAATCCTGAATATGAAGTCTCTACCTTAAGAATTGACTGAATAACAGATTGTTGAGTTGCGTGATTTTCACTATCTGCTGGTTGGCCATATGACAATAGCTCTAGGCTGTTTTTTAACAACTTCCGGTTGTCACAGGAAGCTCTTGCTCGACACACGTTGTCTTTGGGGTAGACATAAACAGAATCCTGAATATGAAGTCTCTACCTTAAGAATTGACTGAATGGCACATGGTTGAGTTGCGTGATTTTCACTATCTGATGGTTGGCCATATGACAATAGCTCTTGGGTGTTTTTAACAACTTCCGGTTGTCACAGGAAGTTCTTACTCAACAAACGTTGTCTTTGGGGTAGACATAAACAGAATCCTGAATATGAAGTCTCTACCTTAAGAATTGACTGAATGGCACATGGTTGAGTTGCGTGATTTTCACTATCTGCTCGTTGGCCATATGACAATAGCTCTTGGGTGTTTTTAACAACTTCCGGTTGTCACAGGAAGTTCTTACTCAACACACGTTGTCTTTGGTGTAGACATAAACAGAATCCTGAATATGAAGTTTCTACCTTAAGAATTTACTGAATGACAGATGGTTGAGTTGCGTGATTTTCACTAGGTGCGTTTTATATGACAATAGCTCTAGGCTTTTTTTAACAACTTCCGGTTGTCACAGGAAGCTCTTGCTCCATACACGTTGTCTTTGGGGTAGACATGAACAGAATCCTGAATATGAAGTCTCTACCTTAAGAATTGACTGAATGGCACATGGTTGAGTTGCATGATTTTCACTATCTGCTGGTTGGCCATATGACAATAGCTCTAGGCTGTTTCTAACCACTTCCGGTTGTCACAGGAAGCTCTTGCTCCACACACGTTCTCTTTGGGGTACACATAAACAGAATCCTGAATATGAAGTCTCTACCTTAAGAATTGACTGAATGACAGATGGTTGAGTTGCATGATTTTCACTATGTGCGTTTTATATGACAATATTTCTAGGCTGTTTTTAACAACTTCCGGTTGTCACAGGAAGCTCTTGCTCCACACACGTTGTCTTTGGGGTAGACATAAACAGAATCCTGAATATGAAGTCTCTACCTTAAGAATTGACTGAATAACAGATTGTTGAGTTGCGTGATTTTCACTACCTGCTGGTTGGCCATATGACAATAGCTCTAGGCTGTTTTTTAACAACTTCCGGTTGTCACAGGAAGCTCTTGCTCCACACACGTTGTCTTTGGTTAGACATAAACAGAATCCTGAATATGAAGTCTCTACCTAAGAATTGACTGAATGGCACATGGTTGAGTTGCGTGATTTTCACTATCTGCTGGTTGGCCATATGACAAAAGCTCTTGGGTGTTTTTAACAACTTCCGGTTCTCACAGGAAGCTCTTGCTCCACACACGTTGTCTTTGGGGTAGACATAAACAGAATCCTGAATATGAAGTCTCTATCTTAAGAATTGACTGAATGGCACATGGTTGAGTTGTGTGATTTTCACTATGTGCGTTTTATATGACAATAGCTCTAGGCTTTTTTTAACAACTTCCGGTTGTAACAGGAAGCTCTTCCTCCACACACGTTGTCTTTGGGGTAGACATAAACAGAATCCTGAATATGAAGTCTCTACCTTAAGAATTGACTGAATGACAGATGGTTGAGTTGCGTGATTTTCAATATGTGCGTTTTATATGACAATAGCTCTAGGCTTTTTTTTAACAACTTCCGGTTGTCACAGGAAGCTCTTGCTCCACACACGTTGTCTTTGGGGTAGACATAAACAGAATCCTGAATATGAAGTCTCTACCTTAACCTGTTGGGTCTAGGGGGCAGCATTTGCACGTCTGGATAAAAAAAAATGTACCCGATTTAATCTGGTTACTAATCCTACCCAGTAACTAGAATATGCATATACTTATTATATATGGATAGAAAACACTCTAAAGTTTCCAAAACTGTTTGAATGGTGTCTGTGAGTATAACAGAACTCATTTGGCAGGCAAAACCCTGAGACATTTTCTGACAGGAAGTGGATACCTGATGTGTTGTATTGACTTTAAACCTATCCCATTGAAAAACACAGGGGTTTAGGAATATTTTGGCACTTCCTATTGCTTCCACTAGATGTCACCAGCCTTTACAAAGTGTTTTGAGTCTTCTGGAGGGAGATCTGACCGAACAAGAGCCATGGAACGATGATGGCCCATTAGACACCTTGCGCGCGAGTTCATCTTGGGTACCCTCGTTCCAATACGTTATAAAAGAGTATGCATTCGTCCACCTTGAATATTATTCATGTTCTGGTTAAAAAAGGCCCTAATGATTTATGCTATACAACGTTTGACATGTTTGAACGAACGGAAATATATTTTTTCCCCTCGTTCATGACGAGAAGTCCGGCTGGCTTACATCATGTGCTAACGAGACGGAGATTTTTGGACATAAATGATGAGCTTTTTTGAACAAAACTACATTCGTTATGGACCTGTGATACCTGGAAGTGACATCTGATGAAGAGAATCAAAGGTAATGGATTATTTACATAGTATTTTCGATTTTAGATCTCCCCAACATGACGTCTAGTCTGTATCGCAACGCCGTATTTTTCTGGGCGCAGTGCTCAGATTATTGCAAAGTGTGATTTCCCAGTAAGGTTATTTTTAAATCTGGCAAGTTGATTGCGTTCAAGAGATGTAAATCTATAATTCTTTAAATGACAATATAATATTTTACCAATGTTTTCTAATTTTAATTATTTAATTTCTGACGCTGACTTGACTGCCGGTTATTGGAGGGAAACGATTTCCTCAACATCAATGCCATAGTAAAACGCTGTTTTTGGATATAAATATGAACTTGATAGAACTAAAAATGCATGCATTGTCTAACATAATGTCCTAGGAGTGTCATCTGATGGAGATTGTAAAAGGTTAGTGCATCATTTTAGCTGGTTTTATGGTTTTGGTGACCCTGTCTTTGACTTGACAAAACATTACACACAACTCTTGTAAATGTACTGTCCTAACATACTCTAAATTTATGCTTTCGCCGTAAAACCTTTTTGAAATCTTAAAACGTGGTTAGATTAAGGAGATGTTTATCTTTCAAATGGTGTAACATAGTTGTATTTTTGAAAAATTTGAATTTTGACATTTATTTGGATTCAAATTTGCCGCTCTTGAAATGCACCTGCTGTTGATGGAGTGCACCACGGGTGGCACGCTAGCGTCCCACCTAGCCCCAAGAGGTTAAGAATTGACTGAATGGCACATGGTTGAGTTGGGTGATTTTCACTATCTGCTGGTTGGCCATATGACAATAGCTCTTGGGTGTTTTTAACAACTTCCGGTTGTCACAGGAAGCTCTTACTCAACACACGTTGTCTTTGGGGTAGACATAAACAGAATCCTGAATATGAAGTCTCTACCTTAAGAATTGACTGAATGACAGATGGTTGAGTTGCGTGATTTTCACTATGTGCTTTTTATATGACAATAGCTCTAGGCTGTTTTTAACAACTTCCGGTTGTCACAGGAAGCTCTTGCTCCACACACGTTGTCTTTTGGTTAGACATAAAAAGAATCCTGAATATGAAGTCTCTACCTAAGAATTGACTGAATGGCACATGGTCGAGTTGCGTGATTTTCACTATCTGCTGATTGGCCATATGACAATAGCTCTTGGGTGTTTTTAACAACTTCCGGTTGTCACAGGAAGTTCTTACTCAACACACGTTGTCTTTGGTGTAGACATAAACAGAATCCTGAATATGAAGTTTCTACATTAAGAATTTACTGAATGACAGATGGTTGAGTTGCGTGATTTTCACTAGGTGCGTTTTATATGACAATAGCTCTAGGCTTTTTTTGAACAACTTCCGGTTGTCACAGGAAGCTCTTGCTCCACACACGTTGTCTTTGGGGTAGACATAAACAGAATCCTGAATATGAAGTCTCTACCTTAAGAATTGACTGAATGACAGATGGTTGAGTTGCGTGATTTTCACTATGTGCGTTTTATATGACAATATTTCTAGGCTGTTTTTAACAACTTCCGGTTGTCACAGGAAGCTCTTGCTCCACACACGTTGTCTTTGGGGTAGACATAAACAGAATCCTGAATATGAAGTCTCTACCTTAAGAATTGACTGAATAACAGATTGTTGAGTTGCGTGATTTTCACTATCTGCTGGTTGGCCATATGACAATAGCTCTAGGCTGTTTTTTAACAACTTCCGGTTGTCACAGGAAGCTCTTGCTCGACACACGTTGTCTTTGGGGTAGACATAAACAGAATCCTGAATATGAAGTCTCTACCTTAAGAATTGACTGAATGGCACATGGTTGAGTTGCGTGATTTTCACTATCTGATGGTTGGCCATATGACAATAGCTCTTGGGTGTTTTTAACAACTTCCGGTTGTCACAGGAAGTTCTTACTCAACAAACGTTGTCTTTGGGGTAGACATAAACAGAATCCTGAATATGAAGTCTCTACCTTAAGAATTGACTGAATGGCACATGGTTGAGTTGCGTGATTTTCACTATCTGCTCGTTGGCCATATGACAATAGCTCTTGGGTGTTTTTAACAACTTCCGGTTGTCACAGGAAGTTCTTACTCAACACACGTTGTCTTTGGTGTAGACATAAACAGAATCCTGAATATGAAGTTTCTACCTTAAGAATTTACTGAATGACAGATGGTTGAGTTGCGTGATTTTCACTAGGTGCGTTTTATATGACAATAGCTCTAGGCTTTTTTTAACAACTTCCGGTTGTCACAGGAAGCTCTTGCTCCACACACGTTGTCTTTGGGGTAGACATGAACAGAATCCTGAATATGAAGTCTCTACCTTAAGAATTGACTGAATGGCACATGGTTGAGTTGCATGATTTTCACTATCTGCTGGTTGGCCATATGACAATAGCTCTAGGCTGTTTTTAACAACTTTCGGTTGTCACAGGAAGCTCTTGCTCCACACACGTTCTCTTTGGGGTACACATAAACAGAATCCTGAATATGAAGTCTCTACCTTAAGAATTGACTGAATGACAGATGGTTGAGTTGCGTGATTTTCACTATGTGCGTTTTATATGACAATATTTCTAGGCTGTTTTTAACAACTTCCGGTTGTCACAGGAAGCTCTTGCTCCACACACGTTGTCTTTGGGGTAGACATAAACAGAATCCTGAATATGAAGTCTCTACCTTAAGAATTGACTGAATAACAGATTGTTGAGTTGCGTGATTTTCACTATCTGCTGGTTGGCCATATGACAATAGCTCTAGGCTGTTTTTTAACAACTTCCGGTTGTCACAGGAAGCTCTTGCTCGACACACGTTGTCTTTGGGGTAGACATAAACAGAATCCTGAATATGAAGTCTCTACCTTAAGAATTGACTGAATGGCACATGGTTGAGTTGCGTGATTTTCACTATCTGATGGTTGGCCATATGACAATAGCTCTTGGGTGTTTTTAACAACTTCCGGTTGTCACAGGAAGTTCTTACTCAACAAACGTTGTCTTTGGGGTAGACATAAACAGAATCCTGAATATGAAGTCTCTACCTTAAGAATTGACTGAATGGCACATGGTTGAGTTGCGTGATTTTCACTATCTGCTCGTTGGCCATATGACAATAGCTCTTGGGTGTTTTTAACAACTTCCGGTTGTCACAGGAAGTTCTTACTCAACACACGTTGTCTTTGGTGTAGACATAAACAGAATCCTGAATATGAAGTTTCTACCTTAAGAATTTACTGAATGACAGATGGTTGAGTTGCGTGATTTTCACTAGGTGCGTTTTATATGACAATAGCTCTAGGCTTTTTTTAACAACTTCCGGTTGTCACAGGAAGCTCTTGCTCCACACACGTTGTCTTTGGGGTAGACATGAACAGAATCCTGAATATGAAGTCTCTACCTTAAGAATTGACTGAATGGCACATGGTTGAGTTGCATGATTTTCACTATCTGCTGGTTGGCCATATGACAATAGCTCTAGGCTGTTTCTAACCACTTCCGGTTGTCACAGGAAGCTCTTGCTCCACACACGTTCTCTTTGGGGTACACATAAACAGAATCCTGAATATGAAGTCTCTACCTTAAGAATTGACTGAATGACAGATGGTTGAGTTGCATGATTTTCACTATGTGCGTTTTATATGACAATATTTCTAGGCTGTTTTTAACAACTTCCGGTTGTCACAGAAGCTCTTGCTCCACACACGTTGTCTTTGGGGTAGACATAAACAGAATCCTGAATATGAAGTCTCTACCTTAAGAATTGACTGAATAACAGATTGTTGAGTTGCGTGATTTTCACTACCTGCTGGTTGGCCATATGACAATAGCTCTAGGCTGTTTTTTAACAACTTCCGGTTGTCACAGGAAGCTCTTGCTCCACACACGTTGTCTTTGGTTAGACATAAACAGAATCCTGAATATGAAGTCTCTACCTAAGAATTGACTGAATGGCACATGGTTGAGTTGCGTGATTTTCACTATCTGCTGGTTGGCCATATGACAAAAGCTCTTGGGTGTTTTTAACAACTTCCGGTTCTCACAGGAAGCTCTTGCTCCACACACGTTGTCTTTGGGGTAGACATAAACAGAATCCTGAATATGAAGTCTCTATCTTAAGAATTGACTGAATGGCACATGGTTGAGTTGCGTGATTTTCACTATCTGATGGTTGGCCATATGACAATAGCTCTTGGGTGTTTTTAACAACTTCCGGTTGTCACAGGAAGTTCTTACGCAACACACGTTGTCTTTGGGGTAGACATAAACAGAATCCTGAATATGAAGTCTCTACCTTAAGAATTGACTGAATGACAGATGGTTGAGTTGAGTGATTTTAACTATGCGCGTTTTATATGACAATAGATCTAGGCTGTTTTTTACAACTTCCGGTTTTTACAGGAAGCTCTTGCTCCACACACGTTGTCTTTGGGGTAGACATAAACAGAATCCTGAATATGAAGTCTCTACCTTACGAATTGACTGAATAACAGATGGTTGAGTTGTGTGATTTTCACTATGTGCGTTTTATATGACAATAGCTCTAGGCTTTTTTTAACAACTTCCGGTTGTCACAGGAAGCTCTTGCTCCACACACGTTGTCTTTTGGTTAGACATAAACAGAATCCTGAATATGAAGTCTCTACCTTAAGAATTGACTGAATGGCACATGGTTGAGTTGCGTGATTTTCACTATCTGCTCGTTGGCCATATGACAATAGCTCTTGGGTGTTTTTAACAACTTCCGGTTGTCACAGGAAGTTCTTACTCAACACACGTTGTCTTTGGTGTAGACATAAACAGAATCCTGAATATGAAGTTTCTACCTTAAGAATTTACTGAATGACAGATGGTTGAGTTGCGTGATTTTCACTAGGTGCGTTTTATATGACAATAGCTCTAGGCTTTTTTTAACAACTTCCGGTTGTCACAGGAAGCTCTTGCTCCACACACGTTGTCTTTGGGGTAGACATGAACAGAATCCTGAATATGAAGTCTCTACCTTAAGAATTGACTGAATGGCACATGGTTGAGTTGCATGATTTTCACTATCTGCTGGTTGGCCATATGACAATAGCTCTAGGCTGTTTCTAACCACTTCCGGTTGTCACAGGAAGCTCTTGCTCCACACACGTTCTCTTTGGGGTACACATAAACAGAATCCTGAATATGAAGTCTCTACCTTAAGAATTGACTGAATGACAGATGGTTGAGTTGCATGATTTTCACTATGTGCGTTTTATATGACAATATTTCTAGGCTGTTTTTAACAACTTCCGGTTGTCACAGGAAGCTCTTGCTCCACACACGTTGTCTTTGGGGTAGACATAAACAGAATCCTGAATATGAAGTCTCTACCTTACGAATTGACTGAATAACAGATGGTTGAGTTGTGTGATTTTCACTATGTGTGTTTTATATGACAATAGCTCTAGGCTTTTTTTAACAACTTCCGGTTGTCACAGGAAGCTCTTGCTCCACACACGTTGTCTTTTGGTTAGACATAAACAGAATCCTGAATATGAAGTCTCTACCTTAAGAATTGACTGAATGGCACATGGTTGAGTTGCGTGATTTTCACTATCTGCTCGTTGGCCATATGACAAAAGCTCTTGGGTGTTTTTAACAACTTCCGGTTCTCACAGGAAGCTCTTGCTCCACACACGTTGTCTTTGGGGTAGACATAAACAGAATCCTGAATATGAAGTCTCTACCTTAAGAATTGACTGAATGGCACATGGTTGAGTTGCGTGATTTTCACTATCTGCTGGTTGGCCATATGACAATAGCTCTTGGGTGTTTTTAACAACTTCCGGTTGTCACAGGAAGTTCTTACTCAACAAACGTTGTCTTTGGGGTAGACATAAACAGAATCCTGAATATGAAGTCTCTACCTTAAGAATTGACTGAATGGCACATGGTTGAGTTGCGTGATTTTCACTATCTGCTCGTTGGCCATATGACAATAGCTCTTGGGTGTTTTTAACAACTTCCGGTTCTCACAGGAAGCTCTTGCTCCACACACGTTGTCTTTGGGGTAGACATAAACAGAATCCTGAATATGAAGTCTCTATCTTAAGAATTGACTGAATGGCACATGGTTGAGTTGCGTGATTTTCACTATCTGATGGTTGGCCATATGACAATAGCTCTTGGGTGTTTTTAACAACTTCCGGTTGTCACAGGAAGTTCTTACGCAACACACGTTGTCTTTGGGGTAGACATAAACAGAATCCTGAATATGAAGTCTCTACCTTAAGAATTGACTGAATGACAGATGGTTGAGTTGAGTGATTTTAACTATGTGCGTTTTATATGACAATAGATCTAGGCTGTTTTTTACAACTTCCGGTTTTTACAGGAAGCTCTTGCTCCACACACGTTGTCTTTGGGGTAGACATAAACAGAATCCTGAATATGAAGTCTCTACCTTACGAATTGACTGAATAACAGATGGTTGAGATGTGTGTTTTTCACTATGTGCGTTTTATATGACAATAGCTCTAGGCTTTTTTTAACAACTTCCGGTTGTCACAGGAAGCTCTTGCTCCACACACGTTGTCTTTGGGGTAGACATAAACAGAATCCTGAATATGAAGTCTCTACCTTAAGAATTGACTGAATGACAGATGGTTGAGTTGCGTGATTTTCACTATGTGCGTTTTATATGACAATAGCTCTAGGCTGTTTTTAACCACTTCCGGTTGTCACAGGAAGCTCTTGCTCCACACACGTTGTCTTTTGGTTAGACATAAACAGAATCCTGAATATGAAGTCTCTACCTTAAGAATTGACTGAATGGCACATGGTTGAGTTGCGTGATTTTCACTATCTGCTGGTTGGCCATATGACAAAAGCTCTTGGGTGTTTTTAACAACTTCCGGTTCTCACAGGAAGCTCTTGCTCCACACACGTTGTCTTTGGGGTAGACATAAACAGAATCCTGAATATGAAGTCTCTACCTTAAGAATTGACAGAATGACAGATGGTTGAGTTGCGTGATTTTAACTATGTGCGTTTTATATGACAATAGATCTAGGCTGTTTTTTACAACTTCCGGTTGTTACAGGAAGCTCTTGCTCCACACACGTTGTCTTTGGGGTAGACATAAACAGAATCCTGAATATGAAGTTTCTACCTTAAGAATTTACTGAATGACAGATGGTTGAGTTGCATGATTTTCACTATGTGCGTTTTATATGACAATAGCTCTAGGCTGTTTTTTAACAACTTCCGGTTGTCACAGGAAGCTCTTGCTCCACACACGTTGTCTTTTGGTTAGACATAAACAGAATCCTGAATATGAAGTCTCTATCTTAAGAATTGACTGAATGGCAGATGGTTGAGTTGCGTGATTTTCACTATCTGCTGATTGGCCATATGACAATAGCTCTTGGGTGTTTTTAACAACTTCCGGTTGTCACAGGAAGTTCTTACTCAACACACGTTGTCTTTGGTGTAGACATAAACAGAATCCTGAATATGAAGTTTCTACCTTAAGAATTTACTGAATGACAGATGGATGAGTTGCGTGATTTTCACTATGTGCGTTTTATATGACAATAGCTCTAGGCTGTTTTTAACAACTTCCGGTTGTAAAAGGAAGCTCTTGCTCCACACACGTTGTCTTTGGGGTAGACATAAACAGAATCCTGAATATGAAGTCTCTACCTTAAGAATTGACTGAATGACAGATGGTTGAGTTGTGTGATTTTCACTATGTGCGTTTTATATGACAATAGCTCTAGGCTTTTTTTAACAACTTCCGGTTGTCACAGGAAGCTCTTGCTCCACACACGTTGTCTTTGGGGTAGACATAAACAGAATCCTGAATATGAAGTCTCTACCTTAAGAATTGACTGAATAACAGATTGTTGAGTTGCGTGATTTTCACTATCTGCTGGTTGGCCATATGACAATAGCTCTAGGCTGTTTATTAACAACTTCCGGTTGTCACAGGAAGCTCTTGCTCCACACACGTTGTCTTTTGGTTAGACATAAACAGAATCCTGAATATGAAGTCTCTACCTAAGAATTGACTGAATGGCACATGGTTGAGTTGCGTGATTTTCACTATCTGCTGATTGGCCATATGACAATAGCTCTTGGGTGTTTTTAACAACTTCCGGTTGTCACAGGAAGTTCTTACTCAACACACGTTGTCTTTGGTGTAGACATAAACAGAATCCTGAATATGAAGTTTCTACCTTAAGAATTTACTGAATGACAGATGGTTGAGTTGCGTGATTTTCACTATGTGCGTTTTATATGACAATAGCTCTAGGCTGTTTTTAACCACTTCCGGTTGTCACAGGAAGCTCTTGCTCCACACACGTTGTCTTTTGGTTAGACATAAACAGAATCCTGAATATGAAGTCTCTACCTAAGAATTGACTGAATGGCACATGGTTGAGTTGCGTGATTTTCACTATCTGCTGATTGGCCATATGACAATAGCTCTTGGGTGTTTTTAACAACTTCCGGTTGTCACAGGAAGTTCTTACTCAACACACGTTGTCTATGGGGTAGACATAAACAGAATCCTGAATATGAAGTTTCTACCTTAAGAATTTACTGAATGACAGATGGTTGAGTTGCGTGATTTTCACTATGTGCGTTTTATATGACAATAGCTCTAGGCTGTTTTTAACACTTCCGGTTGTAACAGGAAGCTCTTGCTCCACACACGTTGTCTTTGGGGTAGACATAAACAGAATCCTGAATATGAAGTCTCTACCTTAAGAATTGACTGAATGACAGATGGTTGAGTTGTGTGATTTTCACTATGTGCGTTTTATATGACAATAGCTCTAGGCTTTTTTTAACATCTTCCGGTTGTCACAGGAAGCTCTTGCTCCACACACGTTGTCTTTTGGGTACACATAAACAGAATCCTGAATATGAAGTCTCTACCTTAAGAATTGACTGAATGACAGATGGTTGAGTTGCATGATTTTCACTATGTGCGTTTTATATGACAATAGCTCTAGGCTGTTTTTAACAACTTCCGGTTGTAACAGGAAGCTCTTGCTCCACACACGTTGTCTTTGTGGTAGACATAAACAGAATCCTGAATATGAAGTCTCTACTTTAAGAATTGACTGAATGACAGATGGTTGAGTTGCGTGATTTTCACTAGGTGCGTTTTATATGACAATAGCTCTAGGCTTTTTTTAACAACTTCCGGTTGTCACAGGAAGCTCTTGCTCCACCCACGTTGTCTTTGGGGTAGACATAAACAGAATCCTGAATATGAAGTCTCTACCTTAAGAATTGACTGAATGGCACATGGTTGAGTTGCATGATTTTCACTATCTGCTGGTTGGCCATATGACAATAGCTCTAGGCTGTTTTTAACAACTTTCGGTTGTCACAGGAAGCTCTTGCTCCACACACGTTCTCTTTGGGGTACAAATAAACAGAATCCTGAATATGAAGTCTCTACCTTAAGAATTGACTGAATGACAGATGGTTGAGTTGCGTGATTTTCACTATGTGCGTTTTATATGACAATATTTCTAGGCTGTTTTTAACAACTTCCGGTTGTCACAGGAAGCTCTTGCTCCACACACGTTGTCTTTGGGGTAGACATAAACAGAATCCTGAATATGAAGTCTCTACCTTAAGAATTGACTGAATAACAGATTGTTGAGTTGCGTGATTTTCAATATCTGCTGGTTGGCCATATGACAATAGCTCTAGGCTGTTTATTAACAACTTCCGGTTGTCACAGGAAGCTCTTGCTCCACACACGTTGTCTTTTGGTTAGACATAAACAGAATCCTGAATATGAAGTCTCTACCTAAGAATTGACTGAATGGCACATGGTTGAGTTGCGTGATTTTCACTATCTGCTGATTGGCCATATGACAATAGCTCTTGGGTGTTTTTAACAACTTCACGTTGTCACAGGAAGTTCTTACTCAACACACGTTGTCTTTGGTGTAGACATAAACAGAATCCTGAATATGAAGTTTCTACCTTAAGAATTTACTGAATGACAGATGGTTGAGTTGCGTGATTTTCACTATGTGCGTTTTATATGACAATAGCTCTAGGCTGTTTTTAACCACTTCCGGTTGTCACAGGAAGCTCTTGCTCCACACACGTTGTCTTTGGGGTAGACATAAACAGAATCCTGAATATGAAGTCTCTACCTTAAGAATTGACTGAATGACAGATGGTTGAGTTGCGTGATTTTCACTATGTGCGTTTTATATGACAATAGCTCTAGGCTGTTTTTAACCACTTCCGGTTGTCACAGGAAGCTCTTGCTCCACACACGTTGTCTTTTGGTTAGACATAAACAGAATCCTGAATATGAAGTCTCTACCTTAAGAATTGACTGAATGACAGATGGTTGAGTTGCGTGATTTTCACTATGTGCGTTTTATATGACAATAGCTCTAGGCTGTTTTTAACCACTTCCGGTTGTCACAGGAAGCTCTTGCTCCACACACGTTGTCTTTTGGTTAGACATAAACAGAATCCTGAATATGAAGTCTCTACCTTAAGAATTTACTGAATGACAGATGGTTGAGTTGCGTGATTTTCACTATCTGCTGATTTGCCATATGACAATAGCTCTTGGGTGTTTTTAACCACTTCCGGTTGTCACAGGAAGTTCTTACTCAACACACGTTGTCTTTGGGGTAGACATAAACAGAATCCTGAATATGAAGTTTCTACCTTAAGAATTTACTGAATGACAGATGGTTGAGTTGCATGATTTTCACTATGTGCGTTTTATATGACAATAGCTCTAGGCTGTTTTTTAACAACTTCCGGTTGTCACAGGAAGCTCTTGCTCCACACACGTTGTCTTTTGGTTAGACATAAACAGAATCCTGAATATGAAGTCTCTATCTTAAGAATTGACTGAATGGCAGATGGTTGAGTTGCGTGATTTTCACTATCTGCTGATTGGCCATATGACAATAGCTCTTGGGTGTTTTTAACAACTTCCGGTTGTCACAGGAAGTTCTTACTCAACACACGTTGTCTTTGGTGTAGACATAAACAGAATCCTGAATATGAAGTTTCTACCTTAAGAATTTACTGAATGACAGATGGTTGAGTTGCGTGATTTTCACTATGTGCGTTTTATATGACAATAGCTCTAGGCTGTTTTTAACAACTTCCGGTTGTAAAAGGAAGCTCTTGCTCCACACACGTTGTCTTTGGGGTAGACATAAACAGAATCCTGAATATGAAGTCTCTACCTTAAGAATTGACTGAATGACAGATGGTTGAGTTGTGTGATTTTCACTATGTGCGTTTTATATGACAATAGCTCTAGGCTTTTTTTAACAACTTCCGGTTGTCACAGGAAGCTCTTGCTCCACACACGTTGTCTTTGGGGTAGACATAAACAGAATCCTGAATATGAAGTCTCTACCTTAAGAATTGACTGAATAACAGATTGTTGAGTTGCGTGATTTTCACTATCTGCTGGTTGGCCATATGACAATAGCTCTAGGCTGTTTATTAACAACTTCCGGTTGTCACAGGAAGCTCTTGCTCCACACACGTTGTCTTTTGGTTAGACATAAACAGAATCCTGAATATGAAGTCTCTACCTAAGAATTGACTGAATGGCACATGGTTGAGTTGCGTGATTTTCACTATCTGCTGATTGGCCATATGACAATAGCTCTTGGGTGTTTTTAACAACTTCCGGTTGTCACAGGAAGTTCTTACTCAACACACGTTGTCTTTGGTGTAGACATAAACAGAATCCTGAATATGAAGTTTCTACCTTAAGAATTTACTGAATGACAGATGGTTGAGTTGCGTGATTTTCACTATGTGCGTTTTATATGACAATAGCTCTAGGCTGTTTTTAACCACTTCCGGTTGTCACAGGAAGCTCTTGCTCCACACACGTTGTCTTTGGGGTAGACATAAACAGAATCCTGAATATGAAGTCTCTACCTTAAGAATTGACTGAATGACAGATGGTTGAGTTGCGTGATTTTCACTATGTGCGTTTTATATGACAATAGCTCTAGGCTGTTTTTAACCACTTCCGGTTGTCACAGGAAGCTCTTGCTCCACACACGTTGTCTTTTGGTTAGACATAAACAGAATCCTGAATATGAAGTCTCTACCTTAAGAATTTACTGAATGACAGATGGTTGAGTTGCGTGATTTTCACTATCTGCTGATTTGCCATATGACAATAGCTCTTGGGTGTTTTTAACCACTTCCGGTTGTCACAGGAAGTTCTTACTCAACACACGTTGTCTTTGGGGTAGACATAAACAGAATCCTGAATATGAAGTTTCTACCTTAAGAATTTACTGAATGACAGATGGTTGAGTTGCTTGATTTTCACTATGTGCGTTTTATATGACAATAGCTCTAGGCTGTTTTTTAACAACTTCCGGTTGTCACAGGAAGCTCTTGCTCCACACACGTTGTCTTTTGGTTAGACATAAACAGAATCCTGAATATGAAGTCTCTATCTTAAGAATTGACTGAATGGCAGATGGTTGAGTTGCGTGATTTTCACTATCTGCTGATTGGCCATATGACAATAGCTCTTGGGTGTTTTTAACAACTTCCGGTTGTCACAGGAAGTTCTTACTCAACACACGTTGTCTTTGGTGTAGACATAAACAGAATCCTGAATATGAAGTTTCTACCTTAAGAATTTACTGAATGACAGATGGTTGAGTTGCGTGATTTTCACTATGTGCGTTTTATATGACAATAGCTCTAGGCTGTTTTTAACAACTTCCGGTTGTAAAAGGAAGCTATTGCTCCACACACGTTGTCTTTGGGGTAGACATAAACAGAATCCTGAATATGAAGTCTCTACCTTAAGAATTGACTGAATGACAGATGGTTGAGTTGTGTGATTTTCACTATGTGCGTTTTATATGACAATAGCTCTAGGCTTTTTTTAACATCTTCCGGTTGTCACAGGAAGCTCTTGCTCCACACACGTTGTCTTTGGGGTAGACATAAACAGAATCCTGAATATGAAGTCTCTACCTTAAGAATTGACTGAATGACAGATGGTTGAGTTGCGTGATTTTCACTATGTGCGTTTTATATGACAATAGCTCTAGGCTGTTTTTAACAACTTCCGGTTGTAACAGGAAGCTCTTGCTCCACACACGTTGTCTTTGTGGTAGACATAAACAGAATCCTGAATATGAAGTCTCTACTTTAAGAATTGACTGAATGACAGATGGTTGAGTTGCGTGATTTTCACTAGGTGCGTTTTATATGACAATAGCTCTAGGCTTTTTTTAACAACTTCCGGTTGTCACAGGAAGCTCTTGCTCCACCCACGTTGTCTTTGGGGTAGACATAAACAGAATCCTGAATATGAAGTCTCTACCTTAAGAATTGACTGAATGACAGATGGTTGAGTTGCGTGAATTTTCAATATGTGCGTTTTATATGACAATATTTCTAGGCTGTTTTTAACAACTTCCGGTTGTCACAGGAAGCTCTTGCTCCACACACGTTGTCTTTGGGGTAGACATAAACAGAATCCTGAATATGAAGTCTCTACCTTAAGAATTGACTGAATAACAGATTGTTGAGTTGCGTGATTTTCACTATCTGCTGGTTGGCCATATAACAATAGCTCTAGGCTGTTTATTAACAACTTCCGGTTGTCACAGGAAGCTCTTGCGCCACACACGTTGTCTTTTGGTTAGACATAAACAGAATCCTGAATATGAAGTCTCTACCTAAGAATTGACTGAATGGCACATGGTTGAGTTGTGTGATTTTCACTATCTGCTGATTGGCCATATGACAATAGCTCTTGGGTGTTTTTAACAACTTCCGGTTGTCACAGGAAGTTCTTACTCAACACACGTTGTCTTTGGTGTAGACATAAACAGAATCCTGAATATGAAGTTTCTACCTTAAGAATTTACTGAATGACAGATGGTTGAGTTGCGTGATTTTCACTATGTGCGTTTTATATGACAATAGCTCTAGGCTGTTTTTAACCACTTCCGGTTGTCACAGGAAGCTCTTGCTCCACACACGTTGTCTTTTGGTTAGACATAAACAGAATCCTGAATATGAAGTCTCTACCTTAAGAATTTACTGAATGACAGATGGTTGAGTTGCGTGATTTTCACTATCTGCTGATTTGCCATATGACAATAGCTCTTGGGTGTTTTTAACCACTTCCGGTTGTCACAGGAAGTTCTTACTCAACACACGTTGTCTTTGGGGTAGACATAAACAGAATCCTGAATATGAAGTTTCTACCTTAAGAATTTACTGAATGACAGATGGTTGAGTTGCATGATTTTCACTATGTGCGTTTTATATGACAATAGCTCTAGGCTGTTTTTTAACAACTTCCGGTTGTCACAGGAAGCTCTTGCTCCACACACGTTGTCTTTTGGTTAGACATAAACAGAATCCTGAATATGAAGTCTCTATCTTAAGAATTGACTGAATGGCAGATGGTTGAGTTGCGTGATTTTCACTATCTGCTGATTGGCCATATGACAATAGCTCTAGGCTTTTTTTAACAACTTCCGGTTGTAACAGGAAGCTCTTGCTCCACACACGTTGTCTTTGGGGTAGACATAAACAGAATCCTGAGTATGAAGTCTCTACCTTAAGAATTGACTGAATAACAGATTGTTGAGTTGCGTGATTTTCACTATCTGCTGGTTGGCCATATGACAATAGCTCTAGGCTGTTTTTTAACAACTTCCGGTTGTCACAGGAAGCTCTTGCTCCACACACGTTGTCTTTTGGTTAGACATAAACAGAATCCTGAATATGAAGTCTCTACCTAAGAATTGACTGAATGGCACATGGTTGAGTTGCGTGATTTTCACTATCTGCTGATTGGCCATATGACAATAGCTCTTGGGTGTTTTTAACAACTTCCGGTTGTCACAGGAAGTTCTTACTCAACACACGTTGTCTTTGGTGTAGACATAAACAGAATCCTGAATATGAAGTTTCTACCTTAAGAATTTACTGAATGACAGATGGTTGAGTTGAGTGATTTTCACTATGTGCGGTTTATATGACAATAGCTCTAGGCTGTTTTTAACAACTTCCGGTTGTAAAAGGAAGCTCTTGCTCCACACACGTTGTCTTTGGGGTAGACATAAACAGAATCCTGAATATGAAGTCTCTACCTTAAGAATTGACTGAATGACAGATGGTTGAGTTGTGTGATTTTCACTATGTGCGTTTTATATGACAATAGCTCTAGGCTTTTTTTAACAACTTCCGGTTGTCACAGGAAGTTCTTACTCAACACACGTTGTCTTTGGGGTAGACATAAACAGAATCCTGAATATGAAGTTTCTACCTTAAGAATTTACTGAATGACAGATGGTTGAGTTGCATGATTTTCACTATGTGCGTTTTATATGACAATAGCTCTAGGCTGTTTTTTAACAACTTCCGGTTGTCACAGGAAGCTCTTGCTCCACACACGTTGTCTTTTGGTTAGACATAAACAGAATCCTGAATATGAAGTCTCTATCTTAAGAATTGACTGAATGGCAGATGGTTGAGTTGCGTGATTTTCACTATCTGCTGATTGGCCATATGACAATAGCTCTTGGGTGTTTTTAACAACTTCCGGTTGTCACAGGAAGTTCTTACTCAACACACGTTGTCTTTGGTGTAGACATAAACAGAATCCTGAATATGAAGTTTCTACCTTAAGAATTTACTGAATGACAGATGGTTGAGTTGCGTGATTTTCACTATGTGCGTTTTATATGACAATAGCTCTAGGCTGTTTTTAACCACTTCCGGTTGTCACAGGAAGCTCTTGCTCCACACACGTTGTCTTTTGGTTAGACATAAACAGAATCCTGAATATGAAGTCTCTACCTTAACCTGTTGGGTCTAGGGGGCAGCATTTGCACGTCTGGATAAAAAAAATGTACCCGATTTAATCTGGTTACTAATCCTACCCAGTAACTAGAATATGCATATACTTATTATATATGGATAGAAAACACTCTAAAGTTTCCAAAACTGTTTGAATGGTGTCTGTGAGTATAACAGAACTCATTTGGCAGGCAAAACCCTGAGACATTTTCTGACAGGAAGTGGATACCTGATGTGTTGTATTGACTTTAAAGCTATCCCATTGAAAGACACAGGGGTTTAGGAATATTTTGGCACTTCCT
Source organism: Salmo salar (assembly GCF_905237065.1). Lineage (NCBI taxonomy): Eukaryota > Metazoa > Chordata > Actinopteri > Salmoniformes > Salmonidae > Salmo > Salmo salar. The sequence goes on along the minus strand of NC_059459.1, from coordinate 1,411,477 downwards.
ATTGCTTCCACTAGATGTCACCAGCCTTTACAAAGTGTTTTGAGTCTTCTGGAGGGAGATCTGACCGAACAAGAGCCATGGAACGGTGATGTCCCATTAGACACCTGGCGCGCTACTTCATGTTGGGTACCCTCGTTCCAATACGTTATAAAAGGCTATGCATTCGTCCACCTTGAATATTATTCATGTTCTGGTTAAAAAAGGCCCTAATGATTTATGCTATACAACGTTTGACATGTTTGAACGAACGGAAATATTTTTTTCCCCTCGTTCATGACGAGAAAGTCCGGCTGGCTTACATCATGTGCTAACGAGACGGAGATTTTTGGACATAAATGATGAGCTTTTTTGAACAAAACTACATTCGTTATGGACCTGTGATACCTGGAAGTGACATCTGATGAAGAGAATCAAAGGTAATGGATTATTTACATAGTATTTTCGATTTTAGATCTCCCCAACATGACGTCTAGTCTGTATCGCAACGCGTATTTTTCTGGGCACAGTGCTCAGATTATTGCAAAGTGTGATTTCCCAGTAAGGTTATTTTTAAATCTGGCAAGTTGATTGCGTTCAAAAGATGTAAATCTATAATTCTTTAAATGACAATATAATATTTTAACAATGTTTTCTAATTTTAATTATTTAATTTCTGACGCTGACTTGACTGCCGGTTATTGGAGGGAAACGATTTCCTCAACATCAATGCCATAGTAAAACGCTGTTTTTGTATATAAATATGAACTTGATAGAACTAAAAATGCATGCATTGTCTAACATAATGTCCTAGGAGTGTCATCTGATGGAGATTGTAAAAGGTTAGTGTATCATTTTAGCTGGTTTTATGGTTTTGGTGACCCTGTCTTTGACTTGACAAAACATTACACACAACTCTTGTAAATGTACTGTCCTAACATACTCTAAATTTATGCTTTCGCCGTAAAACCTTTTTGAAATCGTAAAACGTGGTTAGATTAAGGAGATGTTTATCTTTCAAATGGTGTAACATAGTTGTATTTTTGAAAAATTTGAATTTTGACATTTATTTGGATTCAAATTTGCCGCTCTTGAAATGCACCTGCTGTTGATGGAGTGCACCACAGGTGGCACGCTAGCGTCCCACCTAGCCCCAAGAGGTTAAGAATTTACTGAATGACAGATGGTTGAGTTGCGTGATTTTCACTATCTGCTGATTTGCCATATGACAATAGCTCTTGGGTGTTTTTAACAACTTCCGGTTGTCACAGGAAGTTCTTACTCAACACACGTTGTCTTTGGGGTAGACATAAACAGAATCCTGAATATGAAGTTTCTACCTTAAGAATTTACTGAATGACAGATGGTTGAGTTGCATGATTTTCACTATGTGCGTTTTATATGACAATAGCTCTAGGCTGTTTTTAACAACTTCCGGTTGTAACAGGAAGCTCTTGCTCCACACACGTTGTCTTTGGGGTAGACATAAACAGAATCCTGAATATGAAGTCTCTACCTTAAGAATTGACTGAATGGCACATGGTTGAGTTGCGTGATTTTCACTATCTGCTGGTTGGCCATATGACAATAGCTCTTGGGTGTTTTTAACAACTTCCTGTTGTCACAGGAAGCTCTTACTCAACACACGTTGTCTTTGGGGTAGACATAAACAAAATCCTGAATATGAAGTCTCTACCTTAAGAATTGACTGAATGACAGATGGTTGAGTTGTGTGATTTTCACTATGTGCGTTTTATATGACAATAGCTCTAGGCTTTTTTTAACAACTTCCGGTTGTAACAGGAAGCTCTTGCTCCACACACGTTGTCTTTGGGGTAGACATAAACAGAATCCTGAATATGAAGTCTCTACCTTAAGAATTGACTGAATGACAGATGGTTGAGTTGCGTGATTTTCACTATGTGCGTTTTATATGACAATAGCTCTAGGCTGTTTTTAACCACTTCCGGTTGTCACAGGAAGCTCTTGCTCCACACACGTTGTCTTTTGGTTAGACATAAACAGAATCCTGAATATGAAGTCTCTACTTTAAGAATTGACTGAATGACAGATGGTTGAGTTGCGTGATTTTCACTATGTGCGTTTTATATGACAATAGCTCTAGGCTTTTATTAACAACTTCCGGTTGTCACAGGAAGCTCTTGCTCCACACACGTTGTCTTTGGGGTAGACATAAACAGAATCCTGAATATGAAGTCTCTACCTTAAGAATTGACTGAATGGCACATGGTTGAGTTGCATGATTTTCACTATCTGCTGGTTGGCCATATGACAATAGCTCTAGGCTGTTTTTAACAACTTTCGGTTGTCACAGGAAGCTCTTGCTCCACACACGTTGTCTTTTGGTTAGACATAAACAGAATCCTGAATATGAAGTCTCTACCTAAGAACTGACTGAATGGCACATGGTTGAGTTGCGTGATTTTCACTATCTGCTGATTGGCCATATGACAATAGCTCTTGAGTGTTTTTAACAACTTCCGGTTGTCACAGGAAGTTCTTACTCAACACACGTTGTCTTTGGTGTAGACATAAACAGAATCCTGAATATGAAGTTTCTACCTTAAGAATTTACTGAATGACAGATGGTTGAGTTGCGTGATTTTCACTATGTGCGTTTTATATGACAATAGCTCTAGGCTGTTTTTAACAACTTCCGGTTGTAAAAGGAAGCTCTTGCTCCACACACGTTGTCTTTGGGGTAGACATAAACAGAATCCTGAATATGAAGTCTCTACCTTAAGAATTGACTGAATGACAGATGGTTGAGTTGTGTGATTTTCACTATGTGCGTTTTATATGACAATAGCTCTAGGCTTTTTTAACAACTTCCGGTTGTCACAGGAAGCTCTTGCTCCACACACGTTGTCTTTGGGGTAGACATAAACAGAATCCTGAATATGAAGTCTCTACCTTAAGAATTGACTGAATGACAGATGGTTGAGTTGCGTGATTTTCACTATGTGCGTTTTATATGACAATAGCTCTAGTCTGTTTTTAACCACTTCCGGTTGTCACAGGAAGCTCTTGCTCCACACACGTTGTCTTTTGGTTAGACATAAACAGAATCCTGAATATGAAGTCTCTACCTTAACCTCTTGGGGCTAGGTGGGACGCTAGCGTGCCACCCGTGGTGCACTCCATCAACAGCAGGTGCATTTCAAGAGCGGCAAATTTGAATCCAAATAAATGTCAAAATTCAAATTTTTCAAAAAATACAACTATGTTACACCATTTGAAAGATAAACATCTCCTTAATCTAACCACGTTTTACGATTTCAAAAAGGTTTTATGGCGAAAGCATAAATTTAGAGTATGTTAGGACCGTACATTTACAAGAGTTGTGTGTAATGTTTTGTCAAGTCAAAGACAGGGTCACCAAAACCATAAAACCAGCTAAAATGATGCACTAACCTTTTACAATCTCCATCAGATGACACTCCTAGGACATTATGTTAGACAATGCATGCATTTTTAGTTCTATCAAGTTCATATTTATATCCAAAAACAGCGTTTTACTATGGCATTGATGTTGAGGAAATCGTTTCCCTCCAATAACCGGCAGTCAAGTCAGCGTAACAAATTAAATAATTAAAATTAGAAAACATTGGTAAAATATTATATTGTCATTTAAAGAATTATAGATTTACATCTCTTGAACGCAATCAACTTGCCAGATTTAAAAATAACCTTACTGGGAAATCACACTTTGCAATAATCTGAGCACTGCGCCCAGAAAAATACGGCGTTGCGATACAGACTAGACGTCATGTTGGGGAGATCTAAAATCGAAAATACTATGTAAATAATCCATTACCTTTGATTCTCTTCATCAGATGTCACTTCCAGGTATCACAGGTCCATAACGAATGTAGTTTTGTTCAAAAAAGCTCATCATTTATGTCCAAAAATCTCCGTCTCGTTAGCACATGATGTAAGCCAGCCGGACTTCTCGTCATGAACGAGGGGAAAAAATATATTTCCGTTCGTTCAAACATGTCAAACGTTGTATAGCATAAATCATTAGGGCCTTTTTTAACCAGAACATGAATAATATTCAAGGTGGACGAATGCATACTCTTTTATAACGTATTGGAACGAGGGTACCCAACATGAACTCGCGCGCAAGGTGTCTAATGGGCCATCATCGTTCCATGGCTCTTGTTCGGTCAGATCTCCCTCCAGAAGACTCAAAACACTTTGTAAAGGCTGGTGACATCTAGTGGAAGCAATAGGAAGTGCCAAAATATTCCTAAACCCCTGTGTTTTTCAATGGGATAGGTTTAAAGTCAATACAACACATCAGGTATCCACTTCCTGTCAGAAAATGTCTCAGGGTTTTGCCTGCCAAATGAGTTCTGTTATACTCACAGACACCATTCAAACAGTTTTGGAAACTTTAGAGTGTTTTCTATCCATATATAATAAGTATATGCATATTCTAGTTACTGGGTAGGATTAGTAACCAGATTAAATCGGGTACATTTTTTTTATCCAGACGTGCAAATGCTGCCCCCTAGACCCAACAGGTTAAGAATTTACTGAATGACAGATGGTTGAGTTGCGTGATTTTCACTATCTGCTGATTTGCCATATGACAATAGCTCTTGGGTGTTTTTAACAACTTCCGGTTGTCACAGGAAGTTCTTACTCAACACACGTTGTCTTTGGGGTAGACATAAACAGAATCCTGAATATGAAGTTTCTACCTTAAGAATTTACTGAATGACAGATGGTTGAGTTGCGTGATTTTCACTATGTGCGTTTTATATGACAATAGCTCTAGGCTGTTTTTAACAACTTCCGGTTGTAACAGGAAGCTCTTGCTCCACACACGTTGTCTTTGGGGTAGACATAAACAGAATCCTGAATATGAAGTCTCTACCTTAAGAATTGACTGAATGGCACATGGTTGAGTTGCGTGATTTTCACTATCTGCTGGTTGGCCATATGACAATAGCTCTTGGGTGTTTTTAACAACTTCCGGTTGTCACAGGAAGCTCTTACTCAACACACGTTGTCTTTGGGGTAGACATAAACAAAATCCTGAATATGAAGTCTCTACCTTAAGAATTGACTGAATGACAGATGGTTGAGTTGTGTGATTTTCACTATGTGCGTTTTATATGACAATAGCTCTAGGCTTTTTTTAACAACTTCCGGTTGTAACAGGAAGCTCTTGCTCCACACACGTTGTCTTTGGGGTAGACATAAACAGAATCCTGAATATGATGTCTCTACCTTAAGAATTGACTGAATGACAGATGGTTGAGTTGCGTGATTTTCACTATGTGCGTTTTATATGACAATAGCTCTAGGCTGTTTTTAACCACTTCCGGTTGTCACAGGAAGCTCTTGCTCCACACACGTTGTCTTTTGGTTAGACATAAACAGAATCCTGAATATGAAGTCTCTACCTAAGAATTGACTGAATGGCACATGGTTGAGTTGCGTGATTTTCACTATCTGCTGATTGGCCATATGACAATAGCTCTTGGGTGTTTTTAACATCTTCCGGTTGTCACAGGAAGCTCTTGCCTCACACACGTTGTCTTTGGGGTAGACATAAACAGAATCCTGAATATGAAGTCTCTACCTTAAGAATTGACTGAATGACAGATGGTTGAGTTGCGTGATTTTCACTATGTGCGTTTTATATGACAATAGCTCTAGGCTGTTTTTAACAACTTCCGGTTGTAACAGGAAGCTCTTGCTCCACACACGTTGTCTTTGTGGTAGACATAAACAGAATCCTGAATATGAAGTCTCTACCTTAAGAATTGACTGAATGACAGATGGTTGAGTTGCGTGATTTTCACTATGTGCGTTTTATATGACAATAGCTCTAGGCTGTTTTTAACCACTTCCGGTTGTCACAGGAAGCTCTTGCTCCACACACGTTGTCTTTTGGTTAGACATAAACAGAATCCTGAATATGAAGTCTCTACTTTAAGAATTGACTGAATGACAGATGGTTGAGTTGCGTGATTTTCACTATGTGCGTTTTATATGACAATAGCTCTAGGCTTTTATTAACAACTTCCGGTTGTCACAGGAAGCTCTTGCTCCACACACGTTGTCTTTGGGGTAGACATAAACAGAATCCTGAATATGAAGTCTCTACCTTAAGAATTGACTGAATGGCACATGGTTGAGTTGCATGATTTTCACTATCTGCTGGTTGGCCATATGACAATAGCTCTAGGCTGTTTTTAACAACTTTCGGTTGTCACAGGAAGCTCTTGCTCCACACACGTTGTCTTTTGGTTAGACATAAACAGAATCCTGAATATGAAGTCTCTACCTAAGAACTGACTGAATGGCACATGGTTGAGTTGCGTGATTTTCACTATCTGCTGATTGGCCATATGACAATAGCTCTTGAGTGTTTTTAACAACTTCCGGTTGTCACAGGAAGTTCTTACTCAACACACGTTGTCTTTGGTGTAGACATAAACAGAATCCTGAATATGAAGTTTCTACCTTAAGAATTTACTGAATGACAGATGGTTGAGTTGCGTGATTTTCACTATGTGCGTTTTATATGACAATAGCTCTAGGCTGTTTTTAACAACTTCCGGTTGTAAAAGGAAGCTCTTGCTCCACACACGTTGTCTTTGGGGTAGACATAAACAGAATCCTGAATATGAAGTCTCTACCTTAAGAATTGACTGAATGACAGATGGTTGAGTTGTGTGATTTTCACTATGTGCGTTTTATATGACAATAGCTCTAGGCTTTTTTTAACAACTTCCGGTTGTCACAGGAAGCTCTTGCTCCACACACGTTGTCTTTGGGGTAGACATAAACAGAATCCTGAATATGAAGTCTCTACCTTAAGAATTGACTGAATGACAGATGGTTGAGTTGCTTGATTTTCACTATGTGCGTTTTATATGACAATAGCTCTAGTCTGTTTTTAACCACTTCCGGTTGTCACAGGAAGCTCTTGCTCCACACACGTTGTCTTTTGGTTAGACATAAACAGAATCCTGAATATGAAGTCTCTACCTTAACCTCTTGGGGCTAGGTGGGACGCTAGCGTGCCACCCGTGGTGCACTCCATCAACAGCAGGTGCATTTCAAGAGCGGCAAATTTGAATCCAAATAAATGTCAAAATTCAAATTTTTCAAAAATACAACTATGTTACACCATTTGAAAGATAAACATCTCCTTAATCTAACCACGTTTTACGATTTCAAAAAGGTTTTACGGCGAAAGCATAAATTTAGAGTATGTTAGGACCGTACATTTACAAGAGTTGTGTGTAATGTTTTGTCAAGTCAAAGACAGGGTCACCAAAACCATAAAACCAGCTAAAATGATGCACTAACCTTTTACAATCTCCATCAGATGACACTCCTAGGACATTATGTTAGACAATGCATGCATTTTTAGTTCTATCAAGTTCATATTTATATCCAAAAACAGCGTTTTACTATGGCATTGATGTTGAGGAAATCGTTTCCCTCCAATAACCGGCAGTCAAGTCAGCGTAACAAATTAAATAATTAAAATTAGAAAACATTGGTAAAATATTATATTGTCATTTAAAGAATTATAGATTTACATCTCTTGAACGCAATCAACTTGCCAGATTTAAAAATAACCTTACTGGGAAATCACACTTTGCAATAATCTGAGCACTGCGCCCAGAAAAATACGCGTTGCGATACAGACTAGACGTCATGTTGGGGAGATCTAAAATCGAAAATACTATGTAAATAATCCATTACCTTTGATTCTCTTCATCAGATGTCACTTCCAGGTATCACAGGTCCATAACGAATGTAGTTTTGTTCAAAAAAGCTCATCATTTATGTCCAAAAATCTCCGTCTCGTTAGCACATGATGTAAGCCAGCCGGACTTCTCGTCATGAACGAGGGGAAAAAATATATTTCCGTTCGTTCAAACATGTCAAACGTTGTATAGCATAAATCATTAGGGCCTTTTTAACCAGAACATGAATAATATTCAAGGTGGACGAATGCATACTCTTTTATAACGTATTGGAACGAGGGTACCCAACATGAACTCGCGCGCAAGGTGTCTAATGGGCCATCATCGTTCCATGGCTCTTGTTCGGTCAGATCTCCCTCCAGAAGACTCAAAACACTTTGTAAAGGCTGGTGACATCTAGTGGAAGCAATAGGAAGTGCCAAAATATTCCTAAACCCCTGTGTTTTTCAATGGGATAGGTTTAAAGTCAATACAACACATCAGGTATCCACTTCCTGTCAGAAAATGTCTCAGGGTTTTGCCTGCCAAATGAGTTCTGTTATACTCACAGACACCATTCAAACAGTTTTGGAAACTTTAGAGTGTTTTCTATCCATATATAATAAGTATATGCATATTCTAGTTACTGGGTAGGATTAGTAACCAGATTAAATCGGGTACATTTTTTTTTATCCAGACGTGCAAATGCTGCCCCGTAGACCCAACAGGTTAAGAATTTACTGAATGACAGATGGTTGAGTTGCGTGATTTTCACTATCTGCTGATTTGCCATATGACAATAGCTCTTGGGTGTTTTTAACAACTTCCGGTTGTCACAGGAAGTTCTTACTCAACACACGTTGTCTTTGGGGTAGACATAAACAGAATCCTGAATATGAAGTTTCTACCTTAAGAATTTACTGAATGACAGATGGTTGAGTTGCGTGATTTTCACTATGTGCGTTTTATATGACAATAGCTCTAGGCTGTTTTTAACAACTTCCGGTTGTAACAGGAAGCTCTTGCTCCACACACGTTGTCTTTGGGGTAGACATAAACAGAATCCTGAATATGAAGTCTCTACCTTAAGAATTGACTGAATGGCACATGGTTGAGTTGCGTGATTTTCACTATCTGCTGGTTGGCAATATGACAATAGCTCTTGGGTGTTTTTAACAACTTCCGGTTGTCACAGGAAGCTCTTACTCAACACACGTTGTCTTTGGGGTAGACATAAACAAAATCCTGAATATGAAGTCTCTACCTTAAGAATTGACTGAATGACAGATGGTTGAGTTGTGTGATTTTCACTATGTGCGTTTTATATGACAATAGCTCTAGGCTTTTTTTAACAACTTCCGGTTGTAACAGGAAGCTCTTGCTCCACACACGTTGTCTTTGGGGTAGACATAAACAGAATCCTGAATATGATGTCTCTACCTTAAGAATTGACTGAATGACAGATGGTTGAGTTGCGTGATTTTCACTATGTGCGTTTTATATGACAATAGCTCTAGGCTGTTTTTAACCACTTCCGGTTGTCACAGGAAGCTCTTGCTCCACACACGTTGTCTTTTGGTTAGACATAAACAGAATCCTGAATATGAAGTCTCTACCTAAGAATTGACTGAATGGCACATGGTTGAGTTGCGTGATTTTCACTATCTGCTGATTGGCCATATGACAATAGCTCTTGGGTGTTTTTAACGTCTTCCGGTTGTCACAGGAAGCTCTTGCCTCACACACGTTGTCTTTGGGGTAGACATAAACAGAATCCTGAATATGAAGTCTCTACCTTAAGAATTGACTGAATGACAGATGGTTGAATTGCGTGATTTTCACTATGTGCGTTTTATATGACAATAGCTCTAGGCTGTTTTTAACAACTTCCGGTTGTAACAGGAAGCTCTTGCTCCACACACGTTGTCTTTGTAGTAGACATAAACAGAACCCTGAATATGAAGTCTCTATCTTAAGAATTGACTGAATGGCAGATGGTTGAGTTGCGTGATTTTCACTATCTGCTGATTGGCCATATGACAATAGCTCTTGGGTGTTTTTAACAACTTCCGGTTGTCACAGGAAGTTCTTACTCAACACACGTTGTCTTTGGTGTAGACATAAACAGAATCCTGAATATGAAGTTTCTACCTTAAGAATTTACTGAATGACAGATGGTTGAGTTGCGTGATTTTCACTATGTGCGTTTTATATGACAATAGCTCTAGGCTGTTTTTAACAACTTCCGGTTGTAAAAGGAAGCTCTTGCTCCACACACGTTGTCTTTGGGGTAGACATAAACAGAATCCTGAATATGAAGTCTCTACCTTAAGAATTGACTGAATGACAGATGGTTGAGTTGTGTGATTTTCACTATGTGCGTTTTATATGACAATAGCTCTAGGCTTTTTTTTAACAACTTCCGGTTGTCACAGGAATCTCTTGCTCCACACACGTTGTCTTTGGGGTAGACATAAACAGAATCCTGAATATGAAGTCTCTACCTTAAGAATTGACTGAATGACAGATGGTTGAGTTGCGTGATTTTCACTATGTGCGTTTAATATGACAACAGCTCTAGGCTGTTTTTAACCACTTCCGGTTGTCACAGGAAGCTCTTGCTCCACACACGTTGTCTTTTGGTTAGACATAAACAGAATCCTGAATATGAAGTCTCTACCTTAAGAATTTACTGAATGACAGATGGTTGAGTTGCGTGATTTTCACTATCTGCTGATTTGCCATATGACAATAGCTCTTGGGTGTTTTTAACAACTTCCGGTTGTCACAGGAAGTTCTTACTCAACACACGTTGTCTTTGGGGTAGACATAAACAGAATCCTGAATATGAAGTTTCTACCTTAAGAATTTACTGAATGACAGATGGTTGAGTTGCATGATTTTCACTATGTGCGTTTTATATGACAATAGCTCTAGGCTGTTTTTAACAACTTCCGGTTGTAACAGGAAGCTCTTGCTCCACACACGTTGTCTTTGGGGTAGACATAAACAGAATCCTGAATTTGAAGTCTCTACCTTAAGAATTGACTGAATGGCACATGGTTGAGTTGCGTGATTTTCACTATCTGCTGGTTGGCCATATGACAATAGCTCTTGGGTGTTTTTAACAACTTCCTGTTGTCACAGGAAGCTCTTACTCAACACACGTTGTCTTTGGGGTAGACATAAACAGAATCCTGAATATGAAGTTTCTACCTTAAGAATTTACTGAATGACAGATGGTTGAGTTGCGTGATTTTCACTATGTGCGTTTTATATGACAATAGCTCTAGGCTGTTTTTAACACTTCCGGTTGTAACAGGAAGCTCTTGCTCCACACACGTTGTCTTTGGGGTAGACATAAACAGAATCCTGAATATGAAGTCTCTACTTTAAGAATTGACTGAATGACAGATGGTTGAGTTGTGTGATTTTCACTATGTGCGTTTTATATGACAATAGCTCTAGGCTGTTTTTAACAACTTCCGGTTGTAACAGGAAGCTCTTGCTCCACACACGTTGTCTTTGTGGTAGACATAAACAGAATCCTGAATATGAAGTCTCTACCTTAAGAATTGACTGAATGGCACATGGTTGAGTTGCATGATTTTCACTATCTGCTGGTTGGCCATATGACAATAGCTCTAGGCTGTTTTTAACAACTTTCGGTTGTCACAGGAAGCTCTTGCTCCACACACGTTCTCTTTGGGGTACACATAAACAGAATCCTGAATATGAAGTCTCTACCTTAAGAATTGACTGAATGACAGATGGTTGAGTTGCGTGAATTTTCAATATGTGCGTTTTATATGACAATATTTCTAGGCTGTTTTTAACAACTTCCGGTTGTCACAGGAAGCTCTTGCTCCACACACGTTGTCTTTGGGGTAGACATAAACAGAATCCTGAATATGAAGTCTCTACCTTAAGAATTGACTGAATAACAGATTGTTGAGTTGCGTGATTTTCACTATCTGCTGGTTGGCCATATGACAATAGCTCTAGGCTGTTTATTAACAACTTCCGGTTGTCACAGGAAGCTCTTGCTCCACACACGTTGTCTTTTGGTTAGACATAAACAGAATCCTGAATATGAAGTCTCTACCTAAGAATTGACTGAATGGCACATGGTTGAGTTGCGTGATTTTCACTATCTGCTGATTGGCCATATGACAATAGCTCTTGGGTGTTTTTAACAACTTCCGGTTGTCACAGGAAGTTCTTACTCAACACACGTTGTCTTTGGTGTAGACATAAACAGAATCCTGAATATGAAGTTTCTACCTTAAGAATTTACTGAATGACAGATGGTTGAGTTGCGTGATTTTCACTATGTGCGTTTTATATGACAATAGCTCTAGGCTGTTTTTAACCACTTCCGGTTGTCACAGGAAGCTCTTGCTCCACACACGTTGTCTTTGGGGTAGACATAAACAGAATCCTGAATATGAAGTCTCTACCTTAAGAATTGACTGAATGACAGATGGTTGAGTTGCGTGATTTTCACTATGTGCGTTTTATATGACAATAGCTCTAGGCTGTTTTTAACCACTTCCGGTTGTCACAGGAAGCTCTTGCTCCACACACGTTGTCTTTTGGTTAGACATAAACAGAATCCTGAATATGAAGTCTCTACCTTAAGAATTTACTGAATGACAGATGGTTGAGTTGCGTGATTTTCACTATCTGCTGATTTGCCATATGACAATAGCTCTTGGGTGTTTTTAACCACTTCCGGTTGTCACAGGAAGTTCTTACTCAACACACGTTGTCTTTGGGGTAGACATAAACAGAATCCTGAATATGAAGTTTCTACCTTAAGAATTTACTGAATGACAGATGGTTGAGTTGCATGATTTTCACTATGTGCGTTTTATATGACAATAGCTCTAGGCTGTTTTTTAACAACTTCCGGTTGTCACAGGAAGCTCTTGCTCCACACACGTTGTCTTTTGGTTAGACATAAACAGAATCCTGAATATGAAGTCTCTATCTTAAGAATTGACTGAATGGCAGATGGTTGAGTTGCGTGATTTTCACTATCTGCTGATTGGCCATATGACAATAGCTCTTGGGTGTTTTTAACAACTTCCGGTTGTCACAGGAAGTTCTTACTCAACACACGTTGTCTTTGGTGTAGACATAAACAGAATCCTGAATATGAAGTTTCTACCTTAAGAATTTACTGAATGACAGATGGTTGAGTTGCGTGATTTTCACTATGTGCGTTTTATATGACAATAGCTCTAGGCTGTTTTTAACAACTTCCGGTTGTAAAAGGAAGCTCTTGCTCCACACACGTTGTCTTTGGGGTAGACATAAACAGAATCCTGAATATGAAGTCTCTACCTTAAGAATTGACTGAATGACAGATGGTTGAGTTGTGTGATTTTCACTATGTGCGTTTTATATGACAATAGCTCTAGGCTTTTTTTAACAACTTCCGGTTGTCACAGGAAGCTCTTGCTCCACACACGTTGTCTTTGGGGTAGACATAAACAGAATCCTGAATATGAAGTCTCTACCTTAAGAATTGACTGAATGACAGATGGTTGAGTTGCGTGATTTTCACTATGTGCGTTTTATATGACAATAGCTCTAGGCTGTTTTTAACCACTTCCGGTTGTCACAGGAAGCTCTTGCTCCACACACGTTGTCTTTTGGTTAGACATAAACAGAATCCTGAATATGAAGTCTCTACCTTAAGAATTTACTGAATGACAGATGGTTGAGTTGCGTGATTTTCACTATCTGCTGATTTGCCATATGACAATAGCTCTAGGCTGTTTTTAACAACTTTCGGTTGTCACAGGAAGCTCTTGCTCAACACACGTTCTCTTTGGGGTACACATAAACAGAATCCTGAATATGAAGTCTCTACCTTAAGAATTGACTGAATGACAGATGGTTGAGTTGCGTGAATTTTCAATATGTGCGTTTTATATGACAATATTTCTAGGCTGTTTTTAACAACTTCCGGTTGTCACAGGAAGCTCTTGCTCCACACACGTTGTCTTTGGGGTAGACATAAACAGAATCCTGAATATGAAGTCTCTACCTTAAGAATTGACTGAATAACAGATTGTTGAGTTGCGTGATTTTCACTATCTGCTGGTTGGCCATATGACAATAGCTCTAGGCTGTTTATTAACAACTTCCGGTTGTCACAGGAAGCTCTTGCTCCACACACGTTGTCTTTTGGTTAGACATAAACAGAATCCTGAATATGAAGTCTCTACCTAAGAATTGACTGAATGGCACATGGTTGAGTTGCGTGATTTTCACTATCTGCTGATTGGCCATATGACAATAGCTCTTGGGTGTTTTTAACAACTTCCGGTTGTCACAGGAAGTTCTTACTCAACACACGTTGTCTTTGGTGTAGACATAAACAGAATCCTGAATATGAAGTTTCTACCTTAAGAATTTACTGAATGACAGATGGTTGAGTTGCATGATTTTCACTATGTGCGTTTTATATGACAATAGCTCTAGACTGTTTTTAACCACTTCCGGTTGTCACAGGAAGCTCTTGCTCAACACACGTTGTCTTTGGGGTAGACATAAACAGAATCCTGAATATGAAGTCTCTACCTTAAGAATTGACTGAATGACAGATGGTTGAGTTGCGTGATTTTCACTATGTGCGTTTTATATGACAATAGCTCTAGGCTGTTTTTAACCACTTCCGGTTGTCACAGGAAGCTCTTGCTCCACACACGTTGTCTTTTGGTTAGACATAAACAGAATCCTGAATATGAAGTCTCTACCTTAAGAATTTACTGAATGACAGATGGTTGAGTTGCGTGATTTTCACTATCTGCTGATTTGCCATATGACAATAGCTCTTGGGTGTTTTTAACCACTTCCGGTTGTCACAGGAAGTTCTTACTCAACACACGTTGTCTTTGGGGTAGACATAAACAGAATCCTGAATATGAAGTTTCTACCTTAAGAATTTACTGAATGACAGATGGTTGAGTTGCATGATTTTCACTATGTGCGTTTTATATGACAATAGCTCTAGGCTGTTTTTTAACAACTTCCGGTTGTCACAGGAAGCTCTTGCTCCACACACGTTGTCTTTTGGTTAGACATAAACAGAATCCTGAATATGAAGTCTCTATCTTAAGAATTGACTGAATGGCAGATGGTTGAGTTGCGTGATTTTCACTATCTGCTGATTGGCCATATGACAATAGCTCTTGGGTGTTTTTAACAACTTCCGGTTGTCACAGGAAGTTCTTACTCAACACACGTTGTCTTTGGTGTAGACATAAACAGAATCCTGAATATGAAGTTTCTACCTTAAGAATTTACTGAATGACAGATGGTTGAGTTGCGTGATTTTCACTATGTGCGTTTTATATGACAATAGCTCTAGGCTGTTTTTAACAACTTCCGGTTGTAAAAGGAAGCTCTTGCTCCACACACGTTGTCTTTGGGGTAGACATAAACAGAATTCTGAATATGAAGTCTCTACCTTAAGAATTGACTGAATGACAGATGGTTGAGTTGTGTGATTTTCACTATGTGCGTTTTATATGACAATAGCTCTAGGCTTTTTTTAACAACTTCCGGTTGTCACAGGAAGCTCTTGCTCCACACACGTTGTCTTTGGGGTAGACATAAACAGAATCCTGAATATGAAGTCTCTACCTTAAGAATTGACTGAATGACAGATGGTTGAGTTGCGTGATTTTCACTATGTGCGTTTTATATGACAATAGCTCTAGGCTGTTTTTAACCACTTCCGGTTGTCACAGGAAGCTCTTGCTCCACACACGTTGTCTTTTGGTTAGACATAAACAGAATCCTGAATATGAAGTCTCTACCTTAAGAATTTACTGAATGACAGATGGTTGAGTTGCGTGATTTTCACTATCTGCTGATTTGCCATATGACAATAGCTCTTGGGTGTTTTTAACCACTTCCGGTTGTCACAGGAAGTTCTTACTCAACACACGTTGTCTTTGGGGTAGACATAAACAGAATCCTGAATATGAAGTTTCTACCTTAAGAATTTACTGAATGACAGATGGTTGAGTTGCATGATTTTCACTATGTGCGTTTTATATGACAATAGCTCTAGGCTGTTTTTTAACAACTTCCGGTTGTCACAGGAAGCTCTTGCTCCACACACGTTGTCTTTTGGTTAGACATAAACAGAATCCTGAATATGAAGTCTCTATCTTAAGAATTGACTGAATGGCAGATGGTTGAGTTGCGTGATTTTCACTATCTGCTGATTGGCCATATGACAATAGCTCTTGGGTGTTTTTAACAACTTCCGGTTGTCACAGGAAGTTCTTACTCAACACACGTTGTCTTTGGTGTAGACATAAACAGAATCCTGAATATGAAGTTTCTACCTTAAGAATTTACTGAATGACAGATGGTTGAGTTGCGTGATTTTCACTATGTGCGTTTTATATGACAATAGCTCTAGGCTGTTTTTAACAACTTCCGGTTGTAAAAGGAAGCTCTTGCTCCACACACGTTGTCTTTGGGGTAGACATAAACAGAATCCTGAATATGAAGTCTCTACCTTAAGAATTGACTGAATGACACATGGTTGAGTTGTGTGATTTTCACTATGTGCGTTTTATATGACAATAGCTCTAGGCTTTTTTTAACAACTTCCGGTTGTCACAGGAAGCTCTTGCTCCACACACGTTGTCTTTGGGGTAGACATAAACAGAATCCTGAATATGAAGTCTCTACCTTAAGAATTGACTGAATGACAGATGGTTGAGTTGCGTGATTTTCACTATGTGCGTTTTATATGACAATAGCTCTAGGCTGTTTTTAACCACTTCCGGTTGTCACAGGAAGCTCTTGCTCCACACACGTTGTCTTTTGGTTAGACATAAACAGAATCCTGAATATGAAGTCTCTACCTTAAGAATTTACTGAATGACAGATGGTTGAGTTGCGTGATTTTCACTATCTGCTGATTTGCCATATGACAATAGCTCTTGGGTGTTTTTAACAACTTCCGGTTGTCACAGGAAGTTCTTACTCAACACACGTTGTCTTTGGGGTAGACATAAACAGAATCCTGAATATGAAGTTTCTACCTTAAGAATTTACTGAATGACAGATGGTTGAGTTGCATGATTTTCACTATGTGCGTTTTATATGACAATAGCTCTAGGCTGTTTTTAACAACTTCCGGTTGTAACAGGAAGCTCTTGCTCCACACACGTTGTCTTTGGGGTAGACATAAACAGAATCCTGAATATGAAGTCTCTACCTTAAGAATTGACTGAATGGCACATGGTTGAGTTGCGTGATTTTCACTATCTGCTGGTTGGCCATATGACAATAGCTCTTGGGTGTTTTTAACAACTTCCTGTTGTCACAGGAAGCTCTTACTCAACAAACGTTGTCTTTGGGATAGACATAAACAAAATCCTGAATATGAAGTCTCTACCTTAAGAATTGACTGAATGACAGATGGTTGAGTTGTGTGATTTTCACTATGTGCGTTTTATATGACAATAGCTCTAGGCTTTTTTTTAACAACTTCCAGTTGTAACAGGAAGCTCTTGCTCCACACACGTTGTCTTTGGGGTAGACATAAACAGAATCCTGAATATGAAGTCTCTACCTTAAGAATTGACTGAATGACAGATGGTTGAGTTGCGTGATTTTCACTATGTGCGTTTTATATGACAATAGCTCTAGGCTGTTTTTAACCACTTCCGGTTGTCACAGGAAGCTCTTGCTCCACACACGTTGTCTTTTCGTTAGACATAAACAGAATCCTGAATATGAAGTCTCTACTTTAAGAATTGACTGAATGACAGATGGTTGAGTTGCGTGATTTTCACTATGTGCGTTTTATATGACAATAGCTCTAGGCTTTTATTAACAACTTCCGGTTGTCACAGGAAGCTCTTGCTCCACACACGTTGTCTTTGGTGTAGACATAAACAGAATCCTGAATATGAAGTTTCTACCTTAAGAATTTACTGAATGACAGATGGTTGAGTTGCGTGATTTTCACTATGTGCGTTTTATATGACAATAGCTCTAGGCTGTTTTTAACCACTTCCGGTTGTCACAGGAAGCTCTTGCTCCACACACGTTGTCTTTGGGGTAGACATAAACAGAATCCTGAATATGAAGTCTCTACCTTAAGAATTGACTGAATGACAGATGGTTGAGTTGCGTGATTTTCACTATGTGCGTTTTATATGACAATAGCTCTAGGCTGTTTTTAACCACTTCCGGTTGTCACAGGAAGCTCTTGCTCCACACACGTTGTCTTTTGGTTAGACATAAACAGAATCCTGAATATGAAGTCTCTACCTTAAGAATTTACTGAATGACAGATGGTTGAGTTGCGTGATTTTCACTATCTGCTGATTTGCCATATGACAATAGCTCTTGGGTGTTTTTAACCACTTCCGGTTGTCACAGGAAGTTTTTACTCAACACACGTTGTCTTTGGGGTAGACATAAACAGAATCCTGAATATGAAGTTTCTACCTTAAGAATTTACTGAATGACAGATGGTTGAGTTGCATGATTTTCACTATGTGCGTTTTATATGACAATAGCTCTAGGCTGTTTTTTAACAACTTCCGGTTGTCACAGGAAGCTCTTGCTCCACACACGTTGTCTTTTGGTTAGACATAAACAGAATCCTGAATATGAAGTCTCTATCTTAAGAATTGACTGAATGGCAGATGGTTGAGTTGCGTGATTTTCACTATCTGCTGATTGGCCATATGACAATAGCTCTTGGGTGTTTTTAACAACTTCCGGTTGTCACAGGAAGTTCTTACTCAACACACGTTGTCTTTGGTGTAGACATAAACAGAATCCTGAATATGAAGTCTCTACCTTAAGAATTGACTGAATGACAGATGGTTGAGTTGCGTGATTTTCACTATGTGCGTTTTATATGACAATAGCTCTAGTCTGTTTTTAACCACTTCCGGTTGTCACAGGAAGCTCTTGCTCCACACACGTTGTCTTTTGGTTAGACATAAACAGAATCCTGAATATGAAGTCTCTACCTTAACCTCTTGGGGCTAGGTGGGACGCTAGCGTGCCACCCGTGGTGCACTCCATCAACAGCAGGTGCATTTCAAGAGCGGCAAATTTGAATCCAAATAAATGTCAAAATTCAAATTTTTCAAAAATACAACTATGTTACACCATTTGAAAGATAAACATCTCCTTAATCTAACCACGTTTTACGATTTCAAAAAGGTTTTACGGCGAAAGCATAAATTTAGAGTATGTTAGGACCGTACATTTACAAGAGTTGTGTGTAATGTTTTGTCAAGTCAAAGACAGGGTCACCAAAACCATAAAACCAGCTAAAATGATGCACTAACCTTTTACAATCTCCATCAGATGACACTCCTAGGACATTATGTTAGACAATGCATGCATTTTTAGTTCTATCAAGTTCATATTTATATCCAAAAACAGCGTTTTACTATGGCATTGATGTTGAGGAAATCGTTTCCCTCCAATAACCGGCAGTCAAGTCAGCGTAACAAATTAAATAATTAAAATTAGAAAACATTGGTAAAATATTATATTGTCATTTAAAGAATTATAGATTTACATCTCTTGAACGCAATCAACTTGCCAGATTTAAAAATAACCTTACTGGGAAATCACACTTTGCAATAATCTGAGCACTGCGCCCAGAAAAATACGCGTTGCGATACAGACTAGACGTCATGTTGGGGAGATCTAAAATCGAAAATACTATGTAAATAATCCATTACCTTTGATTCTCTTCATCAGATGTCACTTCCAGGTATCACAGGTCCATAACGAATGTAGTTTTGTTCAAAAAAGCTCATCATTTATGTCCAAAAATCTCCGTCTCGTTAGCACATGATGTAAGCCAGCCGGACTTCTCGTCATGAACGAGGGGAAAAAAATATTTCCGTTCGTTCAAACATGTCAAACGTTGTATAGCATAAATCATTAGGGCCTTTTTTAACCAGAACATGAATAATATTCAAGGTGGACGAATGCATACTCTTTTATAACGTATTGGAACGAGGGTACCCAACATGAACTCGCGCGCAAGGTGTCTAATGGGCCATCATCGTTCCATGGCTCTTGTTCGGTCAGATCTCCCTCCAGAAGACTCAAAACACTTTGTAAAGGCTGGTGACATCTAGTGGAAGCAATAGGAAGTGCCAAAATATTCCTAAACCCCTGTGTTTTTCAATGGGATAGGTTTAAAGTCAATACAACACATCAGGTATCCACTTCCTGTCAGAAAATGTCTCAGGGTTTTGCCTGCCAAATGAGTTCTGTTATACTCACAGACACCATTCAAACAGTTTTGGAAACTTTAGAGTGTTTTCTATCCATATATAATAAGTATATGCATATTCTAGTTACTGGGTAGGATTAGTAACCAGATTAAATCGGGTACATTTTTTTTTATCCAGACGTGCAAATGCTGCCCCCTAGACCCAACAGGTTAAGAATTTACTGAATGACAGATGGTTGAGTTGCGTGATTTTCACTATCTGCTGATTTGCCATATGACAATAGCTCTTGGGTGTTTTTAACAACTTCCGGTTGTCACAGGAAGTTCTTACTCAACACACGTTGTCTTTGGGGTAGACATAAACAGAATCCTGAATATGAAGTTTCTACCTTAAGAATTTACTGAATGACAGATGGTTGAGTTGCGTGATTTTCACTATGTGCGTTTTATATGACAATAGCTCTAGGCTGTTTTTAACAACTTCCGGTTGTAACAGGAAGCTCTTGCTCCACACACGTTGTCTTTGGGGTAGACATAAACAGAATCCTGAATATGAAGTCTCTACCTTAAGAATTGACTGAATGGCACATGGTTGAGTTGCGTGATTTTCACTATCTGCTGGTTGGCCATATGACAATAGCTCTTGGGTGTTTTTAACAACTTCCGGTTGTCACAGGAAGCTCTTACTCAACACACGTTGTCTTTGGGGTAGACATAAACAAAATCCTGAATATGAAGTCTCTACCTTAAGAATTGACTGAATGACAGATGGTTGAGTTGTGTGATTTTCACTATGTGCGTTTTATATGACAATAGCTCTAGGCTTTTTTTAACAACTTCCGGTTGTAACAGGAAGCTCTTGCTCCACACACGTTGTCTTTGGGGTAGACATAAACAGAATCCTGAATATGATGTCTCTACCTTAAGAATTGACTGAATGACAGATGGTTGAGTTGCGTGATTTTCACTATGTGCGTTTTATATGACAATAGCTCTAGGCTGTTTTTAACCACTTCCGGTTGTCACAGGAAGCTCTTGCTCCACACACGTTGTCTTTTGGTTAGACATAAACAGAATCCTGAATATGAAGTCTCTACCTAAGAATTGACTGAATGGCACATGGTTGAGTTGCGTGATTTTCACTATCTGCTGATTGGCCATATGACAATAGCTCTTGGGTGTTTTTAACATCTTCCGGTTGTCACAGGAAGCTCTTGCTCCACACACGTTGTCTTTGGGGTAGACATAAACAGAATCCTGAATATGAAGTCTCTACCTTAAGAATTGACTGAATGACAGATGGTTGAGTTGCGTGATTTTCACTATGTGCGTTTTATATGACAATAGCTCTAGGCTGTTTTTAACATCTTCCGGTTGTCACAGGAAGCTCTTGCTCCACACACGTTGTCTTTGGGGTAGACATAAACAGAATCCTGAATATGAAGTCTCTACCTTAAGAATTGACTGAATAACAGATTGTTGATTTGCGTGATTTTCACTATCTGCTGGTTGGCCATATGACAATAGCTCTAGGCTGTTTTTTAACAACTTCCGGTTGTCACAGGAAGCTCTTGCTCCACACACGTTGTCTTTTGGTTAGACATAAACAGAATCCTGAATATGAAGTCTCTACCTTAAGAATTGACTGAATGACAGGTGGTTGAGTTGTGTGATTTTCACTATGTGCGTTTTATATGACAATAGCTCTAGGCTTTTTTAACAACTTCCGGTTGTCACAGGAAGCTCTTGCTCCACACACGTTGTCTTTGGGGTAGACATAAACAGAATCCTGAATATGAAGTCTCTACCTTAAGAATTGACTGAATGACAGATGGTTGAGTTGCGTGATTTTCACTATGTGCGTTTTATATGACAATAGCTCTAGTCTGTTTTTAACCACTTCCGGTTGTCACAGGAAGCTCTTGCTCCACACACGTTGTCTTTTGGTTAGACATAAACAGAATCCTGAATATGAAGTCTCTACCTTAAGAATTTACTGAATGACAGATGGTTGAGTTGCGTGATTTTCACTATCTGCTGATTTGCCATATGACAATAGCTCATCGGTGTTTTTAACAACTTCCGGTTGTCACAGGAAGTTCTTACTCAACACACGTTGTCTTTGGGGTAGACATAAACAGAATCCTGAATATGAAGTTTCTACCTTAAGAATTTACTGAATGACAGATGGTTGAGTTGCGTGATTTTCACTATGTGCGTTTTATATGACAATAGCTCTAGGCTGTTTTTAACAACTTCCGGTTGTAACAGGAAGCTCTTGCTCCACACACGTTGTCTTTGGGGTAGACATAAACAGAATCCTGAATATGAAGTCTCTACCTTAAGAATTGACTGAATGGCACATGGTTGAGTTGCGTGATTTTCACTATCTGCTGGTTGGCCATATGACAATAGCTCTTGGGTGTTTTTAACAACTTCCGGTTGTCACAGGAAGCTCTTACTCAACACACGTTGTCTTTGGGGTAGACATAAACAAAATCCTGAATATGAAGTCTCTACCTTAAGAATTGACTGAATGACAGATGGTTGAGTTGTGTGATTTTCACTATGTGCGTTTTATATGACAATAGCTCTAGGCTTTTTTTAACAACTTCCGGTTGTAACAGGAAGCTCTTGCTCCACACACGTTGTCTTTGGGGTAGACATAAACAGAATCCTGAATATGATGTCTCTACCTTAAGAATTGACTGAATGACAGATGGTTGAGTTGCGTGATTTTCACTATGTGCGTTTTATATGACAATAGCTCTAGGCTGTTTTTAACCACTTCCGGTTGTCACAGGAAGCTCTTGCTCCACACACGTTGTCTTTTGGTTAGACATAAACAGAATCCTGAATATGAAGTCTCTACCTAAGAATTGACTGAATGGCACATGGTTGAGTTGCGTGATTTTCACTATCTGCTGATTGGCCATATGACAATAGCTCTTGGGTGTTTTTAACATCTTCCGGTTGTCACAGGAAGCTCTTGCTCCACACACGTTGTCTTTGGGGTAGACATAAACAGAATCCTGAATATGAAGTCTCTACCTTAAGAATTGACTGAATGACAGATGGTTGAGTTGCGTGATTTTCACTATGTGCGTTTTATATGACAATAGCTCTAGGCTGTTTTTAACAACTTCCGGTTGTAACAGGAAGCTCTTGCTCCACACACGTTGTCTTTGGGGTAGACATAAACAGAATCCTGAATATGAAGTCTCTACCTTAAGAATTGACTGAATGACAGATGGTTGAGTTGTGTGATTTTCACTATGTGCGTTTTATATGACAATAGCTCTAGGCTTTTTTAACAACTTCCGGTTGTCACAGGAAGCTCTTGCTCCACACACGTTGTCTTTGGGGTAGACATAAACAGAATCCTGAATATGAAGTCTCTACCTTAAGAATTGACTGAATGACAGATGGTTGAGTTGTGTGATTTTCACTATGTGTGTTTTATATGACAATAGCTCTAGGCTGTTTTTAACCACTTCCGGTTGTCACAGGAAGCTCTTGCTCCACACACGTTGTCTTTGGGGTAGACATAAACGGAATCCTGAATATGAAGTCTCTACCTTAGGAATTGACCGAATAACAGATTGTTGAGTTGCGTGATTTTCAATATCTGCTGGTTGGCCATATGACAATAGCTCTAGGCTGTTTTTAACAACTTCCGGTTGTCACAGGAAGCTCTTGCTCCACACACGTTGTCTTTGGGGTAGACATAAACAGAATCCTGAATATGAAGTCTCTACCTTAAGAATTGACTGAATGACAGATGGTTGAGTTGCGTGATTTTCACTATGTGCTTTTTATATGACAATAGCTCTAGGCTTTTTTTAACAACTTCCGGTTGTCACAGGAAGCTCTTGCTCCACACACGTTGTCTTTGGGGTAGACATAAACAGAATTCTGAATATGAAGTCTCTACCTAAGA
Source organism: Salmo salar (assembly GCF_905237065.1). NCBI lineage: Eukaryota > Metazoa > Chordata > Actinopteri > Salmoniformes > Salmonidae > Salmo > Salmo salar. The sequence goes on along the minus strand of NC_059459.1, from coordinate 1,387,560 downwards.
ATTGACTGAATGGCACATGGTTGAGTTGCGTGATTTTCACTATCTGCTCGTTGGCCATATGACAATAGCTCTTGGGTGTTTTTAACAACTTCCGGTTGTCACAGGAAGTTCTTACTCAACACACGTTGTCTTTGGTGTAGACATAAACAGAATCCTGAATATGAAGTTTCTACCTTAAGAATTTACTGAATGACAGATGGTTGAGTTGCGTGATTTTCACTATGTGCGTTTTATATGACAATAGCTCTAGGCTGTTTTTAACAACTTCCGGTTGTAAAAGGAAGCTCTTGCTCCACACACGTTGTCTTTGGGGTAGACATAAACAGAATCCTGAATATGAAGTCTCTACCTTAAGAATTGACTGAATGACAGATGGTTGAGTTGTGTGATTTTCACTATGTGCGTTTTATATGACAATAGCTCTAGGCTTTTTTAACAACTTCCGGTTGTCACAGGAAGCTCTTGCTCCACACACGTTGTCTTTGGGGTAGACATAAACAGAATCCTGAATATGAAGTCTCTACCTTAAGAATTGACTGAATGACAGATGGTTGAGTTGTGTGATTTTCACTATGTGTGTTTTATATGACAATAGCTCTAGGCTGTTTTTAACCACTTCCGGTTGTCACAGGAAGCTCTTGCTCCACACACGTTGTCTTTTGGTTAGACATAAACAGAATCCTGAATATGAAGTCTCTACCTTAAGAATTGACTGAATGGCACATGGTTGATTTGCGTGATTTTCACTATCTGCTGATTGGCCATATGACAATAGCTCTTGGGTGTTTTTAAGAACTTCCGGTTGTCACAGGAAGTTCTTACTCAACACATGTTGTCTTTGGGGTAGACATAAACACAATCCTGAATATGAAGTCTCTACCTTAAGAATTGACTGAATGACAGATGGTTGAGTTGCGTGATTTTCACTATGTGCGTTTTATATGACAATAGCTCTAGGCTTTTTTTAACAACTTCCGGTTGTCACAGGAAGCTCTTGCTCCACACACGTTGTCTTTGGGTAGACATAAACAGAATCCTGAATATGAAGTCTCTACCTTAAGAATTGACTGAATAACAGATGGTTGAGTTGCGTGATTTTCACTATGTGCGTTTTATATGACAATAGCTCTAGGCTTTTTTTTAACAACTTCCGGTTGTCACAGGAAGCTCTTGCTCCACACACGTTGTCTTTGGGGTAGACATAAACGGAAGCCTGAATATGAAGTCTCTACCTTAAGAATTGACTGAATAACAGATTGTTGAGTTGCGTGATTTTCACTATCTGCTGGCTGGCCATATGACAATAGCTCTAGGCTGTTTTTAACAACTTCCGGTTGTCACAGGAAGCTCTTGCTCCACACACGTTGTCTTTGGAGTAGACATAAACAGAATCCTGAATATGAAGTCTCTACCTTAAGAATTGACTGAATGACAGATGGTTGAGTTGCGTGATTTTCACTATGTGTGTTTTATATGACAATATTTCTAGGCTGTTTTTAACAACTTCCGGTTGTCACAGGAAGCTCTTGCTCCACACACGTTGTCTTTGGGGTAGACATAAACAGAATCCTGAATATGAAGTCTCTACCTTAAGAATTGATTGAATAACAGATTGTTGAGTTGCGTGATTTTCACTATCTGCTGGTTGGCCATATGACAATAGCTCTAGGCTTTTTTTTAACAACTTCCGGTTGTCACAGGAAGCTCTTGCTCCACACACGTTGTCTTTGGGGTAGACATAAACAGAATCCTGAATATGAAGTCTCTATCTTAACCTGTTAGGGCTATGGGGCAGTATTGACACGGCTGGATAAAAATACATACCCGATTTAATCTGGTTACCACTCCTACCCAGTAACTAGAATATGCATATACTTATTACATATGGATAGAAAACACCCTAAATTTTCTAAAACTGTTTGAATGGTGTGTGTGAGTATAACAGAACTCATTTGGCAGGCAAAACCCTGAGACATTTTCTGACAGGAAGTGGATACCTGATGTGTTGTATTTCCTTTAAACCTATCCCATTGAAAAACACAGGGGCTGAGGAATATTTTGCCACTTCCTATTGCTTCCACTAGATGTCACCAGCCTTTACAAAGTGTTTTGAGTCTTCTGGAGGGAGATCTGACCGAACAAGAGCCATGGAACGATGATAGCCCATTAGACACCTGGCGCGCGAGTTCATGTTGGGTACCCTCGTTCCAATACGTTATAAAAGAGTATGCATTCGTCCACCTTGAATATTATTCATGTTCTGGTTAAAAAAGGCCCTAATGATTTATGCTATACAACGTTTGACATGTTTGAACGAACGTAAATATATTTTTTCCCCTCGTTCATGACGAGAAGTCCGGCTGGCTTAGATCATGTGCTAACAAGACGGAGATTTTTGGACATAAATGATGAGCTTTTTTGAACAAAACTACATTCGTTATGGACCTGTGATACCTGGAAGTGACATCTGATGAAGAGAATCAAAGGTAATGGATTATTTACATAGTATTTTCGATTTTAGATCTCCCCAACATGACGTCTAGTCTGTATCGCAATGCGTATTTTTCTGGGCGCAGTGCTCAGATTATTGCAAAGTGTGATTTCCCAGTAAGGTTATTTTTAAATCTGGCAAGTTGATTGCGTTCAAGAGATGTAAATCTATAATTCTTTAAATGACAATATAATATTTTACCAATGTTTTCTAATTTTAATTATTTAATTTGTGACGCTGACTTGACTGCCGGTTATTGGAGGGAAACGATTTCCTCAACATCAATGCCATAGTAAAACGCTGTTTTTGGATATAAATATGAACTTGATAGAACTAAAAATGCATGCATTGTCTAACATAATGTCCTAGGAGTGTCATCTGATGGAGATTGTAAAAGGTTAGTGCATCATTTTAGCTGGTTTTATGGTTTTGGTGACCCTGTCTTTGAATTGACAAAACATTACACACAACTCTTGTAAATGTACTGTCCTAACATACTCTAAATGTATGCTTTCGCCGTAAAACCTTTTTGAAATCGTAAAACGTGGTTAGATTAAGGAGATGTTTATCTTTCAAAGGGTGTAAAATAGTTGTATGTTTGAAAAATTTGAATTTTGACATTTATTTGGATTCAAATTTGCCGCTCTTGAAATGCACCTGCTGTTGATGGAGTGCACCACGGGTGGCACGCTAGCGTCCCACCTAGCCCATAGAGGTTAAGAATTGACTGAATGGCACATGGTTGAGTTGCGTGATTTTCACTATCTGCTGGTTGGCCATATGACAATAGCTCTTGGGTGTGTTTAACAACTTCCGGTTGTCACAGGAAGCTCTTACTCAACACACGTTGTCTTTGGGGTAGACATAAACAGAATCCTGAATATGAAGTCTCTACCTTAAGAATTGACTGAATGACAAATGGTTGAGTTGCGTGATTTTCACTATGTGCGTTTTATATGACAATAGCTCTAGGCTGTTTATAACAACTTCCGGTTGTAACAGGAAGCTCTTGCTCCGCACACGTTGTCTTTGGGGTAGACATAAACAGAATCCTGAATATGAAGTCTCTACCTTAAGAATTGACTGAATGGCACATGGTTGAGTTGCATGATTTTCACTATCTGCTGGTTGGCCATATGACAATAGCTCTAGGCTGTTTTTAACAACTTCCGGTTGTCACAGGAAGCTCTTGCTCCACACACGTTGTCTTTGGGGTAGACATAAACAGAATCCTGAATATGAAGTCTCTACCTTAAGAATTGACTGAATGGCACATGGTTGAGTTGCGTGATTTTCACTATCTGCTGTTTGGCCATATGACAATAGCTCTTAGGTGTTTTTAACAACTTCCGGTTGTCACAGGAAGCTCTTACTCAACACACGTTGTCTTTGGGGTAGACATAAACAGAATCCTGAATATGAAGTCTCTACCTTAAGAATTGACTGAATGACAGATGGTTGAGTTGCGTGATTTTCACTATGTGCGTTTTATATGACAATAGCTCTAGGCTTTTTTTAACAACTTCCGGTTGTCACAGGAAGCTCTTGCTCCACACACGTTGTCTTTGGGGTAGACATAAACAGAATCCTGAATATGAAGTCTCTACCTTAAGAATTGACTGAATAACAGATTGTTGAGTTGCATGATTTTCAATATCTGCTGGTTGGCCATATGACAATAGCTCTAGGCTGTTTTTAACAACTTCCGGTTGTCACAGGAAGCTCTTGCTCCACACACGTTGTCTTTGGGGTAGACATAAACAGAATCCTGAATATGAAGTCTCTACCTTAAGAATTGACTGAATGACAGATGGTTGAGTTGCGTGATTTTCACTATGTGCGTTTTATATGACAATAGCTCTAGGCTTTTTTTTAACAACTTCCGGTTGTCACAGGAAGCTCTTGCTCCACACACGTTGTCTTTGGGGTAGACATAAACAGAATCCTGAATATGAAGTCTCTATCTTAAGAATTGACTGAATGGCACATGGTTGAGTTGCGTGATTTTCACTATCTGCTGGTTGGCCATATGACAATAGCTCTTGGGTGTGTTTAACAACTTCCGGTTGTCACAGGAAGCTCTTACTCAACACACGTTGTCTTTGGGGTAGACATAAACAGAATCCTGAATATGAAGTCTCTACCTTAAGAATTGACTGAATGACAGATGGTTGAGTTGCGTGATTTTCACTATGTGCGTTTTATATGACAATAGCTCTAGGCTTTTTTTTAACAACTTCCGGTTGTCACAGGAAGCTCTTGCTCCACACACGTTGTCTTTGGGGTAGACATAAACAGAATCCTGAATATGAAGTCTCTATCTTAAGAATTGACTGAATGGCACATGGTTGAGTTGCGTGATTTTCACTATCTGCTGGTTGGCCATATGACAATAGCTCTTGGGTGTGTTTAACAACTTCCGGTTGTCACAGGAAGCTCTTACTCAACACACGTTGTCTTTGGGGTAGACATAAACAGAATCCTGAATATGAAGTCTCTACCTTAAGAATTGACTGAATGACAGATGGTTGAGTTGTGTGATTTTCACTATGTGCGTTTTATATGACAATAGCTCTAGGCTGTTTTTAGCAACTTCCGGTTGTCACAGGAAGCTCTTGCTCCACACACGTTGTCTTTGGGGTAGACATAAACAGAATCCTGAATATGAAGTCTCTACCTTAAGAATTGACTGAATGACAGATGGTTGAGTTGCGTGATTTTCACTATGTGCTTTTTATATGACAATAGCTCTAGGCTTTTTTTTAACAACTTCCGGTTGTCACAGGAAGCTCTTGCTCCACACACGTTGTCTTTGGGGTAGACATAAACAGAATTCTGAATATGAAGTCTCTATCTTAAGAATTGACTGAATGGCACATGGTTGAGTTGCGTGATTTTCACTATCTGCTGGTTGGCCATATGACAATAGCTCTTGGGTGTTTTCAACAACTTCCGGTTGTCACAGGAAGCTCTTACTCAACACACGTTGTCTTTGGGGTAGACATAAACAGAATCCTGAATATGAAGTCTCTACCTTAAGAATTGACTGAATGACAGATGGTTGACTTGCGTGATTTTCACTATGTGCGTTTTATATGACAATAGCTCTAGGCTGTTTTTAACCACTTCCGGTTGTCACAGGAAGCTCTTGCGCCACACACGTTGTCGTTTGGTTAGACATAAACAGAATCCTGAATATGAAGTCTCTACCTTAAGAATTGACTGAATGGCATATGGTTGAGTTGCGTGATTTTCACTATCTGCTGATTGGCCATATGACAATAGCTCTTGGGTGTTTTTAACAACTTCCGGTTGTCACAGGACGTTCTTACTCAACACACGTTGTCTTTGGGGTAGACATAAACAGAATCCTGAATATGAAGTCTCTACCTTAAGAATTGACTGAATGGCACATGGTTGAGTTGCGTGATTTTCACTATCTGCTGATTGGCCATATGACAATAGCTCTTGGGTGTTTTTAACAACTTCCGGTTGTCACAGGAAGTTCTTACTCAACACGTTGTCTTTGGGGTAGACATAAACAGAATCCTGAATATGCAGTCTCTACCTTAAGAATTGACTGAATGACAGATGGTTGAGTTGCGTGATTTTCACTATGTGTGTTTTATATGACAATAGCTCTAGGCTTTTTTTAACAACTTCCGGTTGTCACAGGAAGCTCTTGCTCCACACACGTTGTCTTTGGGGTAGACATAAACAGAATCCTGAATATGAAGTCTCTACCTTAAGAATTGACTGAATGACAGATGGTTGAGTTGCGTGATTTTCACTATGTGTGTTTTATATGACAATAGCTCTAGGCTTTTTTTAACAACTTCCGGTTGTCACAGGAAGCTCTTGCTCCACACACGTTGTCTTTGGGGTAGACATAAACAGAATCCTGAATATGAAGTCTCTACCTTAAGAATTGACTGAATGACACATGGTTGAGTTGCGTGATTTTCACTATGTGCAGGTGGCCATATGACAATAGCTCTAGGCTGTTTTTAACAACTTCCGGTTGTCACAGGAAGCTCTTGCTCCACACACGTTGTCTTTGGGGTAGACATAAACAGAATCCTGAATATGAAGTCTCTACCTTAAGAATTGACTGAATGACAGATGGTTGAGTTGCGTGATTTTCACTATGTGTGTTTTATATGACAATAGCTCTAGGCTTTTTTTAACAACTTCCGGTTGTCACAGGAAGCTCTTGCTCCACACACGTTGTCTTTGGGGTAGACATAAACAGAATCCTGAATATGAAGTCTCTACCTTAAGAATTGACTGAATGACACATGGTTGAGTTGCGTGATTTTCACTATGTGCAGGTGGCCATATGACAATAGCTCTAGGCTGTTTTTAACAACTTCCGGTTGTCACAGGAAGCTCTTGCTCCACACACGTTGTCTTTGGGGTAGACATAAACATAATCCTGAATATGAAGTCTCTACCTTAAGAATTGACTGAATGACACATGGTTGAGTTGCGTGATTTTCACTATCTGCAGGTTGCTTATAGCTCTAGGGTGATTTTAACAACTTCCGGTTGTCACAGGAACCTTAGAATCGACACAGGTAGACCTCACAGTAGCCTGATGGATTGTTATAGAAGACAGGTTCATAAGGCATTCATAACCCACATAGACTTCAGGTTGAATTTAGGAGAATTGTCATTGTATTCCTATGGGGAGAGAAGTCATTGGACACTGTTTGATCTAAACACCTTCTTTTCACTGTGAAGGGTTAATGCCACAGGGTCAAGGTTAGGCTTGCACAGATCGGGAGGACCTCAGGAAAGCTCCTGAGGTTGAATTGTGCTTCTAACCCTAACGGTTCTCTCACTGTCACCCAAAAGCACTTGACATATTGGTGCAGGCATCATTTTGGGCCTAGTTTTCTCACGGTCGCTGCGCTCAGACCGAACGACCTACGGTCAAGCGGGGCATCTCGTTGAACTCGTCTCAGCCTAGAGATAATGGTAATGCCATTGCAGGCTCTTTGTGTCTTTAAGCACCGCACTGTGTCACTCCGTCCTTTGCTGTGTGTGTATGTGAGAGAGCTTTTCTTTGACATCTGATAGGAAACATGACTGATTTACAGTTCATGAGGGTTGCCTAGTCACACATATGAAGTTGTGGAAAGATCTGACCTTTTTAACCCTTCAAAACAGCCCCTATGACACCATTTTAAGGCACTTCTGGTTGACACAGGAAGCTGAACATTAGGCTCTTATATAATATTGAGTTTTAAGTGTTTCTGTTAACCTGTTATGGCTAGGTTAATAAACATATTAGGCACATTTTGGCATTCTTGATACAACATCTTGAACAGGAATGCATTGGTCCATTGGATCAGTCGAAAACTTTGCACATACACTGCTTTCATCTAGTGTCCAAAATCTAAATTGCAGCTGGCCTGGAATAATACATTATGGCCTTTCTCTTGCATTTCAAAGATGATGGTACAACAAAAATACAAAATAAAGTTTTTTTTTCTTTGTATTATCTTTTATCAGATCTATTGTGTTATATTCTCCTACATTCCTTTCACATATCCACAAACTTCAAAGTGTTTCTTTTCAAATGGTGCCATGAATATGCATATCCTTGCTTCAGTGCCTGAGTTACAGGGAGTTAGATTTGGGGATGTCATTTTAGGTGAAAATTGAAAAAAAAGTGCGGATCCTAAAAAATTGAACTCTAAGTTAAAGAATAGGACTAAGCCAGTGACATAGATGGAACTATCCAAGCAGTATATACAGTGCATTTGTAAAGTATTCAGACCCCTTCCCTTTTTCCACATTTTGTTACTTTACAGCCTTATTCTAAAATGGATTAAATAAATTGTCCTCATCAATCTACACACAATACCCTATAATGACAAAATTAAAACAGGTTTTTAGAAATGTTTGCAAATGTATAAAAAAAAACAGACCTTATTTACATACGTTTTCAGACCCTTTGCTATGAGACTCGAAAATTGAGCTCAGGTGTGTCCTGTTTCCATTGATCACCCTTGAGATATTTCTACAACTTGATTGGAGTCCATCGGTGGTAAATTCAATTGATTGGACATAGGGCTGGGCAATATTGTTAAAAAGATTGACGGTATATTACGGTATTTTATGTTTTTTAATAATAAAAGTTCTACATTTGCTTTGAGTAGTGCATGACCCTAGGATGGCAACACATACATTCTAAGTGATTTCAATGGGTCTTTCTCCATTCTGATTGTTTTGTACTGTTCAATTCAACTTCAACCACCAAAAAGTCATAATTTTCATAAATGTCTGCATTTGAGATCATTTCCACACTGCCACATAGGGCTGCACGATCTGGGCAAGTAATCTGGGCCATATTTTTAACCAAATGTTGCAATTTGACTTGCGTTAACACTTGGGTTAACTGTTGGAATCATGGAAATAGAATGTCTATGTCACGTTCTCACCAGTAAAGGGGTTATTTGTTATTATAGTTTGGTCAGGACGTGGCAGGGGGTGTTTATTTTATGTGGTTCGGGGTTTGTTGGGCTATGTGTTTATGTAGAGGGGTGTTTGTTTAGAGTGTTCCGGGGTTTTTGGGTTCAAACATATGACTATTTTACACCATTTTAAAGACAAGACTCTCGTTAACCTGTTGGGTCTAGGGGGCAGCATTTGCACGTCTGGATAAAAAAAATGTACCCGATTTAATCTGGTTACTAATCCTACCCAGTAACTAGAATATGCATATACTTATTATATATGGATAGAAAACACTCTAAAGTTTCCAAAACTGTTTGAATGGTGTCTGTGAGTATAACAGAACTCATTTGGCAGGCAAAACCCTGAGACATTTTCTGACAGGAAGTGGATACCTGATGTGTTGTATTGACTTTAAACCTATCCCATTGAAAAACACAGGGGTTTAGGAATATTTTGGCACTTCCTATTGCTTCCACTAGATGTCACCAGCCTTTACAAAGTGTTTTGAGTCTTCTGGAGGGAGATCTGACCGAACAAGAGCCATGGAACGGTGATGTCCCATTAGACACCTGGCGCGCTACTTCATGTTGGGTACCCTCGTTCCAATACGTTATAAAAGAGTATGCATTCGTCCACCTTGAATATTATTCATGTTCTGGTTAAAAAAGGCCCTAATGATTTATGCTATACAACGTTTGACATGTTTGAACGAACGGAAATATATTTTTTCCCCTCGTTCATGACGAGAAGTCCGGCTGGCTTACATCATGTGCTAACGAGACGGAGATTTTTGGACATAAATGATGAGCTTTTTTGAACAAAACTACATTCGTTATGGACCTGTGATACCTGGAAGTGACATCTGATGAAGAGAATCAAAGGTAATGGATTATTTACATAGTATTTTCGATTTTAGATCTCCCCAACATGACGTCTAGTCTGTATCGCAACGCGTATTTTTCTGGGCGCAGTGCTCAGATTATTGCAAAGTGTGATTTCCCAGTAAGGTTATTTTTTAAATCTGGCAAGTTGATTGCGTTCAAGAGATGTAAATCTATAATTCTTTAAATGACAATATAATATTTTACCAATGTTTTCTAATTTTAATTATTTAATTTCTGACGCTGACTTGACTGCCGGTTATTGGAGGGAAACGATTTCCTCAACATCAATGCCATAGTAAAACGCTGTTTTTGTATATAAATATGAACTTGATAGAACTAAAAATGCATGCATTGTCTAACATAATGTCCTAGGAGTGTCATCTGATGGAGATTGTAAAAGGTTAGTGCATCATTTTAGCTGGTTTTATGGTTTTGGTGACCCTGTCTTTGACTTGACAAAACATTACACACAACTCTTGTAAATGTACTGTCCTAACATACTCTAAATTTATGCTTTCACCGTAAAACCTTTTTGAAATCGTAAAACGTGGTTAGATTAAGGAGATGTTTATCTTTCAAATTGTGTAACATAGTTGTATTTTTGAAAAATTTGAATTTTGACATTTATTTGGATTCAAATTTGCCGCTCTTGAAATGCACCTGCTGTTGATGGAGTGCACCACGGGTGGCACGCTAGCGTCCCACCTAGCCCCAAGAGGTTAACCTCTACGGGCTAGGGGGCAGTATTGAGAATTTTGAAAAAAATATGTGCCCATTTTTAACTGCCTCCTACACCAACTCAGAACCTAGGATATGCATATTATTAACAGATTTGGATAGAAAACACTCTGAATTTTCTAAAACGGTTTGAATGGTGTCTGTAAGTATAACAAAACTCATATGGCAGGCAAAAACCTGAGAAGAATACAACCAGGAAATGAGAATTTTGTGGCTGTACTATTTTCGAGTCATTGCTAATAGATCACACAGTGACAAAGGATTCATTTTGCACTTCCTACGGCTTCCACTAGATGTCAACGATCTTTATAAAGTTGTTTGAAGCGTCTATGATGAACAGAGACCGAATGCAGGGAAGTTGACGTCCCTGGGATGTCGTCACTTCATTATTGTGTGCACCTGCACATGCATGTGAGGCGAGACATTTTTCAAAAACGTTTTTCAAGACACAGGAGAGGTCAGGTTGAAATATTACTGATGTTTCACGTTAAAAATGGCCGTAAAGATTGATGCTAAACAACGTTTGACATGTTTGAACGAACGTAAATAGATTTTTTTTTAACTTTTCGTCGTGACTTTCCCCCCCCGCCCTACATTTTGAGGAGCCTACTGAACGCCTAACAACATGGAACAACTTGGAGTTATTTGGACATAAATTATGAACTTTGTCAAAAGAAACCACATTTGTTGTGGACCTGGGATTCCTGGAAGTGCGTTCTGATGAAGATAATCGAAGGTAAGGGATTATTTACAATAGTGTTATTGATATTAGATGGTGCTAACCTGTATATCCTAGCCTATTGTTCTTAGCATAGCATCCCGTTTATTGCAAAGTGTGATTTCCCAGTAAAGTTATTTTGAAATCTGGCAATGCGGTAGCATTTACGAGATGTTAATCTATAATTCTTTGAATGACAATATTATAATTTACCAATGTTTTCGAATAGTAATTTTGTAAATTGTAACACTGATTCACCGGAAGCATTTGAGGGAGAAAAAATTCTGAATTTCACCGCTACTGTAAAATGCTGTTTTTGGATATAAATATGAACATGATGGAACAAAAAATGCATGTATTGTATAACATAATGTCCTAGGAGTGTCATCTGATGAAGATTGTCAAAGGTTAGTGTATAATTTTAGCTGGTTATCTGCTTTTGGTGACGCCTGTCTTTGAATTGACAAAACATTACACACAGCTATTTTCAATGTACTCTCCTAACATAACCTAACTTTATGCTTTCGCCGTAAAGCCTCTTTGAAATCGGACAATGTGGTTGGATTTAGGAGATGTTTATCTTTCAAATGGTGAAAAATAGTTGATTGTTTGAGAAATTGAAATTATTAGATTCTTGCAGTTTTGAATTTCCTGCCATGGTCTCTTGACAATAAATCCCAATACCGGGATCAGGTCCTCTAACCACATGGTCCGATTTCAAAAAAATGCTTTACAGCGAAAGCAAAACATTAGATTATGTTAGGAGAGTACATAGCCCAAAATAATCACACAGCCATTTTCCAAGCAAGCATATATGTCACAGAAACCCAAAACCACAGCTAAATGAAGCACTAACCTTTGATGATCTTTATCAGATGACACTCCTAGGACATTATGTTATACAATACATGCATGTTTTGTTCAATCAAGTTCATATTTATATCAAAAAACAGCTTTTTACATTGGCGTGTGATGTTCAGAAAATGTATCCCCACCCAAAACTTCCGGTGAATTTACTAAATTACTTAAATTACTCTTCATCAGAATGCACTCCCAGGACTGCTACTTCCACAAGAAATGTAGTTTTTTTTCCAAATAATCCATAGTTATGTCCAAATATCTCAGTTTTGTTCGTGCGTTCAGGTCACTATCCAAAGGGTAACGCGCGAGCGCATTTCGAGACAAAAAAATTCTAAATGTTCCTTTACCGTACTTAGAAGCATGTCAAACGCTGTTTAAAATCAATTTTTATGGTATTTTTCTCGTAAAATAGCGATAATATTCCAACCGGACAATAGTGTATTCATTCAAAGAGGAAAAAAGAAAAAACAGCATGGTCGCGGGACCGCGCATATCCAATCTCCTTGTCACCAGGCAGACCACTGACAAACTGAGCTACCATACTCTGCCCAGAGACAGGAGACGCCTCAATCCGCTTTCTGAAGGCTTTAGAGAGCCAATGGAAGCCTTAGAAAGTGCTACGTAACCCCAGAGATACTGTAGTTTCGATAGAGAATCTAAAGAAGAACTACAAAATCTCAGACAGGCCATTTCCTGCTTGGAATTTTCTCAGGTTTTTGCCTGCCATATGAGTTTTGTTATACTCACAGACACCATTCAAACAGTTTTAGAAACTTCAGAGTGTTTTCTATCCAAATCTACTAATAATAGGCATATTCTCATTTCTGGGAAAGAGTAGTAACCAGTTTAAATTGGGTACGTTTTTTATCTGGCCGTGAAAATACTGCCCCCTAGCCCAAACAGGTTAATTTAGAAGACACTGTTGCACAAACAACATGCTGGTTTAGGTCTACACAATCAGTAATTACGCTTGCTCTTACTCAGTACATTTATTAGCTAGCTAGCAATTAGCATTAGTGGCTAACAAGATTTAGGAACAACTTGCTAAGAAAATACAAACTAGCTGTTTGCAGATGTAAGAAACACGAGCTGATAGTGTAATTATAGAATGCTAGTAGATTTATATTAAGAAGAAAAGTGACAACTGCATCGTTGTCATCAACAGTGTTGCATATGCTGCATTAACCATACAGACTGAATGCAAGTGTCTCGTGGTTGAGGAACCATAGCCAAGACAACACAGGAGCGGCTTCAGGACAGGTCTCTGAATGTCCTTGAGTGGCCCAGCCAGATCCCGGACTTTAACCCGATCAAACATCTCTGGAGAGACCTGAAAATAGCTGTGCAGCAACGCTCCCCATTCAACCTGACAGTGCTTAAGAGGATCCACAAAGAAAAATGGGAGAAACTCCCCAAATACTTGTGTGCCAAGCTTGTAGCATCATACCCAAGAAGACTCAAGGCTGTAATCACTGCCAGAGGTTCTTCAACAAAGTACTGAGTAAAGGGTCTGAATACTTATGTAAATGTCATATCTGTTTTATTTTTTAATAAATGTGCAAACATTTTTGCTTTGTCATTATGGGGTATTGTGTGTAGATTGATGATGGGGGAAAAATACATTTTAAAATAAGGCTGTAAAGTAACAAAATTTGAAAAAAGTCAAGGGGTCTGAATACTATACGAATGCACTGTCCAGATTTTTTTTATGTAGATTTTTGGCTGTGTAGAAGACCAAACACGATTTAAAATGAGTAAAACATCAATGGCCACATTTTGGTGTACTGTAACTATACAATCTCGTATGTAATCATAGAAAGTGTGCATTTTGAAGATAGTCACAGGTTTGTAGAGATCTTCACAATTGCTTTAATAATCTGTGCAGAATCTTGACAAGCATTGATCACTTGCACCATGTACTTTTTTATTAATGCAATCTTAACTGCAATTCAGGTCATTTGGTTGTGCTATTAGATTGTGAAAATGAAAAGCCTATTGCAAGGTTCTGAGTGGGTCATCATAACTACTATAGCCAAGCTCTGACAGGAAACATCTGATGGGGAGTGGGTCGCCAACCGGAGAATTGCTGACATCAGTGTCCTAGTCACCAATATTCTGCCATTGTGCCCTTGAACAAGTAATTTAACCCCTAAACTGCTCCAGGGGTGCTGCACTGTATGGACATTTTCTTTCTCAAATGCAAAATCCACTTAAAGTATTTTCAGATTCTCTTTTCTTCCATTCATTCCTAGCAATGTTACTTTAACCCATAAATAAACATTGCATGTTTAAGCTTTTAGTATAACACTGTTCATTTAAATTACTCTGATTGAAATACTGAATTGGTAATTGAGTAGGTATTCACATACCAAAGGACATTTCCTGAATGCACATGTGAAAATGAATGCAGTGAATCTCCGGAGCTCACAGCTGACAATAGCAGTCCCGTTGGATCCGGCATTTGTGCTGTATTTGGGCCACCTTGTGGCAAAACCAACGCAGCCCTACAACAGATTAGCAGTCACGGCAGGGCTTAAATGAACACACTGAATTTGTGGGGGAGAAAAAAAAAAAAACATCAGTGGATTATGACAATTTCGGAAGTATTTTTGGTGATAATAAATAGGGACATCTCTGCGGATTCCGGGATGCAATACGCATCCAGATGAAAATAACTACAGTCCTTTCGCTAATCCTTGTCTATCCTTTTTATCTTGGGACTCATAGCAGTCTGATCACTATGGGACAGCGAAGCGGTGGGACAAAACCATGCAGATGATATTCCGGTAAATTAGATATTCCGGTCTCTTTGGCTTCAGTGGCGCTGCCTGGATGCATGCAGACTAGCTGTGCAGTCTGCAGATAAATGTGGGCCAAAATGTTCCTCGTGTTCTTCCTGGGACTCTACCTGGCGACAGGTGCGTTTCCCTCCTCGGCGAGTGCATGCCCGTCGCAGTGCAGCTGTTTTTTTCACAACCTAAGTGATGGATCTAAGGCCAGGTGAGTAGAATAAATGAATGACAATGCCAAACAAAAGATTGCTTTATGCTCACGATGTATTTGTTTGCGCACTCATGTGCACATGCATTCTCTCTAATTGAAGATACTTTTCTCCCATGATCACATATGTTTGCCGCAAACTGTGCAATCAGCACGTGGACAAATTCAATTAGGGGAGTGCATGATGTCCAATTGTATTTAATGTAGGATTATTTTGCGATGGCACGTCGACCAACTCTCCATCTCTCACAATCTCTCGGAGTTTAGTTTTTCGTGAGAGTGTTATTGATTGACTATAATTATGATGCAAATAATTATAATATTAATGGACATATAGCCAATATAAATTAATTTATGAATTTCACATAAATAATTCACAGCAATCTTCTTCTTTTTTTTACAACAATACAGTTCAAATAATAATCACTTTGTTTCTTTCCTCACACATTTTAATTGAAATAATATAAACCTAAATAAAACACATCCCGTTATGTTTCCTAAGGAGTGTCATTTGCAACGACCCCGAGATCTCCCTTGTGCCTGCCAGTATCCCCGTGGACACGTCCAAGCTGCGTATCGAGAAAACAGCCATCCAACGGATCCCAAGTGAAGCCTTCAACTACCTCCCCAATCTGGAGTTCCTTTGGATGTCCTTTAACGTGCTGTCCACTCTCAACCCGGACAGTTTCCGTGGGCTGCTAGATCTGGAGGAGCTGCGACTGGATGGGAATGCCCTCACTGCGTTCCCCTGGGAGTCTCTTATGGATATGTCCAGCCTCAGGCTGCTGGACTTGCACAACAACCGGTTGACTTCAGTTCCTGCAGACGCCACAATGTATATAACAAACCTGACCTACCTGGATCTGTCCAGCAACAACCTTCTGACTGTCCCGGCCGAGGTGCTAGCCACCTGGCTAACAGTTAAATCTCCGCATGGCCCAGATAGCTCCAAAATGATACTTGGTAAGGCAGAGCGATTTTTACCTTTTATTTTTCCTTCTATTTATCTAACCGAATTAAACAGGTGATCACATGTACCATTGAGGTACAATCTCATTTACAAGTGAGATGTGGCTAGAAGGCAGCTCTAATATAAAACCACAGGACATCAGTGCCCTATCACTTTGTAATAACACCTTATAATTAAGCATTTATAATGGATTAGTAATTCGTTTATTCATTTATTTATCATTACTCTCCCATTTGTAAATGTTAGTATTATTAAATACTTAAGTTGTTTATGTGTGTGAATAACTAGCTAGTTATTCCCACATTTATTCAAAATTTTAAGTATTTAATAATGATTAATAAGATAATTCAAAAGATGTTTAATATAGGTCCTTGTAAACCATGTACTAATCATTAGTTAAGTCTTTGCGTGGCCTATTGTAAAGTGAGGCCTATTTATGAATACTTTATAAATGTTTTGGCCCCTAGAGTTGATGTCTGCGCCAGGGCTGAACTTTATGGCTGTAAGTTGCTTTGGATAAAAGTGTCTGCTAAATGGCATATATTATATTATCTAATTAGCATAATACAAATATTCCCATCAAAATCTGCCTGTTTAAGCTATAGATATGTTTTCATGCATATCCTGCGTCTCAATCCACCGCATCCGCCGATGTCGGCCTGCCACATCTGCGGTGGAAGGTGGCAGAGATACAGCTGTGTTTCAGACCACGAGACTTCCCAAAAATCGGTCTTCTCACAAAAACGTCTGAAGAGTTGGAACGGATTTACGACCCCTAGAAGCATCACAGGACTTGTCTGAAATAGGAACAGCCGATGTGCCAACTTCTGTCTGTAGCGTCCGAGCAGTTTGGCCTACACACTAATATGACCCCTCAATGGAAAGATTTGACTCTCACGAACACTATGGTGTTCTCTGTTTTGCTCTATAACCACCACAAGTGTCACGGGACTCGTCTGAAGGTAACCCAGTACCAGGCTGAAAAACAAATGGAAGTGAATAGGAAGGTATACAGATCACTCCACTCTAACAACAAAATATTCTGAGCTTTCTTATGTCTCTCAGATATAGGACAGACACTTCAAAACATATTTCCTTTTGATGCATTTCTTGACTGTTTTTCTATGTGTGAATCTGTTATTCAATGCTTTTCTATAGGCTAATAGCAGTAAGGCCAAATTCAACTGTATGTATGTATGTATGTATGTATGTATGTATGTATGTATGTATGTATGTATGTATGTATGTATGTATGTATGTATGTATGTATGTATGTATGTATGTATGTATGTATGTATGTATTGAATACTTACAGGGGTCCTAAAATGTAAAATCAATTATCTAAATGATCAATTATCTAAAATCAATTATCTAAATTATCCTTAGATCGTACCCTTTTTTTCAATTTTCACCTAAAATGACATACCTAAATCTAACTGCATGTAGCTCAGGACCTGAAGCAAGAATATGCATATTTTTGATACCATATGAAAGGAAACACTTTGAGGTTTGTGGAAATGTGACATTAATGTAGGAGAATATAAGACATTAGATCTGGTTTTCTATTTTTTTTTCATGATCTTTGAAATGCAAGAGAGAGGCCATAATATAATAGTGCAGTTTAGGCGAAATTTAGATTTTGGCCACTAGATGTGCATCAGTCTGTATGCAAAATTGCAGATTGATCCAGTGATCAATTGGACATTGGACAATATTTTACATCAAGTAAGCCCAAATGTGCCGAATTGGTCAATTGATACATTTAAGTACATAACTATAGAGAACATACAGAAAATATATGGTAATACAAAATGTAAGTTTACACACTCCCAGGAATGTCATATATGATGGATCATTAGCTTAAACACTAACTTTCACACATCTAGATGGTGGGGTGGGTGTGGCGCTAGAGACAAGCAGGGGTTCAAACTGTAGAATCAAGCAAAACTACATTTTATCTCTGGCACCCTCAGGATGACAAATCAGAGCAAGATTACTGAATGTAAGTACATTCAGGGGTGAATCTTTCAAACCAGTTGCCGTGATGTGTTTCTTTGTTGTTGTGCAGAATCCTCAAACAATAGCATGGTATTTTTTCACTGTAATAGCTACTGTAAATTGGACAGTGCAGTTAGATTAAGAAGAATTTAATCTTTCGGCCCATATAAGATATGTCTATGTCTTGGAAAGTGTGCTGTTACTTACAACTGTCATGCTAATCACATTAGCGCACGTTAGCTCAACCGTCCCAGTATAGGGACACCGATCCCGCAGAGGTTAAAACAATTCCATATGTTAGGTTCGTAGAAACCCAGGACTGCAGCTGCTTTTAAGGAGTGACTGCACTCCACACTTTGGCTTTTGTAGAAAGGTTATTGCCATGAAACGCTAATATTAGCATTTTCAGAGGAAAAACGTTACTTTACTCAGCATAGTGTGTCTGAAGTTACAGTGGCTTGCAAAAGTATTCACCCCCCTTGGCATTTTTCCTATTTTGTTGCCTTACAACCTGGAATTAAAATGGATTTTAGAGGGGGTTTGTATAATTTGATTAACACAACATGCCTACCACTTTGAAGATATTTTTTCTTGTGAAACAAACAAGAAATAAGACCAAAAAAAAAGAAACTTGGGTGTGCATAATTATTGACCCCCCCCTAAAGTTAGTACTTTCTAGAGCCACCTTTTGCAGCAAATACAGCTGCAAGTCTCTTGGGGTATGTCTCTATAAGATTGGCATATCTAACCACTGGGATTTTTGCATATTCTTCAATGCAAAACTGCTCCAGGTCTTTCAAATTGGATGGGTTCCGCTGGTGTACAGCAATCTTTAAGTCATACCACAGATTCTCAATTGGATTGAGGTCTGACTTTGACTAGGCCATTCCAAGACATTTAAATGTTTCCCCTTAAACCACTCGAGTGTTGCTTTAGCAGTATGCTTAGGGTCATTGTCCTGCTGGAAGGTGAACCTTTGTCCCAGTCTCAAATCTCTGGAAGACTGAAACAGGTTTCCATCAAGAATTTCTCTGTATTTAGCGCCATCCATCATTCCTTCAATTCTGACCAGTTTCCCAGTCCCTGCGAAAACATCCCCACAACATGATGCTGCCACCACCATGCAGGGATGGCGTTCTAGGGGTGATGTGAAGTGTTGGGTTTGTGCCAGAAATAGCGTTCTCCTTGATGGGCAAAAAGGTACATTTTAGTCTCATCTGACTAGAGTACCTTCTTCCATATGTTTGGGGAGTCTCCCACATGCCTTTTGGTGAACACCAAACGTGTTTGCTTATTTTTTTCTTTAAGCAATGGCTTTTTTCTGGCCAGTCTTCCGTAAAGACCAGCTGTGTGGAGTGTAAGGCTTAAAGTGGTCCTATGGACAGATACTCCAATCTCCACTTTGCCGCTCCTTCAGGGTTATCTTTGGTCTCTTTGTTGCCTCTCTGATTTGTTGTTTTGCTGATTTGTTGATTTGCTGTGGGTTTGTTGTGGTGCCATATTCTTTCCACCTTTTTATAATGGATTTAATGGTGCTCAGTGGGATGTTCAAAGTTTTGGATATTTTTTTATAACCCAACCCTGATCTGTACATCTCCACAACTTTGTCCCTGACCTGTTTGGAGAGTTCCTTGGTCTTCATGGTGCCCCTTGCTGGTGGTGCCCCTTGCTGGTGGTGCCCCTTGCTTAGTGGTGTTGCTGATTCTGGGGCCTTTCAGAACTGGTGTGTGTATATATACATGTGTATATATACATATATATATATACACTGAGATCATGTGACAGATCATGTGACATTTAGATTGCACACTTTATTTAACTAATTATGTGACTTATGAAGGTAATTGGTTTCACCAGATCTTATTTAGGGGTGAATACAATATATAGCAAAGGGGGTGAATACATATGCACGCACCACTTTTCCTTTTTTTAATGTTTTTTTTTAAACAAGTTATTTTTTTAATTTCACTTCACCAATTTGGACTATTTTGTGTATGTTCATTACAGGAAATCCAAATAAAAATCATTTTAAATTACAGGTTGTAATGCAACACATTAGGAAAAACGCCAAGGGGGATGAATACTTTTGCAAGGCACTGTACATATCACACTGTTACAACAGCATAACTGTTTTGGATTAAAATGTTGACTATATTTTCTAAAACATCCTCTGTATAGTGTGCTTGCTGTTGTCCCCCATGATGATATCTCAGACACCACTCACCCAATTTTGATGATGCGTCTTGACATAGAGAGCCATCATTTACCAAATTACACTGATTGACCCAAGTGGAGCGCTATAGTAATCAATAGAAATTCCAAACTTTGAACAAGCATCTCTCCTGACCCATTTGACTTGTTGTCTCTAATTGGCCCAAGGAGGGACGCTGCATCATTCGTGGGGGATGACGTTTGCTGTTGACTTCTTTAACCATTGATATGTTCTAGGGGCTATTTTGAGACCTTAACCCTAAGAATCTAAGCCTCTAGATGGTGATATCTACTATGCTAATATATATATTTTTTAATTATATGGTCATAAGCCCCTGGCGGTATCAAAAAAATATAAAACAATTATCTGATGAAACTTTGCATTTGGTCTTACTGCTATTAGCCCATAGAAGCACATTGAATTACATATTCATACATGGCAAAAAAAGATAGTCCAAAAATAAATTGCTCAAACGTGCAAATCTCAGCTTTCGATAGTGGGGTCCAAATAGTTTCTAGCTCAAACTGTTCGGGCTTTACATATGTTTTCGTGAGAAGACCTTTAGTGAGAAGACCATATGTTTTCCTAAGAAGACTGGTGCAAATGGCCGACACCGGCAGATGCAGTGGATTGAGACACAACCGTAAATGGTTTATAAGGACCTGCATTGATCAATTTATTAATGATCTTATGAATCATTATTTACCTATGTCGCACTTCTGCATCTTCTGTGAAAGCTGACGGAGTTAGAGCGGTGTTTGTCAGACCATGAGACATCCCGAAAATCGGTTCTCTCACAAAATCATCTGTAGCTTTCGAACAGTATGGCCTACAAACTATTATAATCCCTCTTTGGAAATATGAATCTCTCACGAACATGTCTTGGGACTCGTCAAGTTGGTACAGCCTATCTGCAAACTTCTGTCTGTAGCGTCCGAACAGTTTAGGCTACACAAGAACATGACCCATCTGTGCAAAGGTGAGATGAACACGTACATGTCAGTTGTTTTACCATACTAGTCTGAAGGTCCCTCGGTACCAGTTGAAAAAATGAATGGAAGTATATATGGAGACTGTTTCATGCCAAAAATAAGGGGTTAAATACATGTAAATTCAAAATTAAATTTAATAAAACTTAAATCTCTCAGATATAGGACAAACACTTCAGAACAAACTTCCTTTAAATTAGTTTTGGGGAGAGGACTCTGTTGTTCCATGTAGTGAATTTGTTATGCAATGCATGCTAATAGCAGTAAGGCCAAATACATTTTTTCAATAAATAATAATTATATATTTTTTGATACTTAAAGGGGTCTTAAATGCCATATAGCTTAGTAGAACCCCCCTATAAAGAAGAATGTGTGATGTGTTCCAAAAGCATCTGGAAAAGCCAACATGATCTGACTATTGTGGGATCACTGCCTTAATCCCAATTTAACCATCGTCATCGTCAGCATCACCACCACGTCATTGTAGTTTAGCGTAGCATGTAAGTAATCCTCACACAGACATCCACAGCAGTCATCTGTAGCCACACAGTAAAGCTGTGAAACCAGACAGACACTCTCACAATGTGTTTATAAAGTGACCAGGGCCAGGAGTTTTTCCTGACCACGTGACCTGACCAGGAAAAACTGTGGGCCCTTCTTATAACATCTCCCCCACTTCAAACAGTTACTCTTATGCTTTCCCCTCTTCTCTGACCTCACCAACCCCCATTAGTGTTATTTTGTTAATCACAGAATTCAAAGTTCAATTGTATTCTGACATGTGAATGAATGAGTTGAACTTCAACCATCCAGGTCTCCATGACAACTCCTGGGTGTGTGACTGCCGCCTGTACAACCTGATCCAGTTTCAGAAGTCGCCAACACTCTCCGTGGCATTAATCGACACGCGTCTCCGCTGCTCCGCCCCCGAGAGCCTGTCAGGTGTTCTGTTCAGCGACGCCGAGTTGCGGAGGTGCCAGGCGCCGCGCATTCACACAGCAGTGGCGCGAGTCCGCAGCGCCTTGGGAAACAATGTGCTGCTGCGCTGCGGGACCATTGGCATTCCCAGTCCGGATCTGGCCTGGCGGAGGGCGGATGGGAAAGCCCTGAACGGGACAGGTAAGTCAGCAAGAGATTTGTGTACGTGTGTGTGTGTGTGTGTGTTTGCGCTTCTTTTTCTCTGGGCTCTATTCAATCTATATCACTGAAGCGTTACAGATTGCGCAATAGAAATCTTAAATATGATTTCTGATTGAGCTGACATATGCAGAGTTTATCTCCACTAACACAGGAACATTGTCTTTAAATTGAAATCACGATGTAACGCTAATCGTCTACGATACCGATTTAATAGAGCCTTCTCTCTCTCTCTCTCTGAGTCTGTACACGTGTGTGTGAGTTTGCACGCGTGCGTCGCGGGTGGTTAAGAAACTTTCATTCAGTTTGCCCTGTAGCGTTAATATGTTGGTAATTAAACAGAGAGCTAGAGCTATATCCTTGGTGTCAGCCCCAGGGCACTGTGAAAGCAACACAGCTAATTTTCCATCCAATACTGGATACTTTACTTTTAATGTAAAGGACGGGATTCATTACAGATTTTTTTGTTGTTGTTGTAATTATTGGATTTTTTCGATATTGGATGCCATTTTTCTGGACGCTGATTAAGGATGTTCCTGGTCTAAAAAACACCTTCAATGGGAATCTCTCTATTTGTATGACTTTTTGTATTATTTTATTTAAATGTTATACTCTGACTAATATTGTGTCCATGTCACTTCTCTGGCACTACAGTCCAGCAGGAGAACTCCAAGGAAGGCATCGCCTGGTCAATCCTCAGTGTCCCGGCTGTGTCCTACCACGACTCAGGGAAGTATGTCTGCAAGGCCAATAACTACGCCGGCAATGCCGAGGCCGTCATCTCCCTAGTTATCTCCGAAGCACCCCCGAAACCCGACAACAACAACAACCTAACCAGCGTGGTTGCTGCTGCCGTAAAAAAAAACAAAGTCAAGAAACCCAATGGGATAGGGAAAGCAGCATACCAGGAGAAACTGGTGGCTAGGGTAGGGGTTCCCACCACCAGCCCTCCACCCCCACTTGTTGTGTTGGACTCCAGCCCTGCGCCTGAGGGTGTGGGGAGTGTGGCAGATAAAGCCACCCCTGGACCAACCACTTTGCCTAGTCCAGATGGACTCCTGGAGCTGGAGAAAACCAACCTGAGCAACCTGGCCCAGGCCCAGTATGACCCGGACAGGATAGTTCGCTCTGTCAAGGTGTTGGGCGACACAGAGAACACCATCACTCTGAACTGGCGGGCGCCCAAGGCCAAGAACACCACAGCCTTCAGCGTGCTCTACGCTGTCTTCGGCGAGCGGGACATGCGCAAGATCAATGTGGCGGCGGGCCAGAATCGCGTCTTCATCGAGGGCCTGGTGCCCAAGACCAAGTACATTGCTTGCGTTTGCGTCCGGGGCCTGATCCCCAAGAAGGAGCAGTGCGTCATCTTCTCAACCGATGAGGCGGCCAGCGCAGCCGGCACCCAGAAGCTCATCAACGTCATCGTGATCACGGTGGCGTGCGTCATCGCCGTGCCGCTCACTGTCATCGTGTGCTGTGGCGCACTCAAGAGGCGCATCCAGAAGATGTGGGGCAAGAAGTCCAAGGACATCCAGGATTCGTACGTGACTTTTGAGACGCTGTCCCCCGGGACCAAGGCTAAAGGGTTGGATGGTGAGTACCTGACCAGACTCAACCCTGAGGATTCCAACCGACTGCTGTCGGCCCGCTCCAGTCTGGACTCAGAGGCCACGGCTAAGATAGAGGGACAGCCCAACGAGTACTTCTGCTGACATCATGCTCCAGCTCCCTCCCCATGCTATCACCCCCGCTCACACACTCTGGCTCAACACAGCCCCACACACACACCTCATCTACAGCATAGCCCCACACACACACCTCATCTACATCATAGCCCCACACGTACGTCTCATCCTCACTCACCTCACTCTCATCACAGCCCCACGCACACGCCTCATGCTCACCACAGCCCCATACATACACCTCGTGCTCACCATAGCCCCACACACAAACCTTGTCCCCACACACCTAATCCTTTCTCTCAACCTCAAATTCAGCAAAGTCCCACAGACACACTTCGTCATCACCACAGCCCCATACACAAACTTCACACTCTCTCTGAGGTTCACCACAGCCCCACACACACACCTCGTCGAAATGCTCACACTCACCACAGTCCCACACACACACCTCACTGTCTCCCTTTCACTTACGGTAGCCCCACACACATATCTGGTTCTCTCCCTTTCTCTCACCTTAGCCGCCCACAAACACACTCACACAGGGCACAGGACTCTCTCCCACCTCTCCACCCACGTTGGGCTCCACCACATAGGGGGTTCTATCAGATGACGCTTGGACAATGCACCATCATGGAAATATCAGTTTAAAGGAGTTCTGACATTAAATTATTAATATTTTTTTTACATCTGAAATGTATAGTATTTCAACAGAGAATTTGAATATTGTAATGAGTTTTTACACATATGGGGAACTATTAGTTTTAAATGAACAAGCCCCCAGAGTATTTCATTCAAATACATTTATCATAGATAAAGGACAATTCCGCCCCTTTATCAACATTTATTATGCTGTTGGTATATATGCACTACTGTAAGATTTTATACACATTGTGATGTTCTGTCATTTTTGTTAGTCATACTGCATGATTTCTAGTTATTGTCATTTTGAAGCTTCTGCATTGCCCTCATCTACAGCATTCTACAATTCCCAGGGTGCATTTTGTCTCCCATGATGCAATGCTTTGCCTAGTTAGCCTGCAGTTAGCTTAGCTAGCTTGCTATCAAGCCCAGATGCATCTTAGTCTAAATACTTTGCCCATGTCATAAGTTATGAGTGCATTTCACATCATTTTTGGGTTGTAAATATATTATAATGGTTGCCTGAATGTCATAGGGGCCGATTCTGACCAGAGAAAACGCACATAAATGGAAAGTAAATCAATTTTTATGCACTTTTCTCTCTATGCATATTCTGACCTTGACTTAAGCATGAGAATAGCATGCTATTTATCCGCTATATATTGGGGGTGGAGATCAAAGAAATTAAGGTGTTTCGGAGATGTGTGTACAGATAGAACATATTCTGACCTTGACATAATTCCCTCACAATTCCAACACCTTTACACGCAATGAAATGATGAATAAGGACGAGCAACCTGTTGGTTCCAAGTGGAAAATCTACTTAAAAACACCTTTCTCCATGCACTGAAATGTACAAATTGATAAGAGCTATTGATAAGAGCTGAGTAAATGATTAAGTCGTTTGGATAAGGGGATTGTAAATATAAATTACAATTGTTTCAGATATATTTTACCTTATGATCACTGGAGACAAATGTGAAACCAGTCATATGGCAGAAAACTGAAGCATATTAACATACTGTAACACCTTTTCCACAGTGAAGTGTATGAAATGCTGGCCTTATAATTTGGGATGAAATTTGGAGACCCAAGCTATAGATTTCTGTAGCCATGTACAAATGACAGTATAGCGCCAAACCTAACGAGTTCATTTATGAGTTCTAGAATGTTTTAATTATAATGACAGTATAGCGCCAAACCTTCCCGAGATCATTTATAAATTCTAGAATGTTTTAATTATATGTCTGGACTTTTCAATGTATTTCTTACAATTTGTATCATGTTAAATATTAGCCACTATTGGTAGCCACCATCAGTTATACCCACATACGTTCATAACTGTCACTGACTTTAGTCTTAATTTCCTTGCATTTTGAATCATTCCATTGCATAGTTAGTTTAACTTAATTTCCTCCGTGTTTGCCTGGTTGTTACTGAGCGTCATTAGTGGATGATATTAGGCTAATGTATTACAAGTTGTGCATTAATTTGGGACATATAGCCTATTTGAATCATTATGGAACACAGACCTTATGTAGCAGTTTAAACCTGGAGCATGGTTCATGACGACTCGACCGTTGACATCACAGTTCCATGATTAGTGAGGAATATTAGAGTACATTTATAGGACTACTGTTCAACTATTGTACACTTTTCTAACCTTCTAATATTAATTGGATTGAACAATTGAATATGGCAACTTTCAGGATGAATCAAAACACTGCATTTTTCATTCACAAATATATTTATAAAATGTCATTTGATTCAATGTTTGTGCGTAAAGGCTCTCCAAACCATTTTTTTTTTATTCATGAATGCTTTCCTAACCCTAAATAATATACAAGGTCAGATTTTTTTTAATATACCAATTGGTGGTGAAAAGGAGATGAATATGTGTGTATTTAGGCATATATGGCTTTCTTTCAGTAATCCCTAATATTCTGAACCGTTCTCCATATAATCTAGTGAGTCTGTCGTGAGAATTAAAGGTAAAAGTACACCAAATTTAAATGGATAGCTTTAGATAAAGGTACTGAAAACCCTATTGAATTAAAACTCCACGAGAAAATCTGTTGGCCAGCAAGTGGGAGGGTTTTCAGTGGTTGAAATACATTTATTCAGAGCAAGCAAGGGATTTTGTCCACCCACACCAGACGTGATCAGGACACGCAGGTTGAAATATCAAAACGAACTCTAAACCAACTAAATTAATTTGGGGACATATCAAAAGCATGAAACATTTATGGCAATTTAGCTAGCTAGCTTGCTGTTGCTAGCTAATTTGTCCTGGGATATAAACATTGGATTATTATTTTACCTGAAATGCACTGAAAAGGTCCTCTACTCCGACAATTAATCCACAGATAAAAGGGTAAACCGAGTTTGTTTCTAGTAATCTCTCCTCTGTCAGGATTCTTCTTCTTCTTTGGACTTTATAGGACGGTTGGAAACCAACTTTAACGTGCATTACCACCACTGACTGGAGTGTGGACCTCAGATTATCTTTCAGTCACCCAATTGGGTATATGCTCCTATAAACCAATGAGGAGATGGGACTTGCAACGTGTCAAGCGTCACATATAGAACCAAGTTCTACTTTAGCGCCTGGCTACACAGATGCTCGTTGACTGCGCGAGCAGTGTGGTTGCAATGATTGAATAACATGTATGTGTACATTTATTTTGCACACATAACGCGAGTGATGTGGTCAGCATGTTTGTCTGAAAACCAACTACTGAGAAGTGCGTAGGAAAGGCATATATTTCCTATGTCTGAATATATGTTCATGTCAGTAACTAGGTTTCTATCCAATTGGCGACAGATTTTCATGCGACTATGTTAAAAAAACGTTCAGGTATATTCGGAATGGTTTGAACATTAAATGAACACTCAAAATTTGACGACTTTGTTACTTTGCTATTTTTGAGGGATGAAATTTAAAGTATGCTAATATCTCAACATATTTTTTAGGTGGTTTGACACTTTATTCAGATATTAATTAAATTAGATGGGGAGACAGTCAAATGTCAGAAACACTGGGAAGGTCAGTGGGAATGCTCTGCACAGGAAATACTAAAATTAATGGCTGATGGCAGTGGGTAACCAAATCATAGATTGCAATCTCCTAGTCCATAGACTGCCTTCAAAGTAAGGACACAAACATTTTGTACTTTGTTATTTTGGTTAACTATCTCTTTGAAATAGGTCTGGGGAAAAATCCTGCTAGCTCTCCAGGAGGGTTGTCCACCACTGATCTATGTTTCCCAAGTGCTGGGTGTTTGAAAATGTTCTTGATACAACAATTCATTTCTCAAAATCACCCAACCTTCAAGGAAGATCTAATAAATATAAATATTCTATTGGTTTATGCCTACTAGTTGAAGATCCTTGCCATCATCTTACTCTACATAGACAACATATGATGTGCTTATGAGTTGTGATTCCCCTACCATCACTGCCTAGGATGTGCACTGTACTAAAATGTAAAAAATGATATTCGAGGCTTGGCGCATTTAATATCCAATGCATATTTGTAGGATTTATTCAAAACTGTCCATAAATGACAGCAAAAATACATAGCCTCTTATAATTCATTTTCAAAGACAAGTAGGAAATCTGTGATTACACTGGCAAAATTGGGAAGAAATTGAATAATAAAATACTGTAAGTGTGGTGAATACCCTTTATTTTAGCCCATTGTTATGAATGAGAATAAATGAGAATAAAGACAAAATAAAGTAATAAAATCTCCTGAAGACAAGATGACATAAATCTTCCCTTACACTTTACCAAATATTTTTTCTATTTATTGCCCCCCCCCCCCTCTAGAATCAAAAATAAACTTTTGGGTACATAATCTGACAAAATTATTGTCATAGTTATAAATCAGGTCACCCTACCAAACTTCCCTGCTAAAACATACCGTAGGTTTGTCTGCTTTCTTGTCGTTGGCTTTTAGGCTGTGACAATGTTCACATGAGGGGACTAATACAAGTGTGGATTAAATTTACATTATTGCTTGCTGTCAAAAGTCTGCATTCTGAAATAGGGACGGAGTAACAGCAATCTTTTGAGGATAATACAGTGCCACCGATGCGGCCCTCTACCAAGGACTGCGGGCCCCCCTCTCCATCTCCGTGGCCGACGTGAGTCAGACATTTAAACGTGTTAACACTCGCAAGGCTGCTGGCCCAGAAGGCATCCCTAGCCGCGTCCTCAGAGCATGCGCAGACCAGCCGGCTGACCAGCTGGCTGGTGTGTTTACGGACATATTCCGTAATCGCTCCCTATCCCAGTCTGCTGTCCCCACATGCTTCAAGATGGCCACCATTGTTCCTATACCCAAGAAGGGAAATGTAAGTGAACTAAATGACTATCGCCCTGTAGCACGCACTTCTGTCATCATGAAGTGCTATCACCCCACAAGGGTCATGCTCAGCCACTCTTGTACTCCCTGTTCATCTAGTTTGCAGACGACACAACAGTAGTGGCCTTGATTACCAACAATGACGAGACCGCCTACAGGGAGGAGGTGAGGGCCCTCAGAGTGTGGTGTCAGGAAAACAACCTCTCAATCAACATCAACAAAACAAAGGAGATGATTCCGGACTTCAGGAAACCGCAGAGGGAGCACCTCCCTATCCACATCGACGGGACAGCAGTGAAGGTGGAACTTTTTTTAAGTTCCTCGGCGTACACATCACAGACAAACTGAAATGGTCCACCCACACAGACAGTGTGGTGAAGAAGGCGCAACAGAAATTTGGCTTATCACCTAAAACTCTCAAAAACTTTTACAGATGCACAATTGAGAGCATCCTGTCAGGTTGTACCCTCCAGGACACCTACAGCACCCGATATCACAGGAAGGCCAAAAAGATCATCAAGGACAACAACCACCCAAGCCACTGCCTGTTCACCCCGCTACCATCCAGAAGGTGAGGTCAGTACAGGTGCATCAAAGCTGGGACAGAGAGACTGAAAAACAGCTTATTTTTCAAGGCCATCAGACTGTAAAACAACCATCACTAACACAGTGAGGCTGCTGCCTACATACAGACTCAAATCATTGGCCACTTTAATCTGTTAGGGCTAGGGGGCAGTATTGACACGGCTGGATAAAAAACGTACCCGATTTAATCTGGTTACTACTCCTGCCCAGTAACTAGAATATGCATATAATTACTGGCTTTGGATAGAAAACACTCCAAAGTTTCTAAAACTGTTTGAATGGTGTCTGTGAGTATAACAGAACTCAAATGGCAGGTCAAAACCTGAGAAGATTCTGTACAAGAAGTACCCTGTCTGACCATTTCTTGGCCTTCTTTGTCATCTCTATCCAAAACAAAGGATCTCTGCTGTTACGTGACACTTCCTACGGCTCCAATGGGCTCTCAGAAGGCGGCAAAAAGCTGAATCGTGGCTTTGCAGGCTCTGGTTGAAAAAAAGTAGCGCGTTTGGGTAGTGGCTGGTTACAGTACTGTGAGACTCAGGCGCGTGCCCGCGTCGACCGAATGCTTTGTTTTCTTTCCTCTGTTTACCTAAATGCAGATTCCCGGTCGGAATATTATCTTAGAATTTTGCAAAATGTGCTTTCACCAAAAAGCTATTTTAAAATCGGACATATCGAGTGCATAGAGGAGGTCTGTATCTATAATTCTTAAATTAATTGTTATGCTTTTTGTGAACGTTTATCGTGAGTAATTTAGTAAAATGTTAGCGAATTCCCCGGAAGTTTGCGGGGGGTATGCTAGTTCTGAACGTCACATGCTAATGTAAAAAGCTGGTTTTTGATATAAATATGAACTTGATTGAACAAAACATGCATGTATTGTATAACATAATGTCCTAGGGTTGTCATCTGATGAAGATCATATAAGGTTAGTGCTGCATTTAGCTGTCTTCTGGGTTTTTGTGACATTATATGCTAGCTTGAAAAATGGGTGTCTGATTATTTCTGGCTTGGTACTCTGCTGACATAATCTAATGTTTTGCTTTCGTTGTAAAGCCTTTTTGAAATCGGACAGTGTGGTTAGATAAAGGAGAGTCTTATCTTTAAAATGCTGTGAAATAGTCATATGTTTAAAAAATTGAAGTTTTTGTATTTTAGAGGAGTTTGTATTTCGCGCCACGCCCATCATTGGATATTGGAGCAGGTGTTCCGCTAGCGGAACGTCTAGATGTAAGAGGTTATTAACATCACGCTGGAACCTCTATCATTGTCCTGTTTTGTAACAGCACTGTGAACCGCAGATCAAGGGGATTGGATGCGCGTTTTAAAGAAACGCCCCTCAAGATTAGAGTGGAGCTGAATGGAGAGAGAGAACATTTTCTCCTCAGTTTATAAAACTGTAAAAAGAGCAGCAAGGTAGTGCTGTTTTGTGTACAATGTTCCTAAATCAAATTTTATTGGTTACATACACATGGTTAGCAGATGTTAACGCGAGTGTAGGGACCCAGCTAGCAATGAGGAATCGGCCCAGAACCCCCTCTTCTGTGGGTCCAGAACTAATTGAATCAAGGGGTCGGACTTGGCCCGGAATCAAAATGAATCACTGCCCAGAATCGGCCCAAGTACATCGCGCCGTTTCCGTCTACCAGAATTCAGCTGACTTTGCCGGCATCTTACCAGAATCTTACCAGCGGCCCGATGCAAATTTAAATATATGTACATGAAATTACCCGATTTAGTAATTTTAAATATTGCTATTATACATTTTATACATACAAATTATACCCATCCACAAAAAAACATTTTGTCTCGGAGGAAACACCATACACCTGGTGACCGTGTCAGCGTCCATGCGCCTAGCACGACACAGGAGTCGCTACAGCGCAATGTGACAAGGACATCCCGGCCGGCCAAACCCTCCCCTAACTCGGACAACGCTGGGCCAATTGTTCATCACCTCATGGGTCTCCCAGTCGCGGCCGGCACGGGTCTTGAACCAGCATCTGTAAAAACACAGTTTGTACTTGCAATGCAGTGTCTTAGACTGCTGCGCCACTCGAGAAGGCCCACCCTCTAAGTTTTTAATGCTTATCAATTGCCTTGCACAAAGTATCAAAATACTAAAATACTGCACAGGACTCTTAATTAAAGAATTTCATTTAAATGTTAATGAGGAAAATATGGAAAAATGAGCGGCATAGGAAAGATGCAATAGATGGTATAAAATACAGTATATACACATATGAGATGAGTAATGTAAGATATGTAAACATTAATAATACATTTTACAGACGGAAAAAGTTCCCACCTTGTCTAGCATATTTTGTTTTCTCAACATTTGGAAAGTTTCCCAACAAGTTTTTGGTTTCCATCAGGCCTGTCATGGCATTTTTAAAAAGGTTGGATGGAAACTTGGTTAGTGTCACCAATCAACTGCAATACACTCAAAAATAATTTGAATGTAGATGCTAACCCAGTTAGCAATGAGCAAACAGCATGCATGTGTCCTGCCAGAGTACTGTGCTGACAGTTTTTTTTCCCACATTGGCCTCACTCACAGTGCCCCCAATAAGCCGTGCTCCTACGTTCACTTACGGTTTTCCTCACACAGCCCAGCCGCCGTTCTCCCGACATGGCGCTTTTTCAGCATCAAACCAGCGGCAACTTATCACCACTTATTTTTATTATATAAGCTATGTCCATTTGAAAAAGGTTTGTGGAAAAGTACTGTAATTGATTATGTGTGTGCAAAATACAGTATGTCTGATAACCAGGGTCAGTCCTGGTCAACTGGATCCACTGGTCATGACATATCAAATCCAGTCGAATCTAATTTTATCGTCCATGTACTTGCAGGCTTCTCACACAGTGCAATAATGACACAAGTTACATAGTAATCAAATAAATAACATAAAAAAGCAATCAAATAAGTTACAATGTAAATATATAAGTTACAAAAAATATAAAATGACTAAATGAACTAAATCAAGTACAAGAGGCATGCAGATAAGAAAATAAGGATTTTTAAAAATGTGCAAATAGGGATAGAGTATGGACATTGTTTGCCCATGTGCATAGTGAGTTGAATAAGGTACAGTGCAGTAGCAGCATATAATTACATGAAAATATATACAATAGTAGTGCAGTAAGGTGACATAACTATTTAATTGATCTGTTAGACTAAAGTCATTTCAGTGTGTACAGAATATGAATAAATGGTAAGTGTGTGGTAGGGGGCAGTAAATCAGCTGTTGGAATAGTCTTGTGGTTTGGGAGTAGAGGCTGGCTTTGAGACAGGTGTTCCGAGACTTGATGTTGACACTCACTGCAGAGCCCTCTCCGCTGTGAGTCTCCTTCTCCTGCATTCACAATCCAAGGCACCAGGTAACAGGTGACTTGAATCGGATGCCCTAATCCGTGGCATCCCGTGTTGCAGGGTTCTTACAAATGGCTCCTATATGCACCAAAAAATAACATTGAGTTACATTTGAATGGCACATGGTATTACACATGAGTTGAAGAACTTACTGAAAAGTAGAGAAAACAAGTGTAACACATTCAATAATATTTACATTTACATTTTAGTCATTTAGCAGACGCTCTTATCCAGAGCGACTTACAGTAGTGAATGCATACATTTCATACATTTTTTTTCTGTGCTGGCCCCCCGTGGGAATCGAACCCACAACCCTGGCGTTGCAAACACCATGCTCTACCAACTGAGATACAGGGAAGGCAAAAGTTTTGATAATATCAAAACTTACTGTGAAGAATGGTCTTCAGAAACAAGTCTTTTAAACAGGCCTTATCCCCAGTCCAGGTTGTGGCGATGGAAAGATGGTTTGACAGAAAGCAAGGTAGCATCTGCCACACACTCAACTTCAAGTCCTTTACACCCATTACAGCCAGAAACCCAAGCTACAAATGCAAGAGACATATTACAAATGACACATTATGTTAACATATTTCCCTCCCCCACCACCTATATTTTATATACATGCAACAATTTCTAAGATTTGACTGATTTCACATAAGGAAATCAGTTAATTGAAATAAATGTAATTAGGCCCTAATCTATGGATTTCACATGACTGGGAATACAGATATGCAGATGTATAGGTAGGTTACAGATAGCAACAACAACAAAAACGTAGTGGTGTTGATCAGAAAACCAGTCAGTATCTGGTGTGACCACCATTTGCCTCTTGAAGCGTGACACATGTCCTTCGGATAGAGTTGATCAGGCTGTTGATTGTGGCCTGTGGAATGTTGTCCCACTCCTCTTCAATGGCTGTGAGAAGTTGATGGATATTGGCGGAAACTGGAACACGCCGTCGTACATGTCAATCCAGAGGATTTCTAACATGCTCAATGGGTGACGTGTGATGAATATGCAGGCCATCGAAGAACTGGGAAATTTTCAGCTTTCAGGAATTGTGTACAGATCCTAGCGACATGGGGCCGTGCATTATCATACTAAAACATGAGGTGATGGTGGCGGACGAATGGCACAACAATGGGCCTCAGGATTTTGTCCCTGTATCTCTGCATTCAAATTGCCATCAATAAAATGCAATTGTGTTTGTTGTCCGTAGCTTATGCTTGCCCATACCATAACCCCACCACCACCATGGAGCACTCTGTTCACAACGTTGACATCAGCAAACCGCTTGCTCAAACGACGCCATGTCTGCTATCTGGCCGGTACAGTTGAAATCCAGATTCATCAGTGAAGAGTACACTTCTCCAGCATTCCGGGGGCCAAAAAAGGTGAGCATTTTCCCACTGATGTCGGTTACTACGCCGGACTGCGTTCAGGTCAAGACCCTGGTGAGGACGACAACCACGTAGATGAGCTTCCCTGAGATGGTTTCTGACAGTTTGTGCAGAAATTATTCAGTTGTGCGAACCCAAAGTTTCATCAGCTGTCTGGGTGGCTGGTCTCAGACGATCCCACAGTTGAAGAAGCCGGATGTGGAGGCCCTGTGCTGGCGTGGTTACACAAGGTCTGCGGGTTGTGAGGCAGATTGGACGTACTGTTGCGTTCATATTTTTGTTCAGTATATTTACATTTAAGTTGCTATGTTCTTACTTCTGCGGCCCAAATTTGGCACCGTTGGGCTGTTGTAGAGTGTCACACCTGGCCCTGCTTGAATCAATGACTTACACTGAAATGTAGTAAATACTGTGCAAGAAAGAACAGATAGTGAATGTAACTTTAAATACCTCCATGGCTATCATCCACAAGGTGCTGTGGTGAATATGATGCTAGGGCTGGTCATTGCCCTAATTGAAAGACACACCAGATTAGCTACATGAATAAAGGGGTTATTTTCCCCTCTGAATGTACATATAACATTAGTTAGCTAGCTAGCTAACAACATTTACTAACTTTGGCAAACCATCTAACGTTAGCAAGGTAGCTAGCTAGCTAAGTAACTCAGCTAGCAAGGACACAAACAGATAGCAAACTAGCCAATTAAAGAGCATTTACCATCATTTAGCTAGCTAGCAATGGCCAAGTTCATGTTGTTAGCTAGCTAACCAAGGAATGTGAACTAGCTAGGCTAGCTAGCTTGCATTATAGTCCTTGTTGAGGTTACAAAAGTAAAACTACACCCAAATGAAGGAAAGCAGTAACGTTACATAGTTGCAAACAAACTTTGCATTCCAATCTGGTGCATGAACAGATGAGGAAACAAAAAACTAGAAAATGTTTCAAACGCATTGGTCTGAAAAAATATGTAAACTAGCTAACTAAGTTAGCTAATGAGGTCTATTGTCTCCGGGCCATTGATACACTCTCCATGGATTGATTCAATATCCAGTCTAGCGGATGGGTGCTCCATCTATCTATATCGACTGAATGGGTACCGTTAGTGTATTATTATTCAGTATTTCACAAACAATTAAACTGTTCTTTACTGCCTGTGGAATTTTGTTATCCAAAATCTGCCATTCTTCAATCTTAACTTCTATCAAAGACAGGTTTGATGGTTTGATGGTAACTTCCCTGGCCCCTCTTGCCTTCAGGCAGTTCCCAGCACCTCCAGATGAGTGGCAGGTAGCCTAGTGGTTAGAGCGTTGGGCCAGTAACCGCAAGGTTGCTGGATCGAATCCCCAACCTGACAAGGTAAAAAATCTTCCATTAACCAACTGTTCCCCGTGCACCGTAGATGTTGATGAAGGCAGCACCTCTCTGATTCAGAGAAGTTTGGTTAAATGTGGAAGACACACTTCAGTTGAATACATTGTTGGACAACTGACTTGGTATCCCCCTTTCCCTAATGGTCATGAGTGGGGGCTATCTGCCAGAGATGCAAATCATGTCTTGAATTTATAGCACTTGGTATTTATTAGGATCCCCATTAGCCGCTGCAAATGCAGCAGGTACTCTTCTTGGGGTCCACATGAAACATGACGTAATACATAGTACAGAACATTATTTGTCTAGGACGGAAATACATACATGTAAAATGTCCCACATAGCCAGTACATACACACAATATCTAGGTCTAATACATAATACAATGCAAATTACAATATATATAAAATGTCTGTGTCTCATCACAGTTCCGTTTGTGCAGTAATGTGTTATTTTATCAGTTTTTTTTATCTGGTTTTATAGCTAGGCTGAGTTACCTGGAGTGGCAGAGAGTTCCATGTAGTCATGGATGTATTTAATACGATGCATTTCGCAGAGTGTGTTCTGGATCTGGGGACTGTGAAGAGACCTCTTGTGTTGTACCAATGAGTGTCCAAACTGTGAGCCATCTGCTTGAATAGACAGTTCGGTACCTTTAACACATCAATACCACACACAAAGATCAATAGTAATGCAGTCAATTTCTCTTCAACTTTGAGCCAGGAGAGATTTGCATGCAAGTTACTGACACTGGCCCTCCGTGTACATCTAAGTGAGGTCTATTGCAGGGACACTGTATTATTTGTGCTTTGTTCTGGACCATCTGCAATTTACCGACAGTATGTCCCTCTTTGCCGCACATGACCACACAGCTGAGCAGTAGTCCAGGTGCGACAAAACTAGGGCCTGTAGGACCTGTCTGGTTAACTGAGATTTTAAAAAGGCAGGACAACACCCTATCATGCACAGACCTCTTGCCATTTCAGCAACCATTGAGTCAGCATTGGGTGTAGGCTTTTATGTGCTGGGAACTAGCTAATTGCGCTAACCATAACACAGAGTTACTGTATCTATACTGAAAAAATATATAAATGCAACATGGAAGAATTTCTACGATTTTACTGAGTTAGAGTTTATATAAGGAAATCAGTCAACTGTAATAAATAAATTAGGCACTATATTGATTTCACATGACTGGGCAGGGACGCAGCCATGGGTGGGCCTGGAGGGCATAGGCCCAGCCACTGGGGAGTCAAGCCCAGCCAATCAGAATGACATTTTCCTCACAAAAGGGCTTTATTACAGACAGAAATACTCCTCAGTTTGATCCTGCAGGTAAAGAAGCTGGATGTGGAGGTCCTGGGCTGGCGTGGTTTCACATGGACTGTGTTTGTGAGGCCGGTTGGACGTAATGTCAAATTCTCTAAAATAATGTTGGAGGCGGCTTTAGGTAGAGAAATTAACATTAAATTCTCTGGCAACAGTTCTGGTGGACATTCCTGCAGTCAGCATGCCAATTGCATGCTTCCTCAAAACTTAAGACATCTGAGGCATTGTGTTGTGTGACAAAACTGCACATTTTAGAGTTGCCTTTTATTGTCCCCAGCACAAGGTGTACCTGTGTAATGATCATGCTGTCAGCTTCTTGATATGCCACACCTGTCAGGTGGATGGATTATCTTGGCAAAAGAGAAATAATCATGAACAGGGATGCTTTTTGTGCGTATGGAACATTTCTGGAATTTTTTATTTCAGCTCATGAAACATGGGACCAACACTTTACATGTTGCGTTTATATTTTTGTTCAGTTTAGTTAGCATACTAGCTAGCCAGATTGCTAAATCTGAAATAATAGTGTTTGCAACAATTGCAGCAGAGTTTTATCCTAGCAACTGTCTGAAACAACAGTCCAAACAACATGTAGGCCTGTTAGAAGAACACCACATTTAATATGAAATTTAACCTGTTGGGGCTAGGGGGTAGCCTTAATCCCCCAGTTGGGATTGCTAGCAAGGCGGGAAATTCAAAACATCAAAAATCTAATAATTTCAATTTCTCAAACAATCAACTATTTTACACCATTTAAAAGATAAACATCTCCTTAATCGAACCACATTGTTCGATTTTCAAAGAGGCTTTACGGCAAAAGCATAAAGTTAGATTACGTTAGGACAGTACATAGCCAAAAAAGTACAAACATCCATTTTCAATTCAAGGACAGGTGTCACCAAAAGCAGAAAACCAGCTAGAATTATGCACTAACCTTTGACAATCTTCCTCAGATGACACTCCTAGGACATTATGTTATACAATACATGCATTTTTGTTCCATCAAGTTCATATTTATATCCAAAAACAGCATTTTACAGTGGCAGAATTTTTTTTCTCCCTCAAATGCTTCCGGTAAATCAGGTTACAATTTACAAAAGTACTATTCGAAAACATTGGTAAATTATAATATTGTCATTCAAAGAATTATAGATTAACATCTCGTAAATGCTACCGCATTGCCAGATTTCAAATTAACTTTACTGGGAAATCACACTTTGCAATAAACGGGGTCCTATGCTAAGAACATGCTAAGAACAATAGGCTAGGATATACAGGTTAGCACCATCTAATATCAAAAATACTATTGTTAATAATCCCTTACCTTTGATTAGCTCCATCAGAAGGCACTTCCAGGAATCCTTTGGTCTGTGATGGTGGGAGTGGTTTTGCCGAATGGAATCATGGAAGTTTGAGCCTTGAACATCAGAAAAATATTGGAGTAAGTTATTTAAAATATTTACCGATGTTATTATACAAAGACAACCAGAGCAACATATTGCCAGGAGTTCCAATATAATCAGAAAACTACAGATGGGTTATATAGATAGCTGAAAATGACTGTCCATAATTTATTGTATTAGTCATCTCAGAAATCCTACTTGAAAACATAACAGAGAAGCAATTTCAGGTATTGCTCATCACTTAACAGTCAATAGACATGAAATCATTAAATTACACAAAACATCACTAAATACTTCATAATAACAACCCACATGTAAAAGTGGCAGAGTTGTCCTTTAAGTTATCAATTAAAAGGCTGAAAGAAATCAAATCAAATGTTATTGGTCACATACACATGGTTAGCCTGTTAGGGCTAGGGGGCAGTATTGACACGGCTGGATAAAAAACATACCCGATTTAATCTGGTTACCACTCCTACCCAGTAACTAGAATATGCATATACTTATTACATATGGATAGAAAACACCCTACATTTTCTAAAACTGTTTGAATGGTGTCTGTGAGTATAACAGAACTCAAATGGCAGGTCAAAACCTGAGAGATTCCTTTACAGGAAGTGGCCTGTCTGACCATTTGTTGAACTTCTTTTCCATCTCTATCATTTACTAAGGATCTCTGCTCTAACGTGACACTTCCCACGTCGTCCATAGGCGCTCAGAGCCCGGGAAAAAACAGAATGTCGTCATTCCAGCCCCAGGCTGAAACACATTATCGCCTTTCTCAAGTGGCCGATCAAGGGACACTGGGCTTATGCGCGTGACCCGACCGCCCCCGCCTTTGGGATTTTTTCCTCTGTTTGCCGAAAAGGAGATTCCCTGTCGGAATATTATCGCTTTTCTATGAGAAAAATGTCGTAAAAATTGATTTTAAACAGCGGTTGACATGCTTCGAAAGTACGGTAATGGAATATTTAGAATTTTATTGTCACGAATTGCGCCATGCGCGCGACACTTCTTTACTATTTCGGATAGTGTCTGGAACGCACGAACAAAACGCCGCTATTCGGATATAACGATGGATTATTTTGGACCAAACCAACATTTGTTATTGAAGTAGCAGTCCTGGGTGTGCATTCTGACGAAGACAACAAAAGGTAATCAAACTTTTATAATAGTAAATATGATTATGGTGAGTGCTAAACTTGCCGGGTGTCTAAATAGCGAGCCCGTGATGCCTGGGCTATGTACTTAGAATATTGCAAAATGTGCTTTCACCAAAAAGCTATTTTAAAATCGGACATATCGAGTGCATAGAGGAGGTCTGTATCTATAATTCTTAAAATAATTGTTATGCTTTTTGTGAACGTTTATCGTGAGTAATTTAGTAAAATGTTAGCGAGTTCCCCGGAAGTTTGCTAGTTCTGAACGTCACATGCTAATGTAAAAAGCTGGTTTTTGATATAAATATGAACTTGATTGAACAAAACATGCATGTATTGTATAACATAATGTCCTAGGGTTGTCATCTGATGAAGATCATCAAAGGTGAGTGCTGCATTTAGCTGTCTTCTGGGTTTTGGTGACATTATATGCTGGCTTGAAAAATGGGTGTCTGATTATTTCTGGCTTGGTACTCTGCTGACATAATCTAATGTTTTGCTTTCGTTGCAAAGCCTTTTTGAAATCGGACAGTGTGGTTAGATTAACGAGAGTCTTGTCTTTAAATAGCTGTAAAATAGTCATATGTTTGAGAAATTGAAGTAATAGGATTTTTAACGTTTTGAAAATCGCGCCACAGGCTGCCAGTGGCTGTTACGTAGGTGGGACGCAAGCATCCCACCTAGCCCATAGAGGTTAAATATTTTTTAAACCAGCACAGGCTTCACAAAATCACAAATAGCGATTAAATAAATAACTTACCTTTGAAGATCTTCCTCTGTTTTCAATCCCATGGGTCCCAGCTACACAATGAATGTTCATTTTGTTCGATAAAGTCCTTCTTTATATCCAAAAAAGTCAGTTTAGCTGGCGCCATTAATTTCAGTAATCCACTCCTTCAACATGCACACAAAGGAATCCAAAAAACTACTGGTAAACTTCGTCCAAACAAGTCAAACAATGTTTCTATTCAATCCCCAGGTACCCTAATATGTAAATAAATGATAATATTTCAGACGGAAAGAATGGTGTTCAATAGGAAAGGAAAATAACAAAGAGCGCGCCCTCATTCACGCACGCCAAAAGCCTATTTTTCCTGTTGAGCTCCCTTTGGAAAAACTACTATTACTTGTTCGTTTTCAAGAAACAAGCCTGAAACCCTGTATAAAGACTTTTGACATCCAGTGGAAGCCAAAGGAACTGCAATCTGGGAGGATTTTTTTTATATATAGACCCATAGACTTGCATTGGAAAGGCCTGTGACCGCAAAAAAAAAAGATTCCGGATGGATTTTCCTCCGGTTTTTGCCAGCCATATCAATTATGTTATACTCACAGACATTATTTTAACCTGTTAGGGCTAGGGGGCAGTATTTGCACGGCTGGATAAAAAAATGTACCAGATTTAATCTGGTTACTAATCCTACCCAGTAACTAGAATATGCATATACGTATTATATATGGATAGAAAACACCCTAAAGTTTATAAAACTGTTTGAATGGTGTCTGTGAGTATAACAGAACTCATTTGGCAGGCAAAACCCTGAGACATTTTCTGACAGGAAGTGGATACCTGATGTGTTGTATTGACTTTAAACCTATCCCATTGAAAAACACAGGGGTTTAGGAATATTTTGGCACTTCCTATTGCTTCCACTAGATGTCACCAGCCTTTACAAAGTGTTTTGAGTCTTCTGGAGGGAGATCTGACCGAACAAGAGCCATTGAACGATGATGGCCCATTAGACACCTGGCGCGCGAGTTCATGTTGGGTACCCTCGTTCCAATACGTTATAAAAGAGAATGCATTCGTCCACCTTGAATATTATTCATGTTCTGGTTAAAAAAGGCCCTAATGATTTATGCTATACAACGTTTGACATGTTTGAACGAACGTAAATATATTTTTTCCCCTCGTTCATGAAGTGAAGTCCGGCGGGCTTAGATCATGTGCTAACAAGACAGAGATTTTTGGACATAAATGATGAGCTTTTTTGAACAAAACTACATTCGTTATGGACCTGTGATACCTGGAAGTGACATCTGATGAAGAGAATCAAAGGTAATGGATTATTTACATAGTATTTTCGATTTTAGATCTCCCCAACATGACGGCTAGTCTGTATCGCAACGCGTATTTTTCTGGGCGCAGTGCTCAGATTATTGCAAAGTGTGATTTCCCAGTAAGGTTATTTTTAAATCTGGCAAGTTGATTGCGTTCAAGAGATGTAAATCTATAATTCTTTAAATGACAATATAATATTTTACCAATGTTTTCTAATTTTAATTATTTAATTTGTGGTGCTGACTTGACTGCCGGTTATTGGAGGGAAACGATTTCCTCAACATCAATGCCATAGTAAAACGCTGTTTTTGGATATAAATATGAACTTGATAGAACTAAAAATGCATGCATTGTCTAACATAATGTCCTAGGAGTGTCATCTGATGGAGATTGTAAAAGGTTAGTGCATCATTTTAGCTGGTTTTATGGTTTTGGTGACCCTGTCTTTAAATTGACAAAACATTACACACAACTCTTGTAAATGTACTGTCCTAACATACTCTAAATTTATGCTTTCGCCGTAAAACCTTTTTGAAATCGTAAAACGTGGTTAGATTAAGGAGATGTTTATCTTTCAAAGGGTGTAAAATAGTTGTATGTTTGAAAAATTTGAATTTTGACATTTATTTGGATTCAAATTTGCCGCTCTTGAAATGCACCTGCTGTTGATGGAGTGCACCACGGGTGGGACGCTTGCGTCCCACCTAGCCCATAGAGGTTAACAGTTTTAGAAACTTCAAAGTGTTTTCTATCTATTTCTTGAATTTATATGCATATCCTAGCTTCTGGGCCTGAGTAACAGGCAGTTTACTTTGGGCACGTCAGTCAGGCAGAAATTCAGTTTACTGCCCCCTAGCCCGAAGAAGTTCTAATGAAGCTGCCAGTTGAGGAATTGTGAGGCATCTGTTTCTCAAACTAGACACTATAATGTACTTGTCCTCTTGCTCAGTTGTGCACCGGGGCCTCCCACTCCTCTTTCTATTCTGGTTAGAGACAGTTTGCGCTGGTCTGTGAAGGGAGTAGTACACAGCATTGTATGAGATCTTCAGTTCCTTGGCAATTTCTCACATGGAATAGCCTTGATTTCTCAGAACAAGAATAGACTGACGAGTTTCAGAAGTGATTTGTTTCTGGCCATTTTGAGCCTGTAATCAAACCCACAAATGCTGATGCTCCAGATACACAACTAGTCTAAAGACGGTCAGGTTTATTGCTTCTTTAATCAGGACAACAGTTTTCAGCTGTGCTAACAGAATTGAAAAAGGGTTTTCTACTGATCAATTAGCCTTTTAAAATGATAAACTTGGATTTTCTAACACAACGTGCCATTGGAACACAGGAGTGATGGTTGCTGATAATGGGCCTCTGTACGCCTATTTAGATATTCCATAAAAACACAGCCGTTTCCAGCTACAATAGTCATTTACAACATTAACAATGTGTACACTGTATTTCTGATCAAGTTGATGGATAAAAAAATGGATAAAAAAATAGCTTTTCTTTCAAAAACAAGGACATTTCTAAGTGACCCGAAACTTTTGAACGGTAGTGTATTTCCAAGCTGTCTCAGGAGCCAAACCCTTTTTTGACTGTCTTGACTACTTTGCGATTTCATTGGGCAGGACAAGAAAAAGCCTTCATTGAGAGGAGGAGAGGCTATTCTTGGTATTTAACCAAATTATATGAAACAGGATTTTTTTTTTATGTTTCTAAATACGAAGTATACAGACACCAAATTCACATTAGGTTACTTTTGTTCCATGGGCGCATGGTCAATGTGCATCACAGCTGGATAGGCTGAGTTTCCGCTGTCAAATTTCATGCCATAACAAATTTTGTTACTTCAAAACCAGCTTTTGGTTGAACTTAAATATCCCTACTAGCTCTGCCTGAAATTAACACTTTGGATCAAGTTTTTTAAGAACACGCCTAAAATATTTCCACCCCTCCCATCTGAGCGCAAGCGTGCTGCTACAGTGCCTTCGAATGTATTCAGACCCCATGACTTTTTACACATTTTCTTACGTTACAGCCTTATTCTAAAATTGATAAAAATAAAAAGTCATCAGCAAACTACATACAATAGCCCATAATAACAAAGCAAAAACAGGTTTTTAGAAATTTTAGCAAATAAAAAACGGAAATACCTTATTTACATACGTATTCAGACACTTTGCTTTGAGACTCAAAATTGTTTCCATTGATCATCCTTGAGATGTTTCTACAACTTCATTGGAGTCCACCTGTGGTAAATTAAATTGACTGGACATTTGGAAAGAAACACACCTGTCCATTTAAGATCCTGCAGTGCATGACAGTGCATGTCAGAGCAAAAACCAAGCCATGAGGCCGAAGGAATAGTCCATAGAGCTCCGAAACAGGATAGTCTCAAGGCACAGATCTGGGGAAGGGTACCAAAACATTTCTGCAGAATTGAAGATC
The DNA here is from genome assembly GCF_905237065.1 of Salmo salar. Lineage (NCBI taxonomy): Eukaryota > Metazoa > Chordata > Actinopteri > Salmoniformes > Salmonidae > Salmo > Salmo salar. Next base: position 1,343,281 of record NC_059459.1, on the reverse strand, counting down.
CCCAAGAACACAGTGCCTCCATCATTCTTAAATGGGAGAAGTTTGTAACCACCAAGACTCTTCCTAGTGCTGGCCGCCCGGCCAAACTGAGCAATTTTTGGGAGAAAGGCCTTGGTCAGGGATGTGACCCAGAACCCGATGGTTAGACTGACAGAGCTCTATAGTTCCTCTGTGGAGATGGAAGAACCTTCCAAGAGGACATCAATCTCTGCAGCACTCGACCAATCAAGCCTTTATGGTAGAGTGGCCAGACGGAAGCCACTCCTCAGTACAGTGAGGGAAAAAAGTATTTGATCCTCTGCTGATTTTGTATGTTTGCCCACTGACAATTTTTTTTATGGTAGGTTTATTTGAACAGTGAGAGACAGAATAACAACAAAAAAATCCAGAAAAACGCATGTCAAAAATGTTATAAAATGATTTGCATTTTAAAATGATTTACTGTATCACTGGTACTTTGGAGTGAAAGGGTTACTATTTGGAAGTGGTTAAAATATCAAAGTGTAGATGAATAATTAATGATCAATCAACACTATAAATGCAAAGTAATTCATTAACAACAACAACAACAATGAAAGAGAAAAGGATCAACAAAAGCAGTTGAAAACAGTGTTTAGCGTCAGTGTCCCAAACAAGTTGCGTTATTTAACTATTTGTTTTGTAATTTAAAAAAAATGGGCAAAAATGATTAAACAGTTATCATACGTGATTACCACATTGGTGGCTTAATCATTAAGTAATGTACTACTTTTGCAACGTTGATTGACTGTGGAGGAAAGTCTGTTGTAAACATACAAATATTCTATTTCCAAGAGGTGCTATTGACTTTTCTCCCCCCCATTAATTAAATCAGCAAAATTTCATTAAGGACGGGACTTACATCGTGAGAGAAAAAATTGGGTTTCGCATTGACACTGGTTTAGCACTGTGGCTAATTATTTAGGCTCTGAGATATCTCAGAATATGAGAAGAGGAAAAATATGTCAAGGAACTATTCCTTTGACAACACAAAGTGAGCGTGAGCTTGTTCTGGCGTTTTCAGACCTCACAGCAGAGGTTGTTATTATTTTATAGCTCAATGGCTATATATATACAAACAGCTGCCCATTTTCTTTTTCTTATTGTATATCTCGGTCCCAAGCCGAAGAGGGCGTATTTCTCTAATATAGTTTTGGTTTGAAATGTAGAGGACAAGTCTCCTTTGCACTCGCTTATCTAGCTTCGGTTGAAATGGAGAGGACACCTCTCCTTTTCCTTAAACTTAACGTCTTACAGTTGTTTGTTGACAATATTCACATCAACCTTTGTTTAGCTTAATGCAATTCGATTCTTGAGACACGGTCAATTTTATTCAGACTAGTGTCTATCATTTTTATGATCTGTTTAGATTTCTGTGCTTAGAGTTGTGGAAATGTAAGTAACCTCCTGTCTTACGTAACCATACCAAACATAACATATCATAGTAATTGGAGGGATACAAATGTAGCTTTACTATGTTACATCTAGTATTCGAGGCCAGGCTGGTAAATCAGGGCTTATTTTTAGGGAATATTTTGTAGCGTTTCACAGGAATTACATTTTCAACACAAAAATTAATCTTGCCTAAGGCAAACCAGGGTTTATTATTTGCGAATATTTTGTAGAGTTTCATAAGGATTACATGTTCAACACAAAAATTAATCTTGCCTGAGACCTGAAGACTTTAGCTTGCAGAATTTTCAAACCTAGAGGTCTAACATGCTGATACTTCAGGGAATGTCTTGCGAAGCAGACTCAACAAACCAGACCTGGTTTGGAAAGTCAATGAGAGAAGTGAAACGTGTCATTAGTTGTTCATTTTCTCTTTATATCGAATGAGTGCCTTTGATTTGACGGCCTGCACATGCACAGTTTGCCAGCTAGCTATACAAATAGATACACTACATGGACACCCCTTCAAATGAGTGGATTTGAGTATTTCAGCCATACCCATTACTGACAGGTGAATAAAATCAGGCACACAACCATGCAATCTCCATAGACAAATATTAGCAGTAGAATGGCCTGTACTGAAACCTCAGTGACTTTAAACGTGGCACCGTCACAGGATGCCAGCAAATATATATCTATGTCTATGGTTATAGTTTGCCCTGAGAAAGTAGTCTTAGAGGGATAACAAGCATCTTCAGATGAGACAGAATAAAGGCTTTTGTGATAAGCAGTTTTAACACTAGTAATATTTAGAATGTAAAAGTCACTCGCACATCTGAGCTATCTTTGTTGCAGGTGCATGGTAACAGTTGAATAAGATGACAAAAAATAAGAAATACGGTTTAGTATAATTTTCCATTTGTAACACAGGATTAAAACACTTAGCACAAACTACTTAAACACACCAGGTCTGTCTTGTATCTGATGTAGTGAAATAACATTAATCTGTTTGTTTGGATTCCAGATATGGGGAAGAGCAGGCGTCTAACAGCTGAAGAGCCTGAGAGGCTGCTGGAGATGACAGAGTCCCCCTACCCCAGAGCAATGGCTGGAGCCCATTAAAGACCCACTGCATGTCCCCTGTCCATCAGCATGCCATCTTAAGGTAGGTTTACACACAGCAGGGAAAGTAATACAGTGAAATGGTGAAGAATGTCAACATAAAGGTTTATGGAAACAATCTGTTCCCCAAGTACTGCAAGAAGTAGTGGCAGAGCTCATTTGGCAAAAACACCTATGCAACACCTAACACCTTTACAAAATGTAACCCCCCCCCCTCCCTCTTGCCCTCTCCATTGTAGGTATGTGTTAAATCAGCACCAGAAACCTAATATGTATCAGTATCAGTAAACATGAATATTAACTAAACTTATTTGCCGACGATCTCCTGATATACCTTATTAATATTAAAAGCTCAATGTCGCCCTTGTTAAAAATATTTTCATAATATTTTCATAAATCACATGACACAAAATGTACTGGAAAAATAATGGCAATAGGAAAAATACAAATAATAACTCATGATTTACAGCAGTCTTTTAAGTCAAATCAAATCTTATTGGTCGCATATAAATATACAGCAGATGTTATTGCGGGTGTATCGAAATGTCCAGGACCCAGTTGCACAAGGCGGCGTTTAGACCCAGGGCCCCGAGAGTAATGATGAGCTTGGAGGGTACTATGGTATTGAAGGCTGAGCTGTATTCAATGAACAGCATTCTTACATACACTACCGTTCAAAAGTATGCGGTCACTTAGAAATGTCCTTGATTTTGAAAGAAAAGCATTGTTTTTGTCCATTAACCTGTTAGGGCTAGGGGGCAGTATTTACACGGCCGGAAAAAAAACGTACCCGATTTAATCTGGTTACTACTCCTGCCCAGTAACTAGAATATGCATATAATTATTGGCTTTGGATAGAAAACACCATAAAGTTTCTAAAACTGTTTGAATGGTGTCTGTGAGTATAACAGAACTCATATGGCAGGCAAAAACCTGATAAGATTCTGAACAGGAAGTGGCCTGTCTGACAAGTTCTTGTTCATCTTGGCTCTTTTTATTGAAGACTGAGGATCTTTGCTGTAACGTGACACTTCCTACGGCTCCCATAGGCTCTCAGAACCCGGGAAAAAGCTGAACGATATCGAGGCAGCCCCAGACTGAAACACATTATCGCGTTTGGAAAGTGGCCGATCAGAGGGCCGTCAGACTAAGGCTCGTGCACGAGGGGATCCCATGCTTTTACTTTCTCTCTCGTTGAATGTAAACAGGCTTTGCCGGTCGGAATATTATCGCTTTTTTACGAGAAAAGTGGCATAAAAATTGATTTTAAACAGCGGTTGACATGCTTCGAAGTACGGTAATGGAATATTTAGAATTTTTTGGTCACGAAATGCGCCGTGCTCGTAACCCTTATTTAACCTTTTGGAGAGTGTCTTGAATGCACGAACAAAACGCCGCTATTTGGATATAACAATGGATTATTTGGGACCAAACCAACATTTGTTATTGAAGTAGAAGTCCTGGGAGTGCATTCTGACGAAGACAGCAAAGGTAATAAAAATGTTCTTATAGTAAATCATACTTTGGTGAATGCTAAACTTGCTGGGTGTCTAAATAGCTAGCCCTGTGATGCCGGGCTATCTACTTAGAATATTGCAAAATGTGCTTTCACCGAAAAGCTATTTTAAAATTGGACATATCGAGTGCATAGAGGAGTTCTGTATCTATAATTCTTAAAATAATTGTTATGCTTTTTGTGAACGTTTATCGTGAGTAATTTAGTAAATTCTTAGTGAATTCGCCGCAATTTTGCGGGGGGGTATGCTAGTTCTGAACGTCACATGCTAATGTAAAAAGCTGGTTTTTGATATAAATATGAACTTGATTGAACAGACATGCATGTATTGTATAACATAATGTCCTAAGATTGTCATCTGATGAAGATCATCAAAGGTTAGTGCTGCATTTAGCTGTGGTTTGGGTTTATGTGACATTATATGCTAGCTTGAAAAATGGGTGTCTGATTATTTCTGGCTGGGTACTCTGCTGACATAATCTAATGTTTTGCTTTCGTTATAAAGCCTTTTTGAAATCGGACAGTGTGGTTAGATTAACGAGAGTCTTGTCTTTAAAATGCTGTAAAATAGTCATATGTTTGAGAAATTGAAGTAATAGCATTTCTAAGGTATTTGAATAACGCGCCACGGGATTCAACTGGCTGTTGAGTACCTAGCCCAGAGAGGTTAATCTCCCTGGGCAAGGTGGGACGTTTGCGTCCAGCCAGTGGAATCGCGTTGCGCGAAATACAAATACCTCATAAATGCTATAACTTCAATTTCTTAAACATATTACTATTTTACACCATTTTATAGATACACCTCTCCTGAATCGAACCACATTGTCCGATTTCAAAAAGGCTTTACAGCAAAAGCAAAACATTAGATTATGTTAGGAGAGTACCCTGCCAAAAATAATCACACAGCCATTTTTAAAGCAACTAGCATGCATCACAAATACACAAAACAAAGCTAAATGCAGAACTAACCTTTGACGATCTTCAACAGATGACACTCCTAGGACATCATGTTACACAATGCATGCAGTTTTTGTTCGATAAAGTTCATATTTATATATAAAAACAGCATTTTACATCGGCGAGTGACGTTCAGAAAATATTTTCCCTCAAATACTGCCGGTGGATCAGCGCCACAATTTACAAAAATACTTGCCATAAACATTGATACAAAATTAAACTGTCATTCAAAGAATTATAGATGAACATCTCCTTTATGCAAACGCTATGAAAGATTTCAAAAAAGCTTCACGAGGAAAGCACTCTTTGCAATAATCTGAGTACTGAGCTCAGAAAAATACACTAGGCTATACAGATAGCCGCCATCTTGGGGACATCTAAAATCATACATTGCATTAGAAATATTCCCTTACCTTTGATCATCTTCATCAGAAGGCACTTCCAGGAATCCCAGGTCCCCAACAAATGTTGTTTTGTTCGATAAAGTCCATAATTTATGTCCAAATAACTCCTTGTTGTTCGTGCGTCCAGTAAGCTACTGCAAGTGTAGAAAGCGCACGGACGATGTCACGACGAAAAGTAAAAAAAGTTGTATTTACGTTCGTTCAAACATGTCAAACGTTGTAAAACATCAATCTTTAGGGCCTTCAGAACGTGAAGATTCAATAATATTTCAACCGGACGGTTCCTGTGTCTTGAAAAAGGTTTTGGAACGGGAGGATCCTCGCTCGTGAACGTGCCCCAAGAAGTGATGTCACCCCCTGCCTCAACAACTTCCCCTCCTTGTCATGCGGTCTCTGTTCATCGTAGAAGCTTCAAACAACTTTCTAAAGACTGTCGACATCTAGTGGAAGCCGTAGGAAGTGCACAATTATTACTACGTCACAGTCTATTCAATAGGAAACGACTTGAAGGGAGCCCATGCATTCAGATTTCCACTTCCTGGTAGGATTTCTCTCAGGTTTTTCCTTGCCATATGAGTTCTGTTATACTCACAGACACCATTCAAACGGTTTTAGAAACTTCAGAGTGTTTTCTATCCAAATTTACTAATAATATGCATATCCTAGCTTCTGAGTTTGAGTAGGGGGCAGTTTAATATGGGCACATATTCTTTCCGAAATTGTCAATACTGCCCCCTATCCCCAACAGGTTTTAAAATAACATCAAAATGATCTGAAATTTCTAAGTGACCCTAAACTTTTGAACGGTAGTGTAGGTGTTCCTCTTGTCCAGATGGGATAGGGCAGTCTGCAGTGCAATGGTGATTGCATCATCTGTGGATTGTCATGGAATATTGCTTCAAAAATATAACACTCTTACAAGAATCTTTGAATTCAATCTAGACTTTAATACAGAGTAGCAAAGCCAAGCCCTTCCATGAAAAATACTAAATTCTCATATTACAGAGTCCTGTCTTTATAGGATTCTGTCTTTGCATAATGTATAGAGTCCCCTCCCTCTATATGAAAATAACTTCCCTAGACCGTTCTTTACCATTATCTCTCTATATCAGTTATTGCTTGTTAACGCCCACATCTGACAGCTGTATAGCTTATAATGGTAGCAGGGCCTGGTCCTATATGTTCCATTCCTTATATAGCCATTCTGTCTCAGCTCTTCAAAGTGGACAGCCTAAATGCTGCTAATAATGGAAATGGAATCAGAGTCATGAGTTTTGCTCCCACATAAACCCCCCTTTGAGACTAAACAGTCTCACACAAAACACACAAATAAATCAAAGGCAAGGGAGCATCAATCATCAAGCACTGGGCAAACTTCAAACTTCCCCCTTTCTGGCCTAACGATTGGGACTCCATACACGAATCAAACATCTCCTTTCATATACAATGGAAAGAAATAAAAGATCCAATCTGTACAAATACAAAGTAAAATCAAACTGAAAATACAATGTAAAAGCATTAGCCTGTAATAACCTCAGGCAAGGCTATGTATCTCAGTTATTTAAAACATAAAGAAAATAAGAAAACCCTTATAATGTCATTATAAATACGACACTTAAACAAGATCCTTCCTTACAGACACCTCTGTAACAACAGTGAAAGCACAAATGAAAACACCTGCTAAATGACTAAGGACATGGTCCATGGACACTTGTAACCGGAATTTCCCCATTTTACCCACAAGTTTAAGTAAACAAAATTCAGAAGTAGAAGGAAAGGTAGAAGGAAATAGACAATACACTCCATAGTAAATGATTACCAGGTTATACATATTGCATCAGTCCAGTTTTCAATCAAGCACATTATAATCAGGTGCTTTACTAAAATGGGAAACCCTTGAACACCATAATCATTGCAATCATGTCCTCCTCCTGGAGTAATCCCATTTACTTAAAGCTAAATCCAACCATTCCCAACCATGGGTTCATTGTCCTTAACTTCTTTGGGATAGGGGGCAGTATTTTCAAGGCCGGATAAAAAACGTACAGATTTAATCTGGTTACTACTCCTGCCCAGAAACTAGAATATGCATATAAGTAGTAGATTTGGATAGAAAACACTCTAAAGTTTCTAAAACTGTTTGAATGGTGTCTGTGAGTATAACAGAACTCATATGGCAGGCCAAAACCTACAGCATCTGTGCTGTAACGTGACACTTTCTAAGGCTTCCATTGGCTCTCTAAAGCTGCCAGAAAGTGGAATGGGGTGTCTGCTGTCTCTGGGCAAAGTATAGGAGCAGAGTTTGTAAGTGGTCAGCCTGGGGACAGTGAGACTGGAGATGAGCGGTCACGAGAACTCGCCATGTTTTTCTTTCTCTCTTTGAATGAGTACAACGTTGCCCGGTTGGAATATTATCGCTATTTTACGAGAAAAATAGCATAACATTTATTTTAAACATGCTTCTAAGTACTGTGCTTCTAAGTGCGGTAATGGAATATTTTGGAAAAAAATGGTCACAAAATGTGCACGCGCATTACCCTTCTGATAGTGACCTGAACGCACAAACAAAACGGAGGTATTTGGATATAACTATGGATTATTTGGAACCAAAACAACATTTGTTGTTGAAGTAGAAGTCCTGGGAGTGCATTCTGACGAAGAACAGCAAAGGTAATCCAATTTTTCTAATAGTAATTCTGAGTTTAGGTGACCCCAAAGTTGGCGGATGTCAAAATAGCTAGCCGTGATGGCCGAGCTATGTACTCAGAATATTGCAAATTGTGCTTTCGCCGAAAAGCTATTTTAAAATCGGACATAGCGATTCAATAAAGGAGTTCTGTACCTATAATTCTTAAAATAATTGTTATGTATTTTGTCAACATTTATCATGAGTAATTTAGTAAATTCACCGGAAGTTTTCGGTGGGTATGCTAGTTCTGAATATCATATGCTAATGTAAAAAGCTGTTTTTTTATATAAATATGAACTTGATTGAACAAAACATGCATGTATTGTATAACATAATGTCCTAGGAGTGTCATCTGATGAAGATCATCAAAGGTTAGGGCTGCATTTAGCTGTGGTTTGGGTTTATGTGACATATACGCTTGCTTGGAAAATGGCTGTTGGCTGTTGTTGATTGTTTGAGAAAATTTAATTGTGGTATTTTAGTTGGATTTGTATTTCGCGCTGTGCGATGCCATTGGCTGTTGGCTAGGGGTTCCGCAGGCGGAACGGGGTTCCGCTAGCAGAACGTCTGTCCTCAACAGGTTAACCTCTTATCACAATGCCCACACATCCCGACACTATCAGCTATACCTCTGTCCTGATTCTTTAATATTGCAAGAGATAGTGTTACTTGAGTTATATTACCACATGTACCTTTGTGATCCATTATCATTCCTTTATCATCAAATGTACTAACTCCTGCAGTTTCGAACACCCAAATAGTTTAACAATTAACTGTAGTGTTTCTCACATCTATTCCATTATCCCCATAGCTGTAGAAACATTTATATCTACTTTTTACAATAGTAAACCTATCATTATGAGGACCATTTAATTCAGTTTTTATGTCATATGTTGCACATTCATGTTCTCCCAAAATAGTTTCATTTAATTCACTTCTACCTTTAGTGCTACCTAATGCCAATCTGCATTCTATGTTACACAAAGGTATGTAGTATTTTCTCTGAATACATTGAACATTTTCCATTTAACACATTCTTCAACTGATGCAAGTTCAGGTACTATTAAAATATCAGAATAAGGTGATTTGCTACACAAAATGCAATTGTCCATCCTATGTTTAGTTGCTGCTTACTGAGCCCACTTATACACGCCATTTGTTACTGCTTTTCTAAATTGTTGATCAATGTTTGATTCTGGGGTAGTTTCTTCATTGTAGCCACACCAGTTGGTAGCAGATGTCCAGATTTTCTGCATCAACCCACTTTCTTTTGGTTTTTCTATTTTCTTAGTTGGTGTACTTGTCTCTAGTGGGAGGTGATTTTATAATTTCTTGTAAGTTTGTCACTGTTGCTGTCAAAGCCATTCTACCATTCTTCATCTGTCCTGTTTCACTGTCTGTTAAAAAGACCATGTGAGGACAGAGAAGTTGATGATAAGAAAGTCTCCTTTCCATTCTCCTGTTGTTGTTACTCCATCCCCTTGAACAACACCTCTGTCAGGGGTATCTGCCAGAGTAGGTATGTCATCAGGAGCAACAGGCATGTCATTCCTCCCCATCCCTGGACTCTCTGGATATTCAAGAGAGAGTGTCTGTTGGCTGTTGGAAGTTGCTCCTTGATCCACCTCTTCTTCGGCTCCTGCCTGTCTCCTGCCTGTCTCCTGCCTGTCTCCTGCCTGTCTCCTGCCTGTCTCCTGCCTGTCTCCTGCCTGTCTCCTGCCTGGCTCCTGCCTGGCTCCTGCCTGTCTCCTTCCATTCTTCTGGAACACTCGGACCTGGTCACCTTGGATCACCAGACGTGGAACCTCTGGTCCTGGTTCAGGTTTCTGCCTTCTTTCTGTGAGGCATTCAAACTTAGAGACTTATGGCCTCTGTTTTATGATCACACCATACATCCACTTATTTCCATCACTCATCATACACCAACTAACATTCCAGCTGAAGCTGGCGACCCCTCTCCTTCTGGTTCCTAAGCATAAGACTTGGAAAGTGAAAAACAAAAACACAACAGTATCGACAATGTGATATGTCATGCATAAATATATTCATGAAAACCGAAATCTGAGACCATGACAATTCCAACTCTCTCTTCACCTGACTCTATGCCTCCAGGATACTTTTCTGCTAAATTCAACTAAAATAAAAGCCCTAAAAAGCTTCCTCATGCTTTCACCCAGTCTTCCCCTTTCGGCTCCAGGTTCTGAGAGGTGTTCCAGTCACATGCTAGTCACCTGCTAATGTAAAAAGCTGTTTTTTGATATAAATATGAACTTGATTGAACAAAACATGCATGTATTGTATAACATAATGTCCTAGGGTTGTCATCTGATGAAGATCATCAAAGGTTAGTGCTGCATTTAGCTGTCTTCTGGATTTTTGTGACATTATATGCTAGCTTGAAAAATGGGTGTCTGATTATTTCTGGCTGGGTACTCTGCTGACATAATCTAATGTTTTGCTTTCGTTGTAAAGCCTTTTTGAAATCGGACAGTGTGGTTAGATTAACGAGAGTCTTGTCTTTAAATATCTGTAAAATAGTCATATGTTTGAGAAATTGAAGTAATAGGATTTTTAAGGTATTTGAAAATCGCGCCACTGGATTACACTGGCTGTTACGTAGGTGGGACGATTACGTCCCGCCTAGCCCATAGAGGTTAATCTGATCTTCTGTAAGTTCTGTCAACCTTCCTGTCTCAGGATTTAGTTTCCAGAGCTTCCCTAGGCCTAGTAAATGTAAACAGTTCTCTGTCCAAATCATAACTAAAACGTTTTATAAATTGTCCAACCCAAATTCAGAATTCAGTCCTTAGTGCTTCATCCCCTTAAAAAATTACATTTATACTAGACTTTTAGTACCAGTAATATCTATTCTTATTACAGACCCCCTTTGCCTCTGGTTTTCTGTCATGAGAGGCCTGGTAATGAAAGGTCAGTAACCTATTCCCCTTTAGTCTTCCAGTTCCAGCATGTCTATTTCAGATATAGTTCACAGGTCATCAGACGCAGTTGTCCCTCACTCTTCAGCCGGTTAGGGAGGGTTAGAGTTTCACATACACTCGTAAAAATATCTCTCCCATGCATTAAAGCATTCTGACATCACCTTCCATGATAACTCCCTTATTTTACTGGCGATCTCTCAGACGAGTTACAGATCATGTAACAACATAACCCTCGCAGTAAGCCATACTTCAATATCACAATGTTGCAAATTTTGTATTGAAACAAAAAACACAATGAAATCATCTATACTCATATCATAATCCATTTGGAGTGACTGTCATCCCTTGTTAACAGATATTCCCTTCTATATGCAGACTGAACAAAGCACATTTGTATATTTACCCAAAGACCATAACCCCATGGAACTGATCATTTTCCCTATGAACACATGATCCAACAACAACATGTTAAATAAAAAAATACAATTATTTGAGTAACTAGTCAATTTAAGATTACAACTCTTCATAATTTTCATATGGAAATAATACAATTTCAAAGTAATTGTACACTGAATAGAGACTGGTGTTTCTTAGTCATTTTATATTTAAATCCCACCTGTTCCAATCATTTCTAGTGAAGTTGATCAGTCTTCACGGGAAATTTTTAGGATTCAGGGAATTTGACACAATTAAATGTTTCCTCTCCCTTCTCTGTCCCTGTCCTTCAGAAACCATTTAGATACATTTCAAAACATTTCCATCTTCCTGTATACCCAGTTTAAAACTGAATTGAAAAAGGTCCATCCAAATTAAATCCCAGAGGCCCTTTCCAGTAATCTTATCATTTTAACCTGTGTCATTAGTTTAGTATAATACAAAACTATTGGTTAACCACTGTAGAACCTTCAAAAAGTTGATGTTGTCTTATCATCTTGTTAGTCAATACGTCACATGGTTCTCAAACCCCAAATATGTTGTAATGAACAGAGTTGAACAAAACTTTCTGAATCATTACTTCCTACTATTATTCCCACGTGGCAGTCAAGCACCCAAGCTAACGTTTAACTATGCTGCTTGCAATAATTGTAATTATGTTTCTTCCCTGACGTTTACTGACACCGGCAATATTCAATCAGACTTCAAGCATTTGTAAACTAATCCGTTATTCTGCACTTTGGTATATCCATTCTAGTGCTTTTGACATCCCACCAAAATAGCCTGAACAACATTTCTAAGCACCCCATTTTACACTATCCCTTATAGCCTAATCCAGATATTTTTATTCTTAAAACGGCCGACTATCACTAACTGCTTTCCCCAGTATCGCAGTCTCCAAGGACATTTCAACAAGAGAAAATGAAAGCCCTGTCACGATTCCCACTGACGGTGGCGCACCCTCCTGCTCGGGTGGCGCTCGGCGGTCGTCGTCACCGGCCTATTAGCTGCCACCAATTCCCTTTTGCTTTTCCCTTTTTTTGGTTTTGGACACCTGTGGTCAATTAGCCATTAGAGGGGCTATTTAGTTTAGCTGGCCCGCTCCTTGTTGTGCGGGATTGATTATTTGTATGTCGACTTCTTGTTTGTGTCGGCTTTGCATTGTCGCTCATTGTGTTTATTCCCCTGTGCTTGCGAACTTTGTTTTTGCTTCAGTGTTATTAAAAACACCACTCCCTGTGTCCGTTGCTTCCTGCGCCTCATTCCTGCAACGCGACTACCAAAGCCCTTACAGAATCCCGCACCACTCTGAAAAGGCATGGAATCAGTGGGAGCAGCGGGCACTCCTCTGCCCACGCGTGCTCCACCACACGACGGTCCTACACCGCATCGGATCGGCAATGGACCAGATGATGGAGAGGATGGACCGATGGGAGAGAAGTGGTATCCTCTCTCCACCTCCACCTCCCCCGATACAGCCATCTTCGCCTCCCACGACGTCTGGCTCTGGCGCGCTTCGTTTGGTGCTCCCGAGGGAGTACGATGGGGCGGCGGCTGGGTGCCAGGGGTTTTTGCTCCAGCTTGAGCTGTACCTGGCCACCGTCAGACCTGCTCCCACGGGAGAGGAGAGTCTGAGTGCCCTCGTTTCCTGCCTGACGGGCCGAGCTCTGGAGTGAGCTAATGCGGTCTGGAACGGCCCAGACTCAGCGAGGGACCACTACCCAGAGTTCACCCGCCGATTTCAGGCCGTGTTCGACCACCCTCCGGAAGGAAGAGCGGCGGGTGAACGGCTGTTCCACCTCAGGCAGGAGACGAGGAGTGCTCAGGACTTCGCGCTGGAGTTCAGGACCTTGGCTGCTGGGGCGGGGTGGAACGACAGGGCCATCATAGACCACTACCGCTGCAGTCTCCGGGCGGATGTCCGCAGGGAGCTGGCCTGTCGGGACACAGCTCTGTCCCTGGACGAGCTGATAGACATGTCCATACGTCTGGACAATTTGCTGGCTGCCCGCGGGCGTTCGGAGAGGGTCCTGCCCGTTCCACCCCCGTGCACCCACCGCCCCTACCCCTATGGAGGTGGGGGGGGCTGTGCCAAGGGGCACCGGAGGAGGTGGCTCCTCCTGCACCAGCTGTGGTCGGAGAGGACACACGGCCGACCGGTGCTGGAGGAGCCAGTCTGGGAGTCGAGAAGGCAGGCAGAACACTTCTTGGTCACCTCAGGTGAGTCAGCACCAGATTCACCCAGAACCCCCTGTTGGTCACGTGTTTTTACCTGTTTTGTTTACTAAATTTTTTCCCTCTTCCCAGCATAGGGCGCTAGTCGATTCAGGCGCAGCTGGGAACTTTATGGACCGTGGACTTGCCATTAAGCTGGGCATTCCGCGGGTGCCGATAGATTCCCCCTTCCCCGTGCACTCCCTAGATAGCCGACCATTAGGGTCAGGGCTAGTCAGGGAGTCTACGGTGCCACTGGACATGGTAACGCAGGGGAATCATAAGGAACACATTTGTTTTTTCCTTATTGATTCGCCTGCATTTCCGGTGGTGCTGGGGGTCCCCTGGCTGGCTGGTCACAATCCCCGTATTTCGTGGAAACAGGGGGTTCTCCAGGGGTGGTCAAAGGAGTGTTCAGGGAGTTGTCTAGGAGTTTCCATAGGTGCCACGTCGGTGGAAAGTCCAGACCAGGTGTCCACCGTGCGCATTCCCCCTGAATACGCCGATTTGGCGATCGCCTTTTGTAAAAAGAGGGCGACTAAATTACCACCTCATCGACAGGGGGATTGTGCGATAGATCTCCAGGTTAACGCTGCGCTTCCCAGGAGTCACGTGTAGCCCTTGTCACAGGAGGAGATGGCGGCTATGGAGACATATGTCACGGAATCCCTGGGACAGGGGTACATTCGGCCCTCCATCTCACCTGCTTCCTCGAGTTTCTTTTTTGTGAAGAAAAAGGAGGGAGGTCTGCGTCCGTGCATTGATTACAGAGGTCTAAACGCTATCACGGTGGGGTTTAGTTACCCACTACCTCTCATCGCTACGGCGGTGGAATCATTTCACGGAGCACAGTTCTTCACAAAACTGGATCTCAGGAGCGCGTATAATCTGGTGCGTATCAAGAAGGGAGACGAGTGGAAAACCACCTTTAGTACCACATCAGGCCATTATGAGTACCTCGTCATGCCGTATGGGTTGAAAAATGCTCCAGCCGTCTTTCAATCCTTTGTTGACGAAATTCTCAGGGACCTGCACGGGCAGGGCTTGATTATCTATATCGATGACATTCTGATATATTCCGCCACCCGCTCCGCGCATGTGTCCCTGGTGCGCAAGGTGCTTGGTAGACTGCTGGAGCATGACCTATACGTTAAGGCTGAGAAGTGTGAGTTTTCCAAACGAGCCGTCTCCTTTCTGGGTTATTGCATTTCCACCACGGGGGTGGTGATGGAGTGTAACCGCGTTAAGGCCGTGCGTAATTGGCCGACTCCAACCACGGTGAAGGAAGTGCAGCGGTTCTTAGGCTTTGCCAATTACTACCGGAGGTTTATCCGAGGTTTTGGCCAGGTAGCGGCTCCCATTACCTCACTGCTGAAGGGGGGGCTGGTGCGTTTGCGATGGTCGACGGAGGCGGACGGAGCCTTCAAGAAGTTGAAGACGCTGTTCACCGACGCAACCGTGTTGGCGCACCCGGACCCGTCTTTAGCGTTCATAGTGGAGGTGGACGCATCCGAGGCTGGGGTGGGTGCCGTGCTATCACAGCGCGGGAAGTTACAGCCCCTCCCCGTTCCACAACGACCATGGTCATACCTGTCCATCGACTTCTTGACAGATCTTCCCCCCTCTCAGAAAGCCACTCTTGCGTTGTGTTGGCTGTGTGCTTAGGGTCGTTGTCCTGTTAGAAGGTGAACCTTCGCCCCAGTCTGAGGTCCTGAGCCCTCTGGATCAGGTTTTTATTAAGGATGTCTCTGTACTTAGCTATGTTCATCTTTCCCTCGATCCTGACTAGCCTCCCATTCCCTGCTGCTGAAAAACATCCGAACAGCATGATGCTGCCACCACCATACTTCACCGTAGGAATGGTGCCAGGTTTCCTCCAGACATGACTCTTGGCATTCAGGCCAAAGAATTCAATCTTGGTTTCATCAAATCAAATCAAATGTTATTACAAGCATTTCGCAACACCAGCAATAACATCTGCTAAACACGTGTATGTTTCAAGAATCTTGTTTCTCATGGTCTGAGAGTCCTTTAGGTGCCTTTTGGCAAACTCAAAGTGTGCCTTTTCTTGATTCACACCAATTCGGATGATGGAATATATTGTCCCAAAGTCCATTTATTTGAAGTTCTGTAGTTTTGGCCTGTAAACTCTTCCTATGGCACACAGACATTCCAGTCTCTCACATTAGAGACCAGAAAGGATTTGGTCTGCTGCCTTGTAATTTACGATGGGCGTGAGGTCATAACCCCCCCCCCATCAATCCCTCTCCCCCTGCGGGAGGGAGAGATATCTCTGTAGAACTGTGATCCACTGTAACCTCATCCTCACAGGCCAGTCATGACAATGATTAATAGAAACAGGAAGCACCTGAGCTCAATTTCAAGTCTGGTAGCAAAGGGTCTGAATACTTCAGGTATTTCTGTTTTTTATTTGTAATAAATTTGCAAACATTTCTAAAAACTTGTTTATGCTTTGTGGGGTATTGTGTGTAGATTGATTAGGATTTTAGAATAAAGTGGTAAAGTAAAACAAAATGTGGAAAAAGTTAGTCAACACTTTCCGAAATCACTGTACGTCACTTTATTTTGAGCCGACTTCACCATAGGCTTTGAATGGGACACCCGGCTCACAACCAGGAGGCAGCCGGGTTACAAAACAAATTCAACCAATTTTCACCTGGTGCAAACTCCGTCCACCCGGTTAACCGGGCCAGCTTGAACTAACACCCTCACTCGTTCAAGTATAATTTCTCATATCTCTCCCCCCAGAACCTAATCGAGTAGGTTGTGCTAGACTTTCGTTCTTGGTTGCCGAGATTAAGAAGAAATGTGGCGGATGAATCAGAATTAGTTGGATAACATAGATAATTAAGATGTTTTATTTGTAAAATATGCTTATGTGAGATACTTGTCATTAGGATGGCGTGCCCTTTGGACTCTGGTGTTGACAGTTGTACTTTTCCCTTAGCTAGGGCTCAGTCACTTGGGGCCCAGAGAGGGGAGAAGTAAGAATGAAACATTGTCTTCATATGTGAATGTGTCTTTACCTATTCTTAAACCATGTGAAGGGATGGAGTGATTAATGGGGAACCAATTACTTGTCTCCACAATATCTGTGCGCAAGTCACTCCCTCCTTTTCTATGTTGTGAGGAGGTGTATGGCAGTGTCTGGGACCATTGTATGTCCTCTCTCTAGATCTTGCACTTATCCTGGGATAGTGTATGACCTAGAGGCTCACTCCCCTCAGTGAGCTTGTCCAGGAGTGGAGTCAAGAGGGGCTTTACTCGAGATGGGAGTATCTAGAGTTGTCAATTGATTTATGCCATTGGATGAGCTAATGGTTCTGTTCTATACCGTACCAGGGAGAGACGGTTCCAGTTTGGGGTAGGAGGACCAGATACTGGTCTATACAATGAACACTGTTGATACAGCAGTTGCTGTCTGCTATGTTTTATAGATATCTTTCATACAGAACTTAACCTTTGTGAACTGTTCCTAAGATCTGTTGTTCGTCATGTACGTTGAGAGGGGTGGGTCTTGGGTATAAAAGATCTTTGTACTTTTGTGTAATCACTTTTCAATGGCATCATTGAAGGTCAAGTGCTTTTGCAAAAGCATCTTAATTATTAAAGATGTAGTTTTAAGTATAACTGACTTGTGTGTGAAGTTTGTAACTCTCCTCATTTGGTAATGCAGAAATTAGCCACCACAGAAAGTACCTGACATGAAATGATCTAGCATAGCTTGATAAAATAAAGATGAGCTGGCATTAACCTCTTGAATGAAACGTTGATTTTCGCCTAAATATACCCAAACATAATAATTTTTTCATGAGAGGGCCATAAACAATAAGGTCTTTAACTCTCCTTTTTGGTAAAAATATTTATAAATTACTGAGGTGTTTTTTGAGGACACAAGCTCAAGTATATAGTACAAATATATGTATTTTTTCCAGTTCAACAAAATTGGGGCAATGGGGCTTGAAATTACTGAAATGTTTTCTAAATATAGCAACAGTCAAATGATCAATTACTTACTATAATATTCCACCATTCTTATAACTGTAAAATAAATATGATCATACTTAGTGACAGTACAATTTTGTACCATTTCATATAACTCCAAAATGTCCTCTGAGAGGCACAGGGACACCATTTAAATGTGACTCGATACAAATTCAGCTTTAAGCACAAAGTCATTTTGTCCGTCTGTGACCAATACAAAGTGGTCGCAGTTCAACTCAATTAAATTATTTAGAATTGTTTTCATGTTGAGAGTTCTAAATGTGGCTGGCAATAGTGACAATATCTCACACAGTGAGATATATCTACTAGTTATAAAATGTTGCAATTTTATAACTAGTTTCCTGAAATTCTACACATTTTGCCATAAGCTGGAGAGAAATGTTTGTCGTTTTTTTTTTAATTGGATATTTAAGCCCGCCCCCCCTCATATATGGGAGAGGAGAGCAGAGAGATGGGGCTTTCTGGAACTATAAGACACGGGACCCTATGACATTCACAGAGCACTTTGTACACCAAAATGTCAGTCGGAACTGGTCCAGAACCGATTTACAATCAAAATCTGACAACCTTCTGTGCCCTTAGTTAAAGGTAGAGTCAATTTCCTAAATCTCCTCTGTTTTGGTCCTGCAGCTATCATGTTGGAACAGCGTGAAGGGCAACTGTACACACGCACAGATATTTTTTTTGTGAGTGCAACTCTTTCTCTAGCGCTCATCTACAATATCCTGATGATGGTTGCAATATCATGTCGCTGAGTCTCAGTTTAACTGACAAACTTGGCATGTTACAGTGCCTTCAGAAAGTATTCACAGCCCATAACCTCTCTGGGCTAGGCGGGACGAATTCGTCCCACCTACGTAACAGCCACTTTAAGCCTGTGGCGCGATTTTCAAAACCTTAAAAATCCTATTACTTCAATTTCTCAAACATATGACTATTTTACAGCTATTTAAAGACAAGACTCTCGTTAACCTGTTAGGGCTAGGGGCAGCATTGACACGGCTGGATAAAAAACATACCCGATTTAATCTGGTTACCACTCCTACTCAGTAACTAGAATATGCATATACTTATTACATATGGATAGAAAACACCCTAAATTTTCTAAAACTGTTTGAATGGTGTCTGTGAGTATAACAGAACTCAAATGGCAGGTCAAAACCTGAGAGATTCCTTTACAGGAAGTGGCCTGTCTGACCATTTGTTGAACTTCTTTTCCATCTCTATCATTTACTAAGGATCTCTGCTCTAACGTGACACTTCCCACGTCGTCCATAGGCGCTCAGAGCCCGGGAAAAAACAGAATGTCGTCATTCCAGCCCCAGGCTGAAACACATTATCGCCTTTCTCAAGTGGCCGATCAAGAGACACTAGCTTATGCGCGTGACCCCGACCGCCCCCGCCTTTGGGATTTTTTCCTCTGTTTGCCGAAAAGGAGATTCCCTGTCGGAATATTATCGCTTTTCTACGAGAAAAATGTCGTAAAAATTTATTTTAAACAGCGGTTGACATGCTTCGAAGTACGGTAATGGAATACTTAGAATTTTATTGTCACGAATTGCGCCAAGCGCGTGACACTTCTTTACTATTTCGGATAGTGTCTGGAACGCACGAACAAAACGCCGCTATTCGGATATAACGATGGATTATTTTGGACCAAACCAACATTTGTTATTGAAGTAGCAGTCCTGGGTGTGCATTCTGACGAAGACAACAAAAGGTAATCAAACTTTTATAATAGTAAATATGATTATGGTGAGTGCTAAACTTGCAGGGTGTCTAATTAGCGAGCCCGTGATGCCTGGGCTATGTACTTAGAATATTGCAAAATGTGCTTTCACCAAAAAGCTATTTTAAAATCGGACATATCGAGTGCATAGAGGAGGTCTGTATCTATAATTCTTAAAATAATTGTTATGCTTTTTGTGAACGTTTATCGTGAGTAATTTAGTAAAATGTTAGCGAGTTCCCCGGAAGTTTGCTAGTTCTGAACGTCACATGCTAATGTAAAAAGCTGGTTTTTGATATAAATATGAACTTGATTGAACAAAACATGCATGTATTGTATAACATAATGTCCTAGGGTTGTCATCTGATGAAGATCATCAAAGGTGAGTGCTGCATTTAGCTGTCTTCTGGGTTTTGGTGACATTATATGCTGGCTTGAAAAATGGGTGTCTGATTATTTCTGGCTTGGTACTCTGCTGACATAATCTAATGTTTTGCTTTCGTTGTAAAGCCTTTTTGAAATCGGACAGTGTGGTTAGATTAAAGTTGTCCACGTTTTTCTTGTGTTACAGCCTGAATTTAAAATTGATTAAATTAAGATTTTGTGTCACTGGCCTACACACAATACCCCATAATGTCAGAGTTGAATTATGTTTTTAGACATTTTCACAAATTAATAAAAATGTAAAAGCTGAAATGTCTCGAGTCGATAAGTATTCAACACCTTTTTCTATGGCAAGCTTTAATAAGTTCAGGAGTAAAAATCTGCATACAAAGTTGTATGGACTCATTCTGTGTGCAATAATAGTGTTTATCTTCTTGGGGCTATGTGGGACGCTAGCGTGCCACCCGTGGTGCACCCTATCAACAGCAGGTGCATTTCAAGAGCGGCAAATTTGAAACCAAATAAATGTAAAAATTCAAATTTTTCAAACATACAACTATCTTACACCCTTTGAAAGATAAACATCTCCTTAATCTAACCACGTTGTCCGATTTCAAAAAGGTTTTACGGCGAAAGCATAAAGTTAGATTATGTTAGGAGAGTACATTGACAATAGCTGTGTGTAATGTTTTGTCAATTCAAAGACAGGGTCACCAAAACCATAAAACCAGCTAAAATGATGCACTAACCTTTTACAATCTCCATCAGATGACACTCCTAGGACATTATGTTAGACAATGCATGCATTTTTAGTTCTATCAAGTTCATATTTATATCCAAAAACAGCGTTTTACTATGGCATTGATGTTGAGGAAATCGTTTCCCTCCAATAACCGGCAGTCAAGTCAGCACCACAAATTAAATAATTAAAATTAGAAAACATTGGTAAAATATTATATTGTCATTTAAAGAATTATAGATTTACATCTCTTGAACGCAATCAACTTGCCAGATTTAAAAATAACCTTACTGGGAAATCACACTTTGCAATAATCTGAGCACTGCGCCCAGACAAATATGCTTTGCTATACAGACAAACGGCCATGTTGGAGAGATCTAAAATCGACAATACTATGTAAATAATCCATTACCTTTGATTCTCTTCATCAGATGTCACTTCCAGGAATCCCAGGTCCATAACGAATGTAGTTTTGTTCAAAAAAGCTCATCATTTATATCCAAAAAGCTCCGTGTTGTTAGCACATGATCTAAGCCAGCCGGACTTCTCGTCATGAACGAGGGGAAAAAATATATTTACGTTCGTTCAAACATGTCAAACGTTGTATAGCATAAATCATTAGAGCCTTTTTTAACATGATTTTTGAATGACTACCTCATCTCTGTACCCCACACATACAATTATATGTAAGGTCCCTCAGTCGAGCAGTGAATATCAAACACAGATTCAACAACAAAGACCAGGGAATATTTCCAATGTCTTGCGAAGAAGTGCACCTATTAATAGATATGTAAAAAAAAAAGCAGACTTAGATAGGGTATCAATACACCCAGTCACTACAAAGATATAGGCATCCTTCCTAGTTGCCGGAGAGGAAAGAAACCACTCAGGTATTTTACTATGAGAACAATGGTGACTTTAAAACAGTTACTGATTGTAATGGCTGTGACAGGAGAAAACTGAGGATGGATCAACAACGTTGTTACTCCACAATAGTAACCTAAATGACAGAATCAAAAGAAGGAAGCCTGTACAGAATAAAAATATTCCAAAACATGCATTATGTATGCAATAAGGCAATAAAGTAAAACTGCAACAACAGAAAATACTAACAAATGTATTTTATGACTTGAAAACAAAGCGTTACGTTTGGGGCAAATCCAACACAACACATCACTCTCTTCATATTTTCAAGCATGTTGGTGGCTGCATCATGTTATGGATATGCTTGTCATCAGCAAGGACAATTTTTTTTGGGGGGGGGGGTTAAAAAGAAACGGAATAGAGCGAAGCACAGGCAAAATCCTAGAGGAAAACCTTGTTCAGTCTGCTTTCCAACAGACACTGGGAGTGAAATTCACCTTTCAGCATGACAGGAACCTTAAACACAAGGCCAAATATACACTGGATAATCAACAACCAACTTGACAGAGCTTGAATAATTTTCGAAATAATAATGTGCAAATATTGTACAATCCAGGTATGCAAAGCTAGAAAGTATGTGTAATTGCTTGCAAAGGTGATTTTAACATGTATTGACTCAAGGGTGTGAGTACTTATGTAAATTAGATATTTCTGTATTTCAATTTCAATAAATTAGCAAAAATGTTTACAAACATGTTTTCACTTTGTTATTATGGGGTGGATGGGTGAGAAACAAAATCAATTTAATCTATTCAGACTGTAACACAACAAAATGTGGAGTAAGGTGTACGAATACTTTTTGAAGGCACAGTATATCAAAATATCCCCAGCCTCTCATTAATTATCCCTTACATATTTCCCTAATTTTGGATTTCGTCTTGGCATTCAAGTCATGTATATGTGTTTAATGTACAAAAACGAAATAAAGTGCTTAACACCACATTACTTGAAAACAAATATTTAGCATACACATTCTCAAATGATCACATCGTCCTCAATATAAGATGTTATTGTTCGCATTGACCATCAGTTAATTTTCAATTTCTTCAGAATACTAACACACACACACACACACACACACACACACACACACACACACACACACACACACACACACACACACACACACACACACACACACACACACACACACACACACACACACACACACACACACACACACACACACACACACAACTCAGTGATGGATACTTTTAGTCATCTAAAGGGAAATAGTAGAGACTGCGTGAGAACAAGCCCAAATGACAGTGCATTATGTTACTCTGTAAAATGCAGTCCAGATTACCAGGCTTTTTGATAGAGGATTACCAAATTGCAAAGTACATTGATGCACCAGGATAAAAGAAAGCCATGCAGGGCAGGCACAGAATTCCAAACAGAGATATACATCCATATTTAATCTGGAATTTGCTTTATACTAGTTCTACGAGGTAACACAGAGATGGGTTAAAACATATAATAAACTGGGTGGTTCGAGCCCTGAATGCTGATTGGCTGACAGCCATGGAATATCAGACCGTATACCACGGGTATGACAAAACATTTATTTTTACTGCTCTAATTATGTTGGTAACCAGTTTATAATAGCAGTAAGGCACTTCAGGGGTTCATGAGATATGGCTAATATACCACGGCTAAGGGCTGTGTCCAGGCTCTCCGCGTTGCATCGTGCATAAGAACAGCCCTTAGCTTTATTAATACATGACCTGACCTTAGGGCACCACTGATTCACTCATACGATGCGTTTGAGATTTGTTTTCATGACATTTTCTTTTACCTAAAACCATGGAGAGAGTTAGATTGTGTATTATTACAGATAGATAGTAAGACAACAGTACAAATGTCTCACCCTTAACCTGTTGGGTCTAGGGGGCAGCATTTGCACGTCTGGATAAAAAAAATGTACCCGATTTAATCTGGTTACTAATCCTACCCAGTAACTAGAATATGCATATACTTATTATATATGGATAGAAAACACTCTAAAGTTTCCAAAACTGTTTGAATGGTGTCTGTGAGTATAACAGAACTCATTTGGCAGGCAAAACCCTGAGACATTTTCTGACAGGAAGTGGATACCTGATGTGTTGTATTGACTTTAAAGCTATCCCATTGAAAGACACAGGGGTTTAGGAATATTTTGGCACTTCCTATTGCTTCCACTAGATGTCACCAGCCTTTACAAAGTGTTTTGAGTCTTCTGGAGGGAGATCTGACCGAACAAGAGCCATGGAACGGTGATGTCCCATTAGACACCTGGCGCGCTACTTCATGTTGGGTACCCTCGTTCCAATACGTTATAAAAGGCTATGCATTCGTCCACCTTGAATATTATTCATGTTCTGGTTAAAAAAGGCCCTAATGATTTATGCTATACAACGTTTGACATGTTTGAACGAACGGAAATATATTTTTTCCCCTCGTTCATGACGAGAAGTCCGGCTGGCTTACATCATGTGCTAACGAGACGGAGATTTTTGGACATAAATGATGAGCTTTTTTGAACAAAACTACATTCGTTATGGACCTGTGATACCTGGAAGTGACATCTGATGAAGAGAATCAAAGGTAATGGATTATTTACATAGTATTTTCGATTTTAGATCTCCCCAACATGACGTCTAGTCTGTATCGCAACGCCGTATTTTTCTGGGCACAGTGCTCAGATTATTGCAAAGTGTGATTTCCCAGTAAGGTTATTTTTAAATCTGGCAAGTTGATTGCGTTCAAAAGATGTAAATCTATAATTCTTTAAATGACAATATAATATTTTAACAATGTTTTCTAATTTTAATTATTTAATTTCTGACGCTGACTTGACTGCCGGTTATTGGAGGGAAACGATTTCCTCAACATCAATGCCATAGTAAAACGCTGTTTTTGTATATAAATATGAACTTGATAGAACTAAAAATGCATGCATTGTCTAACATAATGTCCTAGGAGTGTCATCTGATGGAGATTGTAAAAGGTTAGTGTATCATTTTAGCTGGTTTTATGGTTTTGGTGACCCTGTCTTTGACTTGACAAAACATTACACACAACTCTTGTAAATGTACTGTCCTAACATACTCTAAATTTATGCTTTCGCCGTAAAACCTTTTTGAAATCGTAAAACGTGGTTAGATTAAGGAGATGTTTATCTTTCAAATGGTGTAACATAGTTGTATTTTTGAAAAATTTGAATTTTGACATTTATTTGGATTCAAATTTGCCGCTCTTGAAATGCACCTGCTGTTGATGGAGTGCACCACAGGTGGCACGCTAGCGTCCCACCTAGCCCCAAGAGGTTAATACTGTAACTTAACATGTTGGTTGTTCAACACACCAGTCAGACTGTCATGGCAAATGACACTGTAATAAATGCCATTTAGAAACACTTTTATCCAAAGGAACTTACAATAGTGCTTTCATACATTATTGTATGTGTAGCCCTAGTGGGAATTGAACCCCCAGCCCTGGCATCGCAAGGAACATGCTGTAGTGATTGACCAGGGTCCTGGTTTTTGCACAAGTTCCTTTCTTCCCCGCATTTCGATCATCCCAAAGCTCATTCCCTGACCATGTGTGAAACAGTTATGTGTTCATACCATAATCATGTAAAGTAACTATCCGATTAGACCAAAATATATTCCCAACCATGTGGATTGACTTCAAATTAAAGGTAGATTTAGCGAGATGACGATGCCACAAGCAGCACCACAGCACTGCATGGGCACAGGTGCTCTTCACTCTGCTACAATGTGATAGCAATGGGACTAAAACAACGGAGAAGTTTAGCCATGTGCTTTAATGTTCTTAGTTGTTGCGGAAATTGACACACTACTGCTGTTTACTTTGTGCGTCTATGTCATCTCGCTGAGTCTACCTTTAAAGGTGCTGAATTATATTTTTTTTAACATTTTTGCATTGTAATTTCGGAAAATGTCAATAAAACATCTGGTGCTAAAAGTGGAATGATAGTGTTTGACAGTATTACTCCCACTAGAGTGACATATGTTGTCAAACTGGGAAAGCTGTTCTGACTTTGGCTGTGTATCTAGTGGAAAACACAAATTTTCTGGTTGCTAAAATTTTCTGGCTCCGCTCAATTTCAGTTCATGTAAGGAAACAAATATTCCCTACACTATTCAGTGATTGTTTTCTCATATGAACTGAAATTAAGTGAACAGTGTGGAATTTTAGGAACCAGGAAATGACAGAGCGATTTCCACTAGATAACACAGTCACAAAGTCAGAACAGCTTCCCCAGTTTGACAACAGATGCCACTTCGGCAGGAGAAATCAATAGGCAAATATCACAGCCAATCACAACACTGGTGGGTAAGTAATACTGTGAAACACTATCATTCCACTATTAGCAACAGATATATTATGGACATTTTCCCGAAATTACAATGCAAAAAAAAAGAATGGTGCTGTTCACTGCAGATGAGAATGCATTCCGAACAGCAGTGGTGTAAAGTACTTAAGTAAAAATATTTTAAAGTACTACTTAAGTCGTTTTTTGGGGTATCTGTACTTTACTATTAATATTTTTGACAACTTTTACTTGTACTTCACTACATTCCTGAAGAAAATGATGTACTTTTTAATCCAAACATTTTCCCAACACCCAAAAGTACTCGTTGCATTTTGAATGCTTAGCAGGACAGAAAATGGTGCCGTCTGGTTTCCTTAATAAAAGGAATTAGAAATTATAAATACTTTTACTTTTATGAATATTTTTTAGCAATAACATTTAGTTTTGATACTTAAGTATATTCAAAACCAAATAATTTTAGACATTTACTCAAGTCGGATTTTAATGGGTGACTTTCACTTTTACTTGAGTCATTTTCTATTTAGGTATCTTTACTTTTACTGAAATACAACAATTGGGTACTTTTTCCACCACTGGAAAAGAACCAGAAGTGTTTGTTTGACTGCGAGCATTTGACAAAATGCATGCAATATCATAACTTCATATATCTGAAACATTTTGTGATAGTAGCGCATTTGAGAGCATCCAGTGCAGATTAGGGTAGACCGGAGCTGTTTCTCACACTTTTTACTTGAGTGTATTTTTTGTATTTTACAAAACTCTTTTCAACATTAATAGAAAGCAAAGTCTTGGGTTGAAATGGGCACCCTTTTGGAGTTATTGTCTATCAAACACACTGTCCATTTGAAATGAAGAAATCAATGTATCCGATACAAAAAATACACTCAAGTAAAAAGTGTGAGAAACAGCCCCGGTCTACCCTCTAAGAAGTATTCAGGCTATTCCTAACACAATTCAAGTGTTTATACTTTGTAAGTATAACTTTTTATACATAATCACCACCAACTGACCATAACTATTAGGGATGTGCCATCATAACCATAATGGTATTCGTAATCGTATCTCTAAATTAACAGTTGATAGTCGGATCGGATGATACTCGTGATCAGTGTTTTAATATGCTTAAATAGATTTACCCAAAATCCCTTCCTGAAAGTTCTCTCTGCAAAAAAGCTGCATATAAGGAGCAGCGCATGGAGGGGTGTGTGTATGTATGTGTGTCTGTGTGTCCTCAACTCGCAGGGGGCAGCCAAGTATGCTGTCACCCAGTTTAATTTTCCCTACCCTTGCCCTGCTTGTTAGATATACAGTGGCTGCTCAACTAAAAGTTTTGCGATTATGCTGCGGGACTTAGAGGTAATTTGTGGTTTAGTTGGGTACCCTGCGTCACTACGTTATTGCTCCAGACCAGCAAAAGGGGGAGTAATAGCACTGATTATGCTTTTGGGTCCCAAGGCGCTACTGTGTCTCTAACTGACAGTTATTTATTTGTTACTACTCATAAGTATTACTTACTAAAGCTGTTGTTAAACTAAGGTTTTTATTCTAAGAGAAACTTAGACTACAATTAGAGTGTGGAAATGTTAGGATTATTTTGCTCTTACTGTAGTACTGTAGCCTACTACCGACCGTTCACGTTGTACAGCGCCTGAGTGGTGCAGCGGTCTAAGACACCAAATAGTCGTGCTAACTGCATTGCTACAGATCCTGGTTCAATACCTAATCCACCAGAAAAGACAGAACAAATAATACGACAAATATAGTTGTTAAAGTCAAATATCCTAATTGATTAAAAAAAGCAAATGTATCAATTGGAACCTTTAACATGTGGACGGGGGAAAAAGTATTATTATTATTATT
Source organism: Salmo salar (assembly GCF_905237065.1). Classification (NCBI taxonomy): domain Eukaryota; kingdom Metazoa; phylum Chordata; class Actinopteri; order Salmoniformes; family Salmonidae; genus Salmo; species Salmo salar. The sequence continues at coordinate 1,315,588 of NC_059459.1, read as the reverse complement.
ATTATTATTGTTATGTATCACATCCAACCGAGTCCCATAGGGCGGCGCACAATTGGCCCAGCATTTCTCTCCCTCTAAAAACAGAAATAAATGTATTGGCCTTTAAAAATATTATTTTGGCCTTTATTCAGATTACAATCGCTCACTTTCGTTTATTTGAAAAAAATTATCTACAAAATATCGTTATATATTATCAAGTTTGTCAGGGATTTCTTCGTCGGAGGACGATATAACGAAATCATCGTCGGAAAAAGATGACCAATACGCAGCAGAGTTGATATAGTTCATTTTGAACATTTAATAAACTCAAAATGGATATACAAAATAACAAAACAAAACTCACGATAAACTGACAGTCCTGTTAGGCTTACTTACGCTACACACGAAACACGGAACAATCACCCACACCTAACAAACACACCCTAATATATGGGACTCTCAATCAAAGGCAGATAGACAACACCTGCCTTCAACTGAGAGCCCCAACCCCAATTAACCCAACATAGAACCGGACATACTAGACTGAACATAGAATACATGGAAACCAAACAGTGCCCAAAAACCCCGGAATACTAAATCAAATGCCCCTTCAACAAACACACCACCCCGAACCACATAAAACGAATACCCTCTGCCACGTCCTGACCAAACTACAATACTAATTAACCTTTATACTGGCCAGGACGTGACAAAGTTGATGTCACTGTCACCTACATAAAGCTGAGTGACTCACTCATTCATGGCTTAGGATCAAAATAAAAAAGTACCAACATTCTTTCTGATTGTCTTTAATAAAGAAATGTTTTGGTTATCCTGACCTGGACACCATGTACAGTATTATAATTTTCCATTATGGGCTATTAGCAGGACAATATACCTTCTTACTGTAGCCTACTCCCGACCGGTCACGTTGTACAGCGCCTGAGTGCGGCAGAGGTCTAAGACACTGCATCGCAGTGCAAACTGCGTTGCTACAGATGCTGGTTTGATACACTTGCTGGCCGCCACTGGGAGACCCATGAGGCAGCCTTTGGTTTCTCCTGAAATAATTCATTCTAAATAACAAACTGGCTTTATTTACAAATTTCTGAGAATGTCTCACACCATGTTCAAGAATGGCCTTTTTCTCGCTCACTCTTGGTTAAATGAAAACAAAATAATCTCCAAAATATCGCTACTTTTTAAACAAAGCTATTATTATTAAATAATTTACAATGATATAAAGCCCCTTAGATATTCTCAGATATTCTCACAGATCCTAATGAAAAATGCCCTTAAATATTAATTTAGAATCATCCAATCCTCTAAATGTAATTATTGGTGGACTGTCACTTCATTTAAATAATATTTTTAGATATACTTACTGCAGGTTCTAACGTAGGCGAAATGAGTATCACTAGTGTTGAGTAATGTGCTGGTAAAAGTGGTGTAGGTCTTATTTGTTTAAAAAGCATATTGAAGTTAGAAGCAATAGGATTTGAAGCAATAACTATTTCAGCAGCATTTCGTGCTGCCCAAGCATGGGGACTGGTCTTGATAAATCAATGAGATTTTTATTTTCAGTGAATCTCCGTTTGGGTATTGTTTACACTACAATTAGGGTGTGAAAATGTTATGCCCCTTAGATATTAAATTAGGATCCTCCAATCCTCTTATACTGTAGCCTACTCCCGACCGTCACGTTGTACAGTGCCATATTTTCCGTTCCATCCTAACGGAAACCCTGAGGGTTTCGTTTTTCATTTCTTCTGGAATAGAAACATCATAATATTAATCAAATTAATGAAACAAAATTTCTTAAAATCAATCCCATAGACTATGTTCTTACAAAAAAGGTTTTACATTCTCTAGTAATGCCAATATGGAAGACTATCAAATGATTCTCAAAGATGCCCTCTTGTGATCAAACTAGCACTAACTTGCATTATGGTAAAAATGGCTGACAATAAATAAGGTGCCATAGATTTCTGCAGCAGCCCACAAGGTGTGCTGCTGTGTGATGCAACTTTTAAAGGAGGAACCACTGTAATGCACATTGATAGCTTGATAACAAACGTCCTCACCATGTGATTTATCATAGTAGCAGGTAGCAGCAATCTAAATGATCAGAAAGAAAACAAGAAAGAAAACAAACAAGGAAAAGTGATCGGGTGAAATTATGAAGTGAGTGGATGGACAAATACAGTCTCACTCTATCCAATCAGAGCAGCAGGATCAACGTACAGCCTGCCCTTCTCTTTGCAGACAGGCAAAACTAGCCACTTGAGTTATTTAGACCACGCACAACCTGGCTAACATGAGAAAGATGCATGCTGGAAAATATTTTATTTGTATTTTTATCAAGGATAATTTCAAGAACACTCTGATCATAATCGTTTCCAGAAAAATGCCTATATCTGTTACTATAATCGGTTTGTCCGACTATTCGGCACACCCGTATTAACTATGATGCTAATTTCAACTTGTCCTAGCAACTCAGAAATAGGTTTGAAAAATAGCGTCCCTTTCCTCTTTTCAACAATATAATTGTTCATAGATAGCCTACTCATATACTGTAATTCAAACAATGAAAATACCAAGACATGTATTTGTCCGACAGACTGACAGATGGTGAAGCGTGATTCATCACACCAGAGAACACGTTTCCACTGCTCCAGAGTCCAATGGCGGTGAGCTTTATACCACTTCAGCCAATGCTTGGCATTGCGCATGGTGATCTTAGACTTGTGTGTGGCTGCTTGACTATGGAATCCCATTTCATGAAGCTCCCGACAAACAGTTATTGTGCTGACGTTGCTTCCAGAGGCAGTTTGGAACTTGGTAGTGAGTGTTGCAACCGAGGACAGACGATTTTTACGCGCTTCAACACTGGGCGGTCCGTTCTGGGAGCTTGTGTGACCTACCACTTTGCGGCTGAGCCGTTGTTGCTCCTAGACGTCTCCACTTCACAATAACAGCACTTACAGTTGACCGGGGCAGCTCAAGCAGGGTAGAACTTTTACAAACTGACCTGTTAGGAAGGTGGCATCCTATGACGGTGCCATGTTGAAAGTCACTGAGCTCTTAAGTAAGGCCATTCTACTGCCAATGTTTGTCTCTGGAGATTGCATGGCGGTGTGCTCGACTTTATGCACCTGTCAGCAATGGGTGTGGCTGAAATAGCCGAATCCACTAGTTTGAAGGGGTGTCCACATACGTTTGTACATATAAAACAATGGTACCAAAGATTACAGTAAGAGTATCTGTGACTGTAAAATGACTACAGAAGCATTATTGGTACAGTAAATAAATTACAGTAACAGTATTGGATACCGTAAAATACAGTATAGTATAGTAACATACTGTACCTTTTTTAAGTTAACTTACATGCAACTGGCTACCAGTAAGTTACTGTAAAAACAACAGGAAGTTTGTTTCAGTGTTTATATGGCACTATGGTTGTGTCACATGTCAGCCATGAGTGGAACTTTATGGCACAGTAATGAGTAGTGAGATTGCTTTGTAACAGTAAGGTCACTGGTACCAGCTCTTCTACAACTGTTCCTCCTCAATCACTGCAATTTTACAGATGTAAAACAAGTGGTCTGATGGAGGAATGGACTTATATATATATTATTATTAGTGTCCCCAGCCACAGTTCAAGTGGACACACAATTCCATGTTCCAATTTTATCCGATCACGAATTTGGTTGAAAAGCACCCGTTTGGGATTAAAAAAAACCTCCAAACACTGTACTGTATAGAAACGGGCACTGCTGTCCAATCAAAGCTGATCTACTTTATGTTCTGCATTACTCCAAGTTCAGCTACTTCACATGGCAAAGATTATGTTGTGTGACACAGTGGCTGACTTGTAATGATAGATTAGGTCTACATGTCAATATGACGTGCAGTAGGCTATAATCTCCAACATGGTCTCAATCATCAACACACAGTTGGCTTCGTTCATGTTATGAGAATTTGTCTCAATTTGCTTTGCTGTTTATGATAATAGAAATATAATTACTGGAATTTACAATCCCTGTCAAGTTAAAGGCAAGTTCAGGATTTTAGAACATGATTTTAGATAGTTCCTCATCCTGAACGTAGTCTATAAACCAGGAGAAACTGTAATCCTTGCTTCAGTTTTCTTTAAATACCCACTACAAACTTCAGCTGACTTTAGTCACCACTAGGGCTCCCGAGTGGCTCAGCGGTCTAAGGCACTGCATTTCAATGCTAGAAGGGTCTACAGACCCTGTATCACAACCAGTCATGACTGGGAGTCCCATAACTGACTTGCCTAGTTAAATATAAATTAATAGATAATAATAAGTGAAAGTGGCATGTTTATTTTTTATCTTGCCAAAACACCTTTAAGTAACATCAAACCAAATATGGAGATTATTTCAGTTGATTTGGCTATGAAATATTGACAATTGCATACATAACCAATTCAGGGCGCGGCAGGCATTGTTTGACTGTCTTTCGTTACCCCCTTTGTCCCCACCCTTTGTCCCCACCCGTAGATGAGATGGTAGTGGAAGGCACGGAAGGTGCGGTGGTGGAAGATGTGGGAGGAGAGGACAAAACCCTCCCCACCCCAATCCCTCTGCCCCAGACTGATGTGACCTCTGAAGGAGAAAGGGCTGAGAAAGACGGCTCCGGAAAGGTTTTAAGTGAGAGCTCCCCAAGTGGGTCAGACAGCATGGGAACGGATAGCACCATGGAGACGGTGTCAAGAGATACGAGAGAAGGGGGGGAGACTCTGGAGGAACACCTCCCCCCACGAAAAAGAAATTCTGAGGAGCTCTCTGACCCCGAACAGGGTGAAGAGAAAAAGGGCAAGGTGGAATGGGAGAGCTCCCAGGGGGAGAAAGAACCTAGAACCTTCCCCCCCAACTCCCTCAACCAAATCTACTTTTTAAGTCCCGTTTTTAACCTCCTCTCCCTGTCACCCCCCCCCACCCCACCCCCCTTATCCCAAAGGGAGAGAGAGAAAGTACCTGAAAAGTAACCCCTTTTTAACTGTTCAAATGCCTTCTTTTCTTTTAGCACTGTTTTTACTCAACCCTTTTATGGCTTTTAACATCACCACAATAAATGTTAGGAGTGTAAAAACGGAAGTAAGAGCACAGTCGGTTGTATCCTGTTTAGAATGGTTTAACTCAGATGTGTTTTTATTACAGGAGTGTGGTCTACCCTTTTTATCTTCTTACAGAAAATGGGAGGATAAATGACAGCACGGGCCCTCCATTTGGAGTGGTTCCAATTTTAATAAGAATGATGGTGTTGCCATTTTCATCAAGACCCCACAGGTGGTGGGGTCTTGATTGGGTCTTTTAGCCAATTTCACTTTTATGGGGAGGGATTTTAAAGTGCTAAATGTGTATGGTTTTAACGACAAACATGACCGGTGTGCACTTTTAGAAGACCTGCAGTCCCACATGCTAGGGAAGGATCCTTTAGTGGTGGGTGGGGATTTCAATTGTGTTTAAACTAGAGCAGACAGGAGAGGGGCGGGAGAGGATTTTAAGGTAGATAGGTCAAGTGTTTTATTGCAAGGGATTTTAAACTGACTGACTGTTTGAAAACTCTGCATCCAAGAGAGGAGAGCTTCACCTGGACCAGTGGTGATGGCACCAGAGCCTCTCGCATTGACTATCTGTTTACCCATAACTGTCCCCCAACTGATGCTAGAATAACCCTTGCTTTCTTCTCAGACCACTTAATGCTGACGTACACCCTTTCACTAACTCCAGGTGTGACTGGGGGAAGAGGGCCCTGGAAACTGAACTGCTCCCTTTTAGAAGATGATAGAGTAGTTAGTCAGTACAGGGAGCAGTTCAGCCAGTGGCAGACGCTACAGGACGTCTTTGACACACGAGCACAGTGGTGGGAAATGGTGAAGGGTAGGACGAGGACCTTCTTTAGAGAGATAAGAAAGAAGAAAAGTAAAGAAAAAGATAGACGCATGGTGGGACTGCAGAGGCGACTGCAAAGGTATTTTAATCTAGGTCAACAGGGCTTTGATTTTAACCATGAAATTAAAGAAGTAAAAAAGGAAATGGCATTTTTAGCAGAACAGAAAAGTAAAGGGTTATTTTAAGAAGTAAGGAAAGGGAATTAGAAGAAGGGGAGAAGTGCACAAGATACCTTTTTAAGAAAATAGTTAGTAAAGGTAGAATAATGACAGGTTTAAAAAATAAAGATGGGGTTTCAAAAACAAACACAGAAGGAATAAAGGAAGTAGTCGAGTGTCACGACTTCTACCGAAGTCGACGCCCCTCCTTGTTCGAGTGGTGCTCGGCGGTCGACGTCACCGGTCTTCTAGCCATCACTGATCCATTTTTCATTATTCATTGGTTTTGTCTTGTTTTCACATGCACCTGGTTCCAATCCCATTCATTACCTGTTGTGTATTTAACTCTCTGTTTCCCTCATGTCCTTGTCCGAGATTGTTTGTATGTTATTTTGTGTCGTGTATTTTGTAGTAGTGAGCTACGGGTATTGTTGCCCATGTTATTTAATGTAAATTTTTGGTTTTGGAATTTGTTGTTTGTCTATTATTTTATTAACCTGTTTGGGATAGGGGGCAGTATTTTCACGGCCGGATAAAAAAACGTACCGGATTTAATCTGGTTACTACTCCTGCCCAGAAACTAGAATATGCATATAATTAGTAGATTTGGATAGAAAACACTCTGATGTTTCTAAAACTGTTTGAATGGTGTCTGTGAGTATAACAGAACTCATATGGCAGGCCAAAACCTGAGAAGATTCCATACAGGAAGTGCCCTGTTTGACAATTTGATGTCCTTCTAGGGCATCTCTATCAAAAATACTGCTGTAACGTGTAATTTTCTAAGGCTTCCATTGGCTCTCAGAGTCTCGTGCACGTCTCGTGCATGCTCTCAAAAAAGCAGGACTTTTTGTGAGTGGTCAGGCAGGGAACAATGACAGTGGAGTGCGCGTGCACGAGACGACTGTCCGATTTCAAAAAGGCTTTACAGCGAAACAAAACATTAGATTATGTCAGCAAAGTACCCAGCCAGAAATAATCAGACACCAATTTTTCAAGCTAGCATATAATGTCACAAAAAACAAAACCACAGCTAAATGCAGCACTAACCTTTGATGATCTTCATCAGATGACAACCCTAGGACATTATGCCTAAAAAAAAAACATTTTAAAACCATTTTCACAAAAAAAGCTCAGATTTTTTTTTTTCATTTTTTGACAAAAAAACAGTGACACCGGTCATGCCGAACTATCGACATTCTGGACAGGCCTAAAAAAAAAATTGGAAACCATTTTCACAAAAAATTGCAGATTTCTATTTTGTCCCAAAAAACGATGACTCCGATCATGCCGAAAAAGCGACATTCTGGACAAGCCTAAAAAAACATTTTAAAACCACTTTCACAAAAAATTTTAGATATTTTTTTTTCATTTTCGTGACACAAAAACAGTGACTCCGATCATGCCGAACTAGCGACATTTTGGACAGGCCTAAAAAAAAACATTTTAAAACCATTTTCACAAAAAATTGCAGATTTCTATTTTTGTCACCAAAAACAATGACTCCGATCATGCCGAACTAGCGACATTTTGGACAGGCCTAAAAAAAACATTTTAAAACCATTTTCACAAAAAATTTCAGATTTCTATTTTTGTCACCAAAAACGATGACTCCGATCATGCTGAAAAAGCAACATTCTGGACAGGCCTAAAAAACATTTTAAAACCATTTTCACAAAAAATTGCAGATTTCTATTTTTGTCACCAAAAACGATGACTCCGATCTTGACGAACTAGCGACATTCTGGACAGGCCTAAAAAAACATTTTAGAACAATTTTCACAAAAAAAGCTCAGATTTTTTTTTTCATTTTTTGACACAAAAAGAGTGACCCCGGTCATGCCGAACTATCGACATTCTGGACAGGCCTAAAAAACATTTTATAACCATTTTCATAAAAAATTGCAGATATATTTTTTTTCATTTTCGTGACAGAAAAAAGTGACCCCGGTCATGCCGAACTAGCGACATTCTGGACAGGCCAAAAAAAAAATATTAAAACCATTTTCACCAAAAATTGCAGATTTTTATTTTTTATTTTCGTGACACAAAAACAGTGACTCCGATCATGCCGAACTAGCGACATTTTGGACAGGCCTAAAAAAATGTAAAAACCATTTTCACCAAAAATTGCAGATTTTTATTTTTATTTTCGTGACACAAAAACAGTGACTCCGATCATGCCGAACTAGCGACATTTTGGACAGGCCTAAAAAAAAACATTTTAAAACCATTTTCACAAAAAATTGCAGATTTCTATTTTTGTCACCAAAAACGATGACTCCGATCATGCCGAAAAAGCAACATTCTGGACAGGCCTAAAAAAAAAATTTACAACCATTTTCACAAAAAATTGCAGATTTCAATTTTCTCCCTAAAAATGATGACACCGATCATGCCGAAAAAGCGACATTCTGGACAGGCCTAAAAAAAAATGTAAAAACCATTTTCACAAAAAATTGCAGATTTTTTTTATTTATTTTCGTGACACAAAAACAGTGACTCCGATCATGCCGAACTAGCGACATTTTGGACAGGCCTAAAAAAAAAACATTTTAAAACCATTTTCACAAAAAATTGCAGATTTCTATTTTTGTCACCAAAAACGATGACTCCGATCATTCCAAACTAGCGACATTTTGGACAGGCCTAAAAAACATTTTAAAACCATTTTCACAAAAAATTGCAGATTTCTATTTTTGTCACCAAAAACGATGACTCCGATCTTGACGAACTAGCGACATTCTGGACAGGCCTAAAAAAACATTTTAGAACAATTTTCACAAAAAAAGCTCAGATTTTTTTTTTCATTTTTTGACACAAAAAGAGTGACCCCGGTCATGCCGAACTATCGACATTCTGGACAGGCCTAAAAAACATTTTATAACCATTTTCATAAAAAATTGCAGATATATTTTTTTTCATTTTCGTGACAGAAAAAAAGTGACCCCGGTCATGCCGAACTAGCGACATTCTGGACAGGCCAAAAAAAAAAATATTAAAACCATTTTCACCAAAAATTGCAGATTTTTATTTTTTATTTTCGTGACACAAAAACAGTGACTCCGATCATGCCGAACTAGCGACATTTTGGACAGGCCTAAAAAAAATGTAAAAACCATTTTCACCAAAAATTGCAGATTTTTATTTTTTATTTTCGTGACACAAAAACAGTGACTCCGATCATGCCGAACTAGCGACATTTTGGACAGGCCTAAAAAAAAAACATTTTAAAACCATTTTCACAAAAAATTGCAGATTTCTATTTTTGTCACCAAAAACGATGACTCCGATCATGCCGAAAAAGCAACATTCTGGACAGGCCTAAAAAAAAAATTTACAACCATTTTCACAAAAAATTGCAGATTTCAATTTTCTCCCTAAAAATGATGACACCGATCATGCCGAAAAAGCGACATTCTGGACAGGCCTAAAAAAAAATGTAAAAACCATTTTCACAAAAAATTGCAGATTTTTTTTATTTATTTTCGTGACACAAAAACAGTGACTCCGATCATGCCGAACTAGCGACATTTTGGACAGGCCTAAAAAAAAAACATTTTAAAACCATTTTCACAAAAAATTGCAGATTTCTATTTTTGTCACCAAAAACGATGACTCCGATCATTCCAAACTAGCGACATTTTGGACAGGCCTAAAAAAAACATTTTAAAACCATTTTAACAAAAAATTTCAGATTTCTATTTTTGTCACCAAAAACGATGACTCCGATCATGCCGAAAAAGCAACATTCTGGACAGGCCTAAAAAAAAATGTAAAAACCATTTTCACAAAAAATTGCAGATTTTATTTATTTATTTTCGTGACACAAAAACAGTGACTCCGATCATGCCGAACTAGCGACATTTTGGACAGGCCTAAAGAAAAACATTTTAAAACCATTTTCACAAAAAATTGCAGATTTCTATTTTTGTCACCAAAAACAATGACTCCGATCATGCCGAACTAGCGACATTTTGGACAGTCCTAAAAAAAACATTTTAAAACCATTTTCACAAAAAAAGCTCAGATTTTTTTTTTTCATTTTTTGACAAAAAAACAGTGACACCGGTCATGCCGAACTATCGACATTCTGGACAGGCCTAAAAAAAAAATTGGAAACCATTTTCACAAAAAATTGCAGATTTCTATTTTGTTCCTAAAAACGATGACTCCGATCATGCCGAAAAAGCGACATTCTGGACAAGCCTAAAAAAACATTTTAAAACCACTTTCACAAAAAATTGTTGATATTTTTTTTTCATTTTCGTGACACAAAAACAGTGACCCCGGTCATGCCGAACTAGCGACATTCTGGACAGGCCTAAAAAAAAAATTTACAACCATTTTCACAAAAAATTGCAGATTTCAATTTTGTCCCTAAAAACGATGACACCGATCATGCCGAAAAAGCGACATTCTGGACAGGCCTAAAAAAAAATGTAAAAACCATTTTCACAAAAAATTGCAGATTTTATTTATTTATTTTCGTGACACAAAAACAGTGACTCCGATCATGCCGAACTAGCGACATTTTGGACAGGCCTAAAAAAAAACATTTTAAAACCATTTTCACAAAAAATTGCAGATTTCTATTTTTGTCACAAAAAACAATGACTCCGATCATGCCGAACTAGCGACATTTTGGACAGGCCTAAAAAAAACATTTTAAAACCATTTTCACAAAAAATTTCTGATTTCTATTTTTGTCACCAAAAACGATGACTCCGATCATGCCGAAAAAGCAACATTCTGGACAGGCCTAAAAAAAAAATGTACAACCATTTTCACAAAAAATTGCAGATTTCAATTTTCTCCCTAAAAATGATGACACCGATCATGCCGAAAAAGCGACATTCTGGACAGGCCTAAAAAAAAATGTAAAAACCATTTTCACAAAAAATTGCAGATTTTTTTTATTTATTTTCGTGACACAAAAACAGTGACTCCGATCATGCCGAACTAGCGACATTTTGGACAGGCCTAAAAAAAAAACATTTTAAAACCATTTTCACAAAAAATTGCAGATTTCTATTTTTGTCACCAAAAACGATGACTCCGATCATGCCGAAAAAGCAACATTCTGGACAGGCCTAAAAAAACATTTTAAAACCATTTTCACAAAAAATTGCAGATTTCTATTTTTGTCACCAAAAACGATGACTCCGATCTTGCCGAACTAGCGACATTCTGGACAGGCCTAAAAAAAATTTTTAGAACAATTTTCACAAAAAAAGCTCAGATTTTTTTTTTGACACAAAAAGAGTGACCCCGGTCATGCCGAACTATCGACATTCTGGACAGGTCTAAAAACATTTTATAACCATTTTCATAAAAAATTGCAGATATATTTTTTTTCATTTTCGTGACAGAAAAAAAGTGACCCCGGTCATGCCGAACTAGCGACATTCTGGACAGGCCAAAAAAAAAAAATAAAACCATTTTCACCAAAAATTGCAGATTTTTGTTTTTCATTTTCGTGACACAAAAACAGTGACCCCGGTCATACCGAACTAGCGACATTTTGGACAGGCCTAAAAAAAACATTTTAAAACCATTTTCACAAAAAATTGCAGATTTCTATTTTGTCCCTAAAAACGATGACTCCGATCATGCCGAAAAAGCGACATTCTGGACAAGCCTAAAAAAACATTTTAAAACCACTTTCACAAAAAATTGTAGATATTTTTTTTCTCATTTTCGTGACACAAAAACAGTGACCCCGGTCATGCCGAACTAGCGACATTCTGGACAGGCCTAAAAAAAAAATTTACAACCATTTTCACAAAAAATTGCAGATTTCAATTTTGTCCCTAAAAACGATGACACCGATCATGCCGAAAAAGCGACATTCTGGACAGGCCTAAAAAAAAATGTAAAAACCATTTTCACAAAAAATTGCAGATTTTTATTTTGTCCCTAAAAACGATGACTCCAATCATGCCGAAAAAGCTACATTCTGGACAAGCCTAAAAAAACATTTTAAAACCACTTTCACAAAAAATTGTAGATATTTTTTTTTCATTTTCGTGACACAAAAACAGTGACCCCGGTCATGCCGAACTAGCGACATTCTGGAAAGGCCTAAAAAAAAAAATTACAACCATTTTCACAAAAAATTGCAGATTTCAATTTTCTCCCTAAAAATGATGACACCGATCATGCCGAAAAAGCGACATTCTGGACAGGCCTAAAAAAAATGTAAAAAACATTTTCACAAAAATTGCAGATTTTTTTTATTTATTTTCGTGACACAAAAACAGTGACTCCGATCATGCCGAACTAGCGACATTTTGGACAGGCCTAAAAAAAAAACATTTTAAAACCATTTTCACAAAAAATTGCAGATTTCTATTTTTGTCACCAAAAACGATGACTCCGATCATGCCGAAAAAGCAACATTCTGGACAGGCCTAAAAAAACATTTTAAAACCATTTTCACAAAAAATTGCAGATTTCTATTTTTGTCACCGAAAACGATGACTCCGATCTTGCCGAACTAGCGACATTCTGGACAGGCCTAAAAAAACATTTTAGAACAATTTTCACAAAAAAAGCTCAGATTTTTTTTTTCATTTTTTGACACAAAAAGAGTGACCCCGGTCATGCCGAACTATCGACATTCTGGACAGGTCTAAAAAACATTTTATAACCATTTTCATAAAAAATTGCAGATATATTTTTTTTCATTTTCGTGACAGAAAAAAAGTGACCCCGGTCATGCCGAACTAGCGACATTCTGGACAGGCCAAAAAAAAAAATTAAAACCATTTTCACAAAAAATTGCAGATTTTTGTTTTTCATTTTCGTGACACAAAAACAGTGACCCCGGTCATGCCGAACTAGCGACATTCTGGACAGGCCTAAAAAAAAAAATTACAACCATTTTCACAAAAAATTGCAGATTTCAATTTTCTCCCTAAAAATGATGACACCGATCATGCCGAAAAAGCGACATTCTGGACAGGCCTAAAAAAAAATGTAAAAAACATTTTCACAAAAAATTGCAGATTTTTTTTATTTATTTTCGTGACACAAAAACAGTGACTCCGATCATGCCGAACTAGCGACATTTTGGACAGGCCTAAAAAAAAAACATTTTAAAACCATTTTCACAAAAAATTGCAGATTTCTATTTTTGTCACCAAAAACGATGACTCCGATCATGCCGAAAAAGCTACATTCTGGACAAGCCTAAAAAAACATTTTAAAACCACTTTCACAAAAAATTGTAGATATTTTTTTTTCATTTTCGTGACACAAAAACAGTGACCCCGGTCATGCCGAACTAGCGACATTCTGGAAAGGCCTAAAAAAAAAAATTACAACCATTTTCACAAAAAATTGCAGATTTCAATTTTCTCCCTAAAAATGATGACACCGATCATGCCGAAAAAGCGACATTCTGGACAGGCCTAAAAAAAAATGTAAAAAACATTTTCACAAAAAATTGCAGATTTTTTTTATTTATTTTCGTGACACAAAAACAGTGACTCCGATCATGCCGAACTAGCGACATTTTGGACAGGCCTAAAAAAAAAACATTTTAAAACCATTTTCACAAAAAATTGCAGATTTCTATTTTTGTCACCAAAAACGATGACTCCGATCATGCCGAAAAAGCAACATTCTGGACAGGCCTAAAAAAACATTTTAAAACCATTTTCACAAAAAATTGCAGATTTCTATTTTTGTCACCGAAAACGATGACTTCGATCTTGCCGAACTAGCGACATTCTGGACAGGCCTAATAAAACATTTTAGAACAATTTTCACAAAAAAGCTCAGATTTTTTTTTCATTTTTTGACACAAAAAGAGTGACCCCGGTCATGCCGAACTATCGACATTCTGGACAGGTCTAAAAAACATTTTATAACCATTTTCATAAAAAATTGCAGATATATTTTTTTTCATTTTCGTGACAGAAAAAAAGTGACCCCGGTCATGCCGAACTAGCGACATTCTGGACAGGCCAAAAAAAAAAATATTAAAACCATTTTCACCAAAAATTGCAGATTTTTGTTTTTCATTTTCGTGACACAAAAACAGTGACCCCGGTCATACCGAACTAGCGACATTTTGGACAGGCCTAAAAAAAACATTTTAAAACCATTTTCACAAAAAATTGCAGACTTCTATTTTGTCCCTAAAAACGATGACTCCGATCATGCCGAAAAAGCGACATTCTGGACAAGCCTAAAAAAACATTTTAAAACCACTTTCACAAAAAATTGTAGATATTTTTTTCATTTTCGTGACACAAAAACAGTGACCCCGGTCATGCCGAACTAGCGACATTCTGGACAGGCCTAAAAAAAAAATGGACAACCATTTTCACAAAAAATTGCAGATTTCAATTTTGTCCCTAAAAACGATGACACCGATCATGCCGAAAAAGCGACATTCTGGACAGGCCTAAAAAAAAATGTAAAAACCATTTTCACAAAAAATTGCAGATTTTTTTTATTTATTTTCGTGACACAAAAACAGTGACTCCGATCATGCCGAACTAGCGACATATTGGACAGTCCTAAAAAAAACATTTTAAAACCATTTTCACAAAAAATTTCAGATTTCTATTTTTGTCACCAAAAACGATGACTCCGATCATGCCGAAAAAGCAACATTCTGGACAGGCCTAAAAAAACATTTTAAAATCATTTTCACAAAAAATTGCAGATTTCTATTTTTGTCACCAAAAACGATGACTCCGATCTTGCCGAACTAGCGACATTCTGGACAGGCCTAAAAAAACATTTTAGAACAATTTTCACAAAAAAAGCTCAGATTTTTTTTTTCATTTTTTGACACAAAAAGAGTGACCCCGGTCATGCCGAACTATCGACATTCTGGACAGGCCTAAAAAACATTTTATAACCATTTTCATAAAAAATTGCAGATATATTTTTTTTCATTTTCGTGACAGAAAAAAAGTGACCCCGGTCATGCCGAAATAGCGACATTCTGGACAGGCCAAAAAAAAAAATTAAAACCATTTTCACCAAAAATTGCAGATTTTTGTTTTTCATTTTCGTGACACAAAAACAGTGACCCCGGTCATACCGAACTAGCGACATTTTGGACAGGCCTAAAAAAAAATATTAAAACCATTTTCACCAAAAATTGCAGATTTTTGTTTTTCATTTTCGTGACACAAAAACAGTGACCCCGGTCATACCGAACTAGCGACATTTTGGACAGGCCTAAAAAAACATTTTAAAACCATTTTCACAAAAAATTGCAGATTTCTATTTTGTCCCTAAAAACGATGACTCCGATCATGCCGAAAAAGCGACATTCTGGACAAGCCTAAAAAAACATTTTAAAACCACTTTCACAAAAAATTGTAGATATTTTTTTTTCATTTTCGTGACACAAAAACAGTGACCCCGGTCATGAACTAGCGACATACTGGACAGGCAAAAAAAATAAAATTTAAACCATTTTCACAAATAATTGCAGATTTTTATTTTGTCCCTAAAAACGATGACTCCGATCATGCTGAAAAAGCGACATTCTGGACAGGCCTTAAACATTTTTTAAAAACCATTTTCACAATAAAATGCAGATCTTTTTTTTCCATTTTCGTGACACAAAAACAGTGACTCCGATCATGCCGAACTAGCGACATTTTGGACAGGCCTAAAAAAAAAACATTTTAAAACCATTTTCACAAAAAATTGCAGATTTCTATTTTTGTCACCAAAAACGATGACTCCGATCATGCCGAAAAAGCAACATTCTGGACAGGCCTAAAAAAACATTTTAAAACCATTTTCACAAAAAATTGCAGATTTCTATTTTTGTCACCGAAAACGATGACTTCGATCTTGCCGAACTAGCGACATTCTGGACAGGCCTAATAAAACATTTTAGAACAATTTTCACAAAAAAAGCTCAGATTTTTTTTTTCATTTTTTTGACACAAAAAGAGTGACCCCGGTCATGCCGAACTATCGACATTCTGGACAGGTCTAAAAAACATTTTATAACCATTTTCATAAAAAATTGCAGATATATTTTTTTTCATTTTCGTGACAGAAAAAAAGTGACCCCGGTCATGCCGAACTAGCGACATTCTGGACAGGCCAAAAAAAAAAAAATTAAAACCATTTTCACCAAAAATTGCAGATTTTTGTTTTTCATTTTCGTGACACAAAACAGTGACCCCGGTCATACCGAACTAGCGACATTTTGGACTGGCCTAAAAAAAAATATTAAAACCATTTTCACCAAAAATTGCAGATTTTTGTTTTTCATTTTCGTGACACAAAAACAGTGACCCCGGTCATACCGAACTAGCGACATTTTGGACAGGCCTAAAAAAAACATTTTAAAACCATTTTCACAAAAAATTGCAGACTTCTATTTTGTCCCTAAAAACGATGACTCCGATCATGCCGAAAAAGCGACATTCTGGACAAGCCTAAAAAAACATTTTAAAACCACTTTCACAAAAAATTGTAGATATTTTTTTCATTTTCGTGACACAAAAACAGTGACCCCGGTCATGCCGAACTAGCGACATTCTGGACAGGCCTAAAAAAAAATGGACAACCATTTTCACAAAAAATTGCAGATTTCAATTTTGTCCCTAAAAACGATGACACCGATCATGCCGAAAAAGCGACATTCTGGACAGGCCTAAAAAAAAATGTAAAAACCATTTTCACAAAAAATTGCAGATTTTTTTATTTATTTTCGTGACACAAAAACAGTGACTCCGATCATGCCGAACTAGCGACATATTGGACAGTCCTAAAAAAACATTTTAAAACCATTTTCACAAAAATTTCAGATTTCTATTTTTGTCACCAAAAACGATGACTCCGATCATGCCGAAAAAGCAACATTCTGGACAGGCCTAAAAAAACATTTTAAAATCATTTTCACAAAAATTGCAGATTTCTATTTTTGTCACCAAAAACGATGACTCCGATCTTGCCGAACTAGCGACATTCTGGACAGGCCTAAAAAAAATTTTTAGAACAATTTTCACAAAAAAAGCTCAGATTTTTTTTTTCATTTTTTGACACAAAAAGAGTGACCCCGGTCATGCCGAACTATCGACATTCTGGACAGGCCTAAAAAACATTTTATAACCATTTTCATAAAAAATTGCAGATATATTTTTTTTCATTTTCGTGACAGAAAAAAAGTGACCCCGGTCATGCCGAAATAGCGACATTCTGGACAGGCCAAAAAAAAAAATTAAAACCATTTTCACCAAAAATTGCAGATTTTTGTTTTTCATTTTCGTGACACAAAAACAGTGACCCCGGTCATACCGAACTAGCGACATTTTGGACAGGCCTAAAAAAAAATATTAAAACCATTTTCACCAAAAATTGCAGATTTTTGTTTTTCATTTTCGTGACACAAAAACAGTGACCCCGGTCATACCGAACTAGCGACATTTTGGACAGGCCTAAAAAAAACATTTTAAAACCATTTTCACAAAAAATTGCAGATTTCTATTTTGTCCCTAAAAACGATGACTCCGATCATGCCGAAAAAGCGACATTCTGGACAAGCCTAAAAAAACATTTTAAAACCACTTTCACAAAAAATTGTAGATATTTTTTTTTCATTTTCGTGACACAAAAACAGTGACCCCGGTCATGAACTAGCGACATACTGGACAGGCAAAAAAAATAAAATTTAAACCATTTTCACAAATAATTGCAGATTTTTATTTTGTCCCTAAAAACGATGACTCCGATCATGCTGAAAAAGCGACATTCTGGACAGGCCTTAAACATTTTTTAAAAACCATTTTCACAATAAAATGCAGATCTTTTTTTTTCATTTTCGTGACACAAAAACAGTGACCCCGGTCATGCCGAACTAGTGACATTCTGGACAGGCCTAAAAAACAACATTTTAGAACCATTTTCACAAAAAATTGCAGATTTCTATTTTGTCCCTATAAACGATGACTCCGATCATGCCGAAAAAGCGACATTCTGGAAGGCCTAACATTTTTTTTAAAATCCATTTTAACAAAAAATTGCAGATTATTTTTTTTTCATTTTCGTGACACAAAAACAGTGTCTCCGGTCATGCCGAACTAGCGACATTCTGGACAGGCTTAAAAAAACATTTTAAAACCATTTTCACAAAAAATTGCAGATATTTTTTTTCATTTTCGTGACACAAAAACAGTGACCGCGGTCATGCCGAACTAGCGACATTCTGGACAGGCCAAAAAAAAACATTTTAAAACCATTTTCACCAAAATTGCAGATATTTTTTTTTTCATTTTCGTGACACAAAAACAGTGACCCCGGTCATGAAGAACTAGCGACATACTGGACAGGCCAAAAAAAAAAATTTAAAACCATTTTCACAAAAATTGCAGATTTTTATTTTGTCCCTAAAAACGATGACTCCGATCATGCTGAAAAAGCGACATTCTGGACAGGCCTTAAACATTTTTTAAAAACCATTTTCACCAAAAAATGCAGATCTTTTTTTTTCATTTTCGTGACACAAAAACAGTGACCCCGGTCATGCCGAACTAGTGACATTCTGGACAGGCCTAAAAAACAACATTTTAGAACCATTTTCACAAAAAATTGCAGATTTCTATTTTGTCCCTATAAACGATGACTCCGATCATGCCGAAAAAGCGACATTCTGGAAGGCTTAAAAAAAAAAATTAAATCCATTTTCACAAAAAATTGCAGATTATTTTTTTTTCATTTTCGTGACACAAAAACATTGACTCCGGTCATACCGAACTAGCGACATTCTGGACAGGCTTAAAAAAACATTTTAAAACCATTTTCACAAAAAATTGCAGATATTTTTTTTTCATTTTCGTGACACAAAAACAGTGACCGCGGTCATGCCGAACTAGCGACATTCTGGACAGGCCAAAAAAAAACATTTTAAAACCATTTTCACAAAAAATTGCAGATTTCTATTTTTGTCACCAAAATCGATGACTCCGACCATCCCGAACTAGCGACATTTTGGACAGGCCTAAAATAAACATTTTAGAACCATTTTCACAAAAAAAGCTCAGATTTTTTTGTTTCATTTTTTGACACAAAAACAGTGACCCCGGTCATGCCGAACTATCCACATTCTGGACAGTCCTAAAAAAAAATGTAAAAACCATTTTCACAAAAAATTGCAGATTTTTTTTTTTCATTTTCGTGACACAAAAACAGTGACCCCGGTCATGCCGAACTATTGACATTCTGGACAGGCCTAAAAATTTTTTTTAAACCATTTTCACAAAAAATTGCAGATTTCTATTTTGTCCCTAAAAACGATGACTCCGATCATGCCGAAAAAGCGACATTCTGGACAGGCCTAAAAAAACATTTTAAAACCACTTTCACAAAAAATTGTAGATATTTTTTTTTCATTTTCGTGACACAAAAACAGTGACCCCGGTCATGCCGAACTAGCGACATTCTGGACAGGCCTAAAAAAAAAATTTACAACCATTTCACAAAAAATTGCAGATATCAATTTTGTCCCTAAAAACGATGACACCGATCATGCCGAAAAAGCGACATTCTGGACAGGCCTAAAAAAAAATGTAAAAACCATTTCCACAAAAAATTGCAGATTTTTGTTTTTCATTTTCGTGACACAAAAACAGTGACCCCGGTCATACCGAACTAGCGACATTTTGGACAGGCCTAAAAAAAAATATTAAAACCATTTTCACCAAAAATTGCAGATTTTTGTTTTTCATTTTCGTGACACAAAAACAGTGACCCCGGTCATACCGAACTAGCGACATTTTGGACAGGCCTAAAAAAAACATTTTAAAACCATTTTCACAAAAAATTGCAGATTTCTATTTTGTCCCTAAAAACGATGACTCCGATCATGCCGAAAAAGCGACATTCTGGACAAGCCTAAAAAAACATTTTAAAACCACTTTCACAAAAAATTGTAGATATTTTTTTTTCATTTTCGTGACACAAAAACAGTGACCCCGGTCATGAACTAGCGACATACTGGACAGGCAAAAAAAATAAAATTTAAACCATTTTCACAAATAATTGCAGATTTTTATTTTGTCCCTAAAAACGATGACTCCGATCATGCTGAAAAAGCGACATTCTGGACAGGCCTTAAACATTTTTTAAAAACCATTTTCACAATAAAATGCAGATCTTTTTTTTTCATTTTCGTGACACAAAAACAGTGACCCCGGTCATGCCGAACTAGTGACATTCTGGACAGGCCTAAAAAACAACATTTTAGAACCATTTTCACAAAAAATTGCAGATTTCTATTTTGTCCCTATAAACGATGACTCCGATCATGCCGAAAAAGCGACATTCTGGAAGGCCTAACATTTTTTTTTAAATCCATTTTAACAAAAAATTGCAGATTATTTTTTTTTCATTTTCGTGACACAAAAACAGTGTCTCCGGTCATGCCGAACTAGCGACATTCTGGACAGGCTTAAAAAAACATTTTAAAACCATTTTCACAAAAAATTGCAGATATTTTTTTTTCATTTTCGTGACACAAAAACAGTGACCGCGGTCATGCCGAACTAGCGACATTCTGGACAGGCCAAAAAAAAACATTTTAAAACCATTTTCACCAAAATTGCAGATATTTTTTTTTTCATTTTCGTGACACAAAAACAGTGACCCCGGTCATGAAGAACTAGCGACATACTGGACAGGCCTAAAAAAAAAATTTAAAACCATTTTCACAAAAAATTGCAGATTTTTATTTTGTCCCTAAAAACGATGACTCCGATCATGCTGAAAAAGCGACATTCTGGACAGGCCTTAAACATTTTTTAAAAACCATTTTCACCAAAAAATGCAGATCTTTTTTTTTCATTTTCGTGACACAAAAACAGTGACCCCGGTCATGCCGAACTAGTGACATTCTGGACAGGCCTAAAAAACAACATTTTAGAACCATTTTCACAAAAAATTGCAGATTTCTATTTTGTCCCTATAAACGATGACTCCGATCATGCCGAAAAAGCGACATTCTGGAAGGCTTAAAAAAAAAAATTAAATCCATTTTCACAAAAAATTGCAGATTATTTTTTTTTCATTTTCGTGACACAAAAACATTGACTCCGGTCATACCGAACTAGCGACATTCTGGACAGGCTTAAAAAAACATTTTAAAACCATTTTCACAAAAATTGCAGATATTTTTTTTCATTTTCGTGACACAAAAACAGTGACCGCGGTCATGCCGAACTAGCGACATTCTGGACAGGCCAAAAAAAAACATTTTAAAACCATTTTCACAAAAAATTGCAGATTTCTATTTTTGTCACCAAAATCGATGACTCCGACCATCCCGAACTAGCGACATTTTGGACAGGCCTAAAATAAACATTTTAGAACCATTTTCACAAAAAAGCTCAGATTTTTTTGTTTCATTTTTTGACACAAAAACAGTGACCCCGGTCATGCCGAACTATCCACATTCTGGACAGTCCTAAAAAAAATGTAAAAACCATTTTCACAAAAATTGCAGATTTTTTTTTTTCATTTTCGTGACACAAAAACAGTGACCCCGGTCATGCCGAACTATTGACATTCTGGACAGGCCTAAAAAAATTTTTTTAAACCATTTTCACAAAAAATTGCAGATTTCTATTTTGTCCCTAAAAACGATGACTCCGATCATGCCGAAAAAGCGACATTCTGGACAGGCCTAAAAAACATTTTAAAACCACTTTCACAAAAATTGTAGATATTTTTTTTTCATTTTCGTGACACAAAAACAGTGACCCCGGTCATGCCGAACTAGCGACATTCTGGACAGGCCTAAAAAAAAAATTTACAACCATTTCACAAAAAATTGCAGATATCAATTTTGTCCCTAAAAACGATGACACCGATCATGCCGAAAAAGCGACATTCTGGACAGGCCTAAAAAAAATGTAAAAACCATTTCCACAAAAAATTGCAGATTTTTTTTTCATTTTCGTGACACAAAAACAGTGACTCCCATCATGCCGAACTAGCGACATTTTGGACAGGCCTAAAAAAACATTTTAAAACCATTTTCACAAAAAATTGCAGATATATTTTTTTTCATTTTCGTGACAGAAAAACAGTGACCCCGGTCATGCCGAACTAGCGACATTCTGGACAGGCCTAAAAAATTAAAACCATTTTCACAAAAATTGCAGATTTCAATTTTGTCCCTAAAAACGATGACACCGATCATGCCGAAAAAGCGACAGTCTGGACAGGCCTAAAAAAAAATGTAAAAACCATTTTCACAAAAAATTGCAGATTTTTTTTTCATTTTCGTGACACAAAAACAGTGACTCCGGTCATGCCGAACTAGCGACATTCTGGACAGGCCTAAAAAAAAAATTGCAGATTTCAATTTTGTCCCTAAAAACGATGACACCGATCATGCCGAAAAAGCGACATTCTGGACAGGCCTAAAAAAAAATGTAAAAACCATTTTCACAAAAAATTGCAGATTTTTTTTATTTATTTTCGTGACACAAAAACAGTGACTCCGATCATGCCGAACTAGCGACATTTTGGACAGTCCTAAAAAAAACATTTTAAAACCATTTTCACAAAAAATTTCTGATTTCTATTTTTGTCACCAAAAACGATGACTCCGATCATGCCGAAAAAGCAACATTCTGGACAGGCCTAAAAAAACATTTTAAAACCATTTTCACAAAAAATTGCAGATTTCTATTTTTGTCACCAAAAACGATGACTCCGATCTTGCCGAACTAGCGACATTCTGGACAGGCCTAAAAAAACATTTTAGAACAATTTTCACAAAAAAATTTCAGATTTTTTTTTTCATTTTTTGACACAAAAAGAGTGACCCCGGTCATGCCGAACTATCGACATTCTGGACAGGCCTAAAAAACATTTTATAACCATTTTCATAAAAAATTGCAGATATATTTTTTTTCATTTTCGTGACACAAAAACAGTGACCCCGGTCATGCCGAACTAGCGACATTCTGGACAGGCCTAAAAAAAAAATTTACAACCATTTCACAAAAAATTGCAGATATCAATTTTGTCCCTAAAAACGATGACACCGATCATGCCGAAAAAGCGACATTCTGGACAGGCCTAAAAAAAAATGTAAAAACCATTTCCACAAAAAATTGCAGATTTTTTTTTTCATTTTCGTGACACAAAAACAGTGACTCCCATCATGCCGAACTAGCGACATTTTGGACAGGCCTAAAAAAACATTTTAAAACCATTTTCACAAAAAATTGCAGATATATTTTTTTTCATTTTCGTGACAGAAAAACAGTGACCCCGGTCATGCCGAACTAGCGACATTCTGGACAGGCCTAAAAAAATTAAAACCATTTTCACAAAAAATTGCAGATTTCAATTTTGTCCCTAAAAACGATGACACCGATCATGCCGAAAAAGCGACAGTCTGGACAGGCCTAAAAAAAAATGTAAAAACCATTTTCACAAAAAATTGCAGATTTTTTTTTCATTTTCGTGACACAAAAACAGTGACTCCGGTCATGCCGAACTAGCGACATTCTGGACAGGCCTAAAAAAAAAATTGCAGATTTCAATTTTGTCCCTAAAAACGATGACACCGATCATGCCGAAAAAGCGACATTCTGGACAGGCCTAAAAAAAAATGTAAAAACCATTTTCACAAAAAATTGCAGATTTTTTTTATTTATTTTCGTGACACAAAAACAGTGACTCCGATCATGCCGAACTAGCGACATTTTGGACAGTCCTAAAAAAAACATTTTAAAACCATTTTCACAAAAAATTTCTGATTTCTATTTTTGTCACCAAAAACGATGACTCCGATCATGCCGAAAAAGCAACATTCTGGACAGGCCTAAAAAACATTTTAAAACCATTTTCACAAAAATTGCAGATTTCTATTTTTGTCACCAAAAACGATGACTCCGATCTTGCCGAACTAGCGACATTCTGGACAGGCCTAAAAAACATTTTAGAACAATTTTCACAAAAAATTTCAGATTTTTTTTCATTTTTTTGACACAAAAAGAGTGACCCCGGTCATGCCGAACTATCGACATTCTGGACAGGCCTAAAAAACATTTTATAACCATTTTCATAAAAAATTGCAGATATATTTTTTTTCATTTTCGTGACAGAAAAAAAGTGACTCCGATCATGCCGAACTAGCGACATTTTGGACAGTCCTAAAAAAAACATTTTAAAACCATTTTCACAAAAAATTTCTGATTTCTATTTTTGTCACCAAAAACGATGACTCCGATCATGCCGAAAAAGCAACATTCTGGACAGGCCTAAAAAAACATTTTAAAACCATTTTCACAAAAAATTGCAGATTTCTATTTTTGTCACCAAAAACGATGACTCCGATCTTGCCGAACTAGCGACATTCTGGACAGGCCTAAAAAAACATTTTAGAACAATTTTCACAAAAAAATTTCAGATTTTTTTTTTCATTTTTTGACACAAAAAGAGTGACCCCGGTCATGCCGAACTATCGACATTCTGGACAGGCCTAAAAAACATTTTATAACCATTTTCATAAAAAATTGCAGATATATTTTTTTTCATTTTCGTGACAGAAAAAAAGTGACCCCGGTCATGCCGAAATAGCGACATTCTGGACAGGCCAAAAAAAAAAATTAAAACCATTTTCACCAAAAATTGCAGATTTTTGTTTTTCATTTTCGTGACACAAAAACAGTGACCCCGGTCATACCGAACTAGCGACATTTTGGACAGGCCTAAAAAAAAATATTAAAACCATTTTCACCAAAAATTGCAGATTTTTGTTTTTCATTTTCGTGACACAAAAACAGTGACCCCGGTCATACCGAACTAGCGACATTTTGGACAGGCCTAAAAAAAACATTTTAAAACCATTTTCACAAAAATTGCAGATTTCTATTTTGTCCCTAAAAACGATGACTCCGATCATGCCGAAAAAGCGACATTCTGGACAAGCCTAAAAAAACATTTTAAAACCACTTTCACAAAAAATTGTAGATATTTTTTTTTCATTTTCGTGACACAAAAATAGTGACCCCGGTCATGCCGAACTAGCGACATTCTGGACAGGCCTAAAAAAAAAATGGACAACCATTTTCACAAAAAATTGCAGATTTCAATTTTGTCCCTAAAAACGATGACACCGATCATGCCGAAAAAGCGACATTCTGGACAGGCCTAAAAAAAAATGTAAAAACCATTTTCACAAAAAATTGCAGATTTTTTTTATTTATTTTCGTGACACAAAAAAAGTGACTCCGATCATGCCGAACTAGCGACATTCTGGACAGGCCTAAAAAAACATTTTAAAACCATTTTCACAAAAAATTGCAGATTTCTATTTTTGTCACCAAAAACGATGACTCCGATCATGCCGAAAAAGCAACATTCTGGACAGGCCTAAAAAAACATTTTAAAACCATTTTCACAAAAAATTGCAGATTTCTATTTTTGTCACCAAAAACGATGACTCCGATCTTGCCGAACTAGCGACATACTGGACAGGCCTAAAAAAAAAAATTAAAACCATTTTCACAAATAATTGCAGATTTTTATTTTGTCCCTAAAAACGATGACTCCGATCATGCTGAAAAAGCGACATTCTGGACAGGCCTTAAACATTTTTTAAAAACCATTTTCACAATAAAATGCAGATCTTTTTTTTTCATTTTCGTGACACAAAAACAGTGACCCCGGTCATGCCGAACTAGTGACATTCTGGACAGGCCTAAAAAACAACATTTTAGAACCATTTTCACAAAAAATTGCAGATTTCTATTTTGTCCCTATAAACGATGACTCCGATCATGCCGAAAAAGCGACATTCTGGAAGGCCTAAAAAAATTTTTTAAATCCATTTTAACAAAAAATTGCAGATTTTTTTTTTTTCATTTTCGTGACACAAAAACAGTGTCTCCGGTCATGCCGAACTAGCGACATTCTGGACAGGCTTAAAAAAACATTTTAAAACCATTTTCACAAAAAATTGCAGATATTTTTTTTTCATTTTCGTGACACAAAAACAGTGACCGCGGTCATGCCGAACTAGCGACATTCTGGACAGGCCAAAAAAAAACATTTTAAAACCATTTTCACCAAAAATTGCAGATATTTTTTTTTTCATTTTCGTGACACAAAAACAGTGACCCCGGTCATGAAGAACTAGCGACATACTGGACAGGCCTAAAAAAAAAATTTAAAACCATTTTCACAAAAAATTGCAGATTTTTATTTTGTCCCTAAAAACGATGACTCCGATCATGCTGAAAAAGCGACATTCTGGACAGGCCTTAAACATTTTTTAAAAACCATTTTCACAAAAAAATGCAGATCTTTTTTTTTCATTTTCGTGACACAAAAACAGTGACCCCGGTCATGCCGAACTAGTGACATTCTGGACAGGCCTAAAAAACAACATTTTAGAACCATTTTCACAAAAAATTGCAGATTTCTATTTTGTCCCTAAAAACGATGACTCCGATCATGCCGAAAAAGCGACATTCTGGACAGGCCTAAAAAAACATTTTAAAACCACTTTCACAAAAAATTGTAGATATTTTTTTTTCATTTTCGTGACACAAAAACAGTGACCCCGGTCATGCCGAACTAGCGACATTCTGGACAGGCCTAAAAATTTTTTTAAAACCATTTTCACCAAAAATTGCAGATTTTTGTTTTTCATTTTCGTGACACAAAAACAGTGACCCCGGTCATACCGAACTATCGACATTCTGGACAGGCCTAAAAAAAACATTTTAAAACCATTTTTACAAAAAATTGCAGATTTCTATTTTTGTCACCAAAAACGATGACTCCGATCATGCCGAAGAAGCAACATTCTGGACAGGCCTAAAAAAACATTTTAAAACTATTTTCACAAAAAATTGCAGATTTCTATTTTTGTCACCAAAAACGATGACTCCGATCTTGCCGAAAAAGCGACATTCTGGACAGGCCTACATTTTTTTTTAAACAATTTTCACAAAAAATTGCAGATTTAAATTTTGTCCCTAGAATCGATGACACCGATCATGCCGAAAAAGCGACATTTTGGACAGGCCTAAAAAAACATTTTATAACCATTTTCACAAAAAATTGCAGATATTTTTTTTTTCATTTTCGTGACACAAAAACAGTGACCCCGGTCATGCCGAACTAGCGACATTCTGGACAGGCCTAAAAAAAACATTTTAAAAACATTTTCACAAAAAATTGCAGATATTTTTTTTTCATTTTCGTTACACAAAAACAGTGACCCCGGTCATGAAGAACTAGCGACATACTGGACAGGCCTAAAAAAAACAACATTTTATAACCATTTTCACAAAAAATTGCAGATTTTTATTTTGTCCCTAAAAACGATGACTCCGATCATGCTGAAAAAGCGACATTATGGACAGGCCTTAAAAAAAATTTAAAAACCATTTTCACAAAAAAATGCAGATCTTTTTTTTTCATTTTCGTGACACAAAAACAGTGACCCCGGTCATGCCGAACTAGTGACATTCTGGACAGGCCTAAAAAACAACATTTTAGAACCATTTTCACAAAAAATTGCAGATTTCTATTTTGTCCCTATAAACGATGACTCCGATCATGCCGAAAAAGCGACATACTGGAAGGCCTAAAAATTTTTTTTAAAACCATTTTCACAAAAAATTGCTGATTTTTTTTTTTCATTTTCGTGACACAAAAACAGTGACTCCGGTCATGCCGAACTAGCGACATTCTGGACAGGCTTAAAAAAACATTTTAAAACCATTTTCACAAAAAATTGCAGATATTTTTTTTTCATTTTCGTGACACAAAAACAGTGACCGCGGTCATGCCGAACTAGCGACATTCTGGACAGGCCTAAAAAATAAATTTACAACCATTTTCACAAAAAATTGCAGATATCAATTTTGTCCCTAAAAACGATGACACCGATCATGCCGAAAAAGCGACATTCTGGACAGACCTAAAAAACAAAATTTTAGAACCATTTTCACAAAAAATTGCAGATTTCTATTTTGTCCCTATAAACGATGACTCCGATCATGCCGAAAAAGCGACATTCTGGAAGGCCTAAAATTTTTTTTAAACCATTTTCACAAAAATTGCTGATTTTTTTTTTTTCATTTTCGTGACACAAAAACAGTGACTCCGGTCATGCCGAACTAGCGACATTCTGGACAGGCCAAAAAAACACATTTTAAAACCATTTTCACAAAAAATTGCAGATTTCTATTTTTGTCACCAAAATCGATGATTCCGACAATCCCGAACATAGCGACATTTTGGACAGGCCTAAAAAAAACATTTTAGAACCATTTTCACAAAAAATTGCAGATTTCTATTTTTGTCACCAAAATCGATGACTCCGACAATCCCGAACTAGCGACATTTTGGACAGGCCTAAAAAAAACATTTGAAACCATTTTCACAAAAAATTGCAGATTTCGATTTTGTCCCTATAAACGATGACTCCGATCATGCCGAAAAAGCGACATTCTGGAAGACCTAAAAATTTTTTTTTAAACCATTTTCACAAAAATTTGCCGATTTTTTTTTTTTCATTTTTGTGACACAAAAACAGTGACTCCGGTCATGCCAAACTAGCGACATTCTGGACAGGCTTAAAAAAACATTTTAAAACCATTTTCACAAAAAAATGCAGATATTTTTTTTTAATTTTCGTGACACAAAATCAGTGACCGCGGTCATGCCGAACTAACGACATTCTGGACAGGCCAAAAACAAACATTTTAAAACCATTTTCACAAAAAATTGCAGATTTCTATTTTTGTCACCAAAATCGATGACTCCGACAATCCCAAACTAGCGAAATTTTGGACAGGCCTAAAAAAAACATTTTAGATCCATTTTCAAAAAAATAGCTCAGATTTTTTTTTTTCATTTTTTGACACAAAAAACAGTGACCCGGTCATGCCGAACTATTGACATTCTGGACAGGACAAAAAAAAAAATTTGAAACCATTTTCACAAAAAATTGCAGATTTTTTTTTTTTCATTTTCGTTACACAAAAACAGTGACTCCGGTCATGCCGAAAAAGCAACATTCTGGACAGGCCTAAAAAAACATTTTAAAACCACTTTCACAAAAAATTGTAGATATTTTTTTTTCATTTTCGTGACACAAAAACAGTGACCCCGGTCATGCCAAACTAGCGACATTCTGGACAGGCCTAAAAAAAAAATGTACAACCATTTTCACCAAAAATTGCAGATTTCTATTTTGTCCCTAAAAACGATGACTCCGGTCATGCCGAACTAGCGACATTCTGGACAGGCTTAAAAAAACATTTTAAAACCATTTTCACAAAAAATTGCAGATATTTTTTTTTCATTTTCGTGACACAAAAACAGTGACCGCGGTCATGCCGAACTAGCGACATTCTGGACAGGCCAAAAAAAAACATTTTAAAACCATTTTCACCAAAAATTGCAGATATTTTTTTTTTCATTTTCGTGACACAAAAACAGTGACCCCGGTCATGAAGAACTAGCGACATACTGGACAGGCCTAAAAAAAAAATTTAAAACCATTTTCACAAAAAATTGCAGATTTTTATTTTGTCCCTAAAAACGATGACTCCGATCATGCTGAAAAAGCGACATTCTGGACAGGCCTTAAACATTTTTTAAAAACCATTTTCACAAAAAAATGCAGATCTTTTTTTCATTTTCGTGACACAAAAACAGTGACCCCGGTCATGCCGAACTAGTGACATTCTGGACAGGCCTAAAAAACAACATTTTAGAACCATTTTCACAAAAAATTGCAGATTTCTATTTTGTCCCTAAAAACGATGACTCCGATCATGCCGAAAAAGCGACATTCTGGACAGGCCTAAAAAAACATTTTAAAACCACTTTCACAAAAAATTGTAGATATTTTTTTTTCATTTTCGTGACACAAAAACAGTGACCCCGGTCATGCCGAACTAGCGACATTCTGGACAGGCCTAAAAATTTTTTTTAAAACCATTTTCACCAAAAATTGCAGATTTTTGTTTTTCATTTTCGTGACACAAAAACAGTGACCCCGGTCATACCGAACTATCGACATTCTGGACAGGCCTAAAAAAAACATTTTAAAACCATTTTTACAAAAAATTGCAGATTTCTATTTTTGTCACCAAAAACGATGACTCCGATCATGCCGAAGAAGCAACATTCTGGACAGGCCTAAAAAAACATTTTAAAACTATTTTCACAAAAAATTGCAGATTTCTATTTTTGTCACCAAAAACGATGACTCCGATCTTGCCGAAAAAGCGACATTCTGGACAGGCCTACATTTTTTTTTAAACAATTTTCACAAAAAATTGCAGATTTAAATTTTGTCCCTAGAATCGATGACACCGATCATGCCGAAAAAGCGACATTTTGGACAGGCCTAAAAAAACATTTTATAACCATTTTCACAAAAAATTGCAGATATTTTTTTTTCATTTTCGTGACACAAAAACAGTGACCCCGGTCATGCCGAACTAGCGACATTCTGGACAGGCCTAAAAAAACATTTTAAAAACATTTTCACAAAAAATTGCAGATATTTTTTTTCATTTTCGTTACACAAAAACAGTGACCCCGGTCATGAAGAACTAGCGACATACTGGACAGGCCTAAAAAAACAACATTTTATAACCATTTTCACAAAAAATTGCAGATTTTTATTTTGTCCCTAAAAACGATGACTCCGATCATGCTGAAAAAGCGACATTATGGACAGGCCTTAAAAAAATTTAAAAACCATTTTCACAAAAAAATGCAGATCTTTTTTTTCATTTTCGTGACACAAAAACAGTGACCCCGGTCATGCCGAACTAGTGACATTCTGGACAGGCCTAAAAAACAACATTTTAGAACCATTTTCACAAAAAATTGCAGATTTCTATTTTGTCCCTATAAACGATGACTCCGATCATGCCGAAAAAGCGACATACTGGAAGGCCTAAAATTTTTTTTTAAAACCATTTTCACAAAAAATTGCTGATTTTTTTTTTTCATTTTCGTGACACAAAAACAGTGACTCCGGTCATGCCGAACTAGCGACATTCTGGACAGGCTTAAAAAAACATTTTAAAACCATTTTCACAAAAAATTGCAGATATTTTTTTTTCATTTTCGTGACACAAAAACAGTGACCGCGGTCATGCCGAACTAGCGACATTCTGGACAGGCCTAAAAAATAAATTTACAACCATTTTCACAAAAAATTGCAGATATCAATTTTGTCCCTAAAAACGATGACACCGATCATGCCGAAAAAGCGACATTCTGGACAGACCTAAAAAACAAAATTTTAGAACCATTTTCACAAAAAATTGCAGATTTCTATTTTGTCCCTATAAACGATGACTCCGATCATGCCGAAAAAGCGACATTCTGGAAGGCCTAAAATTTTTTTTTTAAACCATTTTCACAAAAAATTGCTGATTTTTTTTTTTTCATTTTCGTGACACAAAAACAGTGACTCCGGTCATGCCGAACTAGCGACATTCTGGACAGGCCAAAAAAACACATTTTAAAACCATTTTCACAAAAAATTGCAGATTTCTATTTTTGTCACCAAAATCGATGATTCCGACAATCCCGAACATAGCGACATTTTGGACAGGCCTAAAAAAAACATTTTAGAACCATTTTCACAAAAAATTGCAGATTTCTATTTTTGTCACCAAAATCGATGACTCCGACAATCCCGAACTAGCGACATTTTGGACAGGCCTAAAAAAAACATTTGAAACCATTTTCACAAAAAATTGCAGATTTCGATTTTGTCCCTATAAACGATGACTCCGATCATGCCGAAAAAGCGACATTCTGGAAGACCTAAAAAAATTTTTTTAAACCATTTTCACAAAAATTTGCCGATTTTTTTTTTTTCATTTTTGTGACACAAAAACAGTGACTCCGGTCATGCCAAACTAGCGACATTCTGGACAGGCTTAAAAAAACATTTTAAAACCATTTTCACAAAAAAATGCAGATATTTTTTTTTAATTTTCGTGACACAAAATCAGTGACCGCGGTCATGCCGAACTAACGACATTCTGGACAGGCCAAAAACAAACATTTTAAAACCATTTTCACAAAAAATTGCAGATTTCTATTTTTGTCACCAAAATCGATGACTCCGACAATCCCAAACTAGCGAAATTTTGGACAGGCCTAAAAAAAACATTTTAGATCCATTTTCAAAAAAATAGCTCAGATTTTTTTTTTTCATTTTTTGACACAAAAAACAGTGACCCGGTCATGCCGAACTATTGACATTCTGGACAGGACAAAAAAAAAAATTTGAAACCATTTTCACAAAAAATTGCAGATTTTTTTTTTTTCATTTTCGTTACACAAAAACAGTGACTCCGGTCATGCCGAAAAAGCAACATTCTGGACAGGCCTAAAAAAACATTTTAAAACCACTTTCACAAAAAATTGTAGATATTTTTTTTTCATTTTCGTGACACAAAAACAGTGACCCCGGTCATGCCAAACTAGCGACATTCTGGACAGGCCTAAAAAAAAAATGTACAACCATTTTCACCAAAAATTGCAGATTTCTATTTTGTCCCTAAAAACGATGACTCCGGTCATGCCGAACTAGCGACATTCTGGACAGGCTTAAAAAAACATTTTAAAACCATTTTCACAAAAAATTGCAGATATTTTTTTTTCATTTTCGTGACACAAAAACAGTGACCGCGGTCATGCCGAACTAGCGACATTCTGGACAGGCCAAAAAAAAACATTTTAAAACCATTTTCACAAAAAAAGCTCAGATTTTTTTTTTCATTTTTTGACACAAAAAACAGTGACCCCGGTCATGCCGAACTATTGACATTCTGGACAGGCCTAAAAAAAAAATTGAAACCATTTTCACAAAAAATTGCAGATTTCTATTTTGTCCCTATAAACGATGACTCCGATCATGCCGAAAAAGCGACATTCTGGAAGACCTAAAAATTTTTTTTTAAACCATTTTCACAAAAATTTGCCGATTTTTTTTTTCATTTTTGTGACACAAAAACAGTGACTCCGGTCATGCCGAACTAGCGACATTCTGGACAGGCTTAAAAAAACATTTTAAAAACATTTTCACAAAAAAATGCAGATATTTTTTTTTAATTTTCGTGACACAAAAACAGTGACCGCGGTCATGCCGAACTAGCGACATTCTGGAAGACCTAAAAATTTATTTTTAAACCATTTTCACAAAAATTTGCCGATTTTTTTTTTTCATTTTCGTGACACAAAAACAGTGACTCCGGTCATGCCGAACTAGCGACATTCTGGACAGGCCAAAAAAACACATTTTAAAACCATTTTCACAAAAAATTGCAGATTTCTATTTTTGTCACCAAAATCGATGATTCCGACAATCCCGAACATAGCGACATTTTGGACAGGCCTAAAAAAAACATTTTAGAACCATTTTCACAAAAAGAGCTCAGATTTTTTTTTTTCATTTTCGTGACACAAAAACAGTGACTCCGGTCATGCCGAACTAGCGACATTCTGGACAGGCTTAAAAAAACATTTTAAAACCATTTTCACAAAAATTGCAGATTTCTATTTTGTCCCTAAAAACGATGACTCCGGTCATGCCGAACTAGCGACATTTTGGACAGGCCTAAAAAAAACATTTTAGAACCATTTTCACAAAAAGAGCTCAGATTTTTTTTTTTCGTTTTCGTGACACAAAAACAGTGACCGCGGTCATGCCGAACTAGTGACATTCTGGACAGGCCAAAAAAACAAACATTTTAAAACCATTTTCACAAAAAATTGCAGATTTCTATTTTTGTCAACAAAATCGATGACTCCGACAATCCCAAACTAGCGAAATTTTGGACAGGCCTAAAAAAAACATTTTAGATCCATTTTCAAAAAAAAAGCTCAGATTTTTTTTTTTCATTTTTTGACACAAAAAACAGTGACCCGGTCATGCCGAACTATTGACATTCTGGACAGGCCTAAAAAAAAAATTGGAAACCATTTTCACAAAAAATTGCAGATTTCGATTTTGTCCCTATAAACGATGACTCCGATCATGCCGAAAAAGCGACATTCTGGAAGACCTAAAAATTTTT
Source organism: Salmo salar (assembly GCF_905237065.1). Classification (NCBI taxonomy): domain Eukaryota; kingdom Metazoa; phylum Chordata; class Actinopteri; order Salmoniformes; family Salmonidae; genus Salmo; species Salmo salar. Next base: position 1,281,448 of record NC_059459.1, on the reverse strand, counting down.
TTTTAAACCATTTTCACAAAAATTTGCCGATTTTTTTTTTTCATTTTTGTGACACAAAAACAGTGACTCCGGTCATGCCAAACTAGCGACATTCTGGACAGGCTTAAAAAAACATTTTAAAACCATTTTCACAAAAAATTGCAGATATTTTTTTTTAATTTTCGTGACACAAAATCAGTGACCGCGGTCATGCCGAACTAACGACATTCTGGACAGGCCAAAAAAAAACATTTTAAAACCATTTTCACAAAAAATTGCAGATTTCTATTTTTGTCACCAAAATCGATGACTCCGACAATCCCGAACTAGCGAAATTTTGGACAGGCCTAAAAAAAACATTTTAGAACCATTTTCAAAAAAAAAGCTCAGATTTTTTTTTTCATTTTTTGACACAAAAAACAGTGACCCGGTCATGCCGAACTATTGACATTCTGGACAGGACAAAAAAAAAAATTTGAAACCATTTTCACAAAAAATTGCAGATTTTTTTTTTTTCATTTTCGTTACACAAAAACAGTGACTCCGGTCATGCCGAAAAAGCAACATTCTGGACAGGCCTAAAAAACATTTTAAAACCACTTTCACAAAAAATTGTAGATATTTTTTTTCATTTTCGTGACACAAAAACAGTGACCCCGGTCATGCCAAACTAGCGACATTCTGGACAGGCCTAAAAAAAAATGTACAACCATTTTCACCAAAAATTGCAGATTTCTATTTTGTCCCTAAAAACGATGACTCCGGTCATGCCGAACTAGCGACATTCTGGACAGGCTTAAAAAAACATTTTAAAACCATTTTCACCAAAAATTGCAGATATTTTTTTTTCATTTTCGTGACACAAAAACAGTGACCGCGGTCATGCCGAACTAGCGACATTCTGGACAGGCCAAAAAAAAACATTTTAAAACCATTTTCACAAAAAAAGCTCAGATTTTTTTTTTCATTTTTTGACACAAAAAACAGTGACCCCGGTCATGCCGAACTATTGACATTCTGGACAGGCCTAAAAAAAAATTTGAAACCATTTTCACAAAAAATTGCTGATTTTTTTTTTCTTCATTTTCGTGACACAAAAACAGTGACTCCGGTCATGCCGAAAAAGCGACATTCTGGACAGGCCTAAAAAAACATTTTAAAACCACTTTCACAAAAAATTGTAGATATTTTTTTTTCATTTTCGTGACACAAAAACAGTGACCGCGGTCATGCCGAACTAGCGACATTCTGGACAGGCCAAAAAAAAACATTTTAAAACCATTTTCACAAAAAAAGCTCAGATTTTTTTTTTCATTTTTTGACACAAAAAACAGTGACCCCGGTCATGCCGAACTATTGACATTCTGGACAGGCCTAAAAAAAAATTTGAAACCATTTTCACAAAAAATTGCTGATTTTTTTTTTCTTCATTTTCGTGACACAAAAACAGTGACTCCGGTCATGCCGAAAAAGCGACATTCTGGACAGGCCTAAAAAAACATTTTAAAACCACTTTCACAAAAAATTGTAGATATTTTTTTTCATTTTCGTGACACAAAAACAGTGACCCCGGTCATGCCAAACTAGCGACATTCTGGACAGGCCTAAAAAAAAAATGTACAACCATTTTCACCAAAAATTGCAGATTTCTATTTTGTCCCTAAAAACGATGACTCCGGTCATGCCGAACTAGCGACATTCTGGACAGGCTTAAAAAAACATTTTAAAACCATTTTCACAAAAAATTGCAGATATTTTTTTTTCATTTTCGTGACACAAAAACAGTGACCGCGGTCATGCCGAACTAGCGACATTCTGGACAGGCCAAAAAAAAACATTTTAAAACCATTTTCACAAAAAAAGCTCAGATTTTTTTTTTCATTTTTTGACACAAAAAACAGTGACCCCGGTCATGCCGAACTATTGACATTCTGGACAGGCCTAAAAAAAAAATTGAAACCATTTTCACAAAAAATTGCAGATTTCTATTTTGTCCCTATAAACGATGACTCCGATCATGCCGAAAAAGCGACATTCTGGAAGACCTAAAAAATTTTTTTTAAACCATTTTCACAAAAATTTGCCGATTTTTTTTTTTTCATTTTTGTGACACAAAAACAGTGACTCCGGTCATGCCGAACTAGCGACATTCTGGACAGGCTTAAAAAAACATTTTAAAACCATTTTCACAAAAAAATGCAGATATTTTTTTTTAATTTTCGTGACACAAAAACAGTGACCGCGGTCATGCCGAACTAGCGACATTCTGGACAGGCCCAAAAAAAACATTTTAAAACCATTTTCACAAAAAATTGCAGATTTCTATTTTTGTCACCAAAATCGATGACTCCGACAATCCCGAACTAGCGAAATTTTGGACAGGCCTAAAAAAGACATTTTAGAACCATTTTCAAAAAAAAAGCTCAGATTTTTTTTTTCATTTTTTGACACAAAAAACAGTGACCCGGTCATGCCGAACTATTGACATTCTGGACAGGACTAAAAAAAAAATTTGAAACCATTTTCACAAAAAATTGCTGATTTTTTTTTTTTCATTTTCGTGACACAAAAACAGTGACTCCTGTCATGCCGAAAAAGCGACATTCTGGACAGGCCTAAAAAAACATTTTAAAACCACTTTCACAAAAAATTGTAGATATTTTTTTTTCATTTTCGTGACACAAAAACAGTGACCCCGGTCATGCCAAACTAGCGACATTCTGGACAGGCTTAAAAAAACATTTTAAAACCATTTTCACAAAAAATTGCAGATATTTTTTTTTCATTTTCGTGACACAAAAACAGTGACCGCGGTCATGCCGAACTAGCGACATTCTGGACACGCCAAAAAAAAACATTTAAAAACCATTTTCACAAAAAAAGCTCAGATTTTTTTTTTCATTTTTTGACACAAAAAACAGTGACCCCGGTCATGCCGAACTATTGACATTCTGGACAGGCCTAAAAAAAAAATTGAAACCATTTTCACCAAATATTGCAGATTTCTATTTTGTCCCTAAAAACGATGACTCCGATCATGCCGAAAAAGCGACATTCTGGACAGGCCTAAAAAAACATTTAAAAACCACTTTCACAAAAAATTGTAGATATTTTTTTTTCATTTTCGTGACACAAAAACAGTGACCCCGGTCATGCCAAACTAGCGACATTCTGGACAGGCCTAAAAAAAAAATGTACAACCATTTTCACAAAAAATTGCAGATATCAATTTTGTCCCTAAAAACGATGACACCGATCATGCCGAAAAAGCGACATTCTGGACAGGCCTAAAACAAAATGTACAACCATTTTCACAAAAAATTGCAGAATTTTTTTTTTCATTTTCGTGACACAAAAACAGTGACCCCGGTCATACCGAACTAGCGACATTCTGGACAGGCCTAAAAAAACATTTTAAAACCACTTTCACAAAAAATTGTAGATATTTCTTTTTTATTTTCTTGACACAAAAACTGTGACCCCTGTCATGCCGAACTAGCGACATTCTGGACAGGCCTAAAAAAAAACATTTTAAAACCATTTTCGCAAAAAATTGCAGATTTCTATTTTTGTCACCAAAAACGATGACTCCGATCTTGCCGAACTAGCGACATTCTGGACAGGCCTAAAAAAACATTTAAAAAACATTTTCACCAAAAATTGCAGATATTTTTTTTTCATTTTCGTTACACAAAAACAGTCATGAAGAACTAGCGACATACTGGACAGGCCTAAAAAAAAACATTTTCACAAAAAATTGCAGATATTTTTTTTTCATTTTCGTGACACAAAAACAATGACCGCGGTCATGCCGAACTAGCGACATTCTGGACAGGCCAAAAAAAACCATTTTAAAACCATTTTCACCAAAAATTGCAGATTTCTATTTTTGTCACCAAAATCGATGACTCCGACAATCCCGAACTAACGACATTTTGGACAGGCCTAAAAAAAAACATTTTAGAACCATTTTCACAAAAAAAGCTCTGATTTTTTTTTCATTTTTTGACACAAAAAGAGTGACCCCGGTCATGCCGAACTATCGACATTCTGGACAGGCCTAAAAAACATTTTAAAACCATTTTCACAAAAAATTGTAGATATTTCTTTTTATTTTCTTGACACAAAAACAGTGACCCCTGTCATGCCGAACTAGCGACATTCTGGACAGGCCTAAAAAATTTTTTTTAAACCATTTTCACAAAAAATTGCAGATTTCAATTTTGTCCCTAAAAACGATGACACCGATCATGCCGAAAAAGCGAAATTCTGGACAGGCCTAAAACAAAATGTAAAAACCATTTTCACAAAAAATTGCAATTTTTTTTTTCATTTTCGTGACACAAAAACAGTGACCCCGGTCATACCGAACTAGCGACATTTTGGACAGGCCTAAAAAAAACATTTTAGAACAATTTTCACAAAAAAAGCTCAGATTTCTTTTTTTTCATTTTTTCACAAAAAATTGCAGATTTCTATTTTTGTCACCAAAAACGATGACTCCCATCTTGCCGAAAAAGCGACATTCTGGACAGGCTTAAAAAAACATTTTAAAACCATTTTCACAAAAAATTGCAGATATTTTTTTTTCATTTTCGTGACACAAAAACAGTGACCGCGGTCATGCCGAACTAGCGACATTTTGGACAGGCCTAAAAAAAATGTTTAAACACTTTTCACAAAAAATTGCAGATTTCAATTTTGTCCCTAAAAACGATGACACCGAGCATGCCGAAAAAGCAACAGTCTGGACAGGCCTAAAAAAACATTTTAAAACCACTTTCACAAAAAATTGTAGATATTTCTTTTTATTTTCTTGACACAAAAACTGTGACCCCTGTCATGCCGAACTAGCGACATTCTGGACAGGCCTAAAAAAAACATTTTAAAACCATTTTCGCAAAAAATTGCAGATTTCTATTTTTGTCACCAAAAACGATGACTCCGATCTTGCCGAACTAGCGACATTCTGGACAGGCCTAAAAAACATTTAAAAACATTTTCACCAAAAATTGCAGATATTTTTTTTTCATTTTCGTTACACAAAAACAGTCATGAAGAACTAGCGACATACTGGACAGGCCTAAAAAAAAACATTTTCACAAAAAATTGCAGATATTTTTTTTTCATTTTCGTGACACAAAAACAATGACCGCGGTCATGCCGAACTAGCGACATTCTGGACAGGCCAAAAAAAAACCATTTTAAAACCATTTTCACCAAAAATTGCAGATTTCTATTTTTGTCACCAAAATCGATGACTCCGACAATCCCGAACTAACGACATTTTGGACAGGCCTAAAAAAAACATTTTAGAACCATTTTCACAAAAAAAGCTCTGATTTTTTTTTCATTTTTTGACACAAAAAGAGTGACCCCGGTCATGCCGAACTATCGACATTCTGGACAGGCCTAAAAAAACATTTAAAAACCATTTTCACAAAAAAAGCTCAGATTTTTTTTTTCATTTTTTGACACAAAAAACAGTGACCCCGGTCATGCCGAACTATTGACATTCTGGACAGGCCTAAAAAAAAAATTGAAACCATTTTCACCAAATATTGCAGATTTCTATTTTGTCCCTAAAAACGATGACTCCGATCATGCCGAAAAAGCGACATTCTGGACAGGCCTAAAAAAACATTTAAAAACCACTTTCACAAAAAATTGTAGATATATTTTTTTCATTTTCGTGACACAAAAACAGTGACCCCGGTCATGCCAAACTAGCGACATTCTGGACAGGCCTAAAAAAAAAAATGTACAACCATTTTCACAAAAAATTGCAGATATCAATTTTGTCCCTAAAAACGATGACACCGATCATGCCGAAAAAGCGACATTCTGGACAGGCCTAAAACAAAATGTACAACCATTTTCACAAAAAATTGCAGATTTTTTTTTCATTTTCGTGACACAAAAACAGTGACCCCGGTCATACCGAACTAGCGACATTCTGGACAGGCCTAAAAAACATTTTAAAACCACTTTCACAAAAAATTGTAGATATTTCTTTTTATTTTCTTGACACAAAAACTGTGACCCCTGTCATGCCGAACTAGCGACATTCTGGACAGGCCTAAAAAAACATTTTAAAACCATTTTCGCAAAAATTGCAGATTTCTATTTTTGTCACCAAAAACGATGACTCCGATCTTGCCGAACTAGCGACATTCTGGACAGGCCTAAAAAAACATTTAAAAAACATTTTCACCAAAAATTGCAGATATTTTTTTTCATTTTCGTTACACAAAAACAGTCATGAAGAACTAGCGACATACTGGACAGGCCTAAAAAAAACATTTTCACAAAAAATTGCAGATATTTTTTTTCATTTTCGTGACACAAAAACAATGACCGCGGTCATGCCGAACTAGCGACATTCTGGACAGGCCAAAAAAACCATTTTAAAACCATTTTCACCAAAAATTGCAGATTTCTATTTTTGTCACCAAAATCGATGACTCCGACAATCCCGAACTAACGACATTTTGGACAGGCCTAAAAAAACATTTTAGAACCATTTTCACAAAAAAAGCTCTGATTTTTTTTCATTTTTGACACAAAAAGAGTGACCCCGGTCATGCCGAACTATCGACATTCTGGACAGGCCTAAAAAACATTTTAAAACCATTTTCACAAAAAATTGTAGATATTTCTTTTTATTTTCTTGACACAAAAACAGTGACCCCTGTCATGCCGAACTAGCGACATTCTGGACAGGCCTAAAAAATTTTTTTTAAACCATTTTCACAAAAAATTGCAGATTTCAATTTTGTCCCTAAAAACGATGACACCGATCATGCCGAAAAAGCGAAATTCTGGACAGGCCTAAAACAAAATGTAAAAACCATTTTCACAAAAATTGCAATTTTTTTTTCATTTTCGTGACACAAAAACAGTGACCCCGGTCATACCGAACTAGCGACATTTTGGACAGGCCTAAAAAAAACATTTTAGAACAATTTTCACAAAAAAAGCTCAGATTTCTTTTTTTTCATTTTTTCACAAAAAATTGCAGATTTCTATTTTTGTCACCAAAAACGATGACTCCCATCTTGCCGAAAAAGCGACATTCTGGACAGGCTTAAAAAAACATTTTAAAACCATTTTCACAAAAAATTGCAGATATTTTTTTTTCATTTTCGTGACACAAAAACAGTGACCGCGGTCATGCCGAACTAGCGACATTTTGGACAGGCCTAAAAAAAATGTTTAAACACTTTTCACAAAAAATTGCAGATTTCAATTTTGTCCCTAAAAACGATGACACCGAGCATGCCGAAAAAGCAACAGTCTGGACAGGCCTAAAAAAACATTTTAAAACCACTTTCACAAAAAATTGTAGATATTTCTTTTTTATTTTCTTGACACAAAAACTGTGACCCCTGTCATGCCGAACTAGCGACATTCTGGACAGGCCTAAAAAAAACATTTTAAAACCATTTTCGCAAAAAATTGCAGATTTCTATTTTTGTCACCAAAAACGATGACTCCGATCTTGCCGAACTAGCGACATTCTGGACAGGCCTAAAAAAACATTTAAAAAACATTTTCACCAAAAATTGCAGATATTTTTTTTTCATTTTCGTTACACAAAAACAGTCATGAAGAACTAGCGACATACTGGACAGGCCTAAAAAAAACATTTTCACAAAAAATTGCAGATATTTTTTTTCATTTTCGTGACACAAAAACAATGACCGCGGTCATGCCGAACTAGCGACATTCTGGACAGGCCAAAAAAAACCATTTTAAAACCATTTTCACCAAAAATTGCAGATTTCTATTTTTGTCACCAAAATCGATGACTCCGACAATCCCGAACTAACGACATTTTGGACAGGCCTAAAAAAACATTTTAGAACCATTTTCACAAAAAAGCTCTGATTTTTTTTTCATTTTTGACACAAAAAGAGTGACCCCGGTCATGCCGAACTATCGACATTCTGGACAGGCCTAAAAAAACATTTAAAAACCATTTTCACAAAAAAAGCTCAGATTTTTTTTTTCATTTTTTGACACAAAAAACAGTGACCCCGGTCATGCCGAACTATTGACATTCTGGACAGGCCTAAAAAAAAAATTGAAACCATTTTCACCAAATATTGCAGATTTCTATTTTGTCCCTAAAAACGATGACTCCGATCATGCCGAAAAAGCGACATTCTGGACAGGCCTAAAAAAACATTTAAAAACCACTTTCACAAAAAATTGTAGATATATTTTTTTCATTTTCGTGACACAAAAACAGTGACCCCGGTCATGCCAAACTAGCGACATTCTGGACAGGCCTAAAAAAAAAATGTACAACCATTTTCACAAAAAATTGCAGATATCAATTTTGTCCCTAAAAACGATGACACCGATCATGCCGAAAAAGCGACATTCTGGACAGGCCTAAAACAAAATGTACAACCATTTTCACAAAAAATTGCAGATTTTTTTTTTTCATTTTCGTGACACAAAAACAGTGACCCCGGTCATACCGAACTAGCGACATTCTGGACAGGCCTAAAAAAACATTTTAAAACCACTTTCACAAAAAATTGTAGATATTTCTTTTTATTTTCTTGACACAAAAACTGTGACCCCTGTCATGCCGAACTAGCGACATTCTGGACAGGCCTAAAAAAACATTTTAAAACCATTTTCGCAAAAATTGCAGATTTCTATTTTTGTCACCAAAAACGATGACTCCGATCTTGCCGAACTAGCGACATTCTGGACAGGCCTAAAAAAACATTTAAAAAACATTTTCACCAAAAATTGCAGATATTTTTTTTCATTTTCGTTACACAAAAACAGTCATGAAGAACTAGCGACATACTGGACAGGCCTAAAAAAAAACATTTTCACAAAAAATTGCAGATATTTTTTTTTCATTTTCGTGACACAAAAACAATGACCGCGGTCATGCCGAACTAGCGACATTCTGGACAGGCCAAAAAAAACCATTTTAAAACCATTTTCACCAAAAATTGCAGATTTCTATTTTTGTCACCAAAATCGATGACTCCGACAATCCCGAACTAACGACATTTTGGACAGGCCTAAAAAAAACATTTTAGAACCATTTTCACAAAAAAAGCTCTGATTTTTTTTTCATTTTTTGACACAAAAAGAGTGACCCCGGTCATGCCGAACTATCGACATTCTGGACAGGCCTAAAAAAACATTTTAAAACCATTTTCACAAAAAATTGTAGATATTTCTTTTTTATTTTCTTGACACAAAAACAGTGACCCCTGTCATGCCGAACTAGCGACATTCTGGACAGGCCTAAAAAAATTTTTTAAACCATTTTCACAAAAAATTGCAGATTTCAATTTTGTCCCTAAAAACGATGACACCGATCATGCCGAAAAAGCGAAATTCTGGACAGGCCTAAAACAAAATGTAAAAACCATTTTCACAAAAAATTGCAATTTTTTTTTTCATTTTCGTGACACAAAAACAGTGACCCCGGTCATACCGAACTAGCGACATTTTGGACAGGCCTAAAAAAAACATTTTAGAACAATTTTCACAAAAAAAGCTCAGATTTCTTTTTTTTCATTTTTTCACAAAAAATTGCAGATTTCTATTTTTGTCACCAAAAACGATGACTCCCATCTTGCCGAAAAAGCGACATTCTGGACAGGCTTAAAAAAACATTTTAAAACCATTTTCACAAAAAATTGCAGATATTTTTTTTTCATTTTCGTGACACAAAAACAGTGACCGCGGTCATGCCGAACTAGCGACATTTTGGACAGGCCTAAAAAAAATGTTTAAACACTTTTCACAAAAAATTGCAGATTTCAATTTTGTCCCTAAAAACGATGACACCGAGCATGCCGAAAAAGCAACAGTCTGGACAGGCCTAACAAAAAAAATGTAAAAACCATTTTCACAAAAAAAGCTCAGATTTCTTTTTTTTCATTTTTTGACACAAAAAGAGTGACCCCGGTCATGCCGAACTATCGACATTCTGGACAGGCCTAAAAAAACATTTTAAAACCACTTTCACAAAAAATTGTAGATATTTTTTTTTCATTTTCGTGACACAAAAACAGTGACCCCGGTCATGCCAAACTAGCGACATTCTGGACAGGCATAAAAAATTTTTTTAAACCATTTTCACAAAAAATTGCAGATTTCAATTTTGTCCCTAAAAACGATGACACCGATCATGCCGAACTAGCGACATTCTGGACAGGCCTAAAAAAACATTTTAAAACCACTTTCAACAAAAATTGTAGATATTTCTTTTTTATTTTCTTGACACAAAAACTGTGACCCCTGTCATGCCGAACTAGCGACATTCTGGACAGGCCTAAAAAAAACATTTTAAAACCATTTTCGCAAAAAATTGCAGATTTCTATTTTTGTCACCAGAAACGATGACTCCGATCTTGCCGAAAAAGCGACATTCTGGACAGGCCTAAAAAAACATTATATAACCATTTTCACAAAAAATTGCAGATATATTTTTTTTCATTTTCGTGACACAAAAACAGTGACCCCGGTCATGCCGAACTAGCGACATTCTGGACAGGCCTAAAAAAACATTTAAAAAACATTTTCACCAAAAATTGCAGATATTTTTTTTTCATTTTCGTTACACAAAAACAGTCATGAAGAACTAGCAACATACTGGACAGGCCTAAAAAAAAACATTTTCACAAAAAATTGCAGATATTTTTTTTTCATTTTCGTGACACAAAAACAATGACCGCGGTCATGCCGAACTAGCGACATTCTGGACAGGCCAAAAAAAACATTTTAGAACCATTTTCACAAAAAAAGCTCTGATTTTTTTTTCATTTTTTGACACAAAAAGAGTGACCCCGGTCATGCCGAACTATCGACATTCTGGACAGGCCTAAAAAAACATTTTAAAACCATTTTCACCAAAAATTGCAGATTTCTATTTTTGTCACCAAAATCGATGACTCCGACAATCCCGAACTAGCGACATTTTGGACAGGCCTAAAAAAAACATTTTAGAACCATTTTCACAAAAAAAGCTCTGATTTTTTTTTCATTTTTTGACACAAAAAGAGTGACCCCGGTCATGCCGAACTATCGACATTCTGGACAGGCCTAAAAAAACATTTTAAAACCACTTTCACAAAAAATTGTAGATATTTCTTTTTTATTTTCTTGACACAAAAACAGTGACCCCTGTCATGCCGAACTAGCGACATTTTGGACAGGCCTAAAAAAAACATTTTAGAACCATTTTCACAAAAAAAGCTCTGATTTTTTTTTTAATTTTTTGACACAAAAAGAGTGACCCCGGTCATGCCGAACTATCGACATTCTGGACAGGCCTAAAAAAACATTTAAAACCACTTTCACAAAAAATTGTAGATATTTCTTTTTTATTTTCTTGACACAAAAACAGTGACCCCTGTCATGCCGAACTAGCGACATTTTGGACAGGCCTAAAAAAACATTATATAACCATTTTCACAAAAAATTGCAGATATATTTTTTTTCATTTTCGTGACACAAAAACAGTGACCCCGGTCATGCCGAACTAGCGACATTCTGGACAGGCCTAAAAAAACATTATATAACCATTTTCACAAAAAATTGCAGATATATTTTTTTTCATTTTCGTGACACAAAAACAGTGACCCCGGTCATGCCGAACTAGCGACATTCTGGACAGGCCTAAAAAAACATTTAAAAAACATTTTCACCAAAAATTGCAGATATTTTTTTTTCATTTTCGTTACACAAAAACAGTCATGAAGAACTAGCAACATACTGGACAGGCCTAAAAAAAAACATTTTCACAAAAAATTGCAGATATTTTTTTTTCATTTTCGTTACACAAAAACAGTCATGCCGAACTAGCGACATTCTGGACAGGCCTAAAAAAACATTTTAAAACCATTTTCACCAAAAATTGCAGATTTCTATTTTTGTCACCAAAAACGATGACTCCGATCTTGCCGAACTAGCGACATTCTGGACAGGCCTAGAAAAACATTTTAAAACCATTTTCACAAAAAATTGCAGATTTCTATTTTTGTCACCAAAAATGATGACTCCGATCTTGACGAACTAGCGACATTCTGGACAGGCCTAAAAAAAAAAATTGAAACCATTTTCACAAAAAATTGCAGATTTCTATTTTGTCCCTAAAAACGATGACTCCAATCATGCCGAAAAAGCGACATTCTGGACCGGCCTAAAAAAAACATTTTAAAACCACTTTCACAAAAAATTGTAGATATTTCTTTTTCATTTTCGTGACACAAAAACAGTGACCCCGGTCATGCCGAACTAGCGACATTCTGGACAGGCCTAAAAAAAAAAATGAAAACCATTTTCACAAAAAATTGCAGATTTCAATTTTGTCCCTAAAAACGATGACACCGATCATGCCGAAAAAGCGAAATTCTGGACAGGCCTAAAACAAAATATAAAAACCATTTTCACCAAAAATTGCAGATTTTTATTTTTTCATTTTCGTGACACAAAAACAGTGACCCCGGTCATACCGAACTAGCGACATTTTGGACAGGCCTAAAAAAAACATTTTAGAACCATTTTGACAAAAAAAGCTCTGATTTTTTTTTCTTCATTTTTTGACACAAAAACAGTGACCCCGGTCATGCCGAACTAGCGCCCTTCGGGACAGGCCTAAGAAAAATTTTTACAACCATTTTCACAAAAAATTGGAGATTTCAATTTTGTCCCTAAAAACGATGACACCGATCATGCCGAAAAAGCGACATTCTGGACAGGCCTAAAAAAAAATGTTTAAAACCATTTTCACAAAAAATTGCAGATTTCTATTTTTGTCACCAAAAACGATGACTCCGATCATGCCGAAAAAGCAACATTCTGGACAGGCCTAAAAAAACATTTTAAAACCATTTTCACAAAAAATTGCAGATTTCAATTTTGTCCCTAAAAACGATGACACCGATCATGCCGAAAAAGCGACATTTTGGACAGGCCTAAAAAAAACATTTTAGAACCATTTTGACAAAAAAAGCTCTGATTTTTTTTTCTTCATTTTTTGACACAAAAACAGTGACCCCGGTCATGCCGAACTAGCGCCCTTCGGGACAGGCCTAAGAAAATTTTTTACAACCATTTTCACAAAAAATTGGAGATTTCAATTTTGTCCCTAAAAACGATGACACCGATCATGCCGAAAAAGCGACATTCTGGACAGGCCTAAAAAAAAATGTTTAAAACCATTTTCACAAAAAATTGCAGATTTCTATTTTTGTCACCAAAATCGATGACTCCGATCATGCCGAAAAAGCAACATTCTGGACAGGCCTAAAAAAACATTTTAAAACCATTTTCACAAAAAATTGCAGATTTCAATTTTGTCCCTAAAAACGATGACACCGATCATGCCGAAAAAGCGACATTCTGGACAGGCCTAAAAAAAACATTTTAAAACCACTTTCACAAAAAATTGTAGATATTTCTTTTTCATTTTCGTGACACAAAAACAGTGACTCCGATCATGCCGAAAAAGCAACATTCTGGACAGACCTAAAAAAACATTTTAAATCCATTTTCACAAAAAATTGCAGATTTCTATTTTGTCCCTAAAAACGATGATTCCGATCATGCCGAAAAAGCGACATTCTGGACAGGCCTAAAAAACATTTTAAAACCATTTTCACCAAAAATTGCAGATTTCTATTTTGTCCATAAAAACGATGACTCCGATCATGCCTAACATTTCGACATTCTGGACAGGCCTAAAAAAAAAAATTAAAACCATTTTCACCAAAAATTGCAGATTTCTATTTTGTCCCTAAAAACGATGACTCCGATCATGCCGATAAAGCGACATTCTGGACAGGCCTAAAAATTTGTTTTAAAACCATTTACACAAAAAATTGCAGATATTTTTTTTTCATTTTCGTGACACAAAAACAGTGACCCCGGTCATGCCGAACTAGCGACATTCTGGACAGGCCTAAACAATAAAATTAAAACCATTTTCACAAAAAATTGCAGATTTCTATTTTTGTCACCAAAAACGATGACTCCGATCATGCCGAAAAAGCAACATTCTGGACAGGCCTAAAAAAACATTTTAAAACCATTTTCACAAAAAAATTGCAGATTTCTATTTTTGTCACCAAAAACGATGACTCCGATCATGCCGAAAAAGCAACATTCTGGACAGGCCTAAAAAAAAATGTAAAAACCATTTTCACAAAAAATTGCAGATTTCTATTTTTGTCACCAAAAACGATGAATCTGATCATGCCGAAAAAGCAACATTCTCGACAGGCCTAAAAAAAAATGTAAAAACCATTTTCACAAAAAATTGCAGATTTCTATTTTTGTCACCAAAAAAGATGACTCCGATCTTGCCGAAATAGCGACATTCTGGACAGGCCTAAAAAACATTTTAAAACCACTTTCACAAAAAATTGTAGATATTTCTTTTTCATTTTTGTGACACAAAAACAGTGACCCCAGTCATGCCGAACTAGCGACATTCTGGACAGGCATAAAAAAAAATGAAAACCATTTTCACAAAAAATTGCAGATTTCAATTTTGTCCCTAAAAACGATGACACCGATCATGCCGAAAAAGCGACATTCTGGACAGGCCTAAAAAAACATTTTAAAACCACTTTCACAAAAAATTGTAGATATTTCTTTTTCATTTTCGTGACACAAAAACAGTGACTCCGATCATGCCGAAAAAGCAACATTCTGGACAGACCTAAAAAAACATTTTAAATCCATTTTCACAAAAAATTGCAGATTTCTATTTTGTCCCTAAAAACGATGATTCCGATCATGCCGAAAAAGCGACATTCTGGACAGGCCTAAAAAACATTTTAAAACCATTTTCACCAAAAATTGCAGATTTCTATTTTGTCCATAAAAACGATGACTCCGATCATGCCTAACTATCGACATTCTGGACAGGCCTAAAAAAAAAAATTAAAACCATTTTCACAAAAAATTGCAGATTTCTATTTTGTCCCTAAAAACGATGACTCCGATCATGCCGATAAAGCGACATTCTGGACAGGCCTAAAAATTTGTTTTAAAACCAATTACACAAAAAATTGCAGATCTTTTTTTTTCATTTTCGTGACACAAAAACACTGACCCAGGTCATGCCGAACTATCGACATTCTGGACAGGCCTAAAAAAACATTTTAAAACCATTTCAACAAAAAATT
Organism: Salmo salar; assembly: GCF_905237065.1. Classification (NCBI taxonomy): domain Eukaryota; kingdom Metazoa; phylum Chordata; class Actinopteri; order Salmoniformes; family Salmonidae; genus Salmo; species Salmo salar. The sequence goes on along the minus strand of NC_059459.1, from coordinate 1,266,290 downwards.
GCAGTTTCTATTTTTGTCACCAAAAACGATGACTCCGATCATGCCGAACTAGCGACATTTTGGACAGGCCGAAAAAAACACATTTTAGAACCATTTTCACAAAAAAAGCTCAGTTTTTTTTTTCTTCATTTTATGACACAAAAACAGTGACCCAGGTCATGCCGAACTATCGACATTCTGGACAGGCCTAAAAAAACATTTTAAAACCATTTTCACAAAAATTTGACGATTTCTATTTTGTCCATAAAAACGATGACTCCGATCATGCCTAACTATCGACATTCTGGACAGGCCTAAAAAACTAAATTAAAACCATTTTCACAAAAAATTGCAGATTTCTATTTTGTCCCTAAAAACGATGACTCCAATCATGCCGAAAAAGCGACATTCTGGACAGGCATAATCATTTTTTTTTAAACCATTTTCAAAAAAATTGCTGATTTTTTTTTTGCCTTTTCGTGACAAAAAAACAGTGACCCCGGTCATGCCGAACTAGCGACATTCTGGACAGGCCTAAAAAAAACATTTTAAAACCATTTTCACAAATAATTGCAGATTTCTATTTTGTCCCTAAAAACGATGACTCCGATCATGCCGATAAAGCAACATTCTGGACAGGCCTAAAAAAAATTTAAAACCATTTTCACAAAAAATTGCAGATATTTTTTTTTCATTTTCGTGACACAAAAACAGTGACCCCGGTCATGCCGAACTAGCGACATTCTGGACAGGCCTAAAAAAAACATTTTAAAACCATTTTCACAAATAATTGCAGATTTCTATTCTGTCCATAAAAACGATGACTCCGATCATGCCTAACTATCGACATTCTGGACAGGCCTAAAAAAAAAAATTAAAACCATTTTCACAAAAAATTGCAGATTTCTATTTTGTCCATAAAAACGATGACTCCGAATATGCCTAACTATCGACATTCTGGACAGGCCTAAAAAACAAAATTAAAACCATTTTCACAAAAAATTGCAGATTTCTATTTTGTCCCTAAAAACGATGACTCCAATCATGCCGAAAAAGCGACATTCTGGACAGGCATAAACATTTTTTTTTAAACCATTTTCAAAAAAATTGCTGATTTTTTTTTTGCATTTTCGTGACAAAAAAACAGTGACCCCGGTCATGCCAAACTAGCGACATTCTGGACAGGCCTAAAAAAAACATTTTAAAACCATTTTCACAAAAAATTGCAGATCTCTATTTTGTCCCTAAAAACGATGACTCCGATCATGCCGATAAAGCTACATTCTGGACAGGCCTAAAAAAAATTTAAAACCATTTTCACAAAAAATTGCAGATATTTTATTTTCATTTTCGTGACACAAAAACAGTGACCCCGGTCATGCCGAACTAGCGACATTCTGGACAGGCCTAAAAAAAACATTTTAGAACAATTTTCACAAAAATAGCTCAGATTTTTTTTTCTTCATTTTTTGACACAAAAACAGTGACCCCGGTCATGCCGAACTAGCGACATTCTGGACAGTCCTAAAAAAAACATTTTAAAACCATTTTCACAAAAAATTGCAGATTTCTATTTTGTCCCTAAAAACGATGACTCCGATCATGCCGAAAAAGCGACATTCTGGACAGGCCTAAAAAAACACATTTTAGAACCATTTTCACAAAAAAAGCTCAGATATTTTTTTTACATTTTTTGACACAAAAACAGTGACCCCGGTCATGCCGAACTATCGACATTCTGGACAGGCCTAAAAAAAACATTTTAAAACCATTTTCACAAAAAATTGCAGATATTTTTTTTTCATTTTCTTGACACAAAAACAGTGACCCGGTCATGCCGAACTAGCGACATTCTGGACAGGCCTAAAAAACATTTTAAAACCATTTTCACAAAAAATTGCAGATTTCTATATTGTCCCTACAAACGATGACTCCGATCATGCCGAAAAAGTGACATTCTGGACAGGCCTAAAAAAACATTTTAGAACAATTTTCACAAAAATAGCTCAGATTTTTTTTTCTTCATTTTTTGACACAAAAACAGTGACCCCGGTCATGCCGAACTATCGACATTCTGGACAGGCCTAAAAAAAAAATTCAAACCATTTTCACAAAAAATTGCAGATTTCTATTTTGTCCCTAAAAACGATGACTCCAATCATGCCGAAAAAGCGACATTCTGGACAGGCCTAAACATTTTTTTTTAACCCTCCCGTTGTCCAGGCCGTGTCAGAGCGACCCGCCGGCTCGGCCGCGCGTTAGGAGCCGTTCCCCCGCGTCCAGGCCGGGTCAGAGAGACCCCCCCTGGCTCGGCCACGCGTTAGGAGCAGTTCCACCCCGAGTCCAGGCCGGGTCAGAGAGACCCGGGGGGAAGCGTCAGCAGCGCGTACGTCGTAATCACCCCTCTGCAGTTGTCCAGGCCCGGGTCAGAGAGACCCCCCCGGGGCCGGGCGCGCGTCAGCAACGCGTACGTCGTAATCACCCCTCTGCAGTTGTCCAGGCCCGGGTCAGAGAGACCCCCCCGGGGCCGGGCGCGCGTCAGCAACGCGTACGTCGTAATCACCCCTCTGCAGTTGTCCAGGCCCGGGTCAGAGATACCCCCCGGGGCCGGGCGCGCGTCAGCAACGCGTACGTCGTAATCACCCCTCTGCAGTTGTCCAGGCCCGGGTCAGAGAGACCCCCCGGGGGCCGGGCGCGCGTCAGCAACGCGTCGGCGGCGCGTTAGGAGCCGTTCCACCCCGAGTCCAGGCCGGGTCAGAGAGACCCGGGGGGAAGCGTCAGCAGCGCGTACGTCGTAATCACCCCTCTGCAGTTGTCCAGGCCCGGGTCAGAGAGACCCCCCGGGGCCGGGCGCGCGTCAGCAACGCGTCGGCGGCGCGTTAGGAGCCGTTCCACCCGAGTCCAGGCCGGGTCAGAGAGACCCCGGGGGGGAAGCGTCAGCAGCGCGTACGTCGTAATCACCCCTCTGCAGTTGTCCAGGCCCGGGTCAGAGAGACCCCCCCGGGCCGGGCGCGGCGCGTCAGCGTGCAGTCGGCCGGCCGTAGAGAGGCTACTAATATTGTCAGGAAGAAGAAGAAGAAGAAGAAGAAGAAAAAGAAAAAGAAAAAGACAAACACGACGAACACGACGAGGACGACGATGAGGACGATGGCGAGGTGTACGGCCCCGCCGAGCGCGAGGCAGCAGCCGGCGCCTCGCCGCGATCCCGATTTCAGCGCGCTCAGGTCCTGGAACAGATAGCCTCCAGCGTCGACCGAGAAGACGAAGAAGACTTTTGCGATTCCGAAGAGGAGGACGTTTCGGAAGACGAAGACGGCGAGGAATATGACCCCGAACGTGACGCGGACGACTCGGCCTTGCGGTCGCGCTCCTCTTCTTCTTGTTCTTCTTCTTCTTGTTCTTCGGAGGAGGAAGAGCGAGAGGGAGAGCGAGAGGGAGACACGGCCGCCGCCCAAGAGCGAGACAGAGAGCCAGAGCCAGAGGACACGGCGGCGGCGGCGGCGGCCTCTGCCCAAAGGCCCGAAGGGAGACGTTGCTGTCAAAAAACGGCAAAATCAAATGGTCCTCCGAGGCCTATCGTGGCCCGGACCCGCCCCGCGCCGTCCGCCACCCCGGCCCCGCGGTGACGCCCGGCCCTACGGCCTACGCGGCGTCGCGCGCGCTCGACATCGAGTCCACCTTCCGGCTGTTTGTCACGCCGGCGATAGAAAGGATCGTGGTGGACATGACCAATCTGCAGGGGGTGAGAAAATACGGCGATGGCTGGCGACCCATGGACTCGGTCGACCTGCGCGCCTACCTAGGGCTGCTGATCCTAGCGGGCGTCTACAGGTCCCGGGGCGAGGCCGCGGCCAGCCTGTGGGACGCGGAGAGCGGCAGGACCGTGTTCCGAGCCACCATGCCGCTCAAGGTCTTTCACAAGTACTCGAGGCTGCTGCGATTCGACGACCGCCGGTCGAGACCCGCGAGACTCGCCGCCGACAGACTGGCGGCCATAAGAGAGGTCTGGGACCTGTGGGAGGAGCGGCTGCCGGCCCTCTACAACCCGGGGCCCGACTTGACGGTGGACGAACAACTGGTCCCGTTCAGAGGTACCGTCTGCGTGTGTGTGCGTGTGTGTGCGTGTGTGTGTGCTTGTGTGTGTGCGTGTGTGCGTGTGTGTGCGTGTGTGTGTGCGTGTGCGTCTGCTGTGAGTGTCTGTGCGTCTGCTGTGAGTGTCTGTGCGTATCTGCAGTGAGTGTACTATAGAGAGGTAGCGTCGGCGTGTAACATAAACGCCGTGCGTGCGCCCCCGATGATGAGCCAGCGGTAGTATAGAGGGGTAGCGGCATCATCGTCAGCAACAGCATCATCATCGTCGGCAACAGCGGCGTCGTCAGCAACAGCAGCAGTAGCATCAGCAGCAGTAGCATCAGCAGCACGACGCTGCTAATCTCCTTCCTCTCAACCCGGGGTCTGACTTGACGGTGGACCAACAACTGGTCCCGTTCAGAGGTACCGTCTGTGTATCTGTGTATCTGTGTATCTGTGTATCTGTGTATCTGTGTAGTATAGAGAGGTAGCGTCAGCGGTAGCATCGGCGGCGTGTAACATAAACGCCGTTCGACCCCCACCCCCAATGATGAGCCAGCGGTAGTATAGAGGGGTAGCGGCATCATCATCATCATCAACATCATCATCATCATCAGCAGCAGCATCAGCGTCAGCATGACGCTACTTGATGAGCCAGCGGTAGTATAGAGAGTTAGCGTCAGCATCAGTGACTCCGCCGCCGCCGCCTCCTCTAATCTCCTTCCTCTCCCTCTCCCGAAAGGGCGCTGTCCTTTCCGACAGTACATCCCCAGCAAGCCGGCCAAATACGGAATCAAGTCGTGGGTGGCCTGCGACGCCAAGTCCAGCTACGCTTGGAAGATGCAAGTCTACACCGGTAAGGCGGCCGGCGGAGCCCCCGAGAATAACCAGGGCGCCCGCGTCGTCCTCGATCTCACGCAGGGGCTGCCCGCCGGTCACAACGTCACCTGCGACAATTTCTTCACCTCCTACGAACTCGGCCAGCGGCTCCTCGAGAGGAACCTCACCATGGTCGGCACGGTGCGAAAGAACAAGCCCGAGCTCCCTCCCGCGCTGCTCCAGTCAAAGGGCAGACAGGTCTCGTCCTCCAGGTTCGCCTTCACGCCCACCGCCACTCTGGTGTCCTACCTGGCAAAGAGAAATAAGAACGTGCTGCTCCTGAGCACGCTGCACGCGGGGGCCGACGTCAGCGATCGCCGCGACCGGAAGCCGGCCCTCATCCTAGACTACAACCGCAACAAGGGCGGCGTGGACAACCTAGACAAGGTGGTCGGCACCTACAGCTGCAGACGGATGACCGCCCGCTGGCCCCTGGTCATCTTCCACAACATCCTCGACGTGTCCTCCTACAACGCCTTTGTCATATGGCGAGAGATCAAGCCCGACTGGATGCCTCGGAAGCGGAACAAGAGGAGGGTGTTCCTGGAGCAGCTGGGAAAGGCGCTTGTCAAGCCCTTGATACAAAGAAGGCAGCGTCTCCCCGCACCGAAGCCGCGTCCGCGCTCGTCAAAGTCCTGCAGAGTGCCGACCGCGACGCCGCTCCTCCGCCGGCCCGGGAGCGCGCCGCCGGCCCGGACGCCGCTGGCCCGGCCGCCGCCCCGCTGGTGGCCAGTAAGAGGAAGAGGTGTCAGCTCTGCCCGCCCAAGAAGGACGCCAAGACACACACGGCGTGCTGCAGGTGTAAGAAATACATCTGCAAAGGCTGTTCGCACGCCTACTGTCACACTTGTGCCCTCTGGGCCTTTAGCCGAGACGGGACAGGGTGACCCGCCCGGGGACACGGGGAGTAGGCAGAATGGGAGGACAACGGGAGGGTTATAAAGGTTTTTTTTAGGCCTGTCCAGAATGTCGCTAGTTTGGCATGATCGGAGTCATCGTTTTTGGTGACAAAAATAGAAATCAGCAATTTTTGGTGAAAAAGGTTTTAAAATGTTTTTTTTAGGCCTGTCCAGAATGTCACTATTTCGGCATGATCATAGTCATCGTTTGTGGTGACAAAAATAGAAATCTGCAATTTTTTGTGAAAATGGTTTTAAAATGTTTTTTTAGGCCTTTCCAGAATGTCGCTAGTTCGGCATGACCGGAGTCACTGTTTTTGTGTCACGAAAATGAAAAAAATTAAATCTGCGCTTTTTTGTGAAAATGGTTTTAAAATGTTTGTTTTTAGGCCTGTCCAGAATGTCGCTAGTTCGGCATGACCGGAGTCACTGTTTTTGTGTCAAGAAAATGAAAAAAAAAATCTGCAATTTTTTGTGAAAATGTTTTATAAATGTTTTTTTAGGCCTGTCCAGAATGTCGCTAGTTCGGCATGAGCGGAGTCACTTTCTTTGTGTCACGAAAATGAAAAAAAAAAAAAATCTGCAATTTTTTGTGAAAATGGTTTTAAAATGTTTTTTTTTAGGCCTGTCCAGAATGTCACTAGTTCGGCATGATCGGAGTCATCGTTTTTGGTGACAAAAATAGAAATCTGCAATTTTTGTGAAAATGGTTTAAAAATGTTTTTTAGGCCTGTCCAGAATGTCGCTAGTTCGGCATGAGCGGAGTCACTTTTTTTGTGTCACGAAAATGAAAAAAAAAAATCTGCAATTTTTTTGAAAATGGTTTTAAAATGTTTTTTTAGGCCTGTCCAGAATGTCGCTAGTTCGGCATGATCGGAGTCATCGTTTTTGGTGACAAAAATAGAAATCTATCATTTTTTGTGAAAATGGTTTTAAAATGTTTTTTTTAGGCCTGTCCAGAATGTCGCTAGTTCGGCATGATCGGAGTCATTGTTTTTGGTGACAAAAATAGAAATCTGCAATTTTTTGTGAAAATGGTATTAAAACGTTTTTTTTTAGGCCTGTCCAGAATGTCGCTAGTTTGGCATGATCGGAGTCATCGTTTTTGGTGACAAAAATAGAAATCTGCAATTTTTGGTGAAAATGGTTTTAAAATGTTTGTTTTTAGGCCTGTCCAGAATGTCGCTAGTTCGGCATGACCGGAGTCACTGTTTTTGTGTCAAGAAAATGAAAAAAAAAATCTGCAATTTTTCGTGAAAATGTTTTATAAATGTTTTTTTAGGCCTGTCCAGAATGTCGCTAGTTTGGCATGATCGGAGTCATCGTTTTTGTGTCACGAAAATGAAGAAAAAAAATCTGCAATTTTTTGTGAAAATGGTTTTAAAATGTTTTTTTTTAGGCCTGTCCAGAATGTCACTAGTTCGGCATGATCGGAGTCATCGTTTTTGGTGACAAAAATAGAAATCTGCAATTTTTTGTGAAAATGGTTTAAAAATGTTTTTTAGGCCTGTCCAGAATGTCGCTAGTTCGGCATGAGCGGAGTCACTTTTTTTGTGTCACGAAAATGAAAAAAAAAAAATCTGCAATTTTTTGTGAAAATGGTTTTAAAATGTTTTTTTTAGGCCTGTCCAGAATGTCGCTAGTTCGGCATGATCGGAGTCATCGTTTTTGGTGACAAAAATAGAAATCTATCATTTTTTGTGAAAATGGTTTTAAAATGTTTTTTTTAGGCCTGTCCAGAATGTCGCTAGTTCGGCATGATCGGAGTCATTGTTTTTGGTGACAAAAATAGAAATCTGCAATTTTTTGTGAAAATGGTATTAAAACGTTTTTTTTTAGGCCTGTCCAGAATGTCGCTAGTTTGGCATGATCGGAGTCATCGTTTTTGGTGACAAAAATAGAAATCTGCAATTTTTTGTGAAAATGGTTTTAAAATGTTTGTTTTTAGGCCTGTCCAGAATGTCGCTAGTTCGGCATGACCGGAGTCACTGTTTTTGTGTCAAGAAAATGAAAAAAAAAATCTGCAATTTTTCGTGAAAATGTTTTATAAATGTTTTTTTAGGCCTGTCCAGAATGTCGCTAGTTTGGCATGATCGGAGTCATCGTTTTTGTGTCACGAAAATGAAGAAAAAAAATCTGCAATTTTTTGTGAAAATGTTTTATAAATGTTTTTTTAGGCCTGTCCAGAATGTCGCTAGTTCGGCATGATCGGAGTCATCGTTTATGGTGACAAAAATAGAAATCTGCAATTTTTTGTGAAAATGGTTTAAAAATGTTTTTTAGGCCTGTCCAGAATGTCGCTAGTTCGGCATGACCGGAGTCACTGTTTTTGTGTCGTGAAAATGAAAAAAAAATATCTGCAATTTTTTGTGAGAATGGTTATAAAATGTTTTTTTTGGCCTGTCCAGAATGTCGATAGTTCGGCATGACCGGGGTCACTGTTTTTGTGTCAAAAAAATAAAAAATAAATATCTGCAATTTTTTGTGAAAATTGTTATAAAATGTTTTTTTAGGCCTGTCCAGAATGTCGATAGTTCGGCATGAGTCAAATGTGTCAAAAAAATAAAAAATAAATATCTGCAATTTTTTGTGAAAATTGTTATAAAATGTTTTTTTAGGCCTGTCCAGAATGTCACTTTTTCGGCATGATCGGAGTCATCGTTTGTAGGGACAGTATAGAAATCTGCAATTTTTTGTGAAAATAGTTTTAAAATGGTTTTTTAGGCCTGTCCAGAATGTCGCTAGTTCGGCATGAGCGGAGTCACTTTTTTTGTGTCACGAAAATGAAAAAAAAATAAATCTGCAATTTTTTGTGAAAATGGTTTTAAAATGTTTTTTTTAGGCCTGTCCAGAATGTCGCTAGTTCGGCATGATCGGAGTCATCGTTTTTGGTGACAAAAATAGAAATCTGCAATTTTTTGTGAAAATGGTATTAAAAAGTTTTTTTTTAGGCCTGTCCAGAATGTCGCTAGTTTGGCATGATCGGAGTCATCGTTTTTGGTGACAAAAATAGAAATCTGCAATTTTTTGTGAAAATGGTTTTAAAATGTTTGTTTTTAGGCCTGTCCAGAATGTCGCTAGTTCGGCATGACCGGAGTCACTGTTTTTGTGTCAAGAAAATGAAAAAAAAAATCTGCAATTTTTTGTGAAAATGTTTTATAAATGTTTTTTTAGGCCTGTCCAGAATGTCGCTAGTTCGGCATGAGCGGAGTCACTTTTTTTGTGTCACGAAAATGAAAAAAAAAATCTGCAATTTTTTGTGAAAATGGTTTTAAAATGTTTTTTTTTAGGCCTGTCCAGAATGTCGCTATTTCGGCATGATCGTAGTCACTGTTTTTGTGTCACGAAAATGAAAAAAATTACATCTGCGCTTTTTTGTGAAAATGGTTCTAAAATGTGTTTTTTTTAGGCCTGTCCAGAATGTCGCTAGTTCGGCATGATCGGAGTCATTGTTTTTGGTGACAAAAATAGAAATCTGCAATTTTTGGTGAAAATGGTATTAAAAAGGTTTTTTTTAGGCCTGTCCAGAATGTCGCTAGTTTGGCATGATCGGAATCATCGTTTTTGGTGACAAAAATAGAAATCAGCAATTTTTGGTGAAAAAGGTTTTAAAATGTTTTTTTTAGGCCTGTCCAGAATGTCACTATTTCGGCATGATCATAGTCATCGTTTGTGGTGACAAAAATAGAAATCTGCAATTTTTTGTGAAAATGGTTTTAAAATGTTTTTTTAGGCCTTTCCAGAATGTCGCTAGTTCGGCATGACCGGAGTCATCGTTTTTGTGTCACGAAAATGAAAAAAAAAATCTGCAATTTTTTGTGAAAATGTTTTATAAATGTTTTTTTAGGCCTGTCCAGAATGTCGCTAGTTCGGCATGAGCGGAGTCACTTTTTTTGTGTCACGAAAATGAAAAAAAAAATAAATCTGCAATTTTTTGTGAAAATGGTTTTAAAATGTTTTTTTTTAGGCCTGTCCAGAATGTCACTAGTTCGGCATGATCGGAGTCATCGTTTTTGGTGACAAAAATAGAAATCTGCAATTTTTTGTGAAAATGGTTTAAAAATGTTTTTTAGGCCTGTCCAGAATGTCGCTAGTTCGGCATGAGCGGAGTCACTTTTTTTGTGTCACGAAAATGAAAAAAAAAAAAATCTGCAATTTTTTGTGAAAATGGTTTTAAAATGTTTTTTTTAGGCCTGTCCAGAATGTCGCTAGTTCGGCATGATCGGAGTCATCGTTTTTGGTGACAAAAATAGAAATCTATCATTTTTTGTGAAAATGGTTTTAAAATGTTTTTTTTAGGCCTGTCCAGAATGTCGCTAGTTCGGCATGATCGGAGTCATCGTTTTTGGTGACAAAAATAGAAATCTATAATTTTTGGTGAAAATGGTTTTAAAATGTTTTTTTTAGGCCTGTCCAGAATGTCGCTAGTTCGGCATGATCGGAGTCATTGTTTTTGGTGACAAAAATAGAAATCTGCAATTTTTTGTGAAAATGGTATTAAAAAGTTTTTTTTTAGGCCTGTCCAGAATGTCGCTAGTTTGGCATGATCGGAGTCATCGTTTTTGGTGACAAAAATAGAAATCTGCAATTTTTTGTGAAAATGGTTTTCAAATGTTTGTTTTTAGTCCTGTCCAGAATGTCGTTAGTTCGGCATGACTGGAGTCACTGTTTTTGTGTCAAGAAAATGAAAAAAAAAATCTGCAATTTTTCGTGAAAATGTTTTATAAATGTTTTTTTAGGCCTGTCCAGAATGTCGCTAGTTTGGCATGATCGGAGTCATCGTTTTTGTGTCACGAAAATGAAAAAAAAAATCTGCAATTTTTTGTGAAAATGTTTTATAAATGTTTTTTTAGGCCTGTCCAGAATGTCGCTAGTTCGGCATGAGCGGAGTCACTTTTTTTGTGTCACGAAAATGAAAAAAAATAAAAATCTGCAATTTTTTGTGAAAATGGTTTTAAAATGTTTTTTTTTAGGCGTGTCCAGAATGTCGCTAGTTCGGCATGACCGGAGTCACTGTTTTTGTGTCGTGAAAATGAAAAAAAAATATCTGCAATTTTTTGTGAGAATGGTTATAAAATGTTTTTTTAGGCCTGTCCAGAATGTCGATAATTCGGCATGAGTCAAATGTGTCAAAAAAATAAAAAATAAATATCTGCAATTTTTTGTGAAAATTGTTATAAAATGTTTTTTTAGGCCTGTCCAGAATGTCACTTTTTCGGCATGATCGGAGTCATCGTTTGTAGGGACAATATAGAAATCTGCAATTTTTTGTGAAAATAGTTTTAAAATGTTTTTTTAGGCCTGTCCAGAATGTCGCTAGTTTGGCATGACCGGGGTCACTGTTTTTGTGTCGTGAAAATGAAAAAAAAATATCTGCAATTTTTTGTGAGAATGGTTATAAAATGTTTTTGTTAGGCCTGTCCAGAATGTCGATAATTCGGCATGACCGGGGTCACTGTTTTTGTGTCAAAAAAAAAAAAAATAAATATCTGCAATTTTTGTGAAAATGGTTTTAAAATGTTATTTAGGCCTGTCCAGAATGTCGCTAGTTCGGCATGACAGGGGTCACTGTTTTTGTGTCACGAAAATGAAAAAAAAAAATCAGCAATTTTTGGTGAAAATGGTTTTAAAATTTTTTTTTAGGCCTGTCCAGAATGTCGCTTTTTCGGCATGATCGGAGTCATCGTTTTTAGGGACAAAATAGAAATCTGCAATTTTTGTGAAAATGGTTTTAAAATGTTTTTTTAGGCCTGTCCAGAATGTCGATAGTTCGGCATGACCGAAGTCACTGTTTTTGTGTCACGAAAATGAAAAAAAAATATCTGCAATTTTTTGTGAAAATGGTTTTAAAATGTTTTTTTTAGGCCTGTCCAGAATGTCGATAGTTCGGCATGACCGGGGTCACTGTTTTTGTGTCAAAAAATGAAAAAAATAATTCTGAGCTTTTTTATTGAAAATGGTTCTAAAATGCTTTTTTTTTAGGCCTGTCCAAAATGTCGCTAGTTCGGCATGATCGGAGTCATCGTTTTTGGTGACAAAAATAGAAATCTACAATTTTTTGTGAAAATGGTTTCAAAATATTTTTTAGGCCTGTCCAGAATGTCGCTTTTTCGGCATGATCGGAGTCATCGTTTTTAGGGACAAAAAAGAAATCTGCAATTTTTTGTGAAAATGGTTTAAAAATGTTTTTTTAGGCGTGTCCAGAATGTCGCTAGGTCAGCATGACCGGGATCACTGTTTTTGTGTCACGAAAATGAAGAAAAAAAATTCTGCAATTTTTTGTGAAAATGGTTTTACATTTTTTTTTTATGCCTGTCCAGAATGTCACTTTTTCGGCATGATCGGAGTCATCGTTTTTAGGGACAATACAGAAATCTGCAATTTTTGTGAAAATGGTTATAAAATGTTTTTTAGGCCTGTCCAGAATGTCGCTTTTTCGGCATGATCGGTGTCATCGTTTTTAGGGACAAAATTGAAACCTGCAATTTTTTGTGAAAATGGTTTTAATTTTTTTTTAGACCTGTCCAGAATGTCGCTAGTTCGGCATGACCGGGGTCACATGTGTCAAAAAAATAAAAAATAAATATCTGCAATTTTTTGTGAAAATTGTTATAAAATGTTTTTTTAGGCCTGTCCAGAATGTCGATAGTTCGGCATGACCGGGGTCACTGTTTTTGTGTCAAAAAATGAAGAAAAAAACATCTGTGCTATTTTTGTGAAAATGGTTCTAAAATGTGTTTTTTTAGGCCTGTCCAAAATGTCGATAGTTCGGCATGATCGGAGTCATCGTTTTTGGTGACAAAATAGAAATCTGCAATTTTTTGTGAAAATGGTTTTAATTTTATTTTTTAGGCCTGTCCAGAATGTCGCTTTTTCGGCATGATCGGAGTCATCGTTTTTAGGGACAAAATAGAAATCTGCAATTTTTTGTGAAAATGGTTTTAAAATGTTTTTTTTAGGCCTGTCCAGAATGTCGCTAGTTCGGCATGACTGTTTTTGTGTCACAAAAATGCAAAAAAAAAATCTGCAATTTTTTTGGAAAATGGTTTAAAAAAAAATTTTTAGGCCTGTCCAGAATGTCGCTTTTTCGGCATGATTGGAGTCATCGTTTGTAGGGACAATATAGAAATCTGCAATTTTTTCTGAAAATGGTTTTAAAATGTTTTTTTTGGCCTGTCCAGAATGTCGCTAGTTCGGCATGACCGGGTCACTGTTTTTGTGTCAAGAAAATGAAAAAAAAATATCTGCAATTTTTGGTGAAAATGGTTTTAAAATGTTTTTTTTAGGCCTGTCCAGAATGTCGATAGTTCGGCATGATCGGAGTCATCGTTTGTAGGGACAATATAGAAATCTGCAATTTTTTGTGAAAATGGTTTTAAAATGTTTTTTTAGGCCTGTCCAGAATGTCGCTAGTTCGGCATGACCGGGTCACTGTTTTTGTGTCAAGAAAATGAAAAAAAAATATCTGCAATTTTTGGTGAAAATGGTTTTAAAATGTTTTTTTTAGGCCTGTCCAGAATGTCGATAGTTCGGCATGACCGGGGTCACTGTTTTTGTGTCAAAAAATGTAAAAAAAATATCTGAGCTTTTTATGTGAAAATGGTTCTAAAATGTGTTTTTTTAGGCCTGTCCAGAATGTCGATAGTTCGGCATGATCGGTGTCATCGTTTTTAGGGACAAAATTGAAACCTGCAATTTTTTGTGAAAATGGTTTTAATTTTTTTTTTAGACCTGTCCAGAATGTCGCTAGTTCGGCATGACCGGGGTCACTGTTTTTGTGTCAAAAAAATAAAAAATAAATATCTGCAATTTTTTGTGAAAATTGTTATAAAATGTTTTTTAGGCCTGTCCAGAATGTCGATAGTTCGTATCATTTTAAAATATATCTGCAATTTTTGTGAAAATTGTTATAAAATGTTTTTTTAGGCCTGTCCAGAATGTCGATAGTTCGGCATGACCGGGGTCACTGTTTTTGTGTCAAAAAATGAAGAAAAAAAAATCTGAGCTATTTTTGTGAAAATTGTTCTAAAATGTTTTTTTTAGGCCTGTCCAGAATGTCACTTTTTCGGCATGATCGGAGTCATCGTTTGTAGGGACAATATAGAAATCTGCAATTTTTTGTGAAAAGAGTTTTAAAATGTTTTTTTATGCCTGTCCAGAATGTCGATAATTCGGCATGACCGGGGTCACTGTTTTTGTGTCAAAAAAATAAAAAATAAATATCTGCAATTTTTTGTGAAAATTGTTATAAAATGTTTTTTTAGGCCTGTCCAGAATGTCGATAGTTCGGCATGACCGGGGTCACTGTTTTTGTGTCAAAAAATGAAGAAAAAAACATCTGAGCTATTTTTGTGAAAATGGTTCTAAAATGTGTTTTTTTAGGTCTGTCCAAAATGTCGATAGTTCGGCATGATCGGAGTCATCGTTTTTGGTGACAAAATAGAAATCTGCAATTTTTTGTGAAAATGGTTTTAATTTTATTTTTTAGGCCTGTCCAGAATGTCGCTTTTTCGGCATGATTGGAGTCATCGTTTTTAGGGACAAAATAGAAATCTGCAATTTTTTGTGAAAATGGTTTTAAAATGTTTTTTTTAGGCCTGTCCAGAATGTCGCTAGTTCGGCATGACCGGGTCACTGTTTTTGTGTCAAGAAAATGAAAAAAAAATATCTGCAATTTTTTGTGAAAATGGTTTTAAAATGTTTTTTTAGGCCTGTCCAGAATGTCGATAGTTCGGCATGACCGGGGTCACTGTTTTTGTGTCACAAAAATGCAAAAAAAAAATCTGAAATTTTTTTGGAAAATGGTTTAAAAAAAAATGTTTAGGCCTGTCCAGAATGTCGCTTTTTCGGCATGATTGGAGTCATCGTTTTTAGGGACAAAATAGAAATCTGCAATTTTTGGTGAAAATGGTTTGAATTTTTTTTTAGGCCTGTCCAGAATGTCGATAGTTCGGCATGACCGGGGTCACTGTTTTTGTGTCAAAAAATGAAGAAAAAAAATCTGAGCTATTTTTGTGAAAATTGTTCTAAAATGTTTTTTTTAGGCCTGTCCAGAATGTCACTTTTTCGGCATGATCGGAGTCATCGTTTGTAGGGACAATATAGAAATCTGCAATTTTTGTGAAAATGGTTTTAAAATGTTTTTTTAGGCCTGTCCAGAATGTCGCTAGTTCGGCATGAACGGGTCACTGTTTTTGTGTCAAGAAAATGAAAAAAAAATATCTGCAATTTTTTGTGAAAATGGTTTTAAAATGTTTTTTTAGGCCTGTCCAGAATGTCGATAGTTCGGCATGACCGGGGTCACTGTTTTTGTGTCAAAAAATGTAAAAAAATATCTGAGCTTTTTTTGTGAAAATGGTTCTAAAATGTGTTTTTTTAGGCCTGTCCAGAATGTCGATAGTTCGGCATGATCGGTGTCATCGTTTTTAGGGACAAAATTGAAACCTGCAATTTTTTGTGAAAATGGTTTTAATTTTTTTTTAGACCTGTCCAGAATGTCGCTAGTTCGGCATGACCGGGGTCACTGTTTTTGTGTCAAAAAAATAAAAAATAAATATCTGCAATTTTTTGTGAAAATTGTTATAAAATGTTTTTTAGGCCTGTCCAGAATGTCGATAGTTCGGCATGAGTCAAATGTGTCAAAAAAATTAAAAATAAATATCTGCAATTTTTTTGTGAAAATTGTTATAAAATGTTTTTTTAGGCCTGTCCAGAATGTCGATAGTTCGGCATGACCGGGGTCACTGTTTTTGTGTCAAAAAATGAAGAAAAAAAAATCTGAGCTATTTTTGTGAAAATTGTTCTAAAATGTTTTTTTTAGGCCTGTCCAAAATGTCGATAGTTCGGCATGATCGGAGTCATCGTTTTTGGTGACAAAATAGAAATCTGCAATTTTTTGTGAAAATGGTTTTAATTTTATTTTTTAGGCCTGTCCAGAATGTCGCTTTTTCGGCATGATTGGAGTCATCGTTTTTAGGGACAAAATAGAAATCTGCAATTTTTTGTGAAAATGGTTTTAAAATGTTTTTTTTAGGCCTGTCCAGAATGTCGCTAGTTCGGCATGACTGTTTTTGTGTCACAAAAATGCAAAAAAAAAATCTGCAATTTTTTGGAAAATGGTTTAAAAAAAATGTTTAGGCCTGTCCAGAATGTCGCTTTTTCGGCATGATTGGAGTCATCGTTTTTAGGGACAAAATAGAAATCTGCAATTTTTGTGAAAATGGTTTGAATTTTTTTTTAGGCCTGTCCAGAATGTCGCTAGTTCGGCATGACCGGGTCACTGTTTTTGTGTCAAGAAAATGAAAAAAAATATCTGCAATTTTTTGTGAAAATGGTTTTAAAATGTTTTTTTAGGCCTGTCCAGAATGTCGATAGTTCGGCATGACCGGGGTCACTGTTTTTGTGTCACAAAAATGCAAAAAAAAATCTGCAATTTTTTGGAAAATGGTTTAAAAAAAATGTTTAGGCCTGTCCACAATGTCGCTTTTTCGGCATGATTGGAGTCATCGTTTTTAGGGACAAAATAGAAATCTGCAATTTTTGGTGAAAATGGTTTGAATTTTTTTTTTAGGCCTGTCCAGAATGTCGATAGTTCGGCATGACCGGGGTCACTGTTTTTGTGTCAAAAAATGAAGAAAAAAAAATCTGAGCTATTTTTGTGAAAATTGTTCTAAAATGTTTTTTTTAGGCCTGTCCAGAATGTCACTTTTTCGGCATGATCGGAGTCATCGTTTGTAGGGACAATATAGAAATCTGCAATTTTTTGTGAAAATGGTTTTAAAATGTTTTTTTTAGGCCTGTCCAGAATGTCGCTAGTTCGGCATGACCGGGTCACTGTTTTTGTGTCAAGAAAATGAAAAAAAAATATCTGAGCTTTTTTTGTGAAAATGGTTCTAAAATGTGTTTTTTTAGGCCTGTCCAGAATGTCGATAGTTCGGCATGATCGGTGTCATCGTTTTTAGGGACAAAATTGAAACCTGCAATTTTTTGTGAAAATGGTTTTAATTTTTTTTTTAGACCTGTCCAGAATGTCGCTAGTTCGGCATGACCGGGGTCACTGTTTTTGTGTCAAAAAAATAAAAAATAAATATCTGCAATTTTTTGTGAAAATTGTTATAAAATGTTTTTTAGGCCTGTCCAGAATGTCGATAGTTCGGCATGACCGGGGTCACTGTTTTTGTGTCAAAAATGAAGAAAAAAAATCTGAGCTATTTTTGTGAAAATTGTTCTAAAATGTTTTTTTAGGCCTATCCAGAATGTCACTTTTTCGGCATGATCGGAGTCATCGTTTGTAGGGACAATATAGAAATCTGCAATTTTTGTGAAAAGAGTTTTAAAATGTTTTTTTATGCCTGTCCAGAATGTCGATAATTCGGCATGACCGGGGTCACTGTTTTTGTGTCAAAAAAATAAAAATAAATATCTGCAATTTTTGTGAAAATTGTTATAAAATGTTTTTTAGGCCTGTCCAGAATGTCGATAGTTCGGCATGACCGGGGTCACTGTTTTTGTGTCAAAAAATGAAGAAAAAAACATCTGAGCTATTTTTGTGAAAATGGTTCTAAAATGTGTTTTTTTAGGCCTGTCCAAAATGTCGATAGTTCGGCATGATCGGAGTCATCGTTTTTGGTGACAAAATAGAAATCTGCAATTTTTTGTGAAAATGGTTTTAATTTTATTTTTTAGGCCTGTCCAGAATGTCGCTTTTTCGGCATGATTGGAGTCATCGTTTTTAGGGACAAAATAGAAATCTGCAATTTTTGTGAAAATGGTTTTAAAATGTTTTTTTAGGCCTGTCCAGAATGTCGATAGTTCGGCATGACCGAAGTCACTGTTTTTGTGTCACGAAAATGAAAAAAAAATATCTGCAATTTTTTGTGAAAATGGTTTTAAAATGTTTTTTTTAGGCCTGTCCAGAATGTCGATAGTTCGGCATGACCGGGGTCACTGTTTTTGTGTCAAAAAATGAAAAAAATAATTCTGAGCTTTTTTATTGAAAATGGTTCTAAAATGCTTTTTTTTAGGCCTGTCCAAAATGTCGCTACTTCGGCATGATCGGAGTCATCGTTTTTGGTGACAAAAATAGAAATCTACAATTTTTTGTGAAAATGGTTTCAAAATATTTTTTAGGCCTGTCCAGAATGTCGCTTTTTCGGCATGATCGGAGTCATCGTTTTTAGGGACAAAAAAGAAATCTGCAATTTTTTGTGAAAATGGTTTAAAAATGTTTTTTTAGGCGTGTCCAGAATGTCGCTAGGTCAGCATGACCGGGATCACTGTTTTTGTGTCACGAAAATGAAGAAAAAAAATTCTGCAATTTTTTGTGAAAATGGTTTTACATTTTTTTTTTATGCCTGTCCAGAATGTCACTTTTTCGGCATGATCGGAGTCATCGTTTTTAGGGACAATACAGAAATCTGCAATTTTTTGTGAAAATGGTTATAAAATGTTTTTTTAGGCCTGTCCAGAATGTCGCTTTTTCGGCATGATCGGTGTCATCGTTTTTAGGGACAAAATTGAAACCTGCAATTTTTTGTGAAAATGGTTTTAATTTTTTTTTTAGACCTGTCCAGAATGTCGCTAGTTCGGCATGACCGGGGTCACTGTTTTTGTGTCAAAAAAATAAAAAATAAAAAATAAATATCTGCAATTTTTTGTGAAAATTGTTATAAAATGTTTTTTTAGGCCTGTCCAGAATGTCGATAGTTCGGCATGAGTCAAATGTGTCAAAAAAATAAAAAATAAATATCTGCAATTTTTTGTGAAAATTGTTATAAAATGTTTTTTTAGGCCTGTCCAGAATGTCGATAGTTCGGCATGACCGGGGTCACTGTTTTTGTGTCAAAAAATGAAGAAAAAAACATCTGTGCTATTTTTGTGAAAATGGTTCTAAAATGTGTTTTTTTAGGCCTGTCCAAAATGTCGATAGTTCGGCATGATCGGAGTCATCGTTTTTGGTGACAAAATAGAAATCTGCAATTTTTTGTGAAAATGGTTTTAATTTTATTTTTTAGGCCTGTCCAGAATGTCGCTTTTTCGGCATGATCGGAGTCATCGTTTTTAGGGACAAAATAGAAATCTGCAATTTTTTGTGAAAATGGTTTTAAAATGTTTTTTTTAGGCCTGTCCAGAATGTCGCTAGTTCGGCATGACTGTTTTTGTGTCACAAAAATGCAAAAAAAAAATCTGCAATTTTTTTGGAAAATGGTTTAAAAAAAAATTTTTAGGCCTGTCCAGAATGTCGCTTTTTCGGCATGATTGGAGTCATCGTTTGTAGGGACAATATAGAAATCTGCAATTTTTTCTGAAAATGGTTTTAAAATGTTTTTTTTGGCCTGTCCAGAATGTCGCTAGTTCGGCATGACCGGGTCACTGTTTTTGTGTCAAGAAAATGAAAAAAAAATATCTGCAATTTTTGGTGAAAATGGTTTTAAAATGTTTTTTTTAGGCCTGTCCAGAATGTCGATAGTTCGGCATGATCGGAGTCATCGTTTGTAGGGACAATATAGAAATCTGCAATTTTTTGTGAAAATGGTTTTAAAATGTTTTTTTAGGCCTGTCCAGAATGTCGCTAGTTCGGCATGACCGGGTCACTGTTTTTGTGTCAAGAAAATGAAAAAAAAATATCTGCAATTTTTGGTGAAAATGGTTTTAAAATGTTTTTTTAGGCCTGTCCAGAATGTCGATAGTTCGGCATGACCGGGGTCACTGTTTTTGTGTCAAAAAATGTAAAAAAAATATCTGAGCTTTTTATGTGAAAATGGTTCTAAAATGTGTTTTTTTAGGCCTGTCCAGAATGTCGATAGTTCGGCATGATCGGTGTCATCGTTTTTAGGGACAAAATTGAAACCTGCAATTTTTTGTGAAAATGGTTTTAATTTTTTTTTTAGACCTGTCCAGAATGTCGCTAGTTCGGCATGACCGGGGTCACTGTTTTTGTGTCAAAAAAATAAAAAATAAATATCTGCAATTTTTTGTGAAAATTGTTATAAAATGTTTTTTTAGGCCTGTCCAGAATGTCGATAGTTCGGCATGAGTCAAATGTGTCAAAAAAATAAAAAATAAATATCTGCAATTTTTTGTGAAAATTGTTATAAAATGTTTTTTTAGGCCTGTCCAGAATGTCGATAGTTCGGCATGACCGGGGTCACTGTTTTTGTGTCAAAAAATGAAGAAAAAAAAATCTGAGCTATTTTTGTGAAAATTGTTCTAAAATGTTTTTTTTAGGCCTGTCCAGAATGTCACTTTTTCGGCATGATCGGAGTCATCGTTTGTAGGGACAATATAGAAATCTGCAATTTTTTGTGAAAAGAGTTTTAAAATGTTTTTTTATGCCTGTCCAGAATGTCGATAATTCGGCATGACCGGGGTCACTGTTTTTGTGTCAAAAAAATAAAAAATAAATATCTGCAATTTTTTGTGAAAATTGTTATAAAATGTTTTTTTAGGCCTGTCCAGAATGTCGATAGTTCGGCATGACCGGGGTCACTGTTTTTGTGTCAAAAAATGAAGAAAAAAACATCTGAGCTATTTTTGTGAAAATGGTTCTAAAATGTGTTTTTTTAGGTCTGTCCAAAATGTCGATAGTTCGGCATGATCGGAGTCATCGTTTTTGGTGACAAAATAGAAATCTGCAATTTTTTGTGAAAATGGTTTTAATTTTATTTTTTAGGCCTGTCCAGAATGTCGCTTTTTCGGCATGATTGGAGTCATCGTTTTTAGGGACAAAATAGAAATCTGCAATTTTTTGTGAAAATGGTTTTAAAATGTTTTTTTAGGCCTGTCCAGAATGTCGCTAGTTCGGCATGACCGGGTCACTGTTTTTGTGTCAAGAAAATGAAAAAAAAATATCTGCAATTTTTTGTGAAAATGGTTTTAAAATGTTTTTTTTAGGCCTGTCCAGAATGTCGATAGTTCGGCATGACCGGGGTCACTGTTTTTGTGTCACAAAAATGCAAAAAAAAAATCTGAAATTTTTTTGGAAAATGGTTTAAAAAAAAATGTTTAGGCCTGTCCAGAATGTCGCTTTTTCGGCATGATTGGAGTCATCGTTTTTAGGGACAAAATAGAAATCTGCAATTTTTGGTGAAAATGGTTTGAATTTTTTTTTTAGGCCTGTCCAGAATGTCGATAGTTCGGCATGACCGGGGTCACTGTTTTTGTGTCAAAAAATGAAGAAAAAAAATCTGAGCTATTTTTGTGAAAATTGTTCTAAAATGTTTTTTTTAGGCCTGTCCAGAATGTCACTTTTTCGGCATGATCGGAGTCATCGTTTGTAGGGACAATATAGAAATCTGCAATTTTTTGTGAAAATGGTTTTAAAATGTTTTTTTTAGGCCTGTCCAGAATGTCGCTAGTTCGGCATGAACGGGTCACTGTTTTTGTGTCAAGAAAATGAAAAAAAAATATCTGCAATTTTTTGTGAAAATGGTTTTAAAATGTTTTTTTTAGGCCTGTCCAGAATGTCGATAGTTCGGCATGACCGGGGTCACTGTTTTTGTGTCAAAAAATGTAAAAAAAATATCTGAGCTTTTTTTGTGAAAATGGTTCTAAAATGTGTTTTTTTAGGCCTGTCCAGAATGTCGATAGTTCGGCATGATCGGTGTCATCGTTTTTAGGGACAAAATTGAAACCTGCAATTTTTTGTGAAAATGGTTTTAATTTTTTTTTTAGACCTGTCCAGAATGTCGCTAGTTCGGCATGACCGGGGTCACTGTTTTTGTGTCAAAAAAATAAAAAATAAATATCTGCAATTTTTTGTGAAAATTGTTATAAAATGTTTTTTTAGGCCTGTCCAGAATGTCGATAGTTCGGCATGAGTCAAATGTGTCAAAAAAATTAAAAATAAATATCTGCAATTTTTTTGTGAAAATTGTTATAAAATGTTTTTTTAGGCCTGTCCAGAATGTCGATAGTTCGGCATGACCGGGGTCACTGTTTTTGTGTCAAAAAATGAAGAAAAAAAAATCTGAGCTATTTTTGTGAAAATTGTTCTAAAATGTTTTTTTTAGGCCTGTCCAAAATGTCGATAGTTCGGCATGATCGGAGTCATCGTTTTTGGTGACAAAATAGAAATCTGCAATTTTTTGTGAAAATGGTTTTAATTTTATTTTTTAGGCCTGTCCAGAATGTCGCTTTTTCGGCATGATTGGAGTCATCGTTTTTAGGGACAAAATAGAAATCTGCAATTTTTTGTGAAAATGGTTTTAAAATGTTTTTTTTAGGCCTGTCCAGAATGTCGCTAGTTCGGCATGACTGTTTTTGTGTCACAAAAATGCAAAAAAAAAATCTGCAATTTTTTTGGAAAATGGTTTAAAAAAAAATGTTTAGGCCTGTCCAGAATGTCGCTTTTTCGGCATGATTGGAGTCATCGTTTTTAGGGACAAAATAGAAATCTGCAATTTTTTGTGAAAATGGTTTGAATTTTTTTTTTAGGCCTGTCCAGAATGTCGCTAGTTCGGCATGACCGGGTCACTGTTTTTGTGTCAAGAAAATGAAAAAAAAATATCTGCAATTTTTTGTGAAAATGGTTTTAAAATGTTTTTTTTAGGCCTGTCCAGAATGTCGATAGTTCGGCATGACCGGGGTCACTGTTTTTGTGTCACAAAAATGCAAAAAAAAAATCTGCAATTTTTTTGGAAAATGGTTTAAAAAAAAATGTTTAGGCCTGTCCACAATGTCGCTTTTTCGGCATGATTGGAGTCATCGTTTTTAGGGACAAAATAGAAATCTGCAATTTTTGGTGAAAATGGTTTGAATTTTTTTTTTAGGCCTGTCCAGAATGTCGATAGTTCGGCATGACCGGGGTCACTGTTTTTGTGTCAAAAAATGAAGAAAAAAAAATCTGAGCTATTTTTGTGAAAATTGTTCTAAAATGTTTTTTTAGGCCTGTCCAGAATGTCACTTTTTCGGCATGATCGGAGTCATCGTTTGTAGGGACAATATAGAAATCTGCAATTTTTTGTGAAAATGGTTTTAAAATGTTTTTTTTAGGCCTGTCCAGAATGTCGCTAGTTCGGCATGACCGGGTCACTGTTTTTGTGTCAAGAAAATGAAAAAAAAATATCTGAGCTTTTTTTGTGAAAATGGTTCTAAAATGTGTTTTTTTAGGCCTGTCCAGAATGTCGATAGTTCGGCATGATCGGTGTCATCGTTTTTAGGGACAAAATTGAAACCTGCAATTTTTTGTGAAAATGGTTTTAATTTTTTTTTTAGACCTGTCCAGAATGTCGCTAGTTCGGCATGACCGGGGTCACTGTTTTTGTGTCAAAAAAATAAAAAATAAATATCTGCAATTTTTTGTGAAAATTGTTATAAAATGTTTTTTTAGGCCTGTCCAGAATGTCGATAGTTCGGCATGACCGGGGTCACTGTTTTTGTGTCAAAAAATGAAGAAAAAAAAATCTGAGCTATTTTTGTGAAAATTGTTCTAAAATGTTTTTTTTAGGCCTATCCAGAATGTCACTTTTTCGGCATGATCGGAGTCATCGTTTGTAGGGACAATATAGAAATCTGCAATTTTTTGTGAAAAGAGTTTTAAAATGTTTTTTATGCCTGTCCAGAATGTCGATAATTCGGCATGACCGGGGTCACTGTTTTTGTGTCAAAAAATAAAAAATAAATATCTGCAATTTTTTGTGAAAATTGTTATAAAATGTTTTTTTAGGCCTGTCCAGAATGTCGATAGTTCGGCATGACCGGGGTCACTGTTTTTGTGTCAAAAAATGAAGAAAAAAACATCTGAGCTATTTTTGTGAAAATGGTTCTAAAATGTGTTTTTTTAGGCCTGTCCAAAATGTCGATAGTTCGGCATGATCGGAGTCATCGTTTTTGGTGACAAAATAGAAATCTGCAATTTTTTGTGAAAATGGTTTTAATTTTATTTTTTAGGCCTGTCCAGAATGTCGCTTTTTCGGCATGATTGGAGTCATCGTTTTTAGGGACAAAATAGAAATCTGCAATTTTTTGTGAAAATGGTTTTAAAATGTTTTTTTTAGGCCTGTCCAGAATGTCGCTAGTTCGGCATGACTGTTTTTGTGTCACAAAAATGCAAAAAAAAAATCTGCAATTTTTTTGGAAAATGGTTTAAAAAAAAATGTTTAGGCCTGTCCAGAATGTCGCTTTTTCGGCATGATTGGAGTCATCGTTTTTAGGGACAAAATAGAAATCTGCAATTTTTTGTGAAAAAGGTTTGAATTTTTTTTTTAGGCCTGTCCAGAATGTCGCTAGTTCGGCATGACCGGGTCACTGTTTTTGTGTCAAGAAAATGAAAAAAAAATATCTGCAATTTTTTGTGAAAATGGTTTTAAAATGTTTTTTTTAGGCCTGTCCAGAATGTCGATAGTTCGGCATGACCGGGGTCACTGTTTTTGTGTCACAAAAATGCAAAAAAAAAATCTGCAATTTTTTTGGAAAATGGTTTAAAAAAAAATGTTTAGGCCTGTCCACAATGTCGCTTTTTCGGCATGATTGGAGTCATCGTTTTTAGGGACAAAATAGAAATCTGCAATTTTTGGTGAAAATGGTTTGAATTTTTTTTTAGGCCTGTCCAGAATGTCGATAGTTCGGCATGACCGGGGTCACTGTTTTTGTGTCAAAAAATGAAGAAAAAAAATCTGAGCTATTTTTGTGAAAATTGTTCTAAAATGTTTTTTTAGGCCTGTCCAGAATGTCACTTTTTTCGGCATGATCGGAGTCATCGTTTGTAGGGACAATATAGAAATCTGCAATTTTTTGTGAAAATGGTTTTAAAATGTTTTTTTAGGCCTGTCCAGAATGTCGCTAGTTCGGCATGACCGGGTCACTGTTTTTGTGTCAAGAAAATGAAAAAAAATATCTGCAATTTTTTGTGAAAATGGTTTTAAAATGTTTTTTTAGGCCTGTCCAGAATGTCGATAGTTCGGCATGACCGGGGTCACTGTTTTTGTGTCAAAAAATGTAAAAAAAATATCTGAGCTTTTTTGTGAAAATGGTTCTAAAATGTGTTTTTTAGGCCTGTCCAGAATGTCGATAGTTCGGCATGATCGGTGTCATCGTTTTTAGGGACAAAATTGAAACCTGCAATTTTTTGTGAAAATGGTTTTAATTTTTTTTTAGACCTGTCCAGAATGTCGCTAGTTCGGCATGACCGGGGTCACTGTTTTTGTGTCAAAAAATAAAAAATAAATATCTGCAATTTTTGTGAAAATTGTTATAAAATGTTTTTTAGGCCTGTCCAGAATGTCGATAGTTCGGCATGACCGGGGTCACTGTTTTTGTGTCAAAAAATGAAGAAAAAAAATCTGAGCTATTTTTGTGAAAATTGTTCTAAAATGTTTTTTTAGGCCTATCCAGAATGTCACTTTTTCGGCATGATCGGAGTCATCGTTTGTAGGGACAATATAGAAATCTGCAATTTTTGTGAAAAGAGTTTTAAAATGTTTTTTATGCCTGTCCAGAATGTCGATAATTCGGCATGACCGGGGTCACTGTTTTTGTGTCAAAAAATAAAAATAAATATCTGCAATTTTTTGTGAAAATTGTTATAAAATGTTTTTTAGGCCTGTCCAGAATGTCGATAGTTCGGCATGACCGGGGTCACTGTTTTTGTGTCAAAAAATGAAGAAAAAAACATCTGAGCTATTTTTGTGAAAATGGTTCTAAAATGTGTTTTTTTAGGCCTGTCCAAAATGTCGATAGTTCGGCATGATCGGAGTCATCGTTTTTGGTGACAAAATAGAAATCTGCAATTTTTTGTGAAAATGGTTTTAATTTTATTTTTTAGGCCTGTCCAGAATGTCGCTTTTTCGGCATGATTGGAGTCATCGTTTTTAGGGACAAAATAGAAATCTGCAATTTTTTGTGAAAATGGTTTTAAAATGTTTTTTTTAGGCCTGTCCAGAATGTCGCTAGTTCGGCATGACTGTTTTTGTGTCACAAAAATGCAAAAAAAAAATCTGCAATTTTTTTGGAAAATGGTTTAAAAAAAAATGTTTAGGCCTGTCCAGAATGTCGCTTTTTCGGCATGATTGGAGTCATCGTTTTTAGGGACAAAATAGAAATCTGCAATTTTTGTGAAAATGGTTTGAATTTTTTTTTAGGCCTGTCCAGAATGTCGCTAGTTCGGCATGACCGGGTCACTGTTTTTGTGTCAAGAAAATGAAAAAAAAATATCTGCAATTTTTTGTGAAAATGGTTTTAAAATGTTTTTTTTAGGCCTGTCCAGAATGTCGATAGTTCGGCATGACCGGGGTCACTGTTTTTGTGTCACAAAAATGCAAAAAAAAAATCTGCAATTTTTTTGGAAAATGGTTTAAAAAAAAATGTTTAGGCCTGTCCACAATGTCGCTTTTTCGGCATGATTGGAGTCATCGTTTTTAGGGACAAAATAGAAATCTGCAATTTTTGGTGAAAATGGTTTGAATTTTTTTTTTAGGCCTGTCCAGAATGTCGATAGTTCGGCATGACCGGGGTCACTGTTTTTGTGTCAAAAAATGAAGAAAAAAAAATCTGAGCTATTTTTGTGAAAATTGTTCTAAAATGTTTTTTTTAGGCCTGTCCAGAATGTCACTTTTTCGGCATGATCGGAGTCATCGTTTGTAGGGACAATATAGAAATCTGCAATTTTTTGTGAAAATGGTTTTAAAATGTTTTTTTTAGGCCTGTCCAGAATGTCGCTAGTTCGGCATGACCGGGTCACTGTTTTTGTGTCAAGAAAATGAAAAAAAAATATCTGCAATTTTTTGTGAAAATGGTTTTAAAATGTTTTTTTTAGGCCTGTCCAGAATGTCGATAGTTCGGCATGACCGGGGTCACTGTTTTTGTGTCAAAAAATGTAAAAAAAATATCTGAGCTTTTTTTGTGAAAATGGTTCTAAAATGTGTTTTTTTAGGCCTGTCCAGAATGTCGATAGTTCGGCATGATCGGTGTCATCGTTTTTAGGGACAAAATTGAAACCTGCAATTTTTTGTGAAAATGGTTTTAATTTTTTTTTAGACCTGTCCAGAATGTCGCTAGTTCGGCATGACCGGGGTCACTGTTTTTGTGTCAAAAAAATAAAAAATAAATATCTGCAATTTTTTGTGAAAATTGTTATAAAATGTTTTTTTAGGCCTGTCCAGAATGTCGATAGTTCGGCATGACCGGGGTCACTGTTTTTGTGTCAAAAAATGAAGAAAAAAAAATCTGAGCTATTTTTGTGAAAATTGTTCTAAAATGTTTTTTTTAGGCCTATCCAGAATGTCACTTTTTCGGCATGATCGGAGTCATCGTTTGTAGGGACAATATAGAAATCTGCAATTTTTTGTGAAAAGAGTTTTAAAATGTTTTTTTATGCCTGTCCAGAATGTCGATAATTCGGCATGACCGGGGTCACTGTTTTTGTGTCAAAAAAATAAAAAATAAATATCTGCAATTTTTTGTGAAAATTGTTATAAAATGTTTTTTTAGGCCTGTCCAGAATGTCGATAGTTCGGCATGACCGGGGTCACTGTTTTTGTGTCAAAAAATGAAGAAAAAAACATCTGAGCTATTTTTGTGAAAATGGTTCTAAAATGTGTTTTTTTAGGCCTGTCCAAAATGTCGATAGTTCGGCATGATCGGAGTCATCGTTTTTGGTGACAAAATAGAAATCTGCAATTTTTGTGAAAATGGTTTTAATTTTATTTTTTAGGCCTGTCCAGAATGTCGCTTTTTCGGCATGATTGGAGTCATCGTTTTTAGGGACAAAATAGAAATCTGCAATTTTTTGTGAAAATGGTTTTAAAATGTTTTTTTTAGGCCTGTCCAGAATGTCGCTAGTTCGGCATGACTGTTTTTGTGTCACAAAAATGCAAAAAAAAAATCTGCAATTTTTTTGGAAAATGGTTTAAAAAAAAATGTTTAGGCCTGTCCAGAATGTCGCTTTTTCGGCATGATTGGAGTCATCGTTTTTAGGGACAAAATAGAAATCTGCAATTTTTTGTGAAAATGGTTTGAATTTTTTTTTTAGGCCTGTCCAGAATGTCGATAGTTCGGCATGACCGGGGTCACTGTTTTTGTGTCAAAAAATGAAGGAAAAAAAATCTGAGCTATTTTTGTGAAAATTGTTCTAAAATGTTTTTTTAGGCCTGTCCAGAATGTCACTTTTTCGGCATGATCGGAGTCATCGTTTGTAGGGACAATATAGAAATCTGCAATTTTTTGTGAAAATGGTTTTAAAATGTTTTTTTAGGCCTGTCCAGAATGTCGCTTTTTCGGCATGATCGGAGTCATCGTTTTTAAGGACAAAATAGAAATCTGCAATTTTTTGTGAAAATGGTTTTAAAATGTTTTTTTTAGGCCTGTCCAGAATGTCGCTAGTTCGGCATGACTGTTTTTGTGTCACAAAAATGCAAAAAAAAAATCTGCAATTTTTTGGGAAAATGGTTTAAAAAAAAATGTTTAGGCCTGTCCAGAATGTCGCTTTTTCGGCATGATTGGAGTCATCGTTTTTAGGGACAAAATAGAAATCTGCAATTTTTTGTGAAAATGGTTTGAATTTTTTTTTTAGGCCTGTCCAGAATGTCGATAGTTCGGCATGACCGGGGTCACTGTTTTTGTGTCAAAAAATGAAGGAAAAAAAATCTGAGCTATTTTTGTGAAAATTGTTCTAAAATGTTTTTTTTAGGCCTGTCCAGAATGTCACTTTTTCGGCATGATCGGAGTCATCGTTTGTAGGGACAATATAGAAATCTGCAATTTTTTGTGAAAATGGTTTTAAAATGTTTTTTAGGCCTGTCCAGAATGTCGCTAGTTCGGCATGACCGGGTCACTGTTTTTGTGTCAAGAAAATGAAAAAAAAATATCTGCAATTTTTTGTGAAAATGGTTTTAAAATGTTTTTTTTAGGCCTGTCCAGAATGTCGATAGTTCGGCATGACCGGGGTCACTGTTTTTGTGTCAAAAAATGTAAAAAAAATATCTGAGCTTTTTTTGTGAAAATGGTTCTAAAATGTGTTTTTTTAGGCCTGTCCAGAATGTCGCTTTTTCGGCATGATCGGAGTCATCGTTTTTAGGGACAAAATAGAAATCTGCAATTTTTTATGAAAATGGTTTTAAAATGTTTTTTTTAGGACTGTCCAGAATGTCGCTAGTTCGGCATGACCGGGGTCACTGTTTTTGTGTCAAAAAATGAAGAAAAAAAAATCTGAGCTATTTTTGTGAAAATTGTTCTAAAATGTTTTTTTTAGGCCTGTCCAGAATGTCACTTTTTCGGCATGATCGGAGTCATCGTTTGTAGGGACAATATAGAAATCTGCAATTTTTTGTGAAAATAGTTTTAAAATGTTTTTTTAGGCCTGTCCAGAATGTCGCTAGTTTGGCATGACCGGGGTCACTGTTTTTTTGTCAAAAAAATAAAAAATAAATATCTGCAATTTTTTGTGAAAATTGTTATAAAATGTTTTTTTAGGCCTGTCCAGAATGTCGATAGTTCGGCATGACCGGGGTCACTGTTTTTGTGTCAAAAAATGAAGAAAAAAACATCTGAGCTATTTTTGTGAAAATGGTTCTAAAATGTGTTTTTTTAGGCCTGTCCAAAATGTCGATAGTTCGGCATGATCGGAGTCATCGTTTTTGGTGACAAAATAGAAATCTGCAATTTTTTGTGAAAATGGTTTTAATTTTATTTTTTAGGCCTGTCCAGAATGTCGCTTTTTCGGCGTGATCGGGAGTCATCGTTTTTAGGGACAAAATAGAAATCTGCAATTTTTGGTGAAAATGGTTTTAAAATGTTTTTTTTAGGCCTGTCCAGAATGTCGCTAGTTCGGCATGACTGTTTTTGTGTCACAAAAATGCAAAAAAAAAATCTGCAATTTTTTGGGAAAATAGTTTAAAAAAAAATGTTTAGGCCTGTCCAGAATGTCGCTTTTTCGGCATGATTGGAGTCATCGTTTTTAGGGACAAAAATAGAAATCTGCAATTTCTTGTGAAAATGGTTTTAATTTTTTTTTTAGGCCTGTCCAGAATGTCGATAGTTCGGCATGACCGGGGTCACTGTTTTTGTGTCAAAAAATGTAAAAAAAATATCTGAGCTTTTTTTGTGAAAATGGTTCTAAAATGTGTTTTTTTAGGCCTGTCCAGAATGTCGCTTTTTCGGCATGATCGGAGTCATCGTTTGTAGGGACAAAATAGAAATCTGCAATTTTTTGTGAAAATGGTTTTAAAATGTTTTTTTTAGGACTGTCCAGAATGTCGCTAGTTCGGCATGACTGTTTTTGTGTCAAAAAATGAAGAAAAAAACATCTGAGCTATTTTTGTGAAAATGGTTCTAAAATGTGTTTTTTTAGGCCTGTCCAAAATGTCGATAGTTCGGCATGATCGGAGTCATCGTTTTTGGTGACAAAATAGAAATCTGCAATTTTTTGTGAAAATGGTTTTAATTTTATTTTTTAGGCCTGTCCAGAATGTCGCTTTTTCGGCGTGATCGGGAGTCATCGTTTTTAGGGACAAAATAGAAATCTGCAATTTTTGGTGAAAATGGTTTTAAAATGTTTTTTTTAGGCCTGTCCAGAATGTCGCTAGTTCGGCATGACTGTTTTTGTGTCACAAAAATGCAAAAAAAAAATCTGCAATTTTTTGGGAAAATAGTTTAAAAAAAATGTTTAGGCCTGTCCAGAATGTCGCTTTTTCGGCATGATTGGAGTCATCGTTTTTAGGGACAAAAATAGAAATCTGCAATTTCTTGTGAAAATGGTTTTAATTTTTTTTTTAGGCCTGTCCAGAATGTCGATAGTTCGGCATGACCGGGGTCACTGTTTTTGTGTCAAAAAATGTAAAAAAAATATCTGAGCTTTTTTTGTGAAAATGGTTCTAAAATGTGTTTTTTTAGGCCTGTCCAGAATGTCGCTTTTTCGGCATGATCGGAGTCATCGTTTGTAGGGACAAAATAGAAATCTGCAATTTTTTGTGAAAATGGTTTTAAAAAGTTTTTTTTAGGACTGTCCAGAATGTCGCTAGTTCGGCATGACCGGGGTCACTGTTTTTGTGTCAAAAAATGAAGAAAAAAAAATCTGAGCTATTTTTGTGAAAATTGTTCTAAAATGTTTTTTTTAGGCCTGTCCAGAATGTCACTTTTTCGGCATGATCGGAGTCATCGTTTGTAGGGACAATATAGAAATCTGCAATTTTTTGTGAAAATAGTTTTAAAATGTGTTTTTTTAGGCCTGTCCAAAATGTCGATAGGGTCACTGTTTTTGTGTCGTGAAAATGAAAAAAAAATATCTGCAATTTTTTGTGAAAATGGTTATAAAATGTTTTTTTAGGCCTGTCCAGAATGTCGATAATTCGGCATGACCGGGGTCACTGTTTTTGTGTCAAAAAAATAAAAAATAAATATCTGCAATTTTTTGTGAAAATTGTTATAAAATGTTTTTTTAGGCCTGTCCAGAATGTCGATAGTTCGGCATGATCGGTGTCATCGTTTTTAGGGACAAAATTGAAACCTGCAATTTTTTGTGAAAATGGTTTTAATTTTTTTTTTAGACCTGTCCAGAATGTCGCTAGTTCGGCATGACCGGGGTCACTGTTTTTATGTCAAAAAAATTAAAAATAAATATCTGCAATTTTTTGTGAAAATTGTTATAAAATGTTTTTTTAGGCCTGTCCAGAATGTCGATAGTTCGGCATGAGTCAAATGTGTCAAAAAAATAAAAAATAAATATCTGCAATTTTTTGTGAAAATTGTTATAAAATGTTTTTTTAGGCCTGTCCAGAATGTCGATAGTTCGGCATGACCGGGGTCACTGTTTTTGTGTCAAAAAATGAAGAAAAAAAAATCTGAGCTATTTTTGTGAAAATTGTTCTAAAATGTTTTTTTTAGGCCTGTCCAGAATGTTACTTTTTCGGCATGATCGGAGTCATCGTTTGTAGGGACAATATAGAAATCTGCAATTTTTTGTGAAAAGAGTTTTAAAATGTTTTTTATGCCTGTCCAGAATGTCGATAATTCGGCATGACCGGGGTCACTGTTTTTGTGTCAAAAAATAAAAAATAAATATCTGCAATTTTTTGTGAAAATTGTTATAAAATGTTTTTTTAGGCCTGTCCAGAATGTCGATAGTTCGGCATGACCGGGGTCACTGTTTTTGTGTCAAAAAATGAAGAAAAAAACATCTGAGCTATTTTTGTGAAAATGGTTCTAAAATGTGTTTTTTTAGGCCTGTCCAAAATGTCGATAGTTCGGCATGATCGGAGTCATCGTTTTTGGTGACAAAATAGAAATCTGCAATTTTTTGTGAAAATGGTTTTAATTTTATTTTTTAGGCCTGTCCAGAATGTCGCTTTTTCGGCATGATCGGAGTCATCGTTTTTAGGGACAAAATAGAAATCTGCAATTTTTTGTGAAAATGGTTTTAAAATGTTTTTTTTAGGCCTGTCCAGAATGTCGCTAGTTCGGCATGACCGGGGTCACTGTTTTTGTGTCACAAAAATGCAAAAAAAAAATCTGCAATTTTTTTGGAAAATGGTTTAAAAATGTTTTTTTAGGCCTGTCCAGAATGTCGCTTTTTCGGCATGATCGGAGTCATCGTTTTTAGGGACAAAATAGAAATCTGCAATTTTTTGTGAAAATGGTTTCAATTTTTTTTTTAGGCCTGTCCAGAATGTCGATAGTTCGGCATGACCGGGGTCACTGTTTTTGTGTCAAAAAATGAAGGAAAAAAAATCTGAGCTATTTTTGTGAAAATTGTTCTAAAATGTTTTTTTTAGGCCTGTCCAGAATGTCACTTTTTCGGCATGATCGGAGTCATCGTTTGTAGGGACAATATAGAAATCTGCAATTTTTTGTGAAAATGGTTTTAAAATGTTTTTTAGGCCTGTCCAGAATGTCGCTAGTTCGGCATGATTGGAGTCATCGTTTTTAGGGACAAAATAGAAATCTGCAATTTTTTGTGAAAATGGTTTCAATTTTTTTTTTAGGCCTGTCCAGAATGTCGATAGTTCGGCATGACCGGGGTCACTGTTTTTGTGTCAAAAAATGAAGGAAAAAAAATCTGAGCTATTTTTGTGAAAATTGTTCTAAAATGTTTTTTTTAGGCCTGTCCAGAATGTCACTTTTTCGGCATGATCGGAGTCATCGTTTGTAGGGACAATATAGAAATCTGCAATTTTTTGTGAAAATGGTTTTAAAATGTTTTTTAGGCCTGTCCAGAATGTCGCTAGTTCGGCATGACCGGGTCACTGTTTTTGTGTCAAGAAAATGAAAAAAAAATATCTGCAATTTTTTGTGAAAATGGTTTTAAAATGTTTTTTTTAGGCCTGTCCAGAATGTCGATAGTTTCGCATGACCGGGGTCACTGTTTTTGTGTCAAAAAATGTAAAAAAAATATCTGAGCTTTTTTTGTGAAAATGGTTCTAAAATGTGTTTTTTTAGGCCTGTCCAGAATGTCGCTTTTTCGGCATGATCGGAGTCATCGTTTTTAGGGACAAAATAGAAATCTGCAATTTTTTATGAAAATGGTTTTAAAATGTTTTTTTTAGGACTGTCCAGAATGTCGCTAGTTCGGCATGACCGGGGTCACTGTTTTTGTGTCGTGAAAATGAAAAAAAAATATCTGCAATTTTTTGTGAGAATGGTTATAAAATGTTTTTTTAGGCCTGTCCAGAATGTCGATAATTCGGCATGACCGGGGTCACTGTTTTTGTGTCAAAAAAATAAAAAATAAATATCTGCAATTTTTTGTGAAAATTGTTATAAAATGTTTTTTTAGGCCTGTCCAGAATGTCGATAGTTCGGCATGACCGGGGTCACTGTTTTTGTGTCAAAAAATGAAGAAAAAAACATCTGAGCTATTTTTGTGAAAATGGTTCTAAAATGTGTTTTTTTAGGCCTGTCCAAAATTTCGATAGTTCGGCATGATCGGAGTCATCGTTTTTGGTGACAAAATAGAAATCTGCAATTTTTTGTGAAAATGGTTTTAATTTTATTTTTTAGGCCTGTCCAGAATGTCGCTTTTTCGGCATGATCGGAGTCATCGTTTTTAGGGACAAAATAGAAATCTGCAATTTTTTGTGAAAATGGTTTTAAAATGTTTTTTTTAGGCCTGTCCAGAATGTCGCTAGTTCGGCATGACCGGGGTCACTGTTTTTGTGTCACAAAAATGCAAAAAAAAAATCAGCAATTTTTTTGGAAAATGGTTTAACCCTCCCGTTGTCCTCCCATTCTGCCTACTCCCCGTGTCCCCGGGCGGGTCACCCTGTCCCGTCTCGGCTAAAGGCCCAGAGGGCACAAGTGTGACAGTAGGCGTGCGAACAGCCTTTGCAGATGTATTTCTTACACCTGCAGCACGCCGTGTGTGTCTTGGCGTCCTTCTTGGGCGGGCAGAGCTGACACCTCTTCCTCTTACTGGCCACCAGCGGGGCGGCGGCCGGGCCAGCGGCGTCCGGGCGGGGCGGCGCGCTCCCGGGCCGGGCGGAGGAGCGGCGTCGCGGTCGGCACTCTGCAGGACTTTGACGAGCGCGGACGCGGCTTCGGTGCGGGGAGACGCTGCCTTCTTTGTATCAAGGGCTTGACAAGCGCCTTTCCCAGCTGCTCCAGGAACACCCTCCTCTTGTTCCGCTTCCGAGGCATCCAGTCGGGCTTGATCTCTCGCCATATGACAAAGGCGTTGTAGGAGGACACGTCGAGGATGTTGTGGAAGATGACCAGGGGCCAGCGGGCGGTCATCCGTCTGCAGCTGTAGGTGCCGACCACCTTGTCTAGGTTGTCCACGCCGCCCTTGTTGCGGTTGTAGTCTAGGATGAGGGCCGGCTTCCGGTCGCGGCGATCGCTGACGTCGGCCTCCGCGTGCAGCGTGCTCAGGAGCAGCACGTTCTTATTTCTCTTTGCCAGGTAGGACACCAGAGTGGCGGTGGGCGTGAAGGCGAACCTGGAGGACGAGACCTGTCTGCCCTTTGACTGGAGCAGCGGGAGGGAGCTCGGGCTTGTTCTTTCGCACCGTGCCGACCATGGTGAGGTTCCTCTCGAGGAGCCGCTGGCCGAGTTCGTAGGAGGTGAAGAAATTGTCGCAGGTGACGTTGTGACCGGCGGGCAGCCCCTGCGTGAGATCGAGGACGACGCGGGCGCCCTGGTTATTCTCGGGGGCTCCGCCCGGCCGCCTTACCGGTGTAGACTTGCATCTTCCAAGCGTAGCTGGACTTGGCGTCGCAGGCCACCCACGACTTGATTCCGTATTTGGCCGGCTTGCTGGGGATGTACTGTCGGAAAGGACAGCGCCCTTTCGGGAGAGGGAGAGGAAGGAGATTAGAGGAGGCGGCGGCGGCGGAGTCACTGATGCTGACGCTAACTCTCTATACTACCGCTGGCTCATCAAGTAGCGTCATGCTGACGCTGATGCTGCTGCTGATGATGATGATGATGTTGATGATGATGATGATGCCGCTACCCCTCTATACTACCGCTGGCTCATCATTGGGGGTGGGGGTCGAACGGCGTTTATGTTACACGCCGCCCGATGCTACCGCTGACGCTACCTCTCTATACTACACAGATACACAGATACACAGATACACAGATACACAGATACACAGACGGTACCTCTGAACGGGACCAGTTGTTGGTCCACCGTCAAGTCAGACCCCGGGTTGAGAGGAAGGAGATTAGCAGCGTCGTGCTGCTGATGCTACTGCTGCTGATGCTACTGCTGCTGTTGCTGACGACGCCGCTGTTGCCGACGATGATGATGCTGTTGCTGACGATGATGCCGCTACCCCTCTATACTACCACTGGCTCATCATCGGGGGCGCACGCACGGCGTTTATGTTACACGCCGACGCTACCTCTCTATAGTACACTCACTGCAGATACGCACAGACACTCACAGCAGACGC
Organism: Salmo salar; assembly: GCF_905237065.1. NCBI lineage: Eukaryota > Metazoa > Chordata > Actinopteri > Salmoniformes > Salmonidae > Salmo > Salmo salar. The sequence goes on along the minus strand of NC_059459.1, from coordinate 1,230,640 downwards.
ACAGACACTCACAGCAGACGCACACGCACACACACACGCACACACACACACACACACGCACACACACGCACACACACGCACACACACGCACACACACGCAGACGGTACCTCTGAACGGGACCAGTTGTTCGTCCACCGTCAAGTCGGGCCCCGGGTTGTAGAGGGCCGGCAGCCGCTCCTCCCACAGGTCCCAGACCTCTCTTATGGCCGCCAGTCTGTCGGCGGCGAGTCTCGCGGGTCTCGACCGGCGGTCGTCGAATCGCAGCAGCCTCGAGTACTTGTGAAAGACCTTGAGCGGCATGGTGGCTCGGAACACGGTCCTGCCGCTCTCCGCGTCCCACAGGCTGGCCGCGGCCTCGCCCCGGGACCTGTAGACGCCCGCTAGGATCAGCAGCCCTAGGTAGGCGCGCAGGTCGACCGAGTCCATGGGTCGCCAGCCGTCGCCGTATTTTCTCACCCCCTGCAGATTGGTCATGTCCACCACGATCCTTTCTATCGCCGGCGTGACAAACAGCCGGAAGGTGGACTCGATGTCGAGCGCGCGCGACGCCGCGTAGGCCGTAGGGCCGGGCGTCACCGCGGGGCCGGGGTGGCGGACGGCGCGGGGCGGGTCCGGGCCGCGATAGGCCTCGGAGGACCATTTGATTTTGCCGTTTTTTGACAGCAACGTCTCCCTTCGGGCCCTTTGGGCAGAGGCCGCCGCCGCCGCCTCCGTGTCCTCTGGCTCTGGCTCTCTGTCTCGCTCTCGGGCGGCGGCCGTGTCTCCCTCTCGCTCTCCCTCTCGCTCTTCCTCCTCCGAAGAACAAGAAGAAGAAGAACAAGAAGAAGAGGAGCGCGACCGCAAGGCCGAGTCGTCCGCGTCACGTTCGGGGTCGTATTCCTCGCCGTCTTCGTCTTCCGAAACGTCCTCCTCTTCGGAATCGCAAAAGTCTTCTTCGTCTTCTCGGTCGACGCTGGAGGCTATCTGTTCCAGGACCTGAGCCGCGCTGAAATCGGGATCGCGGCGAGGCGCCGGCTGCTGCCTCGCGCTCGGCGGGGCCGTACACCTCGCCATCGTCCTCATCGTCGTCCTCGTCGTGTTCGTCGTGTTTGTCTTTTTCTTTTTCTTTTTCTTCTTCTTCTTCTTCTTCTTCTTCTTCTTCTTCTTCCTGACAATATTAGTAGCCTCTCTACGGCCGGCCGACTGCACGCTGACGCGCCGCGCCCGGCCCGGGGGGGGGTCTCTCTGACCCGGGCCTGGACAACTGCAGAGGGCTGATTACGACGTACGCGCTGCTGACGCTTCCCCCCGGGTCTCTCTGACCCGGCCTGGACTCGGGGTGGAACGGCTCCTAACGCGCCGCCGACGCGTTGCTGACGCGCGCCCGGCCCCGGGGGGTCTCTCTGACCCAGGCCTGGAGAACTGCAGAGGGGTGATTACGACGTACGCGCTGCTGACGCTTCCCCCCCCGGGTCTCTCTGACCCGGCCTGGACTCGGGGTGGAACGGCTCCTAACGCGCCGCCGACGCGTTGCTGACGCGCGCCCGGCCCCCGGGGGGTCTCTCTGACCCGGGCCTGGACAACTGCAGAGGGGTGATTACGACGTACGCGTTGCTGACGCGCGCCCGGCCCCGGGGGGGTATCTCTGACCAGGGCCTGGACAACTGCAGAGGGGTGATTACGACGTACGCGTTGCTGACGCGCGCCCGGCCCCGAGGGGGGGGGTCTCTCTGACCCGGGCCTGGACAACTGCAGAGGGGTGATTACGACGTACGCGTTGCTGACGCGCGCCCGGCCCCAGGGGGGTCTCTCTGACCCGGGCCTGGACAACTGCAGAGGGGTGATTACGACGTACGCGCTGCTGACGCTTCCCCCCGGGTCTCTCTGACCCGGCCTGGACTCGGGGTGGAACGGCTCCTAACGCGTGGCCGAGCCAGGGGGGGTCTCTCTGACCCGGCCTGGACGCGGGGGAACGGCTCCTAACGCGCGGCCGAGCCGGCGGGTCGCTCTGACCCGGCCTGGAGGGAGGGTTAAAACCATTTTCACAAAAAATTGCAGATTTTTTTTTTTCATTTTCGTGACACAAAAACAGTGACCCCGGTCATGCCGAACTAGCGACATTCCGGACAGGCCTAAAAAAAAAAATTAAAACCATTTCCACAAAAAATTGCAGTTTCTTTTTTTGTCACCAAAAACGATGACTCCGATCATGCCGAACTAGCGACATTCTGGACAGACCTAAAAAAAAACATTTTAAAACCATTTTCACAAAAAATTGTAGATTTCTATTTTTGTCACCAAAAACGATGACTCCGATCATGCCGAACTAGCGACATTTTGGACTGGCCTAAAAAGAAAGCATTTTAGAACCATTTTCAAAAAAAAAGCTCAGAATTCTTTTTTTCATTTTTTGACACAAAAACAGTGACCCCGGTCATGCCGAACTAGCGACATTCTGGACAGGGCTAAAAAAAGAAATTAAAACCATTTCCACAAAAAATTGCAGTTTCTATTTTTGTCACCAAAAACGATGACTCCGATCATGCCGAACTAGCGACATTCTGGACAGGCCTAAAAAAACATTTTAAAACCATTTTCACAAAAAATTGCAGATTTCTATTTTGTCCCTAAAAACGATGACTCCGATCATGCCGAAAAAGCGACATTCTGGACAGGCCTAAACATTTTTTAAAAACCATTTTCACAAAAAATGGCAGATTTTTTTTTTTCATTTTCGTGACACAAAAACAGTGACCCCGGTCATGCCGAACTATCGCCATTCTTGACAGGCCTAAAAAAACATTTTAAAACCATTTTCACAAAAAATTGCAGATTTCTATTTTGTCCCTAAAAACGATGACTCCGATCATGCCGAAAAAGCGACATTCTGGACAGGTCTAAAAAAAACATTTTAGAACCATTTTCACAAAAAAAGCTCAGATTTTTTTTTTCATTTTTTGACACAAAAAAAGTGACCCCGGTCATGCCGAACTATCGACATTCTGGACAGGCCTAAAAAAACATTTTAAAACCATTTTCACTAAAAATTGCAGATTTCTATATTGTCCCTAAAAACGATGACTCCGATCATGCCGAAAAAGCGACATTCTGGACAGGCCTAAACATTTTTTTTAAACCATTTTCACAAAAAATTGCAGATATTTTTTTTTCATTTTCGTGACACAAAAACAGTGACCCCGGTCATGCCGAACTAGCGACATTCTGGACAGGCCTAAAAAAACATTTTAAAACCATTTTCACAAAAAATTGCAGATTTCTATTTTGTCCCTAAAAACGATGACTCCGATCATGCCGAAAAAGCGACATTCTGGACAGGCCTAAAAAATTTTTAAAACCATTTTCACAAAAAATGGCAGATTTTTTTTTTTCATTTTCGTGACACAAAAACAGTGACCCCGGTCATGCCGAACTCTCGCCATTCCTGACAGGCCTAAAAAAATCATTTTAAAACCATTTTCACAAAAAATTGCAGATTTCTATTTTGTCCCTAAAAACGAAGACTCCGATCATGCCGAAAAAGCGACATTCTGGACAGGCCTAAAAAAACATGTTAAAACCATTTTCACAAAAATTTGTAGATTTCTATTTTTGTCACCAAAAACGATGACTCCGATCATGCCGAACTAGCGACATTTTGGACAGGCCTAAAAAAACACATTTTAGAAACATTTTCAAAAAAATAGCTCAGAATTTTTTTTTTCATTTTTTGACACAAAAAAAGTGACCCCGGTCATGCCGAACTATCGACATTCTGGACAGGCCTAAAAAAACATTTTAAAACCATTTTCACAAAAAATTGCAGATTTCTATATTGTCCCTAAAAACGATGACTCCGATCATGCCGAAAAAGCGACATTCTGGACAGGCCTAAACATTTTTTTTTAAACCATTTTCACAAAAAATTGCAGATATTTTTTTTTCATTTTCGTGACACAAAAACAGTGACCCCGGTCATGCCGAACTAGCGACATTCTGGACAGGCCTAAAAAAACATTTTTAAACCATTTTCACAAAAAATTGCAGATTTCTATTTTGTCCCTAAAAACGATGACTCCGATCATGCCGAAAAAGCGACATTCTGGACAGGCCTAAAAAATTTTTAAAGCCATTTTCACAAAAAATGGCAGATTTTTTTTTTTCATTTTCGTGACACAAAAACAGTGACCCCGGTCAGGCCGAACTATCGCCATTCTTGACAGGCCTAAAAAAAACATTTTAAAACCATTTTCACAAAAAATTGCAGATATTTTTTTTTCATTTTACTGACACAAATACAGTCACCCCGGTCATGCCGAACTATCGACATTCTGGACAGGCCTAAAAAAACATTTTAAAACCATTTTCACAAAAAATTGCAGTTTTCTATTTTGTCCCTAAAAACGATGACTCCGATCATGCCGAAAAAGCGACATTTTGGACAGGCCTAAAAAAAATTTTTAAAACCATTTTCACCAAAAATAGCTGATTTTTTTTCTTCATTTTTTGACACAAAAACAGTGACCCTCGTCATACTGAACTATCGACATTCTGGACAGGCCTAAAAAAAACATTTTAAATCCATTTTCACAAAAAATTGCAGATATTTTTTTTTCATTTTCGTGACACAAAAACAGTGACCCCGGTCATGCCGAACTATCGCCATTCTTGACAGGCCTAAAAAAACATTTTAAAACCATTTTCACAAAAAATTGCAGATTTCTATTTTGTCCCTAAAAACGATGACTCCGATCATGCCGAAAAAGCGACATTCTGGACAGGCCTAAACATTTTTTTTTAAACCATTTTCACCAAAAATTGCAAATATTTTTTTTTCATTTTTTGACACAAAAAAAGTGACCCCGGTCATGCCGAACTATCGACATTCTGGACAGGCCTAAAAAAAAAATTTAGAACCATTTTCACAAAAAATTGCAGATATTTTTTTTTCATTTTCGTGACACAAAAACAGTGACCCCGGTCATGCCGAACTATCGACATTCTGGACAGGCCTAAAAAACATTTTAAAACCATTTTCACAAAAAATTGCAGATTTCTATTTTGTCCCTAAAAACGATGACTCCGATCATGCCGAACTAGCGACATTTTGGACTGGCCTAAAAAAAAGCATTTTAGAACCATTTTCAAAAAAAAAGCTCAGAATTTTTTTTTTCATTTTTTGACACAAAAACAGTGACCCCGGTCATGCCGAACTATCGACATTCTGGACAGGCCTAAAAAAACATTTTAAAACCATTTTCACAAAAAATTGCAGATTTCTATATTGTCCCTAAAAACGATGACTCCGATCATGCCGAAAAAGCGACATTCTGGACAGGCCTAAAAAAAAATTTAAAAACCATTTTCACCAAAAATGGCTGATTTTTTTTTCTTCATTTTTTGACACAAAAACAGTGACCCTCGTCATACTGAACTATCGACATTCTGGACAGGCCTAAAAAAAACATTTTAAATCCATTTTCACAAAAAATTGCGGATATTTTTTTTTCATTTTCGTGACACAAAAACAGTGACCCCGGTCATGCCGAACTATCGACATTCTGGACAGGCCTAAAAAAACATTTTAAAACCATTTTCACCAAAAATTGTAGATTGCTATTTTTGTCACCAAAAACGATGACTCCGATCATGCCGAACTAGCGACATTTTGGACAGGCCAAAAAAAAAAGCATTTTAGAACCATTTTCAGAAAAAAAGCTCAGAATTCTTTTTTTAATTTTTTGACACAAAAACAGTTACCCCGGTCATGCCGAACTATCGACATTCTGGACAGGCCTAAAAAAACATTTTAAAACCATTTTCACAAAAAATTGCAGATTTCTATTTTGTCCCTAAAAACGATGACTCCGATCATGCCGAAAAAGCGACATTCTGGACAGGCCTAAAAAAAAATTTAGAACCATTTTCACAAAAAATTTCAGATATTTTTTTTTCATTTTCGTGACACAAAAACAGTGACCCCGGTCATGCCGAACTATCGACATTCTGGACAGGCCTGAAAAATATTTTAAAACCATTTTCACAAAAAATTGCAGATTTCTATTTTGTCCCTAAAAACGATGACTCCGATCATGCCGAAAAAGCGACATTCTGGACAGGCCTAAAAAAACATGTTAAAACCATTTTCACAAAAAATTGTAGATTTCTATTTTTGTCACCAAAAACGATGACTCCGATCATGCCGAACTAGCGACATTTTGGACAGGCCTAAAAAAACACATTTTAGAACCATTTTCAAAAAAAAAGCTCAGAATCTTTTTTTCATTTTTTGACACAAAAACAGTGACCCCGGTCATGCCGAACTATCGACATTCTGGACAGGCCTAAAAAAACATTTGAAAACCATTTTCACAAAAAATTGCAGATTTCTATTTTGTCCCTAAAAACGATGACTCCGATCATGCCGAAAAAGCGACATTCTGGACAGGCCTAAAAAAACATTTAAAAACCATTTTCACAAAAAATTGCAGATATTTTTTTCCATTTTCGTGACACAAAAACAGTGACCCCGGTCATGCCGAACTATCGACATTCTGGACAGGCCTAAAAAACATTTTAAAACCATTTTCACAAAAAATTGCAGATTTCTATTTTGTCCCTAAAAACGATGACTCCGATCATGCCGAAAAAGCGACATTCTGGACAGGCCTAAAAAAATGTAAAACCATTTTCACCAAAAATTGCTGATTTTTTTTTCTTCATTTTTTGACACAAAAACAGTGACCCTCGTCATACTGAACTATCGACATTCTGGACAGGCCTAAAAAAAACATTTTAAATCCATTTTCACAAAAAATTGCAGATATTTTTTTTCATTTTCGTGACACAAAAACAGTGACCCCGGTCATGCCGAACTATCGACATTCTGGACAGGCCTAAAAAACATTTTAAAACCATTTTCACAAAAAATTGCAGATTTCTATATTGTCCCTAAAAACGATGACTCCGATCATGCCGAAAAAGCGACATTCTGGACAGGCCTAAAAAAAAATTTAAAAACCATTTTCACCAAAAATGGCAGATTTTTTTTTCTTCATTTTTTGACACAAAAACAGTGACCCCGGTCATACCGAACTATCGACATTCTGGACAGGCCTAAAAAAAACATTTTAAAACCATTTTCACAAAAAATTGCAGATTTCTATTTTGTCCCTAAAAACGATGACTCCGATCATGCCGAAAAAGCGACATTCTGGACAGGCCTAAAAAAAAATTTTTGAACCATTTTCACAAAAAATTGCAGATAATTTTTTTCTCATTTTCGTGACACAAAAACAGTGACCCCGGTCATGCCGAACTATCGACATTCTGGACAGGCCTAAAAAAACATTTTAAAACCATTTTCACAAAAATTGTAGATTTCTATTTTTGTCACCAAAAACGATGACTCCGATCATGCCGAACTAGCGACATTTTGGACAGGCCTAAAAAAAAAGCATTTTAGAACCATTTTTTTAAAAAAAGCTCAGAATGCTTTTTTTCATTTTTTCATTTCACAAAAACAGTGACCCCGGTCATGCCGAACTATCGACATTCTGGACAGGCCTAAAAAAACATTTTAAAACCATTTTCACAAAAAATTGCAGATTTCTATTTTGTCCCTAAAAACGATGACTCCGATCATGCAGAAAAAGCGACATTCTGGACAGGCCTAAAAAAACATTTTAAAACCATTTTCACAAAAAATTGCAGATTTCTATTTTGTCCCTAAAAACGATGACTCCGATCATGCCGAAAAAGCGACATTCTGGACAGGCCTAAATTTTAAAAAAAAACCATTTTCACCAAAAATTGCTGATTTTTTTTTCTTCATTTTCGTGACACAAAAACAGTGACCCCGGTTATGCCGAACTAGCGACATTCTGGACAGGCCTAAAAAAAAAGCATTTTAGAACCATTTTCAAAAAAAAAGCTCAGAATTCTTTTTTTCATTTTTTGACACAAAAACAGTGACCCCGGTCATGCCGAACTATCGACATTCTGGACAGGCCTAAAAAAACATTTTAAAACCATTTTCACAAAAAATTGCAGATTTCTATTTTGTCCCTAAAAACGATGACTCCGATCATGCCGAAAAAGCGACATTCTGGACAGGCCTAAAAAAAATGTTTAAAACCATTTTCACCAAAAATTGCCGATTTTTTTTTTTCATTTTCGTGACACAAAAACAGTGATCTCGGTCATGCCGAACTAGCGACATTCTGGACAGGCCTAAAAAAAAAGCATTTTAGAACCATTTTCAAAAAAAAAGCTCAGAATTCTTTTTTTCATTTTTTGACACAAAAACAGTGACCCCGGTCATGCCGAACTATCGACATTCTGGACAGGCCTAAAAAAACATTTTAAAACCATTTTCACAAAAAATTGCAGATTTCTATTTTGTCCCTAAAAACGATGACTCCGATCATGCCGAAAAAGCGACATTCTGGACAGGCCTAAAAAAAATGTTTAAAACCATTTTCACCAAAAATTGCCGATTTTTTTTTTTCATTTTCGTGACACAAAAACAGTGACCCCGGTCATGCCGAACTAGCGACTTTCTGGACAGGCCTAAAAAAAAAATTAAAACCATTTCCACAAAAAATTGGAGTTTCTATTTTTGTCACCAAAAACGATGACTCCGATCATGCCGAACTAGCGACATTTTGGACAGGCCTAAAAAAAAACATTTTAGAACCATTTTCACAAAAAAAGATCAGATTTTTTTTTTTCATTTTATGACACAAAAACAGTGACCCAGGACATGCCGAACTATCAACATTCTGGACAGGCCTAAAAAAACATTTCAAAACCATTTTCACAAAAAATTGCAGATTTCTATTTTGTCCCTAAAAACGATGACTCCGATCATGCCGAAAAAGCGACATTCTGGACAGGCCTAAAAAAAATGTTTAAAACCATTTTCACCAAAAATTGCCGATTTTTTTTTTTCATTTTCGTTACACAAAAACAGTGACCCCGGTCATGCCGAACTAGCGACATTCTGGACAGGGCTAAAAAAAGAAATTAAAACCATTTCCACAAAAAATTGCAGTTTCTATTTTTGTCACCAAAAACGATGACTCCGATCATGCCGAACTAGCGACATTTTGGACAGGCCTAAAAAAAAACATTTTAGAACCATTTTTACAAAAAAAGATCAGATTTTTTTTTTTCATTTTATGACACAAAAACAGTGACCCCGGTCATGCCGAACTATCGCCATTCTTGACAGGCCTAAAAAAACATTTCAAAACCATTTTCACAAAAAATTGCAGATTTCTATTTGGTCCCTAAAAACGATGACTCCGATCATGCCGAAAAAGCGACAGTCTGGACAGGCCTAAAAAAATTTTTAGAACCATTTTCACAAAAATTGCAGATATTTTTTTTCATTTTCGTGACAAAAAAACAGTGACCCCGGTCATGCCGAACTAGCGACATTCTGGACAGGCCTAAAAAAAACATTTTAAAACCATTTTCACAAAAAATTGCAGATATTTTTTTTTCATTTTCGTGACACAAAAACAGTGACCCCGGTCATGCCGAACTAGCGACATTCCGGACAGGCCTAAAAAAAAAAATAAAACCATTTCCCCAAAAAATTGCAGTTTCTTTTTTTGTCACCAAAAACGATGACTCCGATCATGCCGAACTAGCGACATTTTGGACAGGCCTGAAAAAACATTTTAAAACCATTTTCACAAAAAATTCCAGATATTTTTTTTTCATTTTTTCACACAAAAACAGTGACCCCGGTCATGCCGAACTATCGACATTCTGGACAGGCCTGAAAAAACATTTTAAAACCATTTTCACAAAAAATTGCAGATTTCTATATTGTCCCTAAAAACGATGACTCCAATCATGCCGAAAAAGCGACATTCTGGACAGGCCTAAAAAAAAAATTTAGAACCATTTTCACAAAAAATTGCTGATTTTTTTTTCATTTTCGTGACACAAAAACAGTGACCCCGGTCATGCCGAACTATCGACATTCTGGACAGGCCTAAAAAAACATTTTAAAACCATTTTCACAATAAATTGCAGATTTCTATTTTGTCCCTAAAAACGATGACTCCGATCATGCCGAAAAAGCGACATTCTGGACAGGCCTAAAAAAAATGTTTAAAACCATTTTCACCAAAAATTGCCGATTTTTTTTTTTCATTTTCGTGACACAAAAACAGTGATCTCGGTCATGCCGAACTAGCGACATTCTGGACAGGCCTAAAAAAAACATTTTAAAACCATTTTCACCAAAAATTGCAGATTTTTTTTTTTCATTTTCGTGACACAAAAACAGTGACCCCGGTCATGCCGAACTAGCGACTTTCTGGACAGGCCTAAAAAAAAAAATTAAAACCATTTCCACAAAAAATTGGAGTTTCTATTTTTGTCACCAAAAACGATGACTCCGATCATGCCGAACATAGCGACATTTTGGACAGGCCTAAAAAAAAACATTTTAGAACCATTTTCACAAAAAAAGATCAGATTTTTTTTTTTCATTTTATGACACAAAAACAGTGACCCAGGACATGGCGAACTATCAACATTCTGGACAGGCCTAAAAAAACATTTCAAAACCATTTTCACAAAAAATTGCAGATTTCTATTTTGTCCCTAAAAACGATGACTCCGATCATGCCAAAAAAGCGACAGTCTGGACAGGCCTAAAAAAATTTTTTAGAACCATTTTCACAAAAAATTGCAGATATTTTTTTTTCATTTTCGTGACAAAAAAACAGTGACCCCGGTCATGCCGAACTATCGACATTCTGGACAGGCCTAAAAAAACATTTTAAAACCGTTTTCACAATAAATTGCAGATTTCTATTTTGTCCCTAAAAACGATGACTCCGATCATGCCGAAAAAGCGACATTCTGGACAGGCCTAAAAAAAATGTTTAAAACCATTTTCACCAAAAATTGCCGATTTTTTTTTCATTTTCGTGACACAAAAACAGTGATCCCGGTCATGCCGAACTAGCGACATTCTGGACAGGCCTAAAAAACATTTTAAAACCATTTTCACAAAAAATTGCATATTTCTATTTTGTCCCTAAAAACGATGACTCCGATCATGCCGAAAAAGCGACATTCTGGACAGGCCTAAAAAAAATGTTTAAAACCATTTTCACCAAAAATTGCTGATTTTTTTTTTCATTTTCGTGACACAAAAACAGTGACCCCGGTCATGCCGAACTATCGACATTCTGGACAGGCCTAAAAAAACATTTTAAAACCATTTTCACAATAAATTGCAGATTTCTATTTTGTCCCTAAAAACGATGACTCCGATCATGCCGAAAAAGCGACATTCTGGACAGGCCTAAAAAAAATGTTTAAAACCATTTTCACCAAAAATTGCCGATTTTTTTTTTTCATTTTCGTGACACAAAAACAGTGATCTCGGTCATGCCGAACTAGCGACATTCTGGACAGGCCTAAAAAAAACATTTTAAAACCATTTTCACCAAAAATTGCAGATTTTTTTTTTTCATTTTCGTGACACAAAAACAGTGACCCCGGTCATGCCGAACTAGCGACTTTCTGGACAGGCCTAAAAAAAAAAATTAAAACCATTTCCACAAAAAATTGGAGTTTCTATTTTTGTCACCAAAAACGATGACTCCGATCATGCCGAACATAGCGACATTTTGGACAGGCCTAAAAAAAAACATTTTAGAACCATTTTCACAAAAAAAGATCAGATTTTTTTTTTTCATTTTATGACACAAAAACAGTGACCCAGGACATGGCGAACTATCAACATTCTGGACAGGCCTAAAAAAACATTTCAAAACCATTTTCACAAAAAATTGCAGATTTCTATTTTGTCCCTAAAAACGATGACTCCGATCATGCCAAAAAAGCGACAGTCTGGACAGGCCTAAAAAATTTTTTAGAACCATTTTCACAAAAAATTGCAGATATTTTTTTTTCATTTTCGTGACAAAAAAACAGTGACCCCGGTCATGCCGAACTATCGACATTCTGGACAGGCCTAAAAAAACATTTTAAAACCGTTTTCACAATAAATTGCAGATTTCTATTTTGTCCCTAAAAACGATGACTCCGATCATGCCGAAAAAGCGACATTCTGGACAGGCCTAAAAAAAATGTTTAAAACCATTTTCACCAAAAATTGCCGATTTTTTTTTTCATTTTCGTGACACAAAAACAGTGATCCCGGTCATGCCGAACTAGCGACATTCTGGACAGGCCTAAAAAACATTTTAAAACCATTTTCACAAAAATTGCATATTTCTATTTTGTCCCTAAAAACGATGACTCCGATCATGCCGAAAAGCGACATTCTGGACAGGCCTAAAAAAATGTTTAAAACCATTTTCACCAAAAATTGCTGATTTTTTTTTCATTTTCGTGACACAAAAACAGTGACCCCGGTCATGCCGAACTATCGACATTCTGGACAGGCCTAAAAAAACATTTTAAAACCATTTTCACAATAAATTGCAGATTTCTATTTTGTCCCTAAAAACGATGACTCCGATCATGCCGAAAAAGCGACATTCTGGACAGGCCTAAAAAAAATGTTTAAAACCATTTTCACCAAAAATTGCCGATTTTTTTTTTTCATTTTCGTGACACAAAAACAGTGATCTCGGTCATGCCGAACTAGCGACATTCTGGACAGGCCTAAAAAAAACATTTTAAAACCATTTTCACCAAAAATTGCAGATTTTTTTTTTTCATTTTCGTGACACAAAAACAGTGACCCCGGTCATGCCGAACTAGCGACTTTCTGGACAGGCCTAAAAAAACATTTTAAAACCATTTTCACAATAAATTGCAGATTTCTATTTTGTCCCTAAAAACGATGACTCCGATCATGCCGAAAAAGCGACATTCTGGACAGGCCTAAAAAAAATGTTTAGAACCATTTTCACCAAAAATTGCCGATTTTTTTTTTTCATTTTCGTGACACAAAAACAGTGATCTCGGTCATGCCGAACTAGCGACATTCTGGACAGGCCTAAAAAAAACATTTTAAAACCATTTTCACCAAAAATTGCAGATTTTTTTTTTCATTTTCGTGACACAAAAACAGTGACCCCGGTCATGCCGAACTAGCGACTTTCTGGACAGGCCTAAAAAAAAAATTAAAACCATTTCCACAAAAATTGGAGTTTCTATTTTTGTCACCAAAAACGATGACTCCGATCATGCCGAACATAGCGACATTTTGGACAGGCCTAAAAAAAAACATTTTAGAACCATTTTCACAAAAAAAGATCAGATTTTTTTTTTTCATTTTATGACACAAAAACAGTGACCCAGGACATGGCGAACTATCAACATTCTGGACAGGCCTAAAAAAACATTTCAAAACCATTTTCACAAAAAATTGCAGATTTCTATTTTGTCCCTAAAAACGATGACTCCGATCATGCCAAAAAAGCGACAGTCTGGACAGGCCTAAAAAATTTTTTAGAACCATTTTCACAAAAAATTGCAGATATTTTTTTTTCATTTTCGTGACAAAAAAACAGTGACCCCGGTCATGCCGAACTATCGACATTCTGGACAGGCCTAAAAAAACATTTTAAAACCGTTTTCACAATAAATTGCAGATTTCTATTTTGTCCCTAAAAACGATGACTCCGATCATGCCGAAAAAGCGACATTCTGGACAGGCCTAAAAAAAATGTTTAAAACCATTTTCACCAAAAATTGCCGATTTTTTTTTTTCATTTTCGTGACACAAAAACAGTGATCCCGGTCATGCCGAACTAGCGACATTCTGGACAGGCCTAAAAAAACATTTTAAAACCATTTTCACAAAAAATTGCATATTTCTATTTTGTCCCTAAAAACGATGACTCCGATCATGCCGAAAAAGCGACATTCTGGACAGGCCTAAAAAAAATGTTTAAAACCATTTTCACCAAAAATTGCTGATTTTTTTTTTCATTTTCGTGACACAAAAACAGTGACCCCGGTCATGCCGAACTATCGACATTCTGGACAGGCCTAAAAAAACATTTTAAAACCATTTTCACAATAAATTGCAGATTTCTATTTTGTCCCTAAAAACGATGACTCCGATCATGCCGAAAAAGCGACATTCTGGACAGGCCTAAAAAAAATGTTTAAAACCATTTTCACCAAAAATTGCCGATTTTTTTTTTTCATTTTCGTGACACAAAAACAGTGATCTCGGTCATGCCGAACTAGCGACATTCTGGACAGGCCTAAAAAAAACATTTTAAAACCATTTTCACCAAAAATTGCAGATTTTTTTTTTTCATTTTCGTGACACAAAAACAGTGACCCCGGTCATGCCGAACTAGCGACTTTCTGGACAGGCCTAAAAAAAAAAATTAAAACCATTTCCACAAAAAATTGGAGTTTCTATTTTTGTCACCAAAAACGATGACTCCGATCATGCCGAACTAGCGACATTTTGGACAGGCCTGAAAAAACATTTTAAAACCATTTTCACAAAAAATTCCAGATATTTTTTTTTCATTTTTTCACACAAAAACAGTGACCCCGGTCATGCCGAACTATCGACATTCTGGACAGGCCTAAAAAACATTTTAAAACCATTTTCACAAAAATTGCAGATTTCTATTTTGTCCCTAAAAACGATGACTCCGATCATGCCGAAAAAGCGACATTCTGGACAGGCCTAAAAAAAAAATTTAGAACCATTTTCACAAAAAATTGCAGATATTTTTTTTTCATTTTCGTGACAAAAAAACAGTGACCCCGGTCATGCCGAACTAGCGACATTCTGGACAGGCCTAAAAAAAACATTTTAAAACCATTTTCACAAAAAATTGCAGATATTTTTTTTTCATTTTCGTGACACAAAAAACAGTGACCCCGGTCATGCCGAACTAGCGACATTCCGGACAGGCCTAAAAAAAATAAATAAAACCATTTCCCCAAAAAATTGCAGTTTCTTTTTTTGTCACCAAAAACGATGACTCCGATCATGCCGAACTAGCGACATTTTGGACAGGCCTGAAAAAACATTTTAAAACCATTTTCACAAAAAATTCCAGATATTTTTTTTTCATTTTTTCACACAAAAACAGTGACCCCGGTCATGCCGAACTATCGACATTCTGGACAGGCCTAAAAAAACATTTTAAAACCATTTTCACAAAAAATTGCAGATTTCTATTTTGTCCCTAAAAACGATGACTCCGATCATGCCGAAAAAGCGACATTCTGGACAGGCCTAAAAAAAAAATTTAGAACCATTTTCACAAAAAATTGCAGATATTTTTTTTTCATTTTCGTGACAAAAAAACAGTGACCCCGGTCATGCCGAACTAGCGACATTCTGGACAGGCCTAAAAAAAACATTTTAAAACCATTTTCACAAAAAATTGCAGATATTTTTTTTCATTTTCGTGACACAAAAACAGTGACCCCGGTCATGCCGAACTAGCGACATTCCGGACAGGCCTAAAAAAAAAAATTAAAACCATTTCCCCAAAAAATTGCAGTTTCTTTTTTTGTCACCAAAAACGATGACTCCGATCATGCCGAACTAGCGACATTTTGGACTGGCCTAAAAAAAAAGCATTTTAGAACCATTTTAACCTGTTGGGTCTAGGGGGCAGCATTTGCACGTCTGGATAAAAAAAATGTACCCGATTTAATCTGGTTACTAATCCTACCCAGTAACTAGAATATGCATATACTTATTATATATGGATAGAAAACACTCTAAAGTTTCCAAAACTGTTTGAATGGTGTCTGTGAGTATAACAGAACTCATTTGGCAGGCAAAACCCTGAGACATTTTCTGACAGGAAGTGGATACCTGATGTGTTGTATTGACTTTAAACCTATCCCATTGAAAAACACAGGGGTTTAGGAATATTTTGGCACTTCCTATTGCTTCCACTAGATGTCACCAGCCTTTACAAAGTGTTTTGAGTCTTCTGGAGGGAGATCTGACCGAACAAGAGCCATGGAACGGTGATGTCCCATTAGACACCTGGCGCGCTAGTTCATGTTGGGTACCCTCGTTCCAATACGTTATAAAAGAGTATGCATTCGTCCACCTTGAATATTATTCATGTTCTGGTTAAAAAAGGCCCTAATGATTTATGCTATACAACGTTTGACATGTTTGAACGAACGGAAATATATTTTTTCCCCTCGTTCATGACGAAAGTCCGGCTGGCTTACATCATGTGCTAACGAGACGGAGACTTTTGGACATAAATGATGAGCTTTTTTGAACAAAACTACATTCGTTATGGACCTGTGATACCTGGAAGTGACATCTGATGAAGAGAATCAAAGGTAATGGATTATTTACATAGTATTTTCGATTTTAGATCTCCCCAACATGACGTCTAGTCTGTATCGCAACGCGTATTTTTCTGGGCGCAGTGCTCAGATTATTGCAAAGTGTGATTTCCCAGTAAGGTTATTTTTAAATCTGGCAAGTTGATTGCGTTCAAGAGATGTAAATCTATAATTCTTTAAATGACAATATAATATTTTACCAATGTTTTCTAATTTTAATTATTTAATTTCTGACGCTGACTTGACTGCCGGTTATTGGAGGGAAACGATTTCCTCAACATCAATGCCATAGTAAAACGCTGTTTTTGTATATAAATATGAACTTGATAGAACTAAAAATGCATGCATTGTCTAACATAATGTCCTAGGAGTGTCATCTGATGGAGATTGTAAAAGGTTAGTGCCTCATTTTAGCTGGTTTTATGGTTTTGGTGACCCTGTCTTTGACTTGACAAAACATTACACACAACTCTTGTAAATGTACTGTCCTAATATACTCAAAATTTATGCTTTCGCCGTAAAACCTTTTTGAAATCGTAAAACGTGGTTAGATTAAGGAGATGTTTATCTTTCAAATGGTGTAACATAGTTGTATTTTTGAAAAATGTGAATTTTGACATTTATTTGGATTCAAATTTGCCGCTCTTGAAATGCACCTGCTGTTGATGGAGTGCACCACGGGTGGCACGCTAGCGTCCCACCTAGCCCCAAGAGGTTAAAAAAAAAAGCTCAGAATTCTTTTTTTCATTTTTTGACACAAAAACAGTGACCCCGGTCATGCCGAACTATCGACATTCTGGACAGGCCTAAAAAAAACATTTTAAAACCATTTTCACAAAAAATTGCAGATTTCTATTTTATCCCTAAAAACGATGACTCCGATCATGCCGAACTATCGACATTCTGGACAGGCCTAATAAAACATTTTAAAACCATATTCACAAAAAATTGTAGATTTCTATTTTTGTCACCAAAAACGATGACTCCGATCATGCCGAACTAGCGACATTTTGGACAGGCCTAAAAAAACACATTTTAGAACCATTTTCAAAAAAAAAGCTCAGAATTTTTTTTTTCATTTTTTGACACAAAAACAGTGACCCCGGGTCATGCCGAGCTATCGACATTCTGGACAGGCCTAAAAAAACATTTTAAAACCATTTTCACCAAAAATTGCAGATTTCTATTTTGTCCCTAAAAACGATGACTCCGATCATGCCGAAAAAGCGACATTCTGGACAGGCCTAAAAAAAAAATTAAAACCATTTTCACAAAAATTGCCGATTTTTTTTTTTTCATTTTCGTGACACAAAAACAGTGATCCCGGTCATGCCGAACTAGCGACATTCTGGACAGGCATAAAAAAAACATTTTAAAACCATTTTCACCAAAAATTGCAGATTTTTTTTTTTCATTTTCGTGACACAAAAACAGTGACCACGGTCATGCCGAACTAGCGACTTTCTGGACAGGCCTAAAAAAAAAAATTAAAACCATTTCCACAAAAAATTGGAGTTTCTATTTTTGTCACCAAAAACGATGACTCCGATCATGCCGAACTAGCGACATTTTGGACAGGCCTAAAAAAAAACATTTTAGAACCATTTTCACAAAAAATTGCTGATATTTTTTTTTCATTTTCGTGACAAAAAAACAGTGACCCCGGTCATGCCGAACTAGCGACATTCTGGACAGGCCTAAAAAAAACATTTTAAAACCATTTTCACAAAAAATTGCAGATTTTTTTTTCATTTTCGTGACACAAAAACAGTGACCCCGGTCATGGCGAACTAGCGACATTCCGGACAGGCCTAAAAAAAAAAATTAAAACCATTTCCCCAAAAAATTGCAGTTTCTTTTTTGTCACCAAAAACGATGACTCCGATCATGCCGAACTAGCGACATTTTGGACAGGCCTGAAAAAACATTTTAAAACCATTTTCACAAAAATTCCAGATATTTTTTTTCATTTTTTCACACAAAAACAGTGACCCCGGTCATGCCGAACTATCGACATTCTGGACAGGCCTGAAAAAACATTTTAAAAACATTTTCACAAAAAATTGCAGATTTCTATATTGTCCCTAAAAACGATGACTCCGATCATGCCGAAAAAGCGACATTCTGGACAGGCCTAAAAAAAAAATGTAAAACCATTTTCACAAAAAATTGCAGATTTATTTTTTTCATTTTCGTGACACAAAAACAGTGACCCCGGTCATGCCGAACTAGCGACATTCTGGACAGGCCTAAAAAAAAACATTTTAAAACCATTTTCACAAAAAATTGTAGATTTCTATTTTTGTCACCAAAAACGATGACTCCGATAATGCCGAACTAGCGACATTTTGGACTGGCCTAAAAAAAAAGCATTTTAGAACCATTTTTAAAAAAAAAGCTCAGAATTCTTTTTTTCATTTTTTGACACAAAAACAGTGACCCCGGTCATGCCGAACTATCGACATTCTGGACAGGCCTAAAAAAAACATTTTAAAACCATTTTCACAAAAAATTGCAGATTTCTATTTTATCCCTAAAAACGATGACTCCGATCATGCCGAACTATCGACATTCTGGACAGGCCTAAAAAAACATTTTAAAACCATATTCACAAAAAATTGTAGATTTCTATTTTTGTCACCAAAAACGATGACTCCGATCTTGCCGAACTAGCGACATTTTGGACAGGCCTAAAAAAACACATTTTAGAACCATTTTCAAAAAAAATTGCAGATTTCTATTTTGTCCCTAAAAACGATGACTCCGATCATGCCGAAAAAGCGACATTCTGGACAGGCCTAAAAAAAAAATTTAGAACCATTTTCACAAAAAATTGCAGGTATTTTTTTTTCATTTTCGTGACAAAAAAACAGTGACCCCGGTCATGCCGAACTATCGACATTCTGGACAGGCCTAAAAAAACATTTTAAAACCATTTTCACAAAAAATTGCATATTTCTATTTTGTCCCTAAAAACGATGACTCCGATCATGCCGAAAAAGCGACATTCTGGACAGGCCTAAAAAAAATGTTTAAAACCATTTTCACCAAAAATTGCCGATTTTTTTTTTTCGTTTCGTGACACAAAAACAGTGACCCCGGTCATGCCGAACTAGCGACATTCGGGACAGGGCTAAAAAAAGAAATTCAAACCATTTCCACAAAAAATTGCAGTTTCTATTTTTGTCACCAAAAACGATGACTCCGATCATGCCGAAAAAGCGACAGTCTGGACAGGCCTAAAAAAAATTTTTAGAACCATTTTCACAAAAAATTGCAGATATTTTTTTTTCATTTTCGTGACAAAAAAACAGTGACCCCGGTCATGCCGAACTAGCGACATTCTGGACAGGCCTAAAAAAAACATTTTAAAACCATTTTCACAAAAAATTGCAGATATTTTTTTCATTTTCGTGACACAAAAACAGTGACCCCGGTCATGCCGAACTAGCGACATTCTGGACAGGCCTAAAAAAAAAAATTCAAACCATTTCCACAAAAAATTGCAGTTTCTATTTTTGTCACCAAAAACGATGACTCCGATCATGCCGAACTAGCGACATTTTGGACAGGCCTAAAAAAAAACATTTTAGAACCATTTTCACAAAAAATTGCAGATTTCTATATTGTCCCTAAAAACGATGACTCCGATCATGCCGAAAAAGTGACATTCTGGACAGGCCTAAAAAAAAAATGTAAAACCATTTTCACAAAAAATTGCAGTTATTTTTTTTTAATTTTCGTGACACAAAAACCTTTGACCCCGGTCATGCCGAACTAGCGACATTCTGGACAGGCCTAAAAAAAACATTTTAAAACCATTTTCACAAAAAATTGCAGATATTTTTTTTTCATTTTCGTGACACAAAAACAGTGACCCCGGTCATGCCGAACTAGCGACATTCCGGACAGGCCTAAAAAAAATAATTAAAACCATTTCCACAAAAAATTGCAGTTTCTTTTTTTGTCACCAAAAACGATGACTCCGATCATGCCGAACTAGCGACATTTTGGACAGGCCTGAAAAAACATTTTAAAACCATTTTCACAAAAAATTCCAGATATTTTTTTTTCATTTTTTCACACAAAAACAGTGACCCCTGTCATGCCGAACTATCGACATTCTGGACAGGCCTGAAAAAACATTTTAAAACCATTTTCACAAAAAATTTCAGATTTCTATATTGTCCCTAAAAACGATGACTCCGATCATGCCGAAAAAGTGACATTCTGGACAGGCCTAAAAAAAAAATGTAAAACCATTTTCACAAAAAATTGCAGTTATTTTTTTTTAATTTTCGTGACACAAAAACCTTTGACCCCGGTCATGCCGAACTAGCGACATTCTGGACAGGCCTAAAAAAAACATTTTAAAACCATTTTCACAAAAAATTGCAGATATTTTTTTTTCATTTTCGTGACACAAAAACAGTGACCCCGGTCATGGCGAACTAGCGACATTCCGGACAGGCCTAAAAAAAAAATTAAAACCATTTCCACAAAAAATTGCAGTTTCTTTTTTTGTCACCAAAAACGATGACTCCGATCATGCCGAACTAGCGACATTTTGGACAGGCCTGAAAAAACATTTTAAAACCATTTTCACAAAAAATTCCAGATATTTTTTTTTCATTTTTTCACACAAAAACAGTGACCCCGGTCATGCCGAACTATCGACATTCTGGACAGGCCTAAAAAAACATTTTAAAACCATTTTCACAAAAAATTGCAGATTTCTATATTGTCCCTAAAAACGATGACTCCGATCATGCCGAAAACGCGACATTCTGGACAGGCCTAAAAAATTTTTTAAAGCCATTTTCACAAAAAATGGCAGATTTTTTTTTTTCATTTTCGTGACACAAAAACAGTGACCCCGGTCAGGCCGAACTATCGCCATTCTTGACAGGCCTAAAAAAACATTTTAAAACCATTTTCACAAAAAATTGCAGATTTCTATTTTGTCCCTAAAAACGATGACTCCGATCATGCCGAAAAAGCGACATTCTGGACAGGTCTAAAAAAAACATTTTAGAACCATTTTCACTAAAAAAGCTCTGATTTTTTTTTTCATTTTTTGACACAAAAACAGTGACCCCGGTCATGCTGAACTATCGACATTCTGGACAGGCCTAAAAAAACATTTTAAAACCATTTTCACAAAAAAATGAAGATTTCTATATTGTCCCTAAAAACGATGACTCCGATCATGCTGAAAAAGCGACATTCTGGACAGGCCTAAAAATTATTTTTTAAACCATTTTCACAAAAAATTGCAGATATTTTTTTTTCATTTTCGTGACACAAAAACAGTGACCCTGGTCATGCCGAACTAGCGACATTCTGGACAGGCCTAAAAAAAATTTTAAAACCATTTTCACAAAAAATTGTAGATTTCTATTTTTGTCACCAAAAACGATGACTCCGATCATGCCGAACTAGTGACATTTTGGACAGGCCTAAAAAAACACATTTTAGAACCATTTTCAAAAAAAAAGCTCAGAATTTTTTTTCTTCATTTTTTGACACAAAAACAGTGACCCCGGTCATGCCGAACTATCGACATTCTGGACAGGCCTAAAAAAACATTTTAAAACCATTTTCACAAAAATTGCAGATTTCTATTTTGTCCCTAAAAACGATGACTATCGGAAAAAAGCGACATTCTGGACAGGCCTAAAAAAAACATTTAAAAACCATTTTCACAAAAAAATTGCAGATATTTTTTTTTCATTTTA
Organism: Salmo salar; assembly: GCF_905237065.1. Taxonomy (NCBI): domain Eukaryota; kingdom Metazoa; phylum Chordata; class Actinopteri; order Salmoniformes; family Salmonidae; genus Salmo; species Salmo salar. Next base: position 1,208,620 of record NC_059459.1, on the reverse strand, counting down.
CTGACACAAAAACAGTGACTCTCGTCATACTGAACTATCGACATTCTGGACAGGCCTAAAAAAACATTTTAAAAACATTTTCACAAAAAATTGTAGATTTCTATTTTTGTCACCAAAAACGATGACTCCGATCATGCCGAACTAGCGACATTTTGGACAGGCCTAAAAAAACACATTTTAGAACCATTTTCAAAAAAAAAGCTCAGAATTTTTTTTTTCATTTTTTGACACAAAAACAGTGACCCTCGTCATACTGAACTATCGACATTCTGGACAGGCCTAAAAAAAACATTTTAAATCCATTTTCACAAAAAATTGCAGATATTTTTTTTCATTTTCGTGACACAAAAACAGTGACCCCGGTCATGCCGAACTATCGACATTCTGGACAGGCCTAAAAAAAACATTTTAAAACCATTTTCACCAAAAAATGCAGATTTCTATTTTGTCCCTAAAAACGATGACTCCGATCATGCCGAAAAAGCGACATTCTGGACAGGCCTAATTTTTTTTTTTAAAACCATTTTCACCAAAAATTGCTGATTTTTTTTCTTCATTTTCGTGACAAAAAAACAGTGACCCCGGTCATGCCGAACTAGCGACATTCTGGACAGGCCTAAAAAAAACATTTTAAAACCATTTTCACAAAAAATTGCAGATTTCTATATTGTCCCTAAAAACGATGACTCCGATCATGCCGAAAACGCGACATTCTGGACAGGCCTAAAAAAAATTTTAAAGCCATTTTCACAAAAAATGGCAGATTTTTTTTTTTCATTTTCGTGACACAAAAACAGTGACCCCGGTCAGGCCGAACTATCGCCATTCTTGACAGGCCTAAAAAACATTTTAAAACCATTTTCACAAAAATTGCAGATTTCTATTTTGTCCCTAAAAACGATGACTCCGATCATGCCGAAAAAGCGACATTCTGGACAGGTCTAAAAAAAACATTTTAGAACCATTTTCACTAAAAAAGCTCTGATTTTTTTTTTCATTTTTTGACACAAAAACAGTGACCCCGGTCATGCTGAACTATCGACATTCTGGACAGGCCTAAAAAAACATTTTAAAACCATTTTCACAAAAAAATGAAGATTTCTATATTGTCCCTAAAAACGATGACTCCGATCATGCTGAAAAAGCGACATTCTGGACAGGCCTAAAAATTATTTTTTAAACCATTTTCACAAAAAATTGCAGATATTTTTTTTTCATTTTCGTGACACAAAAACAGTGACCCTGGTCATGCCGAACTAGCGACATTCTGGACAGGCATAAAAAAACATGTTAAAACCATTTTCACAAAAAATTGTAGATTTCTATTTTTGTCACCAAAAACGATGACTCCGATCATGCCGAACTAGTGACATTTTGGACAGGCCTAAAAAAACACATTTTAGAACCATTTTCAAAAAAAAAGCTCAGAATTTTTTTTCTTCATTTTTTGACACAAAAACAGTGACCCCGGTCATGCCGAACTATCGACATTCTGGACAGGCCTAAAAAAACATTTTAAAACCATTTTCACAAAAATTGCAGATTTCTATTTTGTCCCTAAAAACGATGACTATCGGAAAAAAGCGACATTCTGGACAGGCCTAAAAAAAACATTTAAAAACCATTTTCACAAAAAAATTGCAGATATTTTTTTTTCATTTTACTGACACAAAAACAGTGACTCTCGTCATACTGAACTATCGACATTCTGGACAGGCCTAAAAAAACATTTTAAAAACATTTTCACAAAAAATTGTAGATTTCTATTTTTGTCACCAAAAACGATGACTCCGATCATGCCGAACTAGCGACATTTTGGACAGGCCTAAAAAACACATTTTAGAACCATTTTCAAAAAAAAGCTCAGAATTTTTTTTTTCATTTTTTGACACAAAAACAGTGACCCTCGTCATACTGAACTATCGACATTCTGGACAGGCCTAAAAAAAACATTTTAAATCCATTTTCACAAAAAATTGCAGATATTTTTTTTCATTTTCGTGACACAAAAACAGTGACCCCGGTCATGCCGAACTATCGACATTCTGGACAGGCCTAAAAAAAACATTTTAAAACCATTTTCACCAAAAAATGCAGATTTCTATTTTGTCCCTAAAAACGATGACTCCGATCATGCCGAAAAAGCGACATTCTGGACAGGCCTAATTTTTTTTTTTAAAACCATTTTCACCAAAAATTGCTGATTTTTTTTCTTCATTTTCGTGACAAAAAAACAGTGACCCCGGTCATGCCGAACTAGCGACATTCTGGACAGGCCTAAAAAAACATTTTAAAACCATTTTCACAAAAATTGTAGATTTCTATTTTTGTCACCAAAAACGATGACTCCGATCATGCCGAACTAGCGACATTTTGGACAGGCCTAAAAAAAGCATTTTAGAACCATTTTCAAAAAAAAAGCTCAGAATTATTTTTTTCATTTTTTGACACAAAAACAGTGACCCCGGTCATGCCGAACTATCGACATTCTGGACAGGCCTAAAAAAACATTTTAAAACCATTTTCACAAAAAATTGCAGATTTCTATTTTGTCCCTAAAAACGATGACTCCGATCATGCCGAAAAAGCGACATTCTGGACAGGCCTAAAAAAAATTTTTGGAACCATTTTCACAAAAAATTGCAGATATTTTTTTTTCATTTTCGTGACACAAAAACAGTGACCCCGGTCAAGACGAACTATCGACATTCTGGACAGGCCTAAAAAACATTTTAAAACAATTTTCACAAAAAATTGCAGATTTCTATTTTGTCCCTAAAAACGATGACTCCGATCATGCCGAAAAAGCGACATTCTGGACAGGCCTAAAAAAAAATGTAAAGCCATTTTCACAAAAAATGGCAGATTTTTTTTTTTCATTTTCGTGACACAAAAACAGTGACCCCGGTCAGGCCGAACTATCGCCATTCTTGACAGGCCTAAAAAAACATTTTAAAACCATTTTCACAAAAAATTGCAGATTTCTATTTTGTCCCTAAAAACGATGACTCCGATCATGCCGAAAAAGCGACATTCTGGACAGGTCTAAAAAAAACATTTTAGAACCATTTTCACTAAAAAAGCTCTGATTTTTTTTTTCATTTTTTGACACAAAAACAGTGACCCCGGTCATGCTGAACTATCGACATTCTGGACAGGCCTAAAAAAACATTTTAAAACCATTTTCACAAAAAAATGAAGATTTCTATATTGTCCCTAAAAACGATGACTCCGATCATGCTGAAAAAGCGACATTCTGGACAGGCCTAAAAATTATTTTTTAAACCATTTTCACAAAAAATTGCAGATATTTTTTTTTCATTTTCGTGACACAAAAACAGTGACCCTGGTCATGCCGAACTAGCGACATTCTGGACAGGCATAAAAAAACATGTTAAAACCATTTTCACAAAAAATTGTAGATTTCTATTTTTGTCACCAAAAACGATGACTCCGATCATGCCGAACTAGTGACATTTTGGACAGGCCTAAAAAAACACATTTTAGAACCATTTTCAAAAAAAAGCTCAGAATTTTTTTTTCATTTTTTGACACAAAAACAGTGACCCCGGTCATGCCGAACTATCGACATTCTGGACAGGCCTAAAAAAACATTTTAAAACCATTTTCACAAAAATTGCAGATTTCTATTTTGTCCCTAAAAACGATGACTATCGGAAAAAAGCGACATTCTGGACAGGCCTAAAAAAAACATTTAAAAACCATTTTCACAAAAAAATTGCAGATATTTTTTTTTCATTTTACTGACACAAAAACAGTGACTCTCGTCATACTGAACTATCGACATTCTGGACAGGCCTAAAAAAACATTTTAAAAACATTTTCACAAAAAATTGTAGATTTCTATTTTTGTCACCAAAAACGATGACTCCGATCATGCCGAACTAGCGACATTTTGGACAGGCCTAAAAAACACATTTTAGAACCATTTTCAAAAAAAAGCTCAGAATTTTTTTTTCATTTTTTGACACAAAAACAGTGACCCTCGTCATACTGAACTATCGACATTCTGGACAGGCCTAAAAAAAACATTTTAAATCCATTTTCACAAAAAATTGCAGATATTTTTTTTCATTTTCGTGACACAAAAACAGTGACCCCGGTCATGCCGAACTATCGACATTCTGGACAGGCCTAAAAAAAACATTTTAAAACCATTTTCACAAAAAAATGCAGATTTCTATTTTGTCCCTAAAAACGATGACTCCGATCATGCCGAAAAAGCGACATTCTGGACAGGCCTAAATTTTTTTTTAAAAACCATTTTCACCAAAAATTGCTGATTTTTTTTCTTCATTTTCGTGACAAAAAAACAGTGACCCCGGTCATGCCGAACTAGCGACATTCTGGACAGGCCTAAAAAAAACATTTTAAAACCATTTTCACAAAAAATTGTAGATTTCTATTTTTGTCACCAAAAACGATGACTCCGATCATGCCGAACTAGCGACATTTTGGACAGGCCTAAAAAAAGCATTTTAGAACCATTTTCAAAAAAAAAGCTCAGAATTATTTTTTTCATTTTTTGACACAAAAACAGTGACCCCGGTCATGCCGAACTATCGACATTCTGGACAGGCCTAAAAAAACATTTTAAAACCATTTTCACAAAAAATTGCAGATTTCTATTTTGTCCCTAAAAACGATGACTCCGATCATGCCGAAAAAGCGACATTCTGGACAGGCCTAAAAAAAATTTTTGGAACCATTTTCACAAAAAATTGCAGATATTTTTTTTTCATTTTCGTGACACAAAAACAGTGACCCCGGTCAAGACGAACTATCGACATTCTGGACAGGCCTAAAAAACATTTTAAAACAATTTTCACAAAAAATTGCAGATTTCTATTTTGTCCCTAAAAACGATGACTCCGATCATGCCGAAAAAGCGACATTCTGGACAGGCCTAAAAAAAACATTTAAAGACCATTTTCACAAAAAATTGCAGATATTTTTTTTCCATTTTACTGACACAAAAACAGTGACCCCGGTCATGCCGAACTATCGACATTCTGGACAGGCCTAAAAAAACATTTTAAAACCATTTTCACCAAAAATTGCAGATTTCTATTTTGTCCCTAAAAACGTTGACTCCAATCATGCCGAAAAAGCGACATTCTGGACAGGCCTAAAAAAACATTTTAAAACCATTTTCACAAAAAATTGCAGATTTCTATTTTGTCCCTAAAAACGATGACTCCGATCATGCCGAAAAAGCGACATTCTGGACAGGCCTAATTATTTATTTTAAAACCATTTTCACCAAAAATTGCTGATTTTTTTTTCTTCATTTTCGTGACACAAAAACAGTGACCCCGGTCATGCCGAACTAGCGACATTCTGGACAGGCCTAAAAAAAATTTTTAAAACCATTTTCACCAAAAATTGCTGATTTTTTATTCTTCACTTTCGTGACACAAAAACAGTGACCCCGGTCATGCCGAACTAGCGACATTCTGGACAGGCCTAAAAAAAACATTTTAAAACCATTTTCACAAAAAATTGTAGATTTCTATTTTTGTCACCAAAAACGATGACTTCGATCATGCCGAACTAGCGACATTTTGGACAGGCCTAAAAAAAAGCATTTTAGAACCATTTTTTAAAAAAAAGCTGAGAATTCTTTTTTTCATTTTTTACACAAAAACGATGACCCCGGTCATGCCGAACTATCGACATTCTGGACAGGCCTAAAAAAACATTTTAAAACCATTTTCACAAAAAATTGCAGATTTCTATTTTGTCCCTAAAAACGTTGACTCCAATCATGTCGAAAAAACGACATTCTGGACAGGCCTAAAAAAACATTTTAAAACCATTTTCACAAAAAATTGCAGATTTCTATTTTGTCCCTAAAAACGATGACTCCGATCATGCCGAAAAAGCGACATTCTGGACAGGCCAAAAAAAAAAATGTAAAACCATTTTCACAAAAAATGGCAGATTTTTTTTTTTCATTTTCGTGACACAAAAACAGTGACCCCGGTCATGCCGAACTATCGACATTCTGGACAGGCCTAAAAAACATTTTAAAACCATTTTCACAAAAAATTGCAGATTTCTATTTTGTCCCTAAAAACGATGACTCCGATCATGCCGAAAAAGCGACATTCTGGACAGGCCTAAAAAAAAATTTATATACTATTTTCACCAAAAATGGCTGATTTCTTTTTCTTCATTTTTTGACACAAAAAGAGTGACCCCGGTCATGCCGAACTAGCGACATTCTGGACAGGCCTAAAAAAAACATTTTAAAACCATTTTCACAAAAAATTGTAGATTTCTATTTTTGTCACCAAAAACGATGACTCCGATCATGCCGAACTAGCGACATTTTGGACAGGCCTGAAAAAAAGCATTTTAGAACCATTTTCAAAAAAAAAGCTCAGAATTCTTTTTTTCATTTTTTGACAGAAAAACAGTGACCCCGGTCATGCCGAAATATCGACATTCTGGACAGGCCTAAAAAAACATTTTAAAACCATTTTCACAAAAAATTGCAGATTTCTATTTTGTCCCTAAAAACGATGACTCCGATCATGCCGAAAAAGCGACATTCTGGACAAGCCTAAACATTTTTTTTAAAACCATTTTCACCAAAAATGGCAGATTTTTTTTTTCATTTTCGTGACACAAAAACAGTGACCCCGGTCATGCCGAACTAGCAACATTCTGGACAGGCCTAAAAAACATTTTAAAACCATTTTCACAAAAAATTGCAGATTTCTATTTTGTCCCTAAAAACGATGACTCCGATCATGCCGAAAAAGCGACATTCTGGACAGGGCTATAAATTTTTTTTAAAACCATTTTCACCAAAAATGGCTGATTTTTTTTTCTTCATTTTTTGACACAAAAACAGTGACCCCGGTCATGCCGAACTAGCGACATTCTGGACAGGCCTAAAAAAAACATTTTAAAACCATTTTCACCAAAAATTGCAGATTTCTATTTTGTCCCTAAAAACGATGACTCCGATCATGCCGAAAAAGCGACATTCTGGACAGGCCTAAAAAAATTTTTTAAAACCATTTTCACCAAAAATTGCAGATTTTTTTTTTTCATTTTCGTGACACAAAAACAGTGACCCGGTCATGCCGAACTATCGACATTCTTGACAGGCCTAAAAAAAACATTTTAAAACCATTTTCACAAAAAATTGCAGATTTCTATTTTGTCCCTAAAAACGATGACTCCGATCATGCCGAAAAAGCGACATTCTGGACAGGCCTAAAAAAATTTTTTAAAACCATTTTCACCAAAAATGGCTGATTTTTTTTTCTTCATTTTTTGACACAAAAACAGTGACCCCGGTCATGCCGAACTAGCGACATTCTGGACAGGCCTAAAAAAAACATTTTAAAACCATTTTCACAAAAAATTGTAGATTTCTATTTTTGTCACCAAAAACGATGACTCCGATCGTGCCGAACTAGCGACATTTTGGACAGGCCTAAAAAAAATGCATTTTAGAACCATTTTCAAAAAAAAGCTCAGAATTCTTTTTTCATTTTTTGACACAAAAACAGTGACCCCGGTCATGCCGAACTAGCGACATTCTGGACAGGCCTAAAAAAACATTTTAAAACCATTTTCACAAAAAATTGTAGATTTCTATTTTTGTCACCAAAAACGATGACTCCGATCATGCCGAACTAGCGACATTTTGGACAGGCCTGAAAAAAAGCATTTTAGAACCATTTTCACAAAAAATTGTAGATTTCTATTTTTGTCACCAAAAACGATGACTTCGATCATGCCGAACTAGCGACATTTTGGACAGGCCTAAAAAAAGCATTTTAGAACCATTTTTTAAAAAAAGCTCAGAATTCTTTTTTCATTTTTTACACAAAAACAGTGACCCCGGTCATGCCGAACTATCGACATTCTGGACAGGCCTAAAAAACATTTTAAAACCATTTTCACAAAAATTGCAGATTTCTATTTTGTCCCTAAAAACGATGACTCCGATCATGCCGAAAAAGCGACATTCTGGACAGGCCAAAAAAAAAAATGTAAAACCATTTTCACAAAAAATGGCAGATTTTTTTTTTTCATTTTCGTGACACAAAAACAGTGACCCCGGTCATGCCGAACTATCGACATTCTGGACAGGCCTAAAAAACATTTTAAAACCATTTTCACAAAAAATTGCAGATTTCTATTTTGTCCCTAAAAACGATGACTCCGATCATGCCGAAAAAGCGACATTCTGGACAGGCCTAAAAAAAAATTTATATACTATTTTCACCAAAAATGGCTGATTTTTTTTCTTCATTTTTTGACACAAAAAGAGTGACCCCGGTCATGCCGAACTAGCGACATTCTGGACAGGCCTAAAAAAAACATTTTAAAACCATTTTCACAAAAAATTGTAGATTTCTATTTTTGTCACCAAAAACGATGACTCCGATCATGCCGAACTAGCGACATTTTGGACAGGCCTGAAAAAAAGCATTTTAGAACCATTTTCAAAAAAAAAGCTCAGAATTCTTTTTTTCATTTTTTGACAGAAAAACAGTGACCCCGGTCATGCCGAAATATCGACATTCTGGACAGGCCTAAAAAACATTTTAAAACCATTTTCACAAAAAATTGCAGATTTCTATTTTGTCCCTAAAAACGATGACTCCGATCATGCCGAAAAAGCGACATTCTGGACAGGCCTAAAAAAAATTTTTAAAACCATTTTCACCAAAAATGGCTGATTTTTTTTTCTTCATTTTTTGACACAAAAACAGTGACCCCGGTCATGCCGAACTATCGACATTCTGGACAGTTCTAAAAAAAACATTTTAAAACCTTTTTCACCAAAAATTGCAGATTTCTATTTTGTCCCTAAAAACGATGACTCCGATCATGCCGAAAAAGCGACATTCTGGACAGGCCTAAAAAAAAAAAAAAAAACAATTTTCACCAAAAATTGCTGTATTTTTTTTTTCTTTTTCGTGACACAAAAACAGTGACCCCGGTCATGCCGATCTATCGACATTCTGGACAGGCCTAAAAAAAAACATTTTAAAACCATTTTCACCAAAAATTGCAGATTTCTATTTTGTCCCTAAAAACGATGACTCCGATCATGCCGAAAAAGCGACATTCTGGACAGGCCTAAAAAAAATTTAGAACCATTTTCACAAAAAATTGCAGATATTTTTTTCTCATTTTCGTGACACAAAAACAGTGACCCCGGTCATGCCGAACTATCGACATTCTGGACAGGCCTAAAAAAACATTTTAAAACCATTTTCACAAAAAATTGCAGATTTCTATTTTTTCCCTAAAAACGATGACTCCGATCATGCCGAAAAAGCGACATTCTGGACAGGCCTAAAAAACATTTTAAAACCATTTTCACAAAAAATTGCAGATTTCTATTTTGTCCCTAAAAACGATGACTCCGATCATGCCGAAAAAGCGACATTCTGGACAGGCCTAAAAAAATTTTTTAAAACCATTTTCACCAAAAATGGCTGATTTTTTTTCTTCATTTTTTGACACAAAAACAGTGACCCCGGGTCATGCCGAACTATCGACATTCTGGACAGTTCTAAAAAAAACATTTTAAAACCTTTTTCACCAAAAATTGCAGATTTCTATTTTGTCCCTAAAAACGATGACTCCGATCATGCCGAAAAAGCGACATTCTGGACAGGCCTAAAAAAAAAAAAACAATTTTCACCAAAAATTGCTGTATTTTTTTTTTCTTTTTCGTGACACAAAAACAGTGACCCCGGTCATGCCGATCTATCGACATTCTGGACAGGCCTAAAAAAAACATTTTAAAACCATTTTCACCAAAAATTGCAGATTTCTATTTTGTCCCTAAAAACGATGACTCCGATCATGCCGAAAAAGCGACATTCTGGACAGGCCTAAAAAAAAAATTTAGAACCATTTTCACAAAAAATTGCAGATATTTTTTTCTCATTTTCGTGACACAAAAACAGTGACCCCGGTCATGCCGAACTATCGACATTCTGGACAGGCCTAAAAAACATTTTAAAACCATTTTCACAAAAAATTGCAGATTTCTATTTTTTCCCTAAAAACGATGACTCCGATCATGCCGAAAAAGCGACATTCTGGACAGGCCTAATTATTTTTTTAAAACCATTTTCACCAAAAATTGCTGATTTTTTTTCTTCATTTTCGTGACACAAAAACAGTGACCCCGGTCATGCCGAACTAGCGACATTCTGGACAGGCCTAAAAAAAAATTTTAAAACCATTTTCACCAAAAATTGCTGATTTTTTTTTCTTCATTTTCGTGACACAAAAACAGTGACCCCGGTCATGCCGAACTAGCGACATTCTGGACAGGCCTAAAAAAACATTTTAAAACCATTTTCACAAAAAATTGTAGATTTCTATTTTTGTCACCAAAAACGATGACTTCGATCATGCCGAACTAGCGACATTTTGGACAGGCCTAAAAAAAAGCATTTTAGAACCATTTTTAAAAAAAAAGCTCAGAATTCTTTTTTTCATTTTTTACACAAAAACAGTGACCCCGGTCATGCCGAACTATCGACATTCTGGACAGGCCTAAAAAAACATTTTAAAACCATTTTCACCAAAAATTGCAGATTTCTATTTTGTCCCTAAAAACGTTGACTCCAATCATGCCGAAAAAGCGACATTCTGGACAGGCCTAAAAAAACATTTTAAAACCATTTTCACAAAAAATTGCAGATTTCTATTTTGTCCCTAAAAACGATGACTCCGATCATGCCGAAAAAGCGACATTCTGGACAGGCCAAAAAAAAAAATGTAAAACCATTTTCACAAAAAATGGCAGATTTTTTTTTTTCATTTTCGTGACACAAAAACAGTGACCCCGGTCATGCCGAACTAGCAACATTCTGGACAGGCCTAAAAAACATTTTAAAACCATTTTCACAAAAAATTGCAGATTTCTATTTTGTCCCTAAAAACGATGACTCCGATCATGCCGAAAAAGCGACATTCTGGACAGGCCTAAAAAATTTTTTTAAAACCATTTTCACCAAAAATGGCTGATTTTTTTTTCTTAATTTTTTGACACAAAAACAGTGACCCCGGTCATGCCGAACTATCGACATTCTGGACAGGCCTAAAAAAAACATTTTAAAACCTTTTTCACCAAAAATTGCAGATTTCTATTTTGTCCCTAAAAACGATGACTCCGATCATGCCGAAAAAGCGACATTCTGGACAGGCCTAAAAAAAAAAAAAAAAACAATTTTCACCAAAAATTGCTGTATTTTTTTTTTCTTTTTCGTGACACAAAAACAGTGACCCCGGTCATGCCGATCTATCGACATTCTGGACAGGCCTAAAAAAAAACATTTTAAAACCATTTTCACCAAAAATTGCAGATTTCTATTTTGTCCCTAAAAACGATGACTCCGATCATGCCGAAAAAGCGACATTCTGGACAGGCCTAAAAAAAAAATTTAGAACCATTTTCACAAAAAATTGCAGATATTTTTTTCTCATTTTCGTGACACAAAAACAGTGACCCCGGTCATGCCGAACTATCGACATTCTGGACAGGCCTAAAAAAACATTTTAAAACCATTTTCACAAAAAATTGCAGATTTCTATTTTTTCCCTAAAAACGATGACTCCGATCATGCCGAAAAAGCGACATTCTGGACAGGCCTAATTATTTTTTTTAAAACCATTTTCACCAAAAATTGCTGATTTTTTTTTCTTCATTTTCGTGACACAAAAACAGTGACCCCGGTCATGCCGAACTAGCGACATTCTGGACAGGCCTAAAAAAAAATTTAAAACCATTTTCACCAAAAATTGCTGATTTTTTTTTCTTCATTTTCGTGACACAAAAACAGTGACCCCGGTCATGCCGAACTAGCGACATTCTGGACAGGCCTAAAAAAACATTTTAAAACCATTTTCACAAAAAATTGTAGATTTCTATTTTTGTCACCAAAAACGATGACTTCGATCATGCCGAACTAGCGACATTTTGGACAGGCCTAAAAAAAAGCATTTTAGAACCATTTTTAAAAAAAAAGCTCAGAATTATTTTTTTCATTTTTTACACAAAAACAGTGACCCCGGTCATGCCGAACTATCGACATTCTGGACAGGCCTAAAAAAACATTTTAAAACCATTTTCACAAAAAATTGCAGATTTCTATTTTGTCCCTAAAAACGTTGACTCCAATCATGCCGAAAAAGCGACATTCTGGACAGGCCTAAAAAAACTTTCTAAAACCATTTTCACAAAAAATTGCAGATTTCTATTTTGTCCCTAAAAACGATGACTCCGATCATGCCGATAAAGCGACATTCTGGACAGGCCCAAAAAAAAATGTAAAACCATTTTCACAAAAAATGGCAGATTTTTTTTTTTCATTTTCGTGACACAAAAACAGTGACCCCGGTCATGCCAAACTATCGACATTCTGGACAGGCCTAAAAAAACATTTTAAAACCATTTTCACAAAAAATTGCAGATTTCTATTTTGTCCCTAAAAACGATGACTCCGATCATGCCGAAAAAGCGACATTCTGGACAGGCCTAATTATTTTTTTAAAAACCATTTTCACCAAAAATTGCTGATTTTTTTTTCTTCATTTTCGTGACACAAAAACAGTGACCCCGGTCATGCCGAACTAGCGACATTCTGGACAGGCCTAAAAAAACATTTTAAAACCATTTTCACAAAAAATTGCAGATTTCTATTTTGTCCCTAAAAACGTTGACTCCAATCATGTCGAAAAAACGACATTCTGGACAGGCCTAAAAAACATTTTAAAACCATTTTCACAAAAAATTGCAGATTTCTATTTTGTCCCTAAAAACGATGACTCCGATCATGCCGAAAAAGCGACATTCTGGACAGGCCAAAAAAAAATGTAAAACCATTTTCACAAAAAATGGCAGATTTTTTTTTCATTTTCGTGACACAAAAACAGTGACCCCGGTCATGCCGAACTATCGACATTCTGGACAGGCCTAAAAAACATTTTAAAACCATTTTCACAAAAATTGCAGATTTCTATTTTGTCCCTAAAAACGATGACTCCGATCATGCCGAAAAAGCGACATTCTGGACAGGCCTAAAAAATTTTTATATACTATTTTCACCAAAAATGGCTGATTTCTTTTTCTTCATTTTTTGACACAAAAAGAGTGACCCCGGTCATGCCGAACTAGCGACATTCTGGACAGGCCTAAAAAAAACATTTTAAAACCATTTTCACAAAAAATTGTAGATTTCTATTTTTGTCACCAAAAACGATGACTCCGATCATGCCGAACTAGCGACATTTTGGACAGGCCTGAAAAAAAGCATTTTAGAACCATTTTCACAAAAATTGTAGATTTCTATTTTTGTCACCAAAAACGATGACTTCGATCATGCCGAACTAGCGACATTTTGGACAGGCCTAAAAAAAAGCATTTTAGAACCATTTTTTAAAAAAAGCTCAGAATTCTTTTTTTCATTTTTTACACAAAAACAGTGACCCCGGTCATGCCGAACTATCGACATTCTGGACAGGCCTAAAAAACATTTTAAAACCATTTTCACAAAAAATTGCAGATTTCTATTTTGTCCCTAAAAACGTTGACTCCAATCATGCCGAAAAAGCGACATTCTGGACAGGCCTAAAAAAACATTTTAAAAACCATTTTCACAAAAAATTGCAGATTTCTATTTTGTCCCTAAAAACGATGACTCCGATCATGCCGAAAAAGCGACATTCTGGACAGGCCAAAAAAAAAAATGTAAAACCATTTTCACAAAAAATGGCAGATTTTTTTTTTTCATTTTCGTGACACAAAAACAGTGACCCCGGTCATGCCGAACTATCGACATTCTGGACAGGCCTAAAAAACATTTTAAAACCATTTTCACAAAAAATTGCAGATTTCTATTTTGTCCCTAAAAACGATGACTCCGATCATGCCGAAAAAGCGACATTCTGGACAGGCCTAAAAAAATTTTTATATACTATTTTCACCAAAAATGGCTGATTTTTTTTTCTTCATTTTTTGACACAAAAAGAGTGACCCCGGTCATGCCGAACTAGCGACATTCTGGACAGGCCTAAAAAAAACATTTTAAAACCATTTTCACAAAAAATTTTAGATTTCTATTTTTGTCACCAAAAACGATGACTCCGATCATGCCGAACTAGCGACATTTTGGACAGGCCTGAAAAAAAGCATTTTAGAACCATTTTCAAAAAAAAACCTCAGAATTATTTTTTTCATTTTTTGACAGAAAAACAGTGACCCCGGTCATGCCGAAATATCGACATTCTGGACAGGCCTAAAAAAACATTTTAAAACCATTTTTACAAAAAATTGCAGATTTCTATTTTGTCCCTAAAAACGATGACTCCGATCATGCCGAAAAAGCGACATTCTGGACAAGCCTAAAAAAATTTTTTAAAACCATTTTCACCAAAAATGGCAGATTTTTTTTTTCATTTTCGTGACACAAAAACAGTGACCCCGGTCATGCCGAACTAGCAACATTCTGGACAGGCCTAAAAAACATTTTAAAACCATTTTCACAAAAAATTGCAGATTTCTATTTTGTCCCTAAAAACGATGACTCCGATCATGCCGAAAAAGCGACATTCTGGACAGGCCTATAAAATTTTTTAAAATCCATTTTCACCAAAAATGGCTGATTTTTTTTTCTTCATTTTTTGACACAAAAACAGTGACCCCGGTCATGCCGAACTAGCGACATTCTGGACAGGCCTAAAAAAAAACATTTTAAAACCATTTTCACCAAAAATTGCAGATTTCTATTTTGTCCCTAAAAACGATGACTCCGATCATGCCGAAAAAGCGACATTCTGGACAGGCCTAAAAAAAAATTTTAAAACCATTTTCACCAAAAATTGCAGATTTTTTTTTTTCATTTTCGTGACACAAAAACAGTGACCAGGTCATGCCGAACTATCGACATTCTTGACAGGCCTAAAAAAAACATTTTAAAACCATTTTCACCAAAAATTGCAGATTTCTATTTTGTCCCTAAAAACGATGACTCCGATCATGCCGAAAAAGCGACATTCTGGACAGGCCTAAAAAAAATTTTTAAAACCATTTTCACCAAAAATGGCTGATTTTTTTTTCTTCATTTTTTGACACAAAAACAGTGACCCCGGTCATGCCGAACTATCGACATTCTGGACAGGCCTAAAAAAACATTTTAAAACCATTTTCACAAAAAATTGCAGATTTCTATTTTGTCCCTAAAAACGATGACTCCGATCATGCCGAAAAAGCGACATTCTGGACAGGCCTAATTATTTTTTTAAAAACCATTTTCACCAAAAATTGCTGATTTTTTTTTCTTCATTTTCGTGACACAAAAACAGTGACCCCGGTCATGCCGAACTATCGACATTCTGGACAGGCCTAAAAAACATTTTAAAACCATTTTCACAAAAAATTGCAGATTTCTATTTTGTCCCTAAAAACGATGACTCCGATCATGCCGAAAAAGCGACATTCTGGACAGGCCTAAAAAATTTTTTATATACTATTTTCACCAAAAATGGCTGATTTCTTTTTCTTCATTTTTTGACACAAAAAGAGTGACCCCGGTCATGCCGAACTAGCGACATTCTGGACAGGCCTAAAAAAAACATTTTAAAACCATTTTCACAAAAAATTGTAGATTTCTATTTTTGTCACCAAAAACGATGACTCCGATCATGCCGAACTAGCGACATTTTGGACAGGCCTGAAAAAAAGCATTTTAGAACCATTTTCACAAAAAATTGTAGATTTCTATTTTTGTCACCAAAAACGATGACTTCGATCATGCCGAACTAGCGACATTTTGGACAGGCCTAAAAAAAAGCATTTTAGAACCATTTTTTTAAAAAAAGCTCAGAATTCTTTTTTTCATTTTTTACACAAAAACAGTGACCCCGGTCATGCCGAACTATCGACATTCTGGACAGGCCTAAAAAAACATTTTAAAACCATTTTCACAAAAAATTGCAGATTTCTATTTTGTCCCTAAAAACGTTGACTCCAATCATGCCGAAAAAGCGACATTCTGGACAGGCCTAAAAAAACATTTTAAAACCATTTTCACAAAAAATTGCAGATTTCTATTTTGTCCCTAAAAACGATGACTCCGATCATGCCGAAAAAGCGACATTCTGGACAGGCCAAAAAAAAAAATGTAAAACCATTTTCACAAAAAATGGCAGATTTTTTTTTTTCATTTTCGTGACACAAAAACAGTGACCCCGGTCATGCCGAACTATCGACATTCTGGACAGGCCTAAAAACATTTTAAAACCATTTTCACAAAAATTGCAGATTTCTATTTTGTCCCTAAAAACGATGACTCCGATCATGCCGAAAAAGCGACATTCTGGACAGGCCTAAAAAAACATTTTAAAACCACTTTCACAAAAAATTGTAGATATTTTTTTTTCATTTTCGTGACACAAAAACAGTGACCCCGGTCATGCCGAACTAGCGACATTCTGGACAGGCCTAAAAAAAACATTTTAAAACCATTTTCACAAAAAATTTTAGATTTCTATTTTTGTCACCAAAAACGATGACTCCGATCATGCCGAACTAGCGACATTTTGGACAGGCCTGAAAAAAAGCATTTTAGAACCATTTTCAAAAAAAAAGCTCAGAATTATTTTTTTCATTTTTTGACAGAAAAACAGTGACCCCGGTCATGCCGAAATATCGACATTCTGGACAGGCCTAAAAAAACATTTTAAAACCATTTTTACAAAAAATTGCAGATTTCTATTTTGTCCCTAAAAACGATGACTCCGATCATGCCGAAAAAGCGACATTCTGGACAAGCCTAAAAAAATTTTTTAAAACCATTTTCACCAAAAATGGCAGATTTTTTTTTTCATTTTCGTGACACAAAAACAGTGACCCCGGTCATGCCGAACTAGCAACATTCTGGACAGGCCTAAAAAACATTTTAAAACCATTTTCACAAAAATTGCAGATTTCTATTTTGTCCCTAAAAACGATGACTCCGATCATGCCGAAAAGCGACATTCTGGACAGGCCTATAAATTTTTTTAAAATCCATTTTCACCAAAAATGGCTGATTTTTTTTTCTTCATTTTTTGACACAAAAACAGTGACCCCGGTCATGCCGAACTAGCGACATTCTGGACAGGCCTAAAAAAAACATTTTAAAACCATTTTCACAAAAATTGTAGATTTCTATTTTTGTCACCAAAAACGATGACTCCGATCGTGCCGAACTAGCGACATTTTGGACAGGCCTAAAAAAAATGCATTTTAGAACCATTTTCAAAAAAAAGCTCAGAATTCTTTTTTTCATTTTTTGACACAAAAACAGTGACCCCGGTCATGCCGAACTATCGACATTCTGGACAGGCCTAAAAAAAACATTTTAAAACCTTTTTCACAAAAAATTGCAGATTTCTATTTTGTCCCTAAAAACGATGACTCCGATCATGCCGAAAAAGCGACATTCTGGACAGGCCTAAAAAAAATGTTTCAAACCATTTTCACCAAAAATTGCAGATTTTTTTTTTCATTTTCGTGACACAAAAACAGTGACCCCGGTCATGCCGAACTAGCGACATTCTGGACAGGCCTAAAAAAACATTTTAAAACCATTTTCACCAAAAATTGCAGATTTCTATTTTGTCCCTAAAAACGATGACTCCGATCATGCCGAAAAAGCGACATTCTGGACAGGCCAAAAAAAAATTTTAGAACCATTTTCACAAAAAATTGCAGATATTTTTTTCTCATTTTCGTGACACAAAAACAGTGACCCCGATCATGCCGAACTAGCGACATTCTGGACAGGCCTAAAAAACATTTTAAAACCATTTTCACAAAAAATTGTAGATTTCTATTTTTGTCACCAAAAACGATGACTCCGATCATGCCGAACTAGCGACATTTTGGACAGGCCTAAAAAAAAAGCATTTTAGAACCATTTTCACAAAAAATTGCAGATTTCTATTTTGTCCCTAAAAACGTTGACTCCAATCATGCCGAAAAAGCGACATTCTGGACAGGCCTAAAAAAACATTTTAAAAACATTTTCACAAAAAATTGCAGATTTCTATTTTGTCCCTAAAAACGATGACTCCGATCATGCCGAAAAAGCGACATTCTGGACAGGCCTAAAAAAAAAATTTAGAACCATTTTCACCAAAAATTGAAGATTTTTTTTTTTCATTTTCGTGACACAAAAACAGTGACCCCGGTCATGCCGAACTATCGACATTCTGGACAGGCCTAAAAAAACATTTTAAAACCATTTTCACAAAAATTGCAGATTTCTATTTTGTCCCTAAAAACGATGACTCCGATCATGCCGAAAAAGCGACATTCTGGACAGGCCTAAAAAAAATTTTCAAAACCATTTTCACCAAAAATGGCTGATTTTTTTTTCTTCATTTTTTGACACAAAAACAGTGACCCCGGTCATGCCGAACTAGCGACATTCTGGACAGGCCTAAAAAAACATTTTAAAACCATTTTCACAAAAATTGTAGATTTCTATTTTTGTCACCAAAAACGATGACTCCGATCATGCCGAACTAGCGACATTTTGGACAGGCCTAAAAAAATGCATTTTAGAACCATTTTCAAAAAAGCTCAGAACTCTTTTTTCATTTTTTGACACAAAAACAGTGACCCCGGTCATGCCGAACTATCGACATTCTGGACAGGCCTAAAAAAAACATTTTAAAACCTTTTTCACAAAAATTGCAGATTTCTATTTTGTCCCTAAAAACGATGACTCCGATCATGCCGAAAAAGCGACATTCTGGACAGGCCTAAAAAAAATTAAAAACCATTTTCACCAAAATTGCTGTATTTTTATTTTATTTTTCGTGACACAAAAACAGTGACCCCGGTCATGCCGAACTATCGACATTCTGGACAGGCCTAAAAAAAAACATTTTAAAACCATTTTCACCAAAAATTGCAGATTTCTATTTTGTCCCTAAAAACGATGACTCCGATCATGCCCGAAAAAGCGACATTCTGGACAGGCCTAAAAAAAAAATTTAGAACCATTTTCACAAAAAATTGCAGATATTTTTTTCTCATTTTCGTGACACAAAAACAGTGACCCCGGTCATGCCGAACTATCGACATTCTGGACAGGCCTAAAAAAACATTTTAAAACCATTTTCACCAAAAATTGCAGATTTCTATTTTGTCCCTAAAAACGATGACTCCGATCATGCCGAAAAAGCGACATTCTGGACAGGCCTAATTTAAAAAAAAAAAAACATTTTCACCAAAAATTGCTGATTTTTTTTTCTTCATTTTCGTGACACAAAAACAGTGACCCCGGTCATGCCGAACTAGCGACATTCTGGACAGGCCTAAAAAAAAACATTTTAAAACCATTTTCACCAAAAATTGCAGATTTCTATTTTGTCCCTAAAAACGATGACTCCGATCATGCCGAAAAAGCGACATTCTGGACAGGCCTAATTATTTTTTTTAAAACCATTTTCACCAAAAATTGCTGATTTTTTTTTCTTCATTTTCGTGACACAAAAACAGTGACCCCGGTCATGCCGAACTAGCGACATTCTGGACAGGCCTAAAAAAAATTTTTGGAACCATTTTCACAAAAAATTGCAGATATTTTTTTTTCATTTTCGTGACACAAAAACAGTGACCCCGGTCATGCCGAACTATCGACATTCTGGACAGGCCTAAAAAACATTTTAAAACCATTTTCACCAAAAATTGCAGATTTCTATTTTGTCCCTAAAAACGATGACTCCGATCATGCCGAAAAAGCGACATTCTGGACAGGCCTAAAAAAAATTTTAAAACCATTTTCACCAAAAATTGCAGATTTTTTTTTTTCATTTTCGTGACACAAAAACAGTGACCCGGTCATGCCGAACTATCGACATTCTTGACAGGCCTAAAAAAAACATTTTAAAACCATTTTCACAAAAAATTGCAGATTTCTATTTTGTCCCTAAAAACGATGACTCCGATCATGCCGAAAAAGCGACATTCTGGACAGGCCTAAAAAAATTTTTTAAAACCATTTTCACCAAAAATGGCTGATTTTTTTTTCTTCATTTTTTGACACAAAAACAGTGACCCCGGTCATGCCGAACTAGCGACATTCTGGACAGGCCTAAAAAAACATTTTAAAACCATTTTCACAAAAAATTGCAGATTTCTATTTTGTCCCTAAAAACAATGACTCCGATCATGCCGAACTAGCGACATTCTGGACAGGCCTAAAAAACATTTTAAAACCATTTTCACAAAAATTTTTAGATTTCTATTTTTGTCACCAAAAACGATGACTCCGATCATGCCGAACTAGCGACATTTTGGACAGGCCTAAAAAAAAAGCATTTTAGAACCATTTTCAAAAAAAAGCTCAGAATTCTTTTTTTCATTTTTTGACAGAAAAACAGTGACCCCGGTCATGCCGAACTATCGACATTCTGGACAGGCCTAAAAAAACATTTTAAAACCATTTTCACAAAAAATTGCAGATTTCTATTTTGTCCCTAAAAACGTTGACTCCAATCATGCCGAAAAAGCGACATTCTGGACAGGCCTAAAAAAACATTTTAAAAACATTTTCACAAAAAATTGCAGATTTCTATTTTGTCCCTAAAAACGATGACTCCGATCATGCCGAAAAAGCGACATTCTGGACAGGCCTAAAAAAAAAATGTAAAACCATTTTCACAAAAAATGGCAGATTTTTTTTTTTCATTTTCGTGACACAAAAACAGTGACCCCGGTCATGCCGAACTAGCAACATTCTGGACAGGCCTAAAAAACATTTTAAAACCATTTTCACAAAAAATTGCAGATTTCTATTTTGTCCCTAAAAACGATGACTCCGATCATGCCGAAAAAGCGACATTCTGGACAGGCCTAAAAAAAAAATTCAAAACCATTTTCACCAAAAATGGCTGATTTTTTTTCTTCATTTTTGACACAAAAACAGTGACCCCGGTCATGCCGAACTAGCGACATTCTGGACAGGCCTAAAAAAACATTTTAAAACCATTTTCACAAAAATTGTAGATTTCTATTTTTGTCACCAAAAACGATGACTCCGATCATGCCGAACTAGCGACATTTTGGACAGGCCTAAAAAAATGCATTTTAGAACCATTTTCAAAAAAGCTCAGAACTCTTTTTTCATTTTTTGACACAAAAACAGTGACCCCGGTCATGCCGAACTATCGACATTCTGGACAGGCCTAAAAAAACATTTTAAAACCTTTTTCACAAAAATTGCAGATTTCTATTTTGTCCCTAAAAACGATGACTCCGATCATGCCGAAAAAGCGACATTCTGGACAGGCCTAAAAAAAAATTCAAAACCATTTTCACCAAAAATTGCTGATTTTTTTTTCTTCATTTTTTGACACAAAAACAGTGACCCCGGTCATGCCGAACTAGCGACATTCTGGACAGGCCTAAAAAAAAACATTTTAAAACCATTTTCACAAAAATTGTAGATTTCTATTTTTGTCACCAAAAACGATGACTCCGATCATGCCGAACTAGCGACATTTTGGACAGGCCTAAAAAAATGCATTTTAGAACCATTTTCAAAAAAGCTCAGAACTCTTTTTTCATTTTTGACACAAAAACAGTGACCCCGGTCATGCCGAACTATCGACATTCTGGACAGGCCTAAAAAAACATTTTAAAACCTTTTTCACAAAAATTGCAGATTTCTATTTTGTCCCTAAAAACGATGACTCCGATCATGCCGAAAAAGCGACATTCTGGACAGGCCTAAAAAAAAAATTAAAAACCATTTTCACCAAAAATTGCTGTATTTTTTTTTTCTTTTTCGTGACACAAAAACAGTGACCCCGGTCATGCCGAACTATCGACATTCTGGACAGGCCTAAAAAAAACATTTTAAAACCATTTTCACCAAAAATTGCAGATTTCTATTTTGTCCCTAAAAACGATGACTCCGATCATGCCCGAAAAAGCGACATTCTGGACAGGCCTAAAAAAAAAATTTAGAACCATTTTCACAAAAAATTGCAGATATTTTTTTCTCATTTTCGTGACACAAAAACAGTGACCCCGGTCATGCCGAACTATCGACATTCTGGACAGGCCTAAAAAAACATTTTAAAACCATTTTCACCAAAAATTGCAGATTTCTATTTTGTCCCTAAAAACGATGACTCCGATCATGCCGAAAAAGCGACATTCTGGACAGGCCAAAAAAAAAATTTAGAACCATTTTCACAAAAAATTGCTGATATTTTTTTCTCATTTTCGTGACACAAAAACAGTGACCCCGGTCATGCCGAACTATCGACATTCTGGACAGGCCTAAAAAAACATTTTAAAACCATTTTCACAAAAAATTGCAGATTTCTATTTTGTCCCTAAAAACAATGACTCCGATCATGCCGAACTAGCGACATTCTGGACAGGCCTAAAAAACATTTTAAAACCATTTTCACCAAAAATTGCAGATTTCTATTTTGTCCCTAAAAACGATGACTCCGATCATGCAGAAAAAGCGACATTCTGGACAGGCCTAATTTTAAAAAAAAAAACCATTTTCACCAAAAATTGCTGATTTTTTTTTCTTCATTTTCGTGACACAAAAACAGTGACCCCGGTCATGCCGAACTAGCGACATTCTGGACAGGCCTAAAAAAAAACATTTTAAAACCATTTTCACCAAAAATTGCAGATTTCTATTTTGTCCCTAAAAACGATGACTCCGATCATGCCGAAAAAGCGACATTCTGGACAGGCCTAATTATTTTTTTTAAAACCATTTTCACCAAAAATTGCTGATTTTTTTTTCTTCATTTTCGTGACACAAAAACAGTGACCCCGGTCATGCCGAACTAGCGACATTCTGGACAGGCCTAAAAAAATTTTTTGGAACCATTTTCACAAAAAATTGCAGATATTTTTTTCATTTTCGTGACACAAAAACAGTGACCCCGGTCATGCCGAACTATCGACATTCTGGACAGGCCTAAAAAACATTTTAAAACCATTTTCACCAAAAATTGCAGATTTCTATTTTGTCCCTAAAAACGATGACTCCGATCATGCCGAAAAAGCGACATTCTGGACAGGCCTAAAAAAATTTTTTAAAACCATTTTCACCAAAAATTGCAGATTTTTTTTTTTCATTTTCGTGACACAAAAACAGTGACCCGGTCATGCCGAACTATCGACATTCTTGACAGGCCTAAAAAAAACATTTTAAAACCATTTTCACAAAAAATTGCAGATTTCTATTTTGTCCCTAAAAACGATGACTCCGATCATGCCGAAAAAGCGACATTCTGGACAGGCCTAAAAAAATTTTTTAAAACCATTTTCACCAAAAATGGCTGATTTTTTTTTCTTCATTTTTTGACACAAAAACAGTGACCCCGGTCATGCCGAACTAGCGACATTCTGGACAGGCCTAAAAAAACATTTTAAAACCATTTTCACAAAAATTGCAGATTTCTATTTTGTCCCTAAAAACAATGACTCCGATCATGCCGAACTAGCGACATTCTGGACAGGCCTAAAAAACATTTTAAAACCATTTTCACAAAAATTGTAGATTTCTATTTTTGTCACCAAAAACGATGACTCCGATCATGCCGAACTAGCGACATTTTGGACAGGCCTAAAAAAAAGCATTTTAGAACCATTTTCAAAAAAAAAGCTCAGAATTCTTTTTTTCATTTTTTGACAGAAAAACAGTGACCCCGGTCATGCCGAACTATCGACATTCTGGACAGGCCTAAAAAACATTTTAAAACCATTTTCACAAAAATTGCAGATTTCTATTTTGTCCCTAAAAACGTTGACTCCAATCATGCCGAAAAAGCGACATTCTGGACAGGCCTAAAAAACATTTTAAAAACATTTTCACAAAAATTGCAGATTTCTATTTTGTCCCTAAAAACGATGACTCCGATCATGCCGAAAAAGCGACATTCTGGACAGGCCTAAAAAAAAAATGTAAAACCATTTTCACAAAAAATGGCAGATTTTTTTTTTTCATTTTCGTGACACAAAAACAGTGACCCCGGTCATGCCGAACTAGCAACATTCTGGACAGGCCTAAAAAACATTTTAAAACCATTTTCACAAAAAATTGCAGATTTCTATTTTGTCCCTAAAAACGATGACTCCGATCATGCCGAAAAAGCGACATTCTGGACAGGCCTAAAAAAAAAATTCAAAACCATTTTCACCAAAAATGGCTGATTTTTTTTTCTTCATTTTTTGACACAAAAACAGTGACCCCGGTCATGCCGAACTAGCGACATTCTGGACAGGCCTAAAAAAAACATTTTAAAACCATTTTCACAAAAAATTGTAGATTTCTATTTTTGTCACCAAAAACGATGACTCCGATCATGCCGAACTAGCGACATTTTGGACAGGCCTAAAAAAAATGCATTTTAGAACCATTTTCAAAAAAAGCTCAGAACTCTTTTTTCATTTTTTGACACAAAAACAGTGACCCCGGTCATGCCGAACTATCGACATTCTGGACAGGCCTAAAAAAACATTTTAAAACCTTTTTCACAAAAAATTGCAGATTTCTATTTTGTCCCTAAAAACGATGACTCCGATCATGCCGAAAAAGCGACATTCTGGACAGGCCTAAAAAAAAATTAAAAACCATTTTCACCAAAAATTGCTGTATTTTTTTTTTCTTTTTCGTGACACAAAAACAGTGACCCCGGTCATGCCGAACTATCGACATTCTGGACAGGCCTAAAAAAAAACATTTTAAAACCATTTTCACCAAAAATTGCAGATTTCTATTTTGTCCCTAAAAACGATGACTCCGATCATGCCCGAAAAAGCGACATTCTGGACAGGCCTAAAAAAAATTTAGAACCATTTTCACAAAAATTGCAGATATTTTTTCTCATTTTCGTGACACAAAAACAGTGACCCCGGTCATGCCGAACTATCGACATTCTGGACAGGCCTAAAAAAACATTTTAAAACCATTTTCACCAAAAATTGCAGATTTCTATTTTGTCCCTAAAAACGATGACTCCGATCATGCCGAAAAAGCGACATTCTGGACAGGCCAAAAAAAAAATTTAGAACCATTTTCACAAAAAATTGCTGATATTTTTTTCTCATTTTCGTGACACAAAAACAGTGACCCCGGTCATGCCGAACTATCGACATTCTGGACAGGCCTAAAAAAACATTTTAAAACCATTTTCACAAAAAATTGCAGATTTCTATTTTGTCCCTAAAAACAATGACTCCGATCATGCCGAACTAGCGACATTCTGGACAGGCCTAAAAAACATTTTAAAACCATTTTCACAAAAAATTGTAGATTTCTATTTTTGTCACCAAAAACGATGACTCCGATCATGCCGAACTAGCGACATTTTGGACAGGCCTAAAAAAAAGCATTTTAGAACCATTTTCAAAAAAAAGCTCAGAATTCTTTTTTCATTTTTTGACAGAAAAACAGTGACCCCGGTCATGCCGAACTATCGACATTCTGGACAGGCCTAAAAAAACATTTTAAAAACATTTTCACAAAAAATTGCAGATTTCTATTTTGTCCCTAAAAACGATGACTCCGATCATGCCGAAAAAGCGACATTCTGGACAGGCCTAATTTTTAAAAAAAAAACAATTTTCACCAAAAATTGCTGATTTTTTTTTCTTCATTTTCGTGACACAAAAACAGTGACCCCGGTCATGCCGAACTATCGACATTCTGGACAGGCCTAAAAAAACATTTTAAAACCATTTTCACAAAAAATTGCAGATTTCTATTTTGTCCCTAAAAACGATGACTCCGATCATGCCGAAAAAGCGACATTCTGGACAGGCCTAATTATTTTTTTTAAAACCATTTTCACCAAAAATTGCTGATTTTTTTTTCTTCATTTTCGTGACACAAAAACAGTGACCCCGGTCATGCCGAACTAGCGACATTCTGGACAGGCCTAAAAAAACATTTTAAAACCATTTTCACAAAAATTTTAGATTTCTATTTTTGTCACCAAAAACGATGACTCCGATCATGCCGAACTATCAACATTCTGTAAAGGCCTAAAAAAAACATTTTAAAACCATTTTCACAAAAAATTGCAGATTTCTATTTTGTCCCTAAAAACGTTGACTCCGATCATGCCGAAAAAGCGACATTCTGGACAGGCCTAAAAAAAATTTTTGGAACCATTTTCACAAAAATTGCAGATATTTTTTTTCATTTTCGTGACACAAAAACAGTGACCCCGGTCATGCCGAACTATCGACATTCTGGACAGGCCTAAAAAACATTTTAAAACCATTTTCACCAAAAATTGCAGATTTCTATTTTGTCCCTAAAAACGATGACTCCGATCATGCCGAAAAAGCGACATTCTGGACAGGCCTAAAAAAAAATTTAAAACCATTTTCACCAAAAATTGCAGATTTTTTTTTTTCATTTTCGTGACACAAAAACAGTGACCCGGTCATGCCGAACTATCGACATTCTTGACAGGCCTAAAAAAAACATTTTAAAACCATTTTCACAAAAAATTGCAGATTTCTATTTTGTCCCTAAAAACGATGACTCCGATCATGCCGAAAAAGCGACATTCTGGACAGGCCTAAAAAAATTTTTTTAAAACCATTTTCACCAAACATGGCTGATTTTTTTTCTTCATTTTTGACACAAAAACAGTGACCCCGGTCATGCCGAACTAGCGACATTCTGGACAGGCCTAAAAAAAACATTTTAAAACCATTTTCACAAAAATTGTAGATTTCTATTTTTGTCACCAAAAACGATGACTCCGATCGTGCCGAACTAGCGACATTTTGGACAGGCCTAAAAAAATGCATTTTAGAACCATTTTCAAAAAAAAGCTCAGAATTCTTTTTTCATTTTTTGACACAAAAACAGTGACCCCGGTCATGCCGAACTATCGACATTCTGGACAGGCCTAAAAAAAACATTTTAAAACCTTTTTCACAAAAATTGCAGATTTCTATTTTGTCCCTAAAAACGATGACTCCGATCATGCCGAAAAAGCGACATTCTGGACAGGCCTAAAAAAAATGTTTCAAACCATTTTCACCAAAAATTGCAGATTTTTTTTTTCATTTTCGTGACACAAAAACAGTGACCCCGGTCATGCCGAACTAGCGACATTCTGGACAGGCCTAAAAAAAAACATTTTAAAACCATTTTCACCAAAAATTGCAGATTTCTTTTTTGTCCCTAAAAACGATGACTCCGATCATGCCGAAAAAGCGACATTCTGGACAGGCCAAAAAAAAAATTTAGAACCATTTTCACAAAAAATTGCAGATATTTTTTTCTCATTTTCGTGACACAAAAACAGTGACCCCGGTCATGCCGAACTATCGACATTCTGGACAGGCCTAAAAAAACATTTTAAAACCATTTTCACAAAAAATTGCAGATTTCTATTTTGTCCCTAAAAACAATGACTCCGATCATGCCGAACTAGCGACATTCTGGACAGGCCTAAAAAACATTTTAAAACCATTTTCACAAAAAATTGTAGATTTCTATTTTTGTCACCAAAAACGATGACTCCGATCATGCCGAACTAGCGACATTTTGGACATTCCTAAAAAAAAGCATTTTAGAACCATTTTCAAAAAAAAAGCTCAGAATTCTTTTTTTCATTTTTTGACAGAAAAACAGTGACCCCGGTCATGCCGAACTATCGACATTCTGGACAGGCCTAAAAAAACATTTTAAAACCATTTTCACAAAAAATTGCAGATTTCTATTTTGTCCCTAAAAACGTTGACTCCAATCATGCCGAAAAAGCGACATTCTGGACAGGCCTAAAAAAACATTTTAAAAACATTTTCACAAAAAATTGCAGATTTCTATTTTGTCCCTAAAAACGATGACTCCGATCATGCCGAAAAAGCGACATTCTGGACAGGCCTAAAAAAAAAATTTAGAACCATTTTCACCAAAAATTGCAGATTTTTTTTTTCATTTTCGTGACACAAAAACAGTGACCCCGGTCATGCCGAACTATCGACATTCTGGACAGGCCTAAAAAACATTTTAAAACCATTTTCACAAAAATTGCAGATTTCTATTTTGTCCCTAAAAACGATGACTCCGATCATGCCGAAAAGCGACATTCTGGACAGGCCTAAAAAAAAAATTCAAAACCATTTTCACCAAAAATGGCTGATTTTTTTTTCTTCATTTTTTGACACAAAAACATGCCGAATTAGCGACATTCTGGACAGGCCTAAAAAAAACATTTTAAAACCATTTTCACAAAAAATTGTAGATTTCTATTTTTGTCACCAAAAACGATGACTCCGATCATGCCGAACTAGCGACATTTTGGACAGGCCTAAAAAAAATGCATTTTAGAACCATTTTCAAAAAAAGCTCAGAACTCTTTTTTTCATTTTTTGACACAAAAACAGTGACCCCGGTCATGCCGAACTATCGACATTCTGGACAGGCCTAAAAAAAACATTTTAAAACCTTTTTCACAAAAAATTGCAGATTTCTATTTTGTCCCTAAAAACGATGACTCCGATCATGCCGAAAAAGCGACATTCTGGACAGGCCTAAAAAAAAAATTAAAAACCATTTTCACCAAAAATTGCTGTATTTTTTTTTTCTTTTTCGTGACACAAAAACAGTGACCCCGGTCATGCCGAACTATCGACATTCTGGACAGGCCTAAAAAAAACATTTTAAAACCATTTTCACCAAAAATTGCAGATTTCTATTTTGTCCCTAAAAACGATGACTCCGATCATGCCCGAAAAAGCGACATTCTGGACAGGCCTAAAAAAAAAATTTAGAACCATTTTCACAAAAAATTGCAGATATTTTTTCTCATTTTCGTGACACAAAAACAGTGACCCCGGTCATGCCGAACTATCGACATTCTGGACAGGCCTAAAAAACATTTTAAAACCATTTTCACAAAAAATTGCAGATTTCTATTTTGTCCCTAAAAACGATGACTCCGATCATGCCAAAAAAGCGACATTCTGGACAGGCCTAATTTAAAAAAAAAAAAAAAAATTCACAAAAAATTGCTGATTTTTTTTTCTTCATTTTCGTGACACAAAAACAGTGACCCCGGTCATGCCGAACTAGCGACATTCTGGACAGGCCTAAAAAAAACATTTTAAAACCATTTTCACCAAAAATTGCAGATTTCTATTTTGTCCCTAAAAACGATGACTCCGATCATGCCGAAAAAGCGACATTCTGGACAGGCCTAAAAAAAAAATTTAGAACCATTTTCACCAAAAATTGCAGATATTTTTATCTCATTTTCGTGACACAAAAACAGTGACCCCGGTCATGCCGAACTATCGACATTCTGGACAGGCCTAAAAAAACATTTTAAAACCATTTTCACAAAAAATTGCAGATTTCTATTTTGTCCCTAAAAACGATGACTCCGATCATGCCGAAAAAGCGACATTCTGGACAGGCCTAATTATTTTTTTTAAAACCATTTTCACCAAAAATTGCTGATTTTTTTTTCTTCATTTTCGTGACACAAAAACAGTGACCCCGGTCATGCCGAACTAGCGACATTCTGGACAGGCCTAAAAAAAACATTTTAAAACCATTTTCACAAAAAATTTTAGATTTCTATTTTTGTCACCAAAAACGATGACTCCGATCATGCCGAACTATCAACATTCTGTAAAGGCCTAAAAAAAACATTTTAAAACCATTTTCACAAAAAATTGCAGATTTCTATTTTGTCCCTAAAAACGTTGACTCCGATCATGCCGAAAAAGCGACATTCTGGACAGGCCTAAAAAAATTTTTGGAACCATTTTCACAAAAATTGCAGATATTTTTTTTCATTTTCGTGACACAAAAACAGTGACCCCGGTCATGCCGAACTATCGACATTCTGGACAGGCCTAAAAAACATTTTAAAACCATTTTCACCAAAAATTGCAGATTTCTATTTTGTCCCTAAAAACGATGACTCCGATCATGCCGAAAAAGCGACATTCTGGACAGGCCTAAAAAAATTTTTAAAACCATTTTCACCAAAAATTGCAGATTTTTTTTTTTCATTTTCGTGACACAAAAACAGTGACCCGGTCATGCCGAACTATCGACATTCTTGACAGGCCTAAAAAAAACATTTTAAAACCATTTTCACAAAAAATTGCAGATTTCTATTTTGTCCCTAAAA
Source organism: Salmo salar (assembly GCF_905237065.1). NCBI lineage: Eukaryota > Metazoa > Chordata > Actinopteri > Salmoniformes > Salmonidae > Salmo > Salmo salar. Next base: position 1,178,404 of record NC_059459.1, on the reverse strand, counting down.
ACGATGACTCCGATCATGCCGAAAAAGCGACATTCTGGACAGGCCTAAAAAAATTTTTTAAAACCATTTTCACCAAACATGGCTGATTTTTTTTTCTTCATTTTTTGACACAAAAACAGTGACCCCGGTCATGCCGAACTAGCGACATTCTGGACAGGCCTAAAAAAAACATTTTAAAACCATTTTCACAAAAAATTGTAGATTTCTATTTTTGTCACCAAAAACGATGACTCCGATCGTGCCGAACTAGCGACATTTTGGACAGGCCTAAAAAAAATGCATTTTAGAACCATTTTCAAAAAAAAGCTCAGAATTCTTTTTTTCATTTTTTGACACAAAAACAGTGACCCCGGTCATGCCGAACTATCGACATTCTGGACAGGCCTAAAAAAAACATTTTAAAACCTTTTTCACAAAAAATTGCAGATTTCTATTTTGTCCCTAAAAACGATGACTCCGATCATGCCGAAAAAGCGACATTCTGGACAGGCCTAAAAAAAATGTTTCAAACCATTTTCACCAAAAATTGCAGATTTTTTTTTTCATTTTCGTGACACAAAAACAGTGACCCCGGTCATGCCGAACTAGCGACATTCTGGACAGGCCTAAAAAAAAACATTTTAAAACCATTTTCACCAAAAATTGCAGATTTCTTTTTTGTCCCTAAAAACGATGACTCCGATCATGCCGAAAAAGCGACATTCTGGACAGGCCAAAAAAAAAATTTAGAACCATTTTCACAAAAAATTGCAGATATTTTTTTCTCATTTTCGTGACACAAAAACAGTGACCCCGGTCATGCCGAACTATCGACATTCTGGACAGGCCTAAAAAAACATTTTAAAACCATTTTCACAAAAAATTGCAGATTTCTATTTTGTCCCTAAAAACAATGACTCCGATCATGCCGAACTAGCGACATTCTGGACAGGCCTAAAAAACATTTTAAAACCATTTTCACAAAAAATTGTAGATTTCTATTTTTGTCACCAAAAACGATGACTCCGATCATGCCGAACTAGCGACATTTTGGACATTCCTAAAAAAAAAGCATTTTAGAACCATTTTCAAAAAAAAAGCTCAGAATTCTTTTTTTCATTTTTTGACAGAAAAACAGTGACCCCGGTCATGCCGAACTATCGACATTCTGGACAGGCCTAAAAAAACATTTTAAAACCATTTTCACAAAAAATTGCAGATTTCTATTTTGTCCCTAAAAACGTTGACTCCAATCATGCCGAAAAAGCGACATTCTGGACAGGCCTAAAAAAACATTTTAAAAACATTTTCACAAAAAATTGCAGATTTCTATTTTGTCCCTAAAAACGATGACTCCGATCATGCCGAAAAAGCGACATTCTGGACAGGCCTAAAAAAAAAATTTAGAACCATTTTCACCAAAAATTGCAGATTTTTTTTTTTCATTTTCGTGACACAAAAACAGTGACCCCGGTCATGCCGAACTATCGACATTCTGGACAGGCCTAAAAAAACATTTTAAAACCATTTTCACAAAAAATTGCAGATTTCTATTTTGTCCCTAAAAACGATGACTCCGATCATGCCGAAAAAGCGACATTCTGGACAGGCCTAAAAAAAAAATTCAAAACCATTTTCACCAAAAATGGCTGATTTTTTTTTCTTCATTTTTTGACACAAAAACATGCCGAATTAGCGACATTCTGGACAGGCCTAAAAAAAACATTTTAAAACCATTTTCACAAAAAATTGTAGATTTCTATTTTTGTCACCAAAAACGATGACTCCGATCATGCCGAACTAGCGACATTTTGGACAGGCCTAAAAAAAATGCATTTTAGAACCATTTTCAAAAAAAGCTCAGAACTCTTTTTTCATTTTTTGACACAAAAACAGTGACCCCGGTCATGCCGAACTATCGACATTCTGGACAGGCCTAAAAAAACATTTTAAAACCTTTTTCACAAAAAATTGCAGATTTCTATTTTGTCCCTAAAAACGATGACTCCGATCATGCCGAAAAAGCGACATTCTGGACAGGCCTAAAAAAAAATTTAAAAACCATTTTCACCAAAAATTGCTGTATTTTTTTTTTCTTTTTCGTGACACAAAAACAGTGACCCCGGTCATGCCGAACTATCGACATTCTGGACAGGCCTAAAAAAAACATTTTAAAACCATTTTCACCAAAAATTGCAGATTTCTATTTTGTCCCTAAAAACGATGACTCCGATCATGCCCGAAAAAGCGACATTCTGGACAGGCCTAAAAAAAAAATTTAGAACCATTTTCACAAAAAATTGCAGATATTTTTTTCTCATTTTCGTGACACAAAAACAGTGACCCCGGTCATGCCGAACTATCGACATTCTGGACAGGCCTAAAAAAACATTTTAAAACCATTTTCACAAAAAATTGCAGATTTCTATTTTGTCCCTAAAAACGATGACTCCGATCATGCCGAAAAAGCGACATTCTGGACAGGCCTAAAAAAAAAATTTAGAACCATTTTCACCAAAAATTGCAGATATTTTTATCTCATTTTCGTGACACAAAAACAGTGACCCCGGTCATGCCGAACTATCGACATTCTGGACAGGCCTAAAAAAACATTTTAAAACCATTTTCACAAAAAATTGCAGATTTCTATTTTGTCCCTAAAAACGATGACTCCGATCATGCCGAAAAAGCGACATTCTGGACAGGCCTAATTATTTTTTTAAAACCATTTTCACCAAAAATTGCTGATTTTTTTTTCTTCATTTTCGTGACACAAAAACAGTGACCCCGGTCATGCCGAACTAGCGACATTCTGGACAGGCCTAAAAAAAACATTTTAAAACCATTTTCACAAAAAATTTTAGATTTCTATTTTTGTCACCAAAAACGATGACTCCGATCATGCCGAACTATCAACATTCTGTAAAGGCCTAAAAAAAACATTTTAAAACCATTTTCACAAAAAATTGCAGATTTCTATTTTGTCCCTAAAAACGTTGACTCCGATCATGCCGAAAAAGCGACATTCTGGACAGGCCTAAAAAAAATTTTTGGAACCATTTTCACAAAAAATTGCAGATATTTTTTTTTCATTTTCGTGACACAAAAACAGTGACCCCGGTCATGCCGAACTATCGACATTCTGGACAGGCCTAAAAAAAACATTTTAAAACCTTTTTCACAAAAAATTGCAGATTTCTATTTTGTCCCTAAAAACGATGACTCCGATCATGCCGAAAAAGCGACATTCTGGACAGGCCTAAAAAAAATGTTTCAAACCATTTTCACCAAAAATTGCAGATTTTTTTTTTCATTTTCGTGACACAAAAACAGTGACCCCGGTCATGCCGAACTAGCGACATTCTGGACAGGCCTAAAAAAAAACATTTTAAAACCATTTTCACCAAAAATTGCAGATTTCTTTTTTGTCCCTAAAAACGATGACTCCGATCATGCCGAAAAAGCGACATTCTGGACAGGCCAAAAAAAAAATTTAGAACCATTTTCACAAAAAATTGCAGATATTTTTTTCTCATTTTCGTGACACAAAAACAGTGACCCCGGTCATGCCGAACTATCGACATTCTGGACAGGCCTAAAAAACCATTTTAAAACCATTTTCACAAAAAATTGCAGATTTCTATTTTGTCCCTAAAAACAATGACTCCGATCATGCCGAACTAGCGACATTCTGGACAGGCCTAAAAAACATTTTAAAACCATTTTCACAAAAAATTGTAGATTTCTATTTTTGTCACCAAAAACGATGACTCCGATCATGCCGAACTAGCGACATTTTGGACAGGCCTAAAAAAAAAGCATTTTAGAACCATTTTCAAAAAAAAAGCTCAGAATTCTTTTTTTCATTTTTTGACAGAAAAACAGTGACCCCGGTCATGCCGAACTATCGACATTCTGGACAGGCCTAAAAAAACATTTTAAAACCATTTTCACAAAAAATTGCAGATTTCTATTTTGTCCCTAAAAACGTTGACTCCAATCATGCCGAAAAAGCGACATTCTGGACAGGCCTAAAAAACATTTTAAAAACATTTTCACAAAAAATTGCAGATTTCTATTTTGTCCCTAAAAACGATGACTCCGATCATGCCGAAAAAGCGACATTCTGGACAGGCCTAAAAAAATTTTTTAAAACCATTTTCACCAAAAATTGCAGATTTTTTTTTTTCATTTTCGTGACACAAAAACAGTGACCCGGTCATGCCGAACTATCGACATTCTTGACAGGCCTAAAAAAAACATTTTAAAACCATTTTCACAAAAAATTGCAGATTTCTATTTTGTCCCTAAAAACGATGACTCCGATCATGCCGAAAAAGCGACATTCTGGACAGGCCTAAAAAAATTTTTTAAAACCATTTTCACCAAACATGGCTGATTTTTTTTTCTTCATTTTTTGACACAAAAACAGTGACCCCGGTCATGCCGAACTAGCGACATTCTGGACAGGCCTAAAAAAAAACATTTTAAAACCATTTTCACAAAAAACTTTAGATTTCTATTTTTGTCACCAAAAACGATGACTCCGATCATGCCGAACTAGCGACATTTTGGACAGGCCTAAAAAAAAAGCATTTTAGAACCATTTTCAAAAAAAAAGCTCAGAATTCTTTTTTTCATTTTTTGACACAAAAACAGTGACCCCGGTCATGCCGAACTATCAACATTCTGTAAAGGCCTAAAAAAAACATTTTAAAACCATTTTCACAAAAAATTGCAGATTTCTATTTTGTCCCTAAAAACGATGACTCCGATCATGCCGAAAAAGCGACATTCTGGACAGGCCTAAAAAAAAATTTTGGAACCATTTTCACAAAAAATTGCAGATATTTTTTTCTCATTTTCGTGACACAAAAACAGTGACCCCGGTCATGCCGAACTATCGACATTCTGGACAGGCCTAAAAAAACATTTTAAAACCATTTTCACAAAAAATTGCAGATTTCTATTTTGTCCCTAAAAACGATGACTCCGATCATGCCGAAAAAGCGACATTCTGGACAGGCCTAATTTTTTTTTTAAAAACCATTTTCACCAAAAATTGCTGATTTTTTTTTCTTCATTTTCGTGACACAAAAACAGTGACCCGGTCATGCCGAACTAGCGACATTCTGGACAGGCCTAAAAAAACATTTTAAAACCATTTTCACAAAAACTGTAGATTTCTATTTTTGTCACCAAAAACGATGACTCCGATCATGCCGAACTAGCGACATTTTGGACAGGCCTAAAAAAATGCATTTTAGAACCATTTTCAAAAAAAAGCTCAGAACTCTTTTTTTCATTTTTTGACACAAAAACAGTGACCCCGGTCATGCCGAACTATCGACATTCTGGACAGGCCTAAAAAAAACATTTTAAAACCTTTTTCACAAAAAATTGCAGATTTCTATTTTGTCCCTAAAAACGATGACTCCGATCATGCCGAAAAAGCGACATTCTGGACAGGCCTAAAAAAAAAATTAAAAACCATTTTCACCAAAAATTGCTGTATTTTTTTTTTCTTTTTCGTGACACAAAAACAGTGACCCCGGTCATGCCGAACTATCGACATTCTGGACAGGCCTAAAAAAAACATTTTAAAACCATTTTCACCAAAAATTGCAGATTTCTATTTTGTCCCTAAAAACGATGACTCCGATCATGCCGAAAAAGCGACATTCTGGACAGGCCTAAAAAAACATTTTAAAACCTTTTTCACAAAAAATTGCAGATTTCTATTTTGTCCCTAAAAACGATGACTCCGATCATGCCGAAAAAGCGACATTCTGGACAGGCCTAATTTTTTTTAAAACCATTTTCACCAAAAATTGCTGATTTTTTTTTCTTCATTTTCGTGACACAAAAACAGTGACCCGGTCATGCCGAACTAGCGACATTCTGGACAGGCCTAAAAAAAACATTTTAAAACCATTTTCACAAAAAACTTTAGATTTCTATTTTTGTCACCAAAAACGATGACTCCGATCATGCCGAACTAGCGACATTTTGGACAGGCCTAAAAAAAAAGCATTTTAGAACCATTTTCAAAAAAAAAGCTCAGAATTCTTTTTTTCATTTTTTGACACAAAAACAGTGACCGAACTATCAACATTCTGTAAAGGCCTAAAAAAAACATTTTAAAACCATTTTCACAAAAAATTGCAGATTTCTATTTTGTCCCTAAAAACGATGACTCCGATCATGCCGAAAAAGCGACATTCTGGACAGGCCTAAAAAAATTTTTAAAACCATTTTCACCAAAAATGGCTGATTTTTTTTTCTTCATTTTTTGACACAAAAACAGTGACCCCGGTCATGCCGAACTAGCGACATTCTGGACAGGCCTAAAAAAAACATTTTAAAACCATTTTCACAAAAAACTGTAGATTTCTATTTTTGTCACCAAAAACGATGACTCCGATCATGCCGAACTAGCGACATTTTGGACAGGCCTAAAAAAAATGCATTTTAGAACCATTTTCAAAAAAAAGCTCAGAACTCTTTTTTTCATTTTTTGACACAAAAACAGTGACCCCGGTCATGCCGAACTATCGACATTCTGGACAGGCCTAAAAAAAACATTTTAAAACCTTTTTCACAAAAAATTGCAGATTTCTATTTTGTCCCTAAAAACGATGACTCCGATCATGCCGAAAAAGCGACATTCTGGACAGGCCTAAAAAAAAATTAAAAACCATTTTCACCAAAAATTGCTGTATTTTTTTTCTCATTTTCGTGACACAAAAACAGTGACCCCGGTCATGCCGAACTATCGACATTCTGGACAGGCCTAAAAAAACATTTTAAAACCATTTTCACAAAAAATTGCAGATTTCTATTTTGTCCCTAAAAACGATGACTCCGATCATGCCGAAAAAGCGACATTCTGGACAGGCCTAATTTTTTTTATAAAAACCATTTTCACCAAAAATTGCTGATTTTTTTTTCTTCATTTTCGTGACACAAAAACAGTGACCCGGTCATGCCGAACTAGCGACATTCTGGACAGGCCTAAAAAAAACATTTTAAAACCATTTTCACAAAAAACTTTAGATTTCTATTTTTGTCACCAAAAACGATGACTCCGATCATGCCGAACTAGCGACATTTTGGACAGGCCTAAAAAAAATGCATTTTAGAACCATTTTAAAAAAAAGCTCAGAACTCTTTTTTTCATTTTTTGACACAAAAACAGTGACCCCGGTCATGCCGAACTATCGACATTCTGGACAGGCCTAAAAAAAACATTTTAAAACCTTTTTCACAAAAAATTGCAGATTTCTATTTTGTCCCTAAAAACGATGACTCCGATCATGCCGAAAAAGCGACATTCTGGACAGGCCTAAAAAAAAAATTAAAAACCATTTTCACCAAAAATTGCTGTATTTTTTTTTTCTTTTTCGTGACACAAAAACAGTGACCCCGGTCATGCCGAACTATCGACATTCTGGACAGGCCTAAAAAAAAACATTTTAAAACCATTTTCACCAAAAATTGCAGATTTCTATTTTGTCCCTAAAAACGATGACTCCGATCATGCCCGAAAAAGCGACATTCTGGACAGGCCTAAAAAAAACATTTTAAAACCTTTTTCCCAAAAAATTGCAGATTTCTATTTTGTCCCTAAAAACGATGACTCCGATCATGCCGAAAAAGCGACATTCTGGACAGGCCTAATTTTTTTTTTAAAAACCATTTTCACCAAAAATTGCTGATTTTTTTTTCTTCATTTTCGTGACACAAAAACAGTGACCCGGTCATGCCGAACTAGCGACATTCTGGACAGGCCTAAAAAAAACATTTTAAAACCATTTTCACAAAAACTTTAGATTTCTATTTTTGTCACCAAAAACGATGACTCCGATCATGCCGAACTAGCGACATTTTGGACAGGCCTAAAAAAAAGCATTTTAGAACCATTTTCAAAAAAAAGCTCAGAATTCTTTTTTCATTTTTTGACACAAAAACAGTGACCGAACTATCAACATTCTGTAAAGGCCTAAAAAAACATTTTAAAACCATTTTCACAAAAAATTGCAGATTTCTATTTTGTCCCTAAAAACGATGACTCCGATCATGCCGAAAAAGCGACATTCTGGACAGGCCTAAAAAATTTTTTAAAACCATTTTCACCAAAAATGGCTGATTTTTTTTTCTTCATTTTTTGACACAAAAACAGTGACCCCGGTCATGCCGAACTAGCGACATTCTGGACAGGCCTAAAAAAAACATTTTAAAACCATTTTCACAAAAAACTGTAGATTTCTATTTTTGTCACCAAAAACGATGACTCCGATCATGCCGAACTAGCGACATTTTGGACAGGCCTAAAAAAAATGCATTTTAGAACCATTTTCAAAAAAAAGCTCAGAACTCTTTTTTTCATTTTTTGACACAAAAACAGTGACCCCGGTCATGCCGAACTATCGACATTCTGGACAGGCCTAAAAAAAACATTTTAAAACCTTTTTCACAAAAAATTGCAGATTTCTATTTTGTCCCTAAAAACGATGACTCCGATCATGCCGAAAAAGCGACATTCTGGACAGGCCTAAAAAAAAAATTAAAAACCATTTTCACCAAAAATTGCTGTATTTTTTTCTCATTTTCGTGACACAAAAACAGTGACCCCGGTCATGCCGAACTATCGACATTCTGGACAGGCCTAAAAAAACATTTTAAAACCATTTTCACAAAAATTGCAGATTTCTATTTTGTCCCTAAAAACGATGACTCCGATCATGCCGAAAAGCGACATTCTGGACAGGCCTAATTTTTTTTTAAAAACCATTTTCACCAAAAATTGCTGATTTTTTTTCTTCATTTTCGTGACACAAAAACAGTGACCCGGTCATGCCGAACTAGCGACATTCTGGACAGGCCTAAAAAAACATTTTAAAACCATTTTCACAAAAAACTTTAGATTTCTATTTTTGTCACCAAAAACGATGACTCCGATCATGCCGAACTAGCGACATTTTGGACAGGCCTAAAAAAAATGCATTTTAGAACCATTTTAAAAAAAAAGCTCAGAACTCTTTTTTCATTTTTTGACACAAAAACAGTGACCCCGGTCATGCCGAACTATCGACATTCTGGACAGGCCTAAAAAAAACATTTTAAAACCTTTTTCACAAAAAATTGCAGATTTCTATTTTGTCCCTAAAAACGATGACTCCGATCATGCCGAAAAAGCGACATTCTGGACAGGCCTAAAAAAAAAATTAAAAACCATTTTCACCAAAAATTGCTGTATTTTTTTTTTTTTTTCGTGACACAAAAACAGTGACCCCGGTCATGCCGAACTATCGACATTCTGGACAGGCCTAAAAAAAAACATTTTAAAACCATTTTCACCAAAAATTGCAGATTTCTATTTTGTCCCTAAAAACGATGACTCCGATCATGCCCGAAAAAGCGACATTCTGGACAGGCCTAAAAAAAACATTTTAAAACCTTTTTCCCAAAAAATTGCAGATTTCTATTTTGTCCCTAAAAACGATGACTCCGATCATGCCGAAAAAGCGACATTCTGGACAGGCCTAATTTTTTTTTAAAAACCATTTTCACCAAAAATTGCTGATTTTTTTTTCTTCATTTTCGTGACACAAAAACAGTGACCCGGTCATGCCGAACTAGCGACATTCTGGACAGGCCTAAAAAAAACATTTTAAAACCATTTTCACAAAAAACTTTAGATTTCTATTTTTGTCACCAAAAACGATGACTCCGATCATGCCGAACTAGCGACATTTTGGACAGGCCTAAAAAAAAAGCATTTTAGAACCATTTTCAAAAAAAAAGCTCAGAATTCTTTTTTTCATTTTTTGACACAAAAACAGTGACCGAACTATCAACATTCTGTAAAGGCCTAAAAAAAACATTTTAAAACCATTTTCACAAAAAATTGCAGATTTCTATTTTGTCCCTAAAAACGATGACTCCGATCATGCCGAAAAAGCGACATTCTGGACAGGCCTAAAAAAATGTTTTAAAACCATTTTCACCAAAAATGGCTGATTTTTTTTCTTCATTTTTTGACACAAAAACAGTGACCCCGGGTCATGCCGAACTAGCGACATTCTGGACAGGCCTAAAAAAAACATTTTAAAACCATTTTCACAAAAAACTGTAGATTTCTATTTTTGTCACCAAAAACGATGACTCCGATCATGCCGAACTAGCGACATTTTGGACAGGCCTAAAAAAAATGCATTTTAGAACCATTTTCAAAAAAAAGCTCAGAACTCTTTTTTTCATTTTTTGACACAAAAACAGTGACCCCGGTCATGCCGAACTATCGACATTCTGGACAGGCCTAAAAAAAACATTTTAAAACCTTTTTCACAAAAAATTGCAGATTTCTATTTTGTCCCTAAAAACGATGACTCCGATCATGCCGAAAAAGCGACATTCTGGACAGGCCTAAAAAAAACATTTTAAAACCTTTTTCACAAAAAATTGCAGATTTCTATTTTGTCCCTAAAAACGATGACTCCGATCATGCCGAAAAAGCGACATTCTGGACAGGCCTAATTTTTTTTTTTAAAACCATTTTCACCAAAAATTGCTGATTTTTTTTTCTTCATTTTCGTGACACAAAAACAGTGACCCGGTCATGCCGAACTAGCGACATTCTGGACAGGCCTAAAAAAAACATTTTAAAACCATTTTCACAAAAAACTTTAGATTTCTATTTTTGTCACCAAAAACGATGACTCCGATCATGCCGAACTAGCGACATTTTGGACAGGCCTAAAAAAAAGCATTTTAGAACCATTTTCAAAAAAAAGCTCAGAATTCTTTTTTTCATTTTTTGACACAAAAACAGTGACCGAACTATCAACATTCTGTAAAGGCCTAAAAAAAACATTTTAAAACCATTTTCACAAAAAATTGCAGATTTCTATTTTGTCCCTAAAAACGATGACTCCGATCATGCCGAAAAAGCGACATTCTGGACAGGCCTAAAAAATTTTTTTTAAAACCATTTTCACCAAAAATGGCTGATTTTTTTTCTTCATTTTTTGACACAAAAACAGTGACCCCGGTCATGCCGAACTAGCGACATTCTGGACAGGCCTAAAAAAAACATTTTAAAACCATTTTCACAAAAAACTGTAGATTTCTATTTTTGTCACCAAAAACGATGACTCCGATCATGCCGAACTAGCGACATTTTGGACAGGCCTAAAAAAAATGCATTTTAGAACCATTTTCAAAAAAAGCTCAGAACTCTTTTTTTCATTTTTTGACACAAAAACAGTGACCCCGGTCATGCCGAACTATCGACATTCTGGACAGGCCTAAAAAAAACATTTTAAAACCTTTTTCACAAAAAATTGCAGATTTCTATTTTGTCCCTAAAAACGATGACTCCGATCATGCCGAAAAAGCGACATTCTGGACAGGCCTAAAAAAACATTTTAAAACCTTTTTCACAAAAAATTGCAGATTTCTATTTTGTCCCTAAAAACGATGACTCCGATCATGCCGAAAAAGCGACATTCTGGACAGGCCTAATTTTTTTTTTTAAAACCATTTTCACCAAAAATTGCTGATTTTTTTTTCTTCATTTTCGTGACACAAAAACAGTGACCCGGTCATGCCGAACTAGCGACATTCTGGACAGGCCTAAAAAAACATTTTAAAACCATTTTCACAAAAACTTTAGATTTCTATTTTTGTCACCAAAAACGATGACTCCGATCATGCCGAACTAGCGACATTTTGGACAGGCCTAAAAAAAAGCATTTTAGAACCATTTTCAAAAAAAAGCTCAGAATTCTTTTTTCATTTTTTGACACAAAAACAGTGACCGAACTATCAACATTCTGTAAAGGCCTAAAAAAACATTTTAAAACCATTTTCACAAAAATTGCAGATTTCTATTTTGTCCCTAAAAACGATGACTCCGATCATGCCGAAAAAGCGACATTCTGGACAGGCCTAAAAATTTTTTTAAAACCATTTTCACCAAAAATGGCTGATTTTTTTTCTTCATTTTTTGACACAAAAACAGTGACCCCGGTCATGCCGAACTAGCGACATTCTGGACAGGCCTAAAAAAACATTTTAAAACCATTTTCACAAAAAACTGTAGATTTCTATTTTTGTCACCAAAAACGATGACTCCGATCATGCCGAACTAGCGACATTTTGGACAGGCCTAAAAAAAATGCATTTTAGAACCATTTTCAAAAAAAGCTCAGAACTCTTTTTTCATTTTTGACACAAAAACAGTGACCCCGGTCATGCCGAACTATCGACATTCTGGACAGGCCTAAAAAAAACATTTTAAAACCTTTTTCACAAAAAATTGCAGATTTCTATTTTGTCCCTAAAAACGATGACTCCGATCATGCCGAAAAAGCGACATTCTGGACAGGCCTAAAAAAAATGTTTCAAACCATTTTCACCAAAAATTGCAGATTTTTTTTTTCATTTTCGTGACACAAAAACAGTGACCCCGGTCATGCCGAACTAGCGACATTCTGGACAGGCCTAAAAAAAACATTTTAAAACCATTTTCACCAAAAATTGCAGATTTCTATTTTGTCCCTAAAAACGATGACTCCGATCATGCCGAAAAAGCGACATTCTGGACAGGCCAAAAAAAAAATGTAGAACCATTTTCACAAAAAATTGCAGATATTTTTTCTCATTTTCGTGACACAAAAACAGTGACCCCGGTCATGCCGAACTATCGACATTCTGGACAGGCCTAAAAAACATTTTAAAACCATTTTCACAAAAAATTGCAGATTTCTATTTTGTCCCTAAAAACAATGACTCCGATCATGCCGAACTAGCGACATTCTGGACAGGCCTAAAAAACATTTTAAAACCATTTTCACAAAAAATTGTAGATTTCTATTTTTGTCACCAAAAACGATGACTCCGATCATGCCGAACTAGCGACATTTTGGACAGGCCTAAAAAAAAAGCATTTTAGAACCATTTTCAAAAAAAAGCTCAGAATTCTTTTTTCATTTTTTGACAGAAAAACAGTGACCCCGGTCATGCCGAACTATCGACATTCTGGACAGGCCTAAAAAAACATTTTAAAACCATTTTCACAAAAAATTGCAGATTTCTATTTTGTCCCTAAAAACGTTGACTCCAATCATGCCGAAAAAGCGACATTCTGGACAGGCCTAAAAAAACATTTTAAAAACATTTTCACAAAAAATTGCAGATTTCTATTTTGTCCCTAAAAACGATGACTCCGATCATGCCGAAAAAGCGACATTCTGGACAGGCCTAAAAAAAAAATGTAAAACCATTTTCACAAAAAATGGCAGATTTTTTTTTTTCATTTTCGTGACACAAAAACAGTGACCCCGGTCATGCCGAACTAGCAACATTCTGGACAGGCCTAAAAAACATTTTAAAACCATTTTCACAAAAAATTGCAGATTTCTATTTTGTCCCTAAAAACGATGACTCCGATCATGCCGAAAAAGCGACATTCTGGACAGGCCTAAAAAAAATTAAAAACCATTTTCACCAAAAATTGCTGTATTTTTTTTTTTTTCTTCGTGACACAAAAACAGTGACCCCGGGTCATGCCGAACTATCGACATTCTGGACAGGCCTAAAAAAAAACATTTTAAAACCATTTTCACCAAAAATTGCAGATTTCTATTTTGTCCCTAAAAACGATGACTCCGATCATGCCCGAAAAAGCGACATTCTGGACAGGCCTAAAAAAAATTTTAGAACCATTTTCACAAAAAATTGCAGATATTTTTTCTCATTTTCGTGACACAAAAACAGTGACCCTGGTCATGCCGAACTATCGACATTCTGGACAGGCCTAAAAAAACATTTTAAAACCATTTTCACAAAAAATTGCAGATTTCTATTTTGTCCCTAAAAACGATGACTCCGATCATGCCGAAAAAGCGACATTCTGGACAGGCCTAATTTAAAAAAAAAAAACAATTTTCTCCAAAAATTGCTGATTTTTTTTTCTTCATTTTCGTGACACAAAAACAGTGACCCCGGTCATGCCGAACTAGCGACATTCTGGACAGGCCTAAAAAAAAACATTTTAAAACCATTTTCACAAAAAACTTTAGATTTCTATTTTTGTCACCAAAAACGATGACTCCGATCATGCCGAACTAGCGACATTTTGGACAGGCCTAAAAAAACATTTTAAAACCATTTTCACAAAAAATTGCAGATTTCTATTTTGTCCCTAAAAACGATGACTCCGATCATGCCGAAAAAGCGACATTCTGGACAGGCCTAATTTTTTTTTTAAAAACCATTTTCACCAAAAATTGCTGATTTTTTTTTCTTCATTTTCGTGACACAAAAACAGTGACCCCGGTCATGCCGAACTAGCGACATTCTGGACAGGCCTAAAAAAAACATTTTAAAACCATTTTCACAAAAAACTTTAGATTTCTATTTTTGTCACCAAAAACGATGACTCCGATCATGCCGAACTAGCGACATTTTGGACAGGCCTAAAAAAAAAGCATTTTAGAACCATTTTCAAAAAAAAAGCTCAGAATTCTTTTTTTCATTTTTTGACACAAAAACAGTGACCGAACTATCAACATTCTGTAAAGGCCTAAAAAAAACATTTTAAAACCATTTTCTCAAAAAATTGCAGATTTCTATTTTGTCCCTAAAAACGATGACTCCGATCATGCCGAAAAAGCGACATTCTGGACAGGCCTAAAAAAATTTTTTAAAACCATTTTCACCAAAAATGGCTGATTTTTTTTTCTTCATTTTTTGACACAAAAACAGTGACCCCGGTCATGCCGAACTAGCGACATTCTGGACAGGCCTAAAAAAAACATTTTAAAAACATTTTCACAAAAAATTGCAGATTTCTATTTTGTCCCTAAAAACGATGACTCCGATCATGCCGAAAAAGCGACATTCTGGACAGGCCTAAAAAAAAAATGTAAAACCATTTTCACAAAAAATGGCAGATTTTTATTTTTCATTTTCGTGACACAAAAACAGTGACCCCGGTCATGCCGAACTAGCAACATTCTGGACAGGCCTAAAAAACATTTTAAAACCATTTTCACAAAAAATTGCAGATTTCTATTTTGTCCCTAAAAACGATGACTCCGATCATGCCGAAAAAGCGACATTCTGGACAGGCCTAAAAAAAAAATTAAAAACCATTTTCACCAAAAATTGCTGTATTTTTTTTTTCTTTTTCGTGACACAAAAACAGTGACCCCGGTCATGCCGAACTATCGACATTCTGGACAGGCCTAAAAAAAAACATTTTAAAACCATTTTCACCAAAAATTGCAGATTTCTATTTTGTCCCTAAAAACGATGACTCCGATCATGCCCGAAAAAGCGACATTCTGGACAGGCCTAAAAAAAAATTTTAGAACCATTTTCACAAAAAATTGCAGATATTTTTTTCTCATTTTCGTGACACAAAAACAGTGACCCTGGTCATGCCGAACTATCGACATTCTGGACAGGCCTAAAAAAACATTTTAAAACCATTTTCACAAAAAATTGCAGATTTCTATTTTGTCCCTAAAAACGATGACTCCGATCATGCCGAAAAAGCGACATTCTGGACAGGCCTAATTTAAAAAAAAAAAACAATTTTCACCAAAAATTGCTGATTTTTTTTTCTTCATTTTCGTGACACAAAAACAGTGACCCCGGTCATGCCGAACTAGCGACATTCTGGACAGGCCTAAAAAAAACATTTTAAAACCATTTTCACAAAAACTTTAGATTTCTATTTTTGTCACCAAAAACGATGACTCCGATCATGCCGAACTAGCGACATTTTGGACAGGCCTAAAAAAACATTTTAAAACCATTTTCACAAAAAATTGCAGATTTCTATTTTGTCCCTAAAAACGATGACTCCGATCATGCCGAAAAAGCGACATTCTGGACAGGCCTAATTTTTTTTAAAAACCATTTTCACCAAAAATTGCTGATTTTTTTTTCTTCATTTTCGTGACACAAAAACAGTGACCCCGGTCATGCCGAACTAGCGACATTCTGGACAGGCCTAAAAAAAACATTTTAAAACCATTTTCACAAAAAACTTTAGATTTCTATTTTTGTCACCAAAAACGATGACTCCGATCATGCCGAACTAGCGACATTTTGGACAGGCCTAAAAAAAAAGCATTTTAGAACCATTTTCAAAAAAAAAGCTCAGAATTCTTTTTTCATTTTTTGACACAAAAACAGTGACCGAACTATCAACATTCTGTAAAGGCCTAAAAAAACATTTTAAAACCATTTTCTCAAAAAATTGCAGATTTCTATTTTGTCCCTAAAAACGATGACTCCGATCATGCCGAAAAAGCGACATTCTGGACAGGCCTAAAAAAATTTTTTAAAACCATTTTCACCAAAAATGGCTGATTTTTTTTTCTTCATTTTTTGACACAAAAACAGTGACCCCGGTCATGCCGAACTAGCGACATTCTGGACAGGCCTAAAAAAAACATTTTAAAACCATTTTCACAAAAAACTGTAGATTTCTATTTTTGTCACCAAAAACGATGACTCCGATCATGCCGAACTAGCGACATTTTGGACAGGCCTAAAAAAAATGCATTTTAGAACCATTTTCAAAAAAAAGCTCAGAACTCTTTTTTTCATTTTTTGACACAAAAACAGTGACCCCGGTCATGCCGAACTATCGACATTCTGGACAGGCCTAAAAAAAACATTTTAAAACCTTTTTCACAAAAAATTGCAGATTTCTATTTTGTCCCTAAAAACGATGACTCCGATCATGCCGAAAAAGCGACATTCTGGACAGGCCTAAAAAAAAAATTAAAAACCATTTTCACCAAAAATTGCTGTATTTTTTTTTTTTTTCTTTTCGTGACACAAAAACAGTGACCCCGGTCATGCCGAACTATCGACATTCTGGACAGGCCTAAAAAAAACATTTTAAAACCATTTTCACCAAAAATTGCAGATTTCTATTTTGTCCCTAAAAACGATGACTCCGATCATGCCCGAAAAAGCGACATTCTGGACAGGCCTAAAAAAAAAATTTAGAACCATTTTCACAAAAAATTGCAGATATTTTTTTCTCATTTTCGTGACACAAAAACAGTGACCCCGGTCATGCCGAACTATCGACATTCTGGACAGGCCTAAAAAAACATTTTAAAACCATTTTCACAAAAAATTGCAGATTTCTATTTTGTCCCTAAAAACGATGACTCCGATCATGCCGAAAAAGCGACATTCTGGACAGGCCTAATTTTTTTTTTAAAAACCATTTTCACCAAAAATTGCTGATTTTTTTTTCTTCATTTTCGTGACACAAAAACAGTGACCCGGTCATGCCGAACTAGCGACATTCTGGACAGGCCTAAAAAAAACATTTTAAAACCATTTTCACAAAAAACTTTAGATTTCTATTTTTGTCACCAAAAACGATGACTCCGATCATGCCGAACTAGCGACATTTTGGACAGGCCTAAAAAAAATGCATTTTAGAACCATTTTCAAAAAAAAGCTCAGAACTCTTTTTTTCATTTTTTGACACAAAAACAGTGACCCCGGTCATGCCGAACTATCGACATTCTGGACAGGCCTAAAAAAAACATTTTAAAACCATTTTCACAAAAAATTGCAGATTTCTATTTTGTCCCTAAAAACGATGACTCCGATCATGCCGAAAAAGCGACATTCTGGACAGGCCTAATTTTTTTTTTAAAAACCATTTTCACCAAAAATGGCTGATTTTTTTTTCTTCATTTTCGTGAC
This sequence comes from Salmo salar, assembly GCF_905237065.1. Lineage (NCBI taxonomy): Eukaryota > Metazoa > Chordata > Actinopteri > Salmoniformes > Salmonidae > Salmo > Salmo salar. The sequence continues at coordinate 1,160,671 of NC_059459.1, read as the reverse complement.
ACAAAAACAGTGACCCCGGTCATACCGAACTATCGACATTATGGACAGGCCTAAAAAAAACATTTTAAAACCATTTTCACAAAAAATTGCAGATTTCTATTTTGTCCCTAAAAACGATGACTCCGATCATGCCGAAAAAGCGACATTCTGGACAGGCCTAAAAAAAAATTAAAAACCATTTTCACCAAAAATTGCTGATTTTTTTATCTTCATTTTCGTGACACAAAAACAGTGACCCCGGTTATGCCGAACTAGCGACATTCTGGACAGGCCTAAAAAAAACATTTTAAAACCATTTTCACAAAAAATTGTAGATTTCGATTTTTGTCACCAAAAACGAATACTCCGATCATGCCGAACTAGCGACATTTTGGACAGGCCTAAAAAAAAAGCATTTTAGAACCATTTTTTTAAAAAAAGCTCAGAATTCTTTTTTTCATTTTTTGACACAAAAACAGTGACCCCGGTCATGCCGAACTATCGACATTCTGGACAGGCCTAAAAAAAACATTTTAAAACCATTTTCACAAAAAATTGCAGATTTCTATTTTGTCCCTCAAAACGATGACTCCGATCATGCCGAAAAAGCGACATTCTGGACAGGCCTAAAAAAAAAATTTAGAACCATTTTCACAAAAAATTGCAGATATTTTTTTTTCATTTTCGTGACACAAAAACAGTGACCCCGGTCATGCCGAACTATCGACATTCTGGATAGGCCTAAAAAAACATTTTAAAACCATTTTCACAAAAAATTGCAGATTTCTATTTTGTCCCTAAAAACGATGACTCCGATCATGCCGAAAAAGCGACATTCTGGACAGGCCTAAAAAAATTTTTAAAACCATTTTCACCAAAAATTGCTGATTTTTTTTCTTCATTTTCGTGACACAAAAACAGTGACCCCGGTCATGCCGAACTAACGACATTCTGGACAGGCCTAAAAAAACATTTTAAAACCATTTTCACAAAAAATTGTAGATTTCTATTTTTGTCACCAAAAACGATGACTCCGATCATGCCGAACTAGCGACATTTTGGACAGGCCTAAAAAAAAAGCATTTTAGAACCATTTTCAAAAAAAAGCTCAGAATTCTTTTTTTATTTCGTGACACAAAAACAGTGACCCCGGTCATGCCGAACTATCGACATTCTGGACAGGCCTAAAAAACATTTTAAAACCATTTTCACAAAAATTGCAGATTTCTATTTTGTCCCTAAAAACGATGATCCGATCATGCCGAAAAGCGACATTCTGGACAGGCCTAAAAAAAAAATTTAAAACCATTTTCACCAAAAATGGCTGATTTTTTTTCTTCATTTTTACACAAAAACAGTGACCCCGGTCATACCGAACTATCGACATTATGGACAGGCCTAAAAAAAACATTTTAAAACCATTTTCACAAAAAATTGCAGATTTCTATTTTGTCCCTAAAAACGATGACTCCGATCATGCCGAAAAAGCAACATTCTGGACAGGCCTAAAAAATGTTTTTTAACCATTTTCACAAAAAATTGCAGATATTTTTTTCTCATTTTCGTGACACAAAAACAGTGACCCCGGTCATGCCGAACTATCGACATTCTGGACAGGCCTAAAAAAAACATTTTAAAACCATTTTCACAAAAAATTGTAGATTTCTATTTTTGTCACCAAAAACGATGACTCCGATCATGCCGAACTAGCGACATTTTGGACAGGCCTAAAAAAAATGCATTTTAGAACCATTTTCAAAAAAAAAGCTCAGAATTCTTTTTTTCATTTTTTGACACAAAAACAGTGACCCCGGTCATGCCGAACTATCGACATTCTGGACAGGCCTAAAAAACACATTTTTAAACGTTTTTCACAAAAAATTGCAGATTTCTATTTTGTCCCTAAAAACGTTGACTCCGATCATGCCGAAAAAGCGACATTCTGGACAGGCCTAAAAAAAATTTTAAAACCATTTTCACCAAAAATGGCTGATTTTTTTTTCTTCATTTTTTGACACAAAAACAGTGACCCCGGTCATACCGAACTATCGACATTATGGACAGGCCTAAAAAAAACATTTTAAAACCATTTTCACAAAAAATTGCAGATTTCTATTTTGTCCCTAAAAACGATGACTCCGATCATGCCGAAAAAGCGACATTCTGGACAGGCCTAAAAAATTTTTTTTGAACCATTTTCACAAAAAATTGCAGATATTTTTTTTTCATTTTCGTGACACAAAAACAGTGACCCCGGTCATGCCGAACTATCGACATTCTGGACAGGCCTAAAAAACATTTTAAAACCATTTTCACAAAAATTGCAGATTTCTATTTTGTCCCTAAAAACGATGATCCGATCATGCCGAGCGACATTCTGGACAGGCCTAAAAAAAATTAAAAACCATTTTCACCAAAAATGGCTGATTTTTTTTTTTCATTTTTTGACACAAAAACAGTGACCCCGGGTCATACCGAACTATCGACATTATGGACAGGCCTAAAAAAACATTTTAAAACCATTTTCACAAAAATTGCAGATTTCTATTTTGTCCCTAAAAACGATGACTCCGATCATGCCGAAAAAGCAACATTCTGGACAGGCCTAAAAATTTTTTTTTAACCATTTTCACAAAAAATTGCAGATATTTTTTCTCATTTTCGTGACACAAAAACAGTGACCCCGGTCATGCCGAACTATCGACATTCTGGACAGGCCTAAAAAACACATTTTTAAACGTTTTTCACAAAAAATTGCAGATTTCTATTTTGTCCCTAAAAACGTTGACCCCGGTCATGCCGAACTATCGACATTCTGGACAGGCCTAAAAAAAACATTTTAAAACCATTTTCACAAAAAATTGTAGATTTCTATTTTTGTCACCAAAAACGATGACTCCGATCATGCCGAACTAGCGACATTTTGGACAGGCCTAAAAAAAATGCATTTTAGAACCATTTTCAAAAAAAAAGCTCAGAATTATTTTTTTCATTTTTTGACACAAAAACAGTGACCCCGGTCATGCCGAACTATCGACATTCTGGACAGGCCTAAAAAACACATTTTTAAACGTTTTTCACAAAAAATTGCAGATTTCTATTTTGTCTCTAAAAACGTTGACCCCGGTCATGCCGAACTATCGACATTCTGGACAGGCCTAAAAAAAACATTTTAAAACCATTTTCACTAAAAATTGTAGATTTCTATTTTTGTCACCAAAAACGAATACTCCGATCATGCCGAACTAGCGACATTTTGGACAGGCCTAAAAAAAAAGCATTTTAGAACCATTTTAAAAAAAAAAGCTCAGAATACTTTTTTTCATTTTTTGACACAAAAACAGTGACCCCGGTCATGCCGAACTATCGACATTCTGGACAGGCCTAAAAAATTTTTTAAAAACCATTTTCACAAAAAATGGCAGATTTTTTTTTTTGTCATTTTTTGACACAAAAACAGTGACTGGACAGGCCTAAAAAACATTTTAACCTGTTAGGGCTAGGGGGCAGCATTGACACGGCTGGATAAAAAACATACCCGATTTAATCTGGTTACCACTCCTACTCAGTAACTAGAATATGCATATACTTATTACATATGGATAGAAAACACCCTAAATTTTCTAAAACTGTTTGAATGGTGTCTGTGAGTATAACAGAACTCAAATGGCAGGTCAAAACCTGAGAGATTCCTTTACAGGAAGTGGCCTGTCTGACCATTTCTGGAACTTCTTTGCCATCTCTATCATTTACTAAGGATCTCTGCTCTAACGTGACACTTCCCACGTCGTCCATAGGCTCTCATAGCCAGGGAAAAAAGAGAATGTCGTCATTCCAGCCCCAGGCTGAAACACATTATCGCCTTTCTCAAGTGGCCCATCAAGAGACACTAGCTTATGCGCGTGACCCCGACTGCCCCCGCCTTTGGGATTTTTTTCCTCTGTTTGCCGAAAAGGAGATTCCCTGTCGGAATTTTACCGCTTTTCTACGAGAAAAATGACGTAAAAATTGATTTTAAACAGCGGTTGACATGCTTCGACGTACGGCAATTGAATACTTTGAATTTTATTGTCGGGAATTGCGCCAAGCGCGCGACACTTCTTTACTATTTCGGATAGTGTCTGGAACGCATCGAACAAAACGCCGCTATTCGGATATAACGATGGATTATTTTGGACCAAACCAACATTTGTTATTGAAGTAGACGTCCTGGGTGTGCATTCTGACGAAGACAACAAAAGGTAATGACATTTTTATAATAGTAAATATGATTATGGTGAGTGCTAAACTTGCCGGGTGTCTAAATAGCGAGCCCGTGATGCCTGGGCTATATACTTAGAATATTGCAAAATGTGCTTTCACCAAAAAGCTATTTTAAAATCGGACATATCGAGTGCATAGAGGAGGTCTGTATCTATAATTCTTAAAATAATTGTTATGCTTTTTGTGAACGTTTATCGTGAGTAATTTAGTAAAATGTTAGCGAATTCCCCGTAAGTTTGCGGGGGGTATGCTAGTTCTGAACGTCACATGCTAATGTAAAAAGCTGGTTTTTGATATAAATATGAACTTGATTGAACAAAACATGCATGTATTGTATAACATAATGTCCTAGGGTTGTCATCTGATGAAGATCATCAAAGGTGAGTGCTGCATTTAGCTGTCTTCTGGGTTTTGGTGACATTATATGCTGGCTTGAAAAATGGGTGTCTGATTATTTCTGGCTTGGTACTCTGCTGACATAATCTAATGTTTTGCTTTCGTTGTAAAGCCTTTTTGAAATCGGACAGTGTGGTTAGATTAACGAGAGTCTTATCTTTAAATGGCTGTAAAATAGTCATATGTTTGAGAAATTGAAGTAATAGGATTTTGAAGATTTTGAAAATCGCGCCACAGGCTGGCAGTGGATGTTACGTAGGTGGGACGAATTCGTCCCGCCGGTCCCATAGAGGTTAAAACCATTTTCACAAAAATTGCAGATTTCTATTTTGTCCCTAAAAACGATGATCCGATCATGCCGAAAAGCGACATTCTGGACAGGCCTAAAAAAAAAATTAAAAACCATTTTCACCAAAAATGGCTGATTTTTTTTTCTTCATTTTTTGACACAAAAACAGTGACCCCGGTCATACCGAACTATCGACATTATGGACAGGCCTAAAAAAAACATTTTAAAACCATTTTCACAAAAAATTGCAGATTTCTATTTTGTCCCTAAAAACGATGACTCCGATCATGCCGAAAAAGCAACATTCTGGACAGGCCTAAAAAATTTTTTTTGAACCATTTTCACAAAAAATTGCAGATATTTTTTCTCATTTTCGTGACACAAAAACAGTGACCCCGGTCATGCCGAACTATCGACATTCTGGACAGGCCTAAAAAAAACATTTTAAAACCATTTTCACAAAAAACTGTAGATTTCTATTTTTGTCACCAAAAACGATGACTCCGATCATGCCGAACTAGCGACATTTTGGACAGGCCTAAAAAAAATGCATTTTAGAACCATTTTCAAAAAAAGCTCAGAACTCTTTTTTCATTTTTTGACACAAAAACAGTGACCCCGGTCATGCCGAACTATCGACATTCTGGACAGGCCTAAAAAAACATTTTAAAACCATTTTCACAAAAAATTGCAGATTTCTATTTTGTCCCTAAAAACGATGACTCCGATCATGCCGAAAAAGCGACATTCTGGACAGGCCTAAAAAAAATTAAAAACCATTTTCACCAAAAATTGCTGTATTTTTTTTTTCTTTTCGTGACACAAAAACAGTGACCCCGGTCATGCCGAACTATCGACATTCTGGACAGGCCTAAAAAAAAACATTTTAAAACCATTTTCACCAAAAATTGCAGATTTCTATTTTGTCCCTAAAAACGATGACTCCGATCATGCCCGAAAAAGCGACATTCTGGACAGGCCTAAAAAAAAAATTTAGAACCATTTTCACAAAAAATTGCAGATATTTTTTTCTCATTTTCGTGACACAAAAACAGTGACCCCGGTCATGCCGAACTATCGACATTCTGGACAGGCCTAAAAAAACATTTTAAAACCATTTTCACAAAAAATTGCAGATTTCTATTTTGTCCCTAAAAACGATGACTCCGATCATGCCGAAAAAGCGACATTCTGGACAGGCCTAATTTTTTTTTTAAAAACCATTTTCACCAAAAATTGCTGATTTTTTTTTCTTCATTTTCGTGACACAAAAACAGTGACCCGGTCATGCCGAACTAGCGACATTCTGGACAGGCCTAAAAAAAACATTTTAAAACCATTTTCACAAAAAACTTTAGATTTCTATTTTTGTCACCAAAAACGATGACTCCGATCATGCCGAACTAGCGACATTTTGGACAGGCCTAAAAAAATGCATTTTAGAACCATTTTCAAAAAAAAGCTCAGAACTCTTTTTTCATTTTTTGACACAAAAACAGTGACCCCGGGTCATGCCGAACTATCGACATTCTGGACAGGCCTAAAAAAACATTTTAAAACCATTTTCACAAAAAATTGCAGATTTCTATTTTGTCCCTAAAAACGATGACTCCGATCATGCCGAAAAAGCGACATTCTGGACAGGCCTAATTTTTTTTTTAAAAACCATTTTCACCAAAAATGGCTGATTTTTTTTTCTTCATTTTCGTGACACAAAAACAGTGACCCCGGTCATACCGAACTATCGACATTATGGACAGGCCTAAAAAAAACATTTTAAAACCATTTTCACAAAAAATTGCAGATTTCTATTTTGTCCCTAAAAACGATGACTCCGATCATGCCGAAAAAGCGACATTCTGGACAGGCCTAAAAAAAAATTAAAAACCATTTTCACCAAAAATTGCTGATTTTTTTATCTTCATTTTCGTGACACAAAAACAGTGACCCCGGTTATGCCGAACTAGCGACATTCTGGACAGGCCTAAAAAAAACATTTTAAAACCATTTTCACAAAAAATTGTAGATTTCGATTTTTGTCACCAAAAACGAATACTCCGATCATGCCGAACTAGCGACATTTTGGACAGGCCTAAAAAAAAAGCATTTTAGAACCATTTTTTTAAAAAAAGCTCAGAATTCTTTTTTTCATTTTTTGACACAAAAACAGTGACCCCGGTCATGCCGAACTATCGACATTCTGGACAGGCCTAAAAAAAACATTTTAAAACCATTTTCACAAAAATTGCAGATTTCTATTTTGTCCCTCAAAACGATGACTCCGATCATGCCGAAAAAGCGACATTCTGGACAGGCCTAAAAAAAAATTTAGAACCATTTTCACAAAAAATTGCAGATATTTTTTTTCATTTTCGTGACACAAAAACAGTGACCCCGGTCATGCCGAACTATCGACATTCTGGATAGGCCTAAAAAACATTTTAAAACCATTTTCACAAAAATTGCAGATTTCTATTTTGTCCCTAAAAACGATGACTCCGATCATGCCGAAAAAGCGACATTCTGGACAGGCCTAAAAAAAATTTTAAAACCATTTTCACCAAAAATTGCTGATTTTTTTTTCTTCATTTTCGTGACACAAAAACAGTGACCCCGGTCATGCCGAACTAACGACATTCTGGACAGGCCTAAAAAAACATTTTAAAACCATTTTCACAAAAAATTGTAGATTTCTATTTTTGTCACCAAAAACGATGACTCCGATCATGCCGAACTAGCGACATTTTGGACAGGCCTAAAAAAAAAGCATTTTAGAACCATTTTCAAAAAAAAAGCTCAGAATTCTTTTTTTCATTTCGTGACACAAAAACAGTGACCCCGGTCATGCCGAACTATCGACATTCTGGACAGGCCTAAAAAACATTTTAAAACCATTTTCACAAAAATTGCAGATTTCTATTTTGTCCCTAAAAACGATGATCCGATCATGCCGAAAAGCGACATTCTGGACAGGCCTAAAAAAAAAATTTAAAACCATTTTCACCAAAAATGGCTGATTTTTTTTTCTTCATTTTTTTACACAAAAACAGTGACCCCGGTCATACCGAACTATCGACATTATGGACAGGCCTAAAAAAAACATTTTAAAACCATTTTCACAAAAAATTGCAGATTTCTATTTTGTCCCTAAAAACGATGACTCCGATCATGCCGAAAAAGCAACATTCTGGACAGGCCTAAAAAAATGTTTTTTAACCATTTTCACAAAAAATTGCAGATATTTTTTTCTCATTTTCGTGACACAAAAACAGTGACCCCGGTCATGCCGAACTATCGACATTCTGGACAGGCCTAAAAAAAACATTTTAAAACCATTTTCACAAAAAATTGTAGATTTCTATTTTTGTCACCAAAAACGATGACTCCGATCATGCCGAACTAGCGACATTTTGGACAGGCCTAAAAAAAATGCATTTTAGAACCATTTTCAAAAAAAAAGCTCAGAATTCTTTTTTTCATTTTTTGACACAAAAACAGTGACCCCGGTCATGCCGAACTATCGACATTCTGGACAGGCCTAAAAAACACATTTTTAAACGTTTTTCACAAAAATTGCAGATTTCTATTTTGTCCCTAAAAACGTTGACTCCGATCATGCCGAAAAAGCGACATTCTGGACAGGCCTAAAAAAAAATTTAAAACCATTTTCACCAAAAATGGCTGATTTTTTTTCTTCATTTTTTGACACAAAAACAGTGACCCCGGTCATACCGAACTATCGACATTATGGACAGGCCTAAAAAAAACATTTTAAAACCATTTTCACAAAAAATTGCAGATTTCTATTTTGTCCCTAAAAACGATGACTCCGATCATGCCGAAAAAGCGACATTCTGGACAGGCCTAAAAAATTTTTTTTGAACCATTTTCACAAAAAATTGCAGATATTTTTTTTTCATTTTCGTGACACAAAAACAGTGACCCCGGTCATGCCGAACTATCGACATTCTGGACAGGCCTAAAAAACATTTTAAAACCATTTTCACAAAAATTGCAGATTTCTATTTTGTCCCTAAAAACGATGATCCGATCATGCCGAAAAGCGACATTCTGGACAGGCCTAAAAAAAAAATTAAAAACCATTTTCACCAAAAATGGCTGATTTTTTTTTTTTTCATTTTTTGACACAAAAACAGTGACCCCGGTCATACCGAACTATCGACATTATGGACAGGCCTAAAAAAAACATTTTAAAACCATTTTCACAAAAAATTGCAGATTTCTATTTTGTCCCTAAAAACGATGACTCCGATCATGCCGAAAAAGCAACATTCTGGACAGGCCTAAAAAATTTTTTTTTAACCATTTTCACAAAAAATTGCAGATATTTTTTCTCATTTTCGTGACACAAAAACAGTGACCCCGGTCATGCCGAACTATCGACATTCTGGACAGGCCTAAAAAACACATTTTTAAACGTTTTTCACAAAAAATTGCAGATTTCTATTTTGTCCCTAAAAACGTTGACCCCGGTCATGCCGAACTATCGACATTCTGGACAGGCCTAAAAAAAACATTTTAAAACCATTTTCACAAAAAATTGTAGATTTCTATTTTTGTCACCAAAAACGATGACTCCGATCATGCCGAACTAGCGACATTTTGGACAGGCCTAAAAAAAATGCATTTTAGAACCATTTTCAAAAAAAAAGCTCAGAATTATTTTTTTCATTTTTTGACACAAAAACAGTGACCCCGGTCATGCCGAACTATCGACATTCTGGACAGGCCTAAAAAACACATTTTTAAACGTTTTTCACAAAAAATTGCAGATTTCTATTTTGTCCCTAAAAACGTTGACCCCGGTCATGCCGAACTATCGACATTCTGGACAGGCCTAAAAAAAACATTTTAAAACCATTTTCACTAAAAATTGTAGATTTCTATTTTTGTCACCAAAAACGAATACTCCGATCATGCCGAACTAGCGACATTTTGGACAGGCCTAAAAAAAAAGCATTTTAGAACCATTTTAAAAAAAAAGCTCAGAATACTTTTTTTCATTTTTTGACACAAAAACAGTGACCCCGGTCATGCCGAACTATCGACATTCTGGACAGGCCTAAAAAATTTTTTAAAAACCATTTTCACAAAAAATGGCAGATTTTTTTTTGTCATTTTTTGACACAAAAACAGTGACTGGACAGGCCTAAAAAACATTTTAACCTGTTAGGGCTAGGGGGCAGCATTGACACGGCTGGATAAAAAACATACCCGATTTAATCTGGTTACCACTCCTACTCAGTAACTAGAATATGCATATACTTATTACATATGGATAGAAAACACCCTAAATTTTCTAAAACTGTTTGAATGGTGTCTGTGAGTATAACAGAACTCAAATGGCAGGTCAAAACCTGAGAGATTCCTTTACAGGAAGTGGCCTGTCTGACCATTTCTGGAACTTCTTTGCCATCTCTATCATTTACTAAGGATCTCTGCTCTAACGTGACACTTCCCACGTCGTCCATAGGCTCTCATAGCCAGGGAAAAAAGAGAATGTCGTCATTCCAGCCCCAGGCTGAAACACATTATCGCCTTTCTCAAGTGGCCCATCAAGAGACACTAGCTTATGCGCGTGACCCCGACTGCCCCCGCCTTTGGGATTTTTTCCTCTGTTTGCCGAAAAGGAGATTCCCTGTCGGAATTTTACCGCTTTTCTACGAGAAAAATGACGTAAAAATTGATTTTAAACAGCGATTGACATGCTTCGACGTACGGCAATTGAATACTTTGAATTTTATTGTCAGGAATTGCGCCAAGCGCGCGACACTTCTTTACTATTTCGGATAGTGTCTGGAACGCACGAACAAAACGCCGCTATTCGGATATAACGATGGATTATTTTGGACCAAACCAACATTTGTTATTGAAGTAGACGTCCTGGGTGTGCATTCTGACGAAGACAACAAAAGGTAATGACATTTTTATAATAGTAAATATGATTATGGTGAGTGCTAAACTTGCCGGGTGTCTAAATAAGCGAGCCCGTGATGCCTGGGCTATATACTTAGAATATTGCAAAATGTGCTTTCACCAAAAAGCTATTTTAAAATCGGACATATCGAGTGCATAGAGGAGGTCTGTATCTATAATTCTTAAAATAATTGTTATGCTTTTTGTGAACGTTTATCGTGAGTAATTTAGTAAAATGTTAGCGAATTCCCCGTAAGTTTGCGGGGGGTATGCTAGTTCTGAACGTCACATGCTAATGTAAAAAGCTGGTTTTTGATATAAATATGAACTTGATTGAACAAAACATGCATGTATTGTATAACATAATGTCCTAGGGTTGTCATCTGATGAAGATCATCAAAGGTGAGTGCTGCATTTAGCTGTCTTCTGGGTTTTGGTGACATTATATGCTGGCTTGAAAAATGGGTGTCTGATTATTTCTGGCTTGGTACTCTGCTGACATAATCTAATGTTTTGCTTTCGTTGTAAAGCCTTTTTGAAATCGGACAGTGTGGTTAGATTAACGAGAGTCTTATCTTTAAATGGCTGTAAAATAGTCATATGTTTGAGAAATTGAAGTAATAGGATTTTGAAGATTTTGAAAATCGCGCCACAGGCTGGCAGTGGATGTTACGTAGGTGGGACGAATTCGTCCCGCCGGTCCCATAGAGGTTAAAACCATTTTCACAAAAATTGCAGATTTCTATTTTGTCCCTAAAAACGATGATCCGATCATGCCGGCGACATTCTGGACAGGCCTAAAAAAAATTAAAAACCATTTTCACCAAAAATGGCTGATTTTTTTTTCTTCATTTTTTGACACAAAAACAGTGACCCCGGTCATACCGAACTATCGACATTATGGACAGGCCTAAAAAAACATTTTAAAACCATTTTCACAAAAATTGCAGATTTCTATTTTGTCCCTAAAAACGATGACTCCGATCATGCCGAAAAAGCAACATTCTGGACAGGCCTAAAAAATTTTTTTTGAACCATTTTCACAAAAAATTGCAGATATTTTTTCTCATTTTCGTGACACAAAAACAGTGACCCCGGTCATGCCGAACTATCGACATTCTGGACAGGCCTAAAAAAACATTTTAAAACCATTTTCACAAAAAATTGTAGATTTCTATTTTTGTCACCAAAAACGATGACTCCGATCATGCCGAACTAGCGACATTTTGGACAGGCCTAAAAAAAATGCATTTTAGAACCATTTTCAAAAAAAAAGCTCAGAATTCTTTTTTTCATTTTTTGACACAAAAACAGTGACCCCGGTCATGCCGAACTATCGACATTCTGGACAGGCCTAAAAAACACATTTTTAAACGTTTTTCACAAAAAATTGCAGATTTCTATTTTGTCCCTAAAAACGTTGACCCCGGTCATGCCGAACTATCGACATTCTGGACAGGCCTAAAAAAAACATTTTAAAACCATTTTCACAAAAAATTGTAGATTTCTATTTTTGTCACCAAAAACGATGACTCCGATCATGCCGAACTAGCGACATTTTGGACAGGCCTAAAAAAAATGCATTTTAGAACCATTTTCAAAAAAAAAGCTCTGAATTATTTTTTTCATTTTTTGACACAAAAACAGTGACCCCGGTCATGCCGAACTATCGACATTCTGGACAGGCCTAAAAAACACATTTTTAAACGTTTTTCACAAAAAATTGCAGATTTCTATTTTGTCCCTAAAAACGTTGACCCCGGTCATGCCGAACTATCGACATTCTGGACAGGCCTAAAAAAAACATTTTAAAACCATTTTCACTAAAAATTGTAGATTTCTATTTTTGTCACCAAAAACGAATACTCCGATCATGCCGAACTAGCGACATTTTGGACAGGCCTAAAAAAAAAGCATTTTAGAACCATTTTTAAAAAAAAAGCTCAGAATACTTTTTTTCATTTTTTGACACAAAAACAGTGACCCCGGTCATGCCGAACTATCGACATTCTGGACAGGCCTAAAATTTTTTTTAAAAACCATTTTCACAAAAAATGGCTGATTTTTTTTTTTGTCATTTTTTGACACAAAAACAGTGACCCCGGTCATACCGAACTATCGACATTCTGGACATGCCTAAAAAAACATTTTAAAACCATTTTCACAAAAAATTGCAGATTTCTATTTTGTCCCTAAAAACGATGACTCCGATCATGCCGAAAAAGCGACATTCTGGACAGGCCTAAAAAAAAAATGTAGAACCATTTTCACAAAAAATTGCAGATATTTTTTTCTCATTTTCGTGACACAAAAACAGTGACCCCGGTCATGCCGAACTATCGACATTCTGGACAGGCCTAAAAAAACATTTTAAAACCATTTTCACAAAAAATTGCAGATTTCTATTTTGTCCCTAAAAACGATGACTCCGATCATGCCGAAAAAGCGACATTCATGACAGGCCTAAAAAATTTATTTAAAACCATTTTCACCAAAAATTGCTGATTTTTTTTTCTTCATTTTCGTGACACAAAAACAGTGACCCCGGTCATGCCAAACTAGCGACATTCTGGACAGGCCTAAAAAAAACATTTTAAAACCATTTTCACTAAAAATTGTAGATTTCTATTTTTGTCACCAAAAACGAATACTCCGATCATGCCGAACTAGCGACATTTTGGACAGGCCTAAAAAAAAAGCATTTTAGAACCATTTTTTAAAAAAAAGCTCAGAATTCTTTTTTTCATTTTTTGACACAAAAACAGTGACCCCGGTCATGCCGAACTATCGACATTCTGGACAGGCCTAAAAAAAACATTTTAAAACCATTTTCACAAAAAATTGCAGATTTCTATTTTGTCCCTAAAAACGATGACTACGATCATGCCGAAAAAGCGACATTTTGGACAGGCCTAAAAAAAAAGCATTTTAGAACCATTTTCAAAAAAAGGTCAGAATTCTTTTTTTCATTTTTTGACACAAAAACAGTGACCCAGGTCATGCCGAACTATCGTCATTCTGGACAGGCCTAAAAAAAAATGTAAAAACCATTTTCACAAAAAATTGCAGATATTTTTTTCTCATTTTCGTGACACAAAAACAGTGACCCCGGTCATGCCGAACTATCGACAACCTGGACATGCCTAAAAAAACATTTTAAAACCATTTTCACAAAAAATTGCAGATTTCTATTTTGTCCCTAAAAACGATGACTCCGATCATGCCGAAAAAGCGACATTCTGGACAGGCCTAAAAAAAAAATGTAGAACCATTTTCACAAAAAATTGCAGATATTTTTTTCTCATTTTCGTGACACAAAAACAGTGACCCCGGTCATGCCGAACTATCGACATTCTGGACAGGCCTAAAAAAAACATTTTAAAACCATTTTCACCAAAAATTGCAGATTTCTATTTTGTCCCTAAAAACGATGACTCCGATCATTCTGAAAAAGCGACATTCTGGACAGGTCTAAAAAAATTTTTTTAAACCATTTTCACCAAAAATTGCTGATTTTTTTTTCTTCATTTTCGTGACACAAAAACAGTGACCCCGGTTATGCCAAACTAGCGACATTCTGGACAGGCCTAAAAAAAACATTTTAAAACCATTTTCACAAAAAATTGTAGATTTCTATTTTTGTCACCAAAAACGATGACTCCGATCATGCCGAACTAGCGACATTTTGGACAGGCCTAAAAAAAAAGCATTTTAGAACCATTATCAAAAAAAAGCTCAGAATTCTTTTTTTCATTTTTTGACACAAAAACAGTGACCCCGGTCATGCCGAACTATCGACATTCTGGACAGGCCTAAAAAAAACATTTTAAAACCATTTTCACAAAAAATTGCAGATTTCTATTTTGTCCCGAAAAACGATGACTCCGATCATGCCGAAAAAGCGACATTTTGGACAGGCCTAAAAAAAAAGCATTTTAGAAACATTTTCAAAAAAAGCTCAGACTTCTTTTTTTCATTTTTTGACACAAAAACAGTGACCACGGTCATGCCGAACTATCGACATTCTGGACAGGCCTAAAAAAAACATTTTAAAACCATTTTCACAAAAAATTGCAGATTTCTATTTTGTCCCGAAAAACGATGACTCCGATCATGCCGAAAAAGCGACATTTTGGACAGGCCTAAAAAAAAGCATTTTAGAAACATTTTCAAAAAAAGCTCAGACTTCTTTTTTTCATTTTTTGACACAAAAACAGTGACCACGGTCATGCCGAACTATCGACATTCTGGACAGGCCTAAAAAAAACATTTTAAAACCATTTTCACAAAAAATTGCAGATTTCTATTTTGTCCCGAAAAACGATGACTCCGATCATGCCGAAAAAGCGACATTTTGGACAGGCCTAAAAAAAAAGCATTTTAGAAACATTTTCAAAAAAAGCTCAGACTTCTTTTTCTCATTTTTTGACACAAAAACAGTGACCACGGTCATGCCGAACTATCGACATTCTGGACAGGCCTAAAAAAACATTTTAAAACCATTTTCACAAAAAATTGCAGATTTCTATTTTGTCCCTAAAAACGATGACTCCGATCATGCCGAAAAAGCGACATTCTGGACAGGCCTAAAAAAATTTTTTAGAACCATTTTCACAAAAAATTGCAGATATTTTTTTCTCATTTTCGTGACACAAAAACAGTGACCCCGGTCATGCCGAACTATTGACATTCTGGACAGGCCTAAAAAAAACATTTTAAAACCATTTTCACAAAAAATTGTAGATTTCTATTTTTGTCACCAAAAACGATGACTCCGATCATGCCGAACTAGCGACATTTTGGACAGGCCTAAAAAAAAGCATTTTAGAACCATTTTCAAAAAAAAAGCTCAGAATTCTTTTTTTCATTTTTTGACACAAAAACAGTGACCCCGGTCATGCCGAACTATCGTCATTCTGGACAGGCCTAAAAAAATTTTTAAAACCATTTTCACAAAAAATTGCAGATATTTTTTTCTCATTTTCGTGACACAAAAACAGTGACCCCTGTCATGCCGAACTATCGACATTCTGGACAGGCCTAAAAAAAAACATTTTAAAACAATTTTCACTAAAAATTGTAGATTTCTATTTTTGTCACCAAAAACGAATACTCCGATCATGCCGAACTAGCGACATTTTGGACAGGCCTAAAAAAAAAGCATTTTAGAACCATTTTCAAAAAAAGCTCAGAATTCTTTTTTTCATTTTTTGACACAAAAATAGTGACCCCGGTCATGCCGAACTATCGTCATTCTGGACAGGCCTAAAAAAAAAATTAAAAACCATTTTCACAAAAAATTGCAGATATGTTTTTCTCATTTTCGTGACACAAAAACAGTGACCCCGGTCATGCCGAGCTATCGACATTCTGGACAGGCCTAAAAAAAACATTTTAAAACCATTTTCACAAAAAATTGTAGATTTCTATTTTTGTCACCAAAAACGATGACTCCGATCATGCCGAACTAGCGACATTTTGGACAGGCCTAAAAAAAAAGCATTTTAGAACCATTTTCAAAAAAAAGCTCAGAATTCTTTTTTTCATTTTTTGACACAAAAACAGTGACCCCGGTCATGCCGAACTATCGTCATTCTGGACAGGCCTAAAAAAAAATGTAAAAACCATTTTCACCAAAAATGGCTGATTTTTTTTTCTTCATTTTTTGACACAAAAACAGTGACCCCGGTCATACCGAACTATCGACATTCTGGACATGCCTAAAAAAACATTTTAAAACCATTTTCACAAAAAATTGCAGATTTCTATTTTGTCCCTAAAAACGATGACTCCGATCATGCCGAAAAAGCGACATTCTGGACAGGCCTAAAAAAAAATGTAGAACCATTTTCACAAAAAATTGCAGATATTTTTTTCTCATTTTCGTGACACAAAAACAGTGACCACGGTCATGCCGAACTATCGACATTCTGGACAGGCCTAAAAAAAACATTTTAAAACCATTTTCACCAAAAATTGCAGATTTCTATTTTGTCCCTAAAAACGATGACTCCGATCATGCTGAAAAAGCGTAATTCTGGACAGGCCTAAAAAAACATTTTAAAACCATTTTCACAAAAAATTGCAGATTTCTATTTTGTCCCTAAAAACGATGACTCCGATCATGCCGAAAAAGCGACATTTTGGACAGGCCTAAAAAAAAAGCATTTTAGAACCATTTTCAAAAAAAAGCTCAGAATTCTTTTTTTCATTTTTTGACACAAAAACAGTGACCCCGGTCATGCCGAACTATCGACATTCTGGACAGGCCTAAAAAAAACTTTAAAAACCATTTTCACCAAAAATTGCAGATTTCTATTTTGTCCCTAAAAACGATGACTACGATCATGCCGAAAAAGCGACATTTTGGACAGGCCTAAAAAAAAAGCATTTTAGAACCATTTTCAAAAAAAGGTCAGAATTCTTTTTTTCATTTTTTGACACAAAAACAGTGACCCAGGTCATGCCGAACTATCGTCATTCTGGACAGGCCTAAAAAAAAATGTAAAAACCATTTTCACAAAAAATTGCAGATATTTTTTTCTCATTTTCGTGACACAAAAACAGTGACCCCGGTCATGCCGAACTATCGACATTCTGGACAGGCCTAAAAAAAACATTTTAAAACCATTTTCACAAAAAATTGTAGATTTCTATTTTTGTCACCAAAAACGATGACTCCGATCATGCCGAACTAGCGACATTTTGGACAGGCCTAAAAAAAAAGCATTTTAGAACCATTATCAAAAAAAAGCTCAGAATTCTTTTTTTCATTTTTTGACACAAAAACAGTGACCCCTGTCATGCCGAACTATCGTCATTCTGGACAGGCCTAAAAAAAAATTTAAAAACCATTTTCACCAAAAATGGCTGATTTTTTTTTCTTCATTTTTTGACACAAAAACAGTGACCCCGGTCAAACCGAACTATCGACAACCTGGACATGCCTAAAAAAACATTTTAAAACCATTTTCACAAAAAATTGCAGATTTCTATTTTGTCCCTAAAAACGATGACTCCGATCATGCCGAAAAAGCGACATTCTGGACAGGCCTAAAAAAAAAATGTAGAACCATTTTCACAAAAAATTGCAGATATTTTTTTCTCATTTTCGTGACACAAAAACAGTGACCCCGGTCATGCCGAACTATCGACATTCTGGACAGGCCTAAAAAAAACATTTTAAAACCATTTTCACAAAAAATTGCAGATTTCTATTTTGTCACCAAAAACGAATACTCCGATCATGCCGAACTAGCGACATTTTGGACAGGCCTAAAAAAAAGCATTTTAGAACCATTTTCAAAAAAGCTCAGAATTCTTTTTTCATTTTTTGACACAAAAACAGTGACCCCGGTCATGCCGAACTATCGACATTCTGGACAGGCCTAAAAAAAATTTAAAAAACATTTTCACCAAAAATTGCAGATTTCTATTTTGTCCCTAAAAACGATGACTCCGATCATGCCGAAAAAGCGACATTCTGGACAGGCCTAAAAAAAATTTTTAGAACCATTTTCACCAAAAATTGCAGATATTTTTTCTCATTTTCGTGACACAAAAACAGTGACCCCGGTCATGCCGAACTAACGACATTCTGGACAGGCCTAAAAAAAACATTTTAAAACCATTTTCACAAAAAATTGTAGATTTCTATTTTTGTCACCAAAAACGAATACTCCGATCATGCCGAACTAGCGACATTTTGGACAGGCCTAAAAAAAAAGCATTTTAGAACCATTTTAAAAAAAAAAGCTCAGAATTCTTTCTTTCATTTTTTGACACAAAAACAGTGACCCCGGTCATGCCGAACTATCGACATTCTGGACAGGCCTAAAAAAAACATTTTAAAACCATTTTCACAAAAAATTGCAGATTTCTATTTTGTCCCTAAAAACGATGACTACGATCATGCCGAAAAAGCGACATTTTGGACAGGCCTAAAAAAAAAGCATTTTAGAACCATTTTCAAAAAAAGGTCAGAATTCTTTTTTTCATTTTTTGACACAAAAACAGTGACCCAGGTCATGCCGAACTATCGTCATTCTGGACAGGCCTAAAAAAAATGTAAAAACCATTTTCACAAAAAATTGCAGATATTTTTTCTCATTTTCGTGACACAAAAACAGTGACCCCGGTCATGCCGAACTATCGACATTCTGGACAGGCCTAAAAAAAACATTTTAAAACCATTTTCACCAAAAATTGCAGATTTCTATTTTGTCACCAAAAACGAATACTCCGATCATGCCGAACTAGCGACATTTTGGACAGGCCTAAAAAAAAAGCATTTTAGAACCATTTTCAAAAAAAGCTCAGAATTCTTTTTTTCATTTTTTGACACAAAAACAGTGACCCCGGTCATGCCGAACTATCGACATTCTGGACAGGCCTAAAAAAAAAATTTAAAAACATTTTCACCAAAAATTGCAGATTTCTATTTTGTCCCTAAAAACGATGACTCCGATCATGCCGAAAAAGCGACATTCTGGACAGGCCTAAAAAAAATTTTTAGAACCATTTTCACCAAAAATTGCAGATATTTTTTCTCATTTTCGTGACACAAAAACAGTGACCCCGGTCATGCCGAACTAACGACATTCTGGACAGGCCTAAAAAAAACATTTTAAAACCATTTTCACAAAAAATTGTAGATTTCTATTTTTGTCACCAAAAACGAATACTCCGATCATGCCGAACTAGCGACATTTTGGACAGGCCTAAAAAAAAAGCATTTTAGAACCATTTTAAAAAAAAAAGCTCAGAATTCTTTCTTTCATTTTTTGACAAAAAAACAGTGACCCCGGTCATGCCGAACTATCGACATTCTGGACAGGCCTAAAAAAAACATTTTAAAACCATTTTCACAAAAAATTGCAGATTTCTATTTTGTCCCTAAAAACGATGACAACGATCATGCCGAAAAAGCGACATTTTGGACAGGCCTAAAAAAAAAGCATTTTAGAACCATTTTCAAAAAAAGGTCAGAATTCTTTTTTTCATTTTTTGACACAAAAACAGTGACCCAGGTCATGCCGAACTATCGTCATTCTGGACAGGCCTAAAAAAAAATGTAAAAACCATTTTCACAAAAAATTGCAGATATTTTTTTCTCATTTTCGTGACACAAAAACAGTGACCCCGGTCATGCCGAACTATCGACATTCTGGACAAGCCTAAAAAAAACATTTTAAAACCATTTTCACCAAAAATTGCAGATTTCTATTTTGTCACCAAAAACGAATACTCCGATCATGCCGAACTAGCGACATTTTGGACAGGCCTAAAAAAAAAAGCATTTTAGAACCATTTTCAAAAAAAGCTCAGAATTCTTTTTTTCATTTTTTGACACAAAAATAGTGACCCCGGTCATGCCGAACTATCGTCATTCTGGACAGGCCTAAAAAAAAAATTAAAAACCATTTTCACAAAAAATTGCAGATATGTTTTTCTCATTTTCGTGACACAAAAACAGTGACCCCGGTCATGCCGAGCTATCGACATTCTGGACAGGCCTAAAAAAAACATTTTAAAACCATTTTCACAAAAAATTGTAGATTTCTATTTTTGTCACCAAAAACGATGACTCCGATCATGCCGAACTAGCGACATTTTGGACAGGCCTAAAAAAAAGCATTTTAGAACCATTTTCAAAAAAAGCTCAGAATTCTTTTTTCATTTTTTGACACAAAAACAGTGACCCCGGTCATGCCGAACTATCGTCATTCTGGACAGGCCTAAAAAAAATTAAAAACCATTTTCACCAAAAATGGCTGATTTTTTTTCTTCATTTTTTGACACAAAAACAGTGACCCCGGTCATACCGAACTATCGACATTCTGGACATGCCTAAAAAAAACATTTTAAAACCATTTTCACAAAAATTGCAGATTTCTATTTTGTCCCTAAAAACGATGACTCCGATCATGCCGAAAAAGCGACATTCTGGACAGGCCTAAAAAAAAAATGTAGAACCATTTTCACAAAAAATTGCAGATATTTTTTTCTCATTTTCGTGACACAAAAACAGTGACCCCGGTCATGCCGAACTATCGACATTCTGGACAGGCCTAAAAAAAACATTTTAAAACCATTTTCACCAAAAATTGCAGATTTCTATTTTGTCCCTAAAAACGATGACTCCGATCATGCTGAAAAAGCGTAATTCTGGACAGGTCTAAAAAAACATTTTAAAACCATTTTCACAAAAAATTGCAGATTTCTATTTTGTCCCTAAAAACGATGACTCCGATCATGCCGAAAAAGCGACATTTTGGACAGGCCTAAAAAAAAAGCATTTTAGAACCATTTTCAAAAAAAGCTCAGAATTCTTTTTTTCATTTTTTGACACAAAAACAGTGACCCCGGTCATGCCGAACTATCGACATTCTGGACAGGCCTAAAAAAAAATTTAAAAAACATTTTCACCAAAAATTGCAGATTTCTATTTTGTCCCTAAAAACGATGACTCCGATCATGCCGAAAAAGCGACATTCTGGACAGGCCTAAAAAAAATTTTTAGAACCATTTTCACCAAAAATTGCAGATATTTTTTCTCATTTTCGTGACACAAAAACAGTGACCCCGGTCATGCCGAACTAACGACATTCTGGACAGGCCTAAAAAAAACATTTTAAAACCATTTTCACAAAAAATTGTAGATTTCTATTTTTGTCACCAAAAACGAATACTCCGATCATGCCGAACTAGCGACATTTTGGACAGGCCTAAAAAAAAGCATTTTAGAACCATTTTAAAAAAAAAGCTCAGAATTCTTTCTTTCATTTTTTGACACAAAAACAGTGACCCCGGTCATGCCGAACTATCGACATTCTGGACAGGCCTAAAAAAAACATTTTAAAACCATTTTCACAAAAAATTGCAGATTTCTATTTTGTCCCTAAAAACGATGACTACGATCATGCCGAAAAAGCGACATTTTGGACAGGCCTAAAAAAAAAGCATTTTAGAACCATTTTCAAAAAAAGGTCAGAATTCTTTTTTTCATTTTTTGACACAAAAACAGTGACCCAGGTCATGCCGAACTATCGTCATTCTGGACAGGCCTAAAAAAAAATGTAAAAACCATTTTCACAAAAAATTGCAGATATTTTTTTCTCATTTTCGTGACACAAAAACAGTGACCCCGGTCATGCCGAACTATCGACATTCTGGACAGGCCTAAAAAAAACATTTTAAAACCATTTTCACAAAAAATTTTAGATTTCTATTTTTGTCACCAAAAACGATGACTCCGATCATGCCGAACTAGCGACATTTTGGACAGGCCTAAAAAAAAAGCATTTTAGAACCATTATCAAAAAAAAGCTCAGAATTCTTTTTTTCATTTTTTGACACAAAAACAGTGACCCCGGTCATGCCGAACTATCGTCATTCTGGACAGGCCTAAAAAAAAATTTAAAAACCATTTTCACCAAAAATGGCTGATTTTTTTTTCTTCATTTTTTGACACAAAAACAGTGACCCCGGTCAAACCGAACTATCGACAACCTGGACATGCCTAAAAAAAACATTTTAAAACCATTTTCACAAAAAATTGCAGATTTCTATTTTGTCCCTAAAAACGATGACTCCGATCATGCCGAAAAAGCGACATTCTGGACAGGCCTAAAAAAAAAATGTAGAACCATTTTCACAAAAAATTGCAGATATTTTTTTCTCATTTTCGTGACACAAAAACAGTGACCCCGGTCATGCCGAACTATCGACATTCTGGACAGGCCTAAAAAAAACATTTTAAAACCATTTTCACCAAAAATTGCAGATTTCTATTTTGTCCCTAAAAACGATGACTCCGATCATGCTGAAAAAGCGACATTCTAGACAGGTCTAAAAAAAAAATTTAAAACCATTTTCACCAAAAATTGCTGATTTTTTTTTCTTCATTTTCGTGACACAAAAACAGTGACCCCGGTTATGCCAAACTAGCGACATTCTGGACAGAACTAAAAAAAACATTTTAAAACCATTTTCACTAAAAATTGTAGATTTCTATTTTTGTCACCAAAAACGAATACTCCGATCATGCCGAACTAGCGACATTTTGGACAGGCCTAAAAAAAAGCATTTTAGAACCATTTTCAAAAAAAAAGCTCAGAATTCTTTTTTTCATTTTTTGACACAAAAATAGTGACCCCGGTCATGCCGAACTATCGACATTCTGGACAGGCCTAAAAAAAACATTTTAAAACCATTTTCACAAAAAATTGCAGATTTCTATTTTGTCCCGAAAAACGATGACTCCGATCATGCCGAAAAAGCGACATTTTTGACAGGCCTAAAAAAAAAGCATTTTAGAAACATTTTCAAAAAAAGCTCAGACTTCTTTTTTTCATTTTTTGACACAAAAACAGTGACCACGGTCATGCCGAACTATCGACATTCTGGACAGGCCTAAAAAAACATTTTAAAACCATTTTCACAAAAATTGCAGATTTCTATTTTGTCCCGAAAAACGATGACTCCGATCATGCCGAAAAAGCGACATTTTGGACAGGCCTAAAAAAAAGCATTTTAGAAACATTTTCAAAAAAATCTCAGACTTCTTTTTTTCATTTTTTGACACAAAAACAGTGACCACGGTCATGCCGAACTATCGACATTCTGGACAGGCCTAAAAAAAACATTTTAAATCCATTTTCACAAAAAATTGCAGATTTCTATTTTGTCCCTAAAAACGATGACTCCGATCATGCCGAAAAAGCGACATTCTGGACAGGCCTAAAAAATTTTTTTAGAACCATTTTCACAAAAAATTGCAGATATTTTTTTCTCATTTTCGTGACACAAAAACAGTGACCCCGGTCATGCCGAACTATTGACATTCTGGACAGGCCTAAAAAAACATTTTAAAACCATTTTCACAAAAAATTTTAGATTTCTATTTTTGTCACCAAAAACGATGACTCCGATCATGCCGAACTAGCGACATTTTGGACAGGCCTAAAAAAAAAGCATTTTAGAACCATTTTCAAAAAAAAAGCTCAGAATTCTTTTTTTCATTTTTTGACACAAAAACAGTGACCCCGGTCATGCCGAACTATCGTCATTCTGGACAGGCCTAAAAAAAAAATTTAAAACCATTTTCACAAAAAATTGCAGATATTTTTTTCTCATTTTCGTGACACAAAAACAGTGACCCCGGTCATGCCGAACTATCGACATTCTGGACAGGCCTAAAAAAAACATTTTAAAACAATTTTCACTAAAAATTGTAGATTTCTATTTTTGTCACCAAAAACGAATACTCCGATCATGCCGAACTATCGTCATTCTGGACAGGCCTAAAAAAAAATTTAAAAACCATTTTCACCAAAAATGGCTGATTTTTTTTTCTTCATTTTTTGACACAAAAACAGTGACCCCGGTCATACCGAACTATCGACATTCTGGACATGCCTAAAAAAACATTTTAAAACCATTTTCACAAAAAATTGCAGATTTCTATTTTGTCCCTAAAAACGATGACTCCGATCATGCCGAAAAAGCGACATTCTGGACAGGCCAAAAAAAAAAATGTAGAACCATTTTCACAATAAATTGCAGATATTTTTTCTCATTTTCGTGACACAAAAACAGTGACCCCGGTCATGCCGAACTATCGACATTCTGGACAGACCTAAAAAAACATTTTAAAACCATTTTCACCAAAAATTGCAGATTTCTATTTTGTCCCTAAAAACGATGACTCCGATCATGCTGAAAAAGCGACATTATGGACAGGTCTAAAAAAATGTTTGAAAACAATTTTCACCAAAAATTGCTGATTTTTTTTTCTTCATTTTCGTGACACAAAAACAGTGACCCCGGTCATGCCAAACTAGCGACATTCTGGACAGGCCTAAAAAAAACATTTTAAAACAATTTTCACAAAAAATTGTAGATTTCTATTTTTGTCACCAAAAACGAATACTCCGATCATGCCGAAAAAGCATCATTCTGGACAGGCCTAAAAAAATTTTTTAGAACCATTTTCACAAAAAATTGCAGATATTTTTTTCTCATTTTCGTGACACAAAAACAGTGACCCCGGTCATGCCGAACTATCGACATTCTGGACAGGCCTAAAAAAACATTTTAAAACAATTTTCACAAAAATTGTAGATTTCTATTTTTGTCACCAAAAACGAATACTCCGATCATGCCGAACAAGCATCATTTTGGACAGGCCTAAAAAAATTTTTTTAGAACCATTTTCACAAAAAATTGCAGATATTTTTTTCTCATTTTCGTGACACAAAAACAGTGACCCCGGTCATGCCGAACTATCGACATTCTGGACAGGCCTAAAAAAAAATTTTAAAACAATTTTCACTAAAAATTGTAGATTTCTATTTTTGTCACCAAAAACGAATACTCCGATCATGCCGAACTAGCGACATTTTGGACAGGCCTAAAAAAAAAGCATTTTAGAACCATTTTCAAAAAAAGCTCAGAATTCTTTTTTTCATTTTTTGACACAAAAATAGTGACCCCGGTCATGCCGAACTATCGTCATTCTGGACAGGCCTAAAAAAAAAATTAAAAACCATTTTCACAAAAAATTGCAGATATGTTTTTCTCATTTTCGTGACACAAAAACAGTGACCCCGGTTATGCCGAACTAGCGACATTCTGGACAGGCCTAAAAAAAAAGCATTTTAGAACCATTTTCAAAAAAAAAGCTCAGAATTCTTTTTTTCATTTTTTGACACAAAAACAGTGACCCCGGTCATGCCGAACTATCGACATTCTGGACAGGCCTAAAAAAACATTTTAAAACCATTTTCACAAAAAATTGCAGATTTCTATTTTGTCCCTAAAAACGATGACTCCGATCATGCCGAAAAAGCGACATTGTGGACAGGCCAAAAAAAAAAAATGTAGAACCATTTTCACAATAAATTGCAGATATTTTTTTCTCATTTTCGTGACACAAAAACAGTGACCCCGGTCATGCCGAACTATCGACATTCTGGACAGACCTAAAAAAAACATTTTAAAACCATTTTCACCAAAAATTGTAGATTTCTATTTTTGTCACCAAAAACGAATACTCCGATCATGCCGAACTAGCGACATTTTGGACAGGCCTAAAAAAAAAGCATTTTAGAACCATTTTCCAAAAAAAAGCTCAGAATTATTTTTTTCATTTTTTGACACAAAAACAGTGACCCCGGTCATGCCGAACTATCGTCATTCTGGACAGGCCTAAAAAAAACATTTTAAAACCATTTTCACAAAAAATTGCAGATTTCTATTTTGTCCCTAAAAACGATGACTCCGATCATGCCGAAAAAGCGACATTCTGGACAGGCCAAAAAAAAATGTAGAACCATTTTCACCAAAAATGGCTGATTTTTTTTCTTCATTTTTTGACACAAAAACAGTGACCCCGGTCATACCGAACTATCGACATTCTGGACATGCCTAAAAAAACATTTTAAAACCATTTTCACAAAAAATTGCAGATTTCTATTTTGTCCCTAAAAACGATGACTCCGATCATGCCGAAAAAGCGACATTCTGGACAGGCCAAAAAAAAATGTAGAACCATTTTCACAAAAAATGGCAGATATTTTTTCTCATTTTCGTGACACAAAAACAGTGACCCCGGTCATGCCGAACTATCGACATTCTGGACAGACCTAAAAAAACATTTTAAAACCATTTTCACCAAAAATTGCAGATTTCTATTTTGTCCCTAAAAACGATGACTCCGATCATGCTGAAAAAGCGACATTATGGACAGGTCTAAAAAAATGTTTTAAAACCATTTTCACCAAAAATTGCTGACTTTTTTTTTCTTCATTTTCGTGACACAAAAACAGTGACCCCGGTCATGCCAAACTAGCGACATTCTGGACAGGCCTAAAAAAAACATTTTAACCTGTTAGGGCTAGGGGGCAGCATTGACACGGCTGGATAAAAAACATACCCGATTTAATCTGGTTACCACTCCTACTCAGTAACTAGAATATGCATATACTTATTACATATGGATAGAAAACACCCTAAATTTTCTAAAACTGTTTGAATGGTGTCTGTGAGTATAACAGAACTCAAATGGCAGGTCAAAACCTGAGAGATTCCTTTACAGGAAGTGGCCTGTCTGACCATTTCTGGAACTTCTTTGCCATCTCTATCATTTACTAAGGATCTCTGCTCTAACGTGACACTTCCCACGTCGTCCATAGGCTCTCAGAGCCCGGGAAAAAAGAGAATGTCGTCATTCCAGCCCCAGGCTGAAACACATTATCGCCTTTCTCAAGTGGCCCATCAAGAGACACTAGCTTATGCGCGTGACCCCGACCGCCCCCGCCTTTGGGATTTTTTCCTCTGTTTGCCGAAAAGGAGATTCCCTGTCGGAATATTATCGCTTTTCTACGAGAAAAATGACGTAAAAATTGATTTTAAACAGCGGTTGACATGCTTCGACGTACGGCAATGGAATATTTTGAATTTTATTGTCAGGAATTGCGCCAAGCGCGCGACACTTCTTTACTATTTCGGATAGTGTCTGGAACGCACGAACAAAACGCCGCTATTCGGATATAACGATGGATTATTTTGGACCAAACCAACATTTGTTATTGAAGTAGACGTCCTGGGTGTGCATTCTGACGAAGACAACAAAAGGTAATGACATTTTTATAATAGTAAATATGATTATGGTGAGTGCTAAACTTGCCGGGTGTCTAAATAGCGAGCCCGTGATGCCTGGGCTATGTACTTAGAATATTGCAAAGTGTGCTTTCACCAAAAAGCTATTTTAAAATCGGACATATCGAGTGCATAGAGGAGGTCTGTATCTATAATTCTTAAAATAATTGTTATGCTTTTTGTGAACGTTTATCGTGAGTAATTTAGTAAAATGTTAGCGAATTCCCCGTAAGTTTGCGGGGGTATGCTAGTTCTGAACGTCACATGCTAATGTAAAAAGCTGGTTTTTGATATAAATATGAACTTGATTGAACAAAACATGCATGTATTGTATAACATAATGTCCTAGGGTTGTCATCTGATGAAGATCATCAAAGGTGAGTGCTGCATTTAGCTGTCTTCTGGGTTTTGGTGACATTATATGCTGGCTTGAAAAATGGGTGTCTGATTATTTCTGGCTTGGTACTCTGCTGACATAATCTAATGTTTTGCTTTCGTTGTAAAGCCTTTTTGAAATCGGACAGTGTGGTTAGATTAACGAGAGTCTTATCTTTAAATGGCTGTAAAATAGTCATATGTTTGAGAAATTGAAGTAATAGGATTTTGAAGATTTTGAAAATCGCGCCACAGGCTGGCAGTGGCTGTTACGTAGGTGGGACGAATTCGTCCCGCCGGTCCCATAGAGGTTAAAACCATTTTCACAAAAAATTGTAGATTTCTATTTTTGTCACCAAAAACGATGACTCCAATCATGCCGAACTAGCGACATTTTGGACAGGCCTAAAAAAAAAGCATTTTAGAACCATTTTCAAAAAAAAAGCTCAGACTTCTTTTTTTCATTTTTTGACACAAAAACAGTGACCACGGTCATGCCGAACTATCGACATTCTGGACAGGCCTAAAAAAAACATTTTAAAACCATTTTCACAAAAAATTGCAGATTTCTATTTTGTCCCTAAAAACGATGACTCCGATCATGCCGAAAAAGCGACATTCTGGACAGGCCAAAAAAAAAAATGTAGAACCATTTTCACAAAAAATGGCAGATATTTTTTTCTCATTTTCGTGACACAAAAACAGTGACCCCGGTCATGCCGAACTATCGACATTCTGGACAGGCCTAAAAAAAACATTTTAAAACCATTTTCACAAAAAATTTTAGATTTCTATTTTTGTCACCAAAAACGATGACTCCGATCATGCCGAACTAGCGACATTTTGGACAGGCCTAAAAAAAAAGCATTTTAGAACCATTTTCAAAAAAAAAGCTCAGAATTATTTTTTTCATTTTTTGACACAAAAACAGTGACCGAACTATCGTCATTCATGCCGAACTATAGTCATTCTGGACAGGCCTAAAAAAAATTTTTAAAACCATTTTCACCAAAAATGGCAGATTTTTTTTTCTTCATTTTTTGACACAAAAACAGTGACCCCGGTCATACCGAACTATCGACATTCTGGACATGCCTAAAAAAACATTTTAAAACCATTTTCACAAAAAATTGCAGATTTCTATTTTGTCCCTAAAAACGATGACTCCGTTTATGCCGAAAAAGCGACATTCTGGACAGGCCTAAAAAAAAAATGTAGAACCATTTTCACAAAAAATTGCAGATTTCTATTTTGTCCCTAAAAACGATGACTCCGATCATGCTGAAAAAGCGTAATTCTGGACAGGTCTAAAAAAAACATTTTAAAACCATTTTCACAAAAAATTGCAGATTTCTATTTTGTCCCTAAAAACGATGACTCCGATCATGCCGAAAAAGCGACATTTTGGACAGGCCTAAAAAAAAAGCATTTTAGAACCATTTTCAAAAAAAGCTCAGAATTCTTTTTTTCATTTTTTGACACAAAAACAGTGACCGAACTATCGACATTCTGGACAGGCCTAAAAAAAATTTAAAAAACCATTTTCACCAAAAATTGCAGATTTCTATTTTGTCCCTAAAAACGATGACTCCGATCATGCCGAAAAAGCGACATTCTGGACAGGCCTAAAAAAAAATTTTTGAACCATTTTCACCAAAAATTGCAGATATTTTTTCTCATTTTCGTGACACAAAAACAGTGACCCCGGTCATGCCGAACTATCGACATTCTGGACAGGCCTAAAAAAAACATTTTAAAACCATTTTCACAAAAAATTGTAGATTTCTATTTTTGTCACCAAAAACGATGACTCCGATCATGCCGAACTAGCGACATTTTGGACAGGCCTAAAAAAAAAGCATTTTAGAACCATTTTTGAAAAAAAAGCTCAGAATTATTTTTTTCATTTTTTGACACAAAAACAGTGACCGAACTATCGTCATTCATGCCGAACTATAGTCATTCTGGACAGGCCTAAAAATTTTTTTTAAAACCATTTTCACCAAAAATGGCAGATTTTTTTTTCTTCATTTTTTGACACAAAAACAGTGACCCCGGTCATACCGAACTATCGACATTCTGGACATGCCTAAAAAAACATTTTAAAACCATTTTCACAAAAAATTGCAGATTTCTATTTTGTCCCTAAAAACGATGACTCCGTTTATGCCGAAAAAGCGACATTCTGGACAGGCCTAAAAAAAAAATGTAGAACCATTTTCACAAAAAATTGCAGATATTTTTTTCTCATTTTCGTGACACAAAAACAGTGACCACGGTCATGCCGAACTATCGACATTCTGGACAGGCCTAAAAAAAACATTTTAAAACCATTTTCACCAAAAATTGCAGATTTCTATTTTGTCCCTAAAAACGATGACTCCGATCATGCTGAAAAAGCGTAATTCTGGACAGGTCTAAAAAAACATTTTAAAACCATTTTCACAAAAAATTGCAGATTTCTATTTTGTCCCTAAAAACGATGACTCCGATCATGCCGAAAAAGCGACATTTTGGACAGGCCTAAAAAAAAAGCATTTTAGAACCATTTTCAAAAAAAGCTCAGAATTCTTTTTTTCATTTTTTGACACAAAAACAGTGACCGAACTATCGACATTCTGGACAGGCCTAAAAAAAATTTTAAAAACCATTTTCACCAAAAATTGCAGATTTCTATTTTGTCCCTAAAAACGATGACTCCGATCATGCCGAAAAAGCGACATTCTGGACAGGCCTAAAAAAAATTTTTTGAACCATTTTCACCAAAAATTGCAGATATTTTTTCTCATTTTCGTGACACAAAAACAGTGACCCCGGTCATGCCGAACTATCGACATTCTGGACAGGCCTAAAAAAACATTTTAAAACCATTTTCACAAAAATTGTAGATTTCTATTTTTGTCACCAAAAACGATGACTCCGATCATGCCGAACTAGCGACATTTTGGACAGGCCTAAAAAAAAGCATTTTAGAACCATTTTTGAAAAAAAAGCTCAGAATTATTTTTTTCATTTTTTGACACAAAAACAGTGACCGAACTATCGTCATTCATGCCGAACTATAGTCATTCTGGACAGGCCTAAAAAAAATTTTTAAAACCATTTTCACCAAAAATGGCTGATTTTTTTTTCTTCATTTTTTGACACAAAAACAGTGACCCCGGTCATACCGAACTATCGACATTCTGGACATGCCTAAAAAAACATTTTAAAACCATTTTCACAAAAAATTGCAGATTTCTATTTTGGCCCTAAAAACGATGACTCCGATCATGCCGAAAAAGCGACATTCTGGACAGGCCTAAAAAAAAAATGTAGAACCATTTTCACAAAAAATTGCAGATATTTTTTTCTCATTTTCGTGACACAAAAACAGTGACCCCGGTCATGCCGAACTATCGACATTCTGGACAGACCTAAAAAAAACATTTTAAAACCATTTTCACCAAAAATTGCAGATTTCTATTTTGTCCCTAAAAACGATGACTCCGATCATGCTGAAAAAGCGACATTATGGACAGGTCTAAAAAAATGTTTTAAAACAATTTTCACCAAAAATTGCTGATTTTTTTTTCTTCATTTTCGTGACACAAAAACAGTGACCCCGGTCATGCCAAACTAGCGACATTCTGGACAGGCCTAAAAAAAACATTTTAAAACCATTTTCACTAAAAATTGTAGATTTCTATTTTTGTCACCAAAAACGATGACTCCGATCATGCCGAAAAAGCGACATTCTGGACAGGCCAAAAAAAAAAATGTAGAACCATTTTCACAAAAAATGGCAGATATTTTTTTCTCATTTTCGTGACACAAAAACAGTGACCCCGGTCATGCCGAACTATCGACATTCTGGACAGGCCTAAAAAAAACATTTTAAAACCATTTTCACAAAAAATTGTAGATTTCTATTTTTGTCACCAAAAACGATGACTCCGATCATGCCGAACTAGCGACATTTTGGACAGGCCTAAAAAAAAAGCATTTTAGAACCATTTTCAAAAAAAAAGCTCAGAATTATTTTTTTCATTTTTTGACACAAAAACAGTGACCGAACTATCGTCATTCATGCCGAACTATAGTCATTCTGGACAGGCCTAAAAAAAATTTTTAAAACCATTTTCACCAAAAATGGCAGATTTTTTTTTCTTCATTTTTTGACACAAAAACAGTGACCCCGGTCATACCGAACTATCGACATTCTGGACATGCCTAAAAAAACATTTTAAAACCATTTTCACAAAAAATTGCAGATTTCTATTTTGTCCCTAAAAACGATGACTCCGTTTATGCCAAAAAAGCGACATTCTGGACAGGCCTAAAAAAAAAATGTAGAACCATTTTCACAAAAAATTGCAGATATTTTTTTCTCATTTTCGTGACACAAAAACAGTGACCACGGTCATGCCGAACTATCGACATTCTGGACAGGCCTAAAAAAAACATTTTAAAACCATTTTCACCAAAAATTGCAGATTTCTATTTTGTCCCTAAAAACGATGACTCCGATCATGCTGAAAAAGCGTAATTCTGGACAGGTCTAAAAAAAACATTTTAAATGCATTTTCACAAAAAATTGCAGATTTCTATTTTGTCCCTAAAAACGATGACTCCGATCATGCCGAAAAAGCGACATTTTGGACAGGCCTAAAAAAAAAGCATTTTAGAACCATTTTCAAAAAAAGCTCAGAATTCTTTTTTTCATTTTTTGACACAAAAACAGTGACCGAACTATCGACATTCTGGACAGGCCTAAAAAAAATTTTAAAAACCATTTTCACCAAAAATTGCAGATTTCTATTTTGTCCCTAAAAACGATGACTCCGATCATGCCGAAAAAGCGACATTCTGGACAGGCCTAAAAAAAATTTTTTGAACCATTTTCACCAAAAATTGCAGATATTTTTTCTCATTTTCGTGACACAAAAACAGTGACCCCGGTCATGCCGAACTATCGACATTCTGGACAGTCCTAAAAAAAACATTTTAAAACCATTTTCACAAAAAATTGTAGATTTCTATTTTTGTCACCAAAAACGATGACTCCGATCATGCCGAACTAGCGACATTTTGGACAGGCCTAAAAAAAAAGCATTTTAGAACCATTTTCAAAAAAAAAGCTCAGAATTATTTTTTTCATTTTTTGACACAAAAACAGTGACCGAACTATCGTCATTCATGCCGAACTATAGTCATTCTGGACAGGCCTAAAAAAAAAATTTAAAACCATTTTCACCAAAAATGGCTGATTTTTTTTTCTTCATTTTTTGACACAAAAACAGTGACCCCGGTCATACCGAACTATCGACATTCTGGACATGCCTAAAAAAACATTTTAAAACCATTTTCACAAAAAATTGCAGATTTCTATTTTGGCCCTAAAAACGATGACTCCGATCATGCCGAAAAAGCGACATTCTGGACAGGCCTAAAAAAAAAAATGTAGAACCATTTTCACAAAAAATTGCAGATATTTTTTTCTCATTTTCGTGACACAAAAACAGTGACCCCGGTCATGCCGAACTATCGACATTCTGGACAGACCTAAAAAAAACATTTTAAAACCATTTTCACCAAAAATTGCAGATTTCTATTTTGTCCCTAAAAACGATGACTCCGATCATGCTGAAAAAGCGACATTATGG
This sequence comes from Salmo salar, assembly GCF_905237065.1. Lineage (NCBI taxonomy): Eukaryota > Metazoa > Chordata > Actinopteri > Salmoniformes > Salmonidae > Salmo > Salmo salar. The sequence goes on along the minus strand of NC_059459.1, from coordinate 1,127,125 downwards.
ACAGGTCTAAAAAAATGTTTTAAAACAATTTTCACCAAAAATTGCTGATTTTTTTTCTTCATTTTCGTGACACAAAAACAGTGACCCCGGTCATGCCAAACTAGCGACATTCTGGACAGGCCTAAAAAAAACATTTTAAAACAATTTTCACAAAAAATTGTAGATTTCTATTTTTGTCACCAAAAACGAATACTCCGATCATGCCGAACTAGCGACATTTTGGACAGGCCTAAAAAAAAAGCATTTTAGAACCATTTTCCAAAAAAAAGCTCAGAATTATTTTTTTCATTTTTTGACACAAAAACAGTGACCCCGGTCATGCCGAACTATCGTCATTCTGGACAGGCCTAAAAAAATTTTTAAAAACCATTTTCACCAAAAATGGCTGATTTTTTTTTCTTCATTTTTTGACACAAAAACAGTGACCCCGGTCATACCGAACTATCGACATTCTGGACATGCCTAAAAAAAAACATTTTAAAACCATTTTCACAAAAAATTGCAGATTTCTATTTTGTCCCTAAAAACGATGACTCCGATCATGCCGAAAAAGCGACATTCTGGACAGGCCAAAAAAAAATGTAGAACCATTTTCACAAAAAATGGCAGATATTTTTTCTCATTTTCGTGACACAAAAACAGTGACCCCGGTCATGCCGAACTATCGACATTCTGGACAGACCTAAAAAAACATTTTAAAACCATTTTCACCAAAATTGCAGATTTCTATTTTGTCCCTAAAAACGATGACTCCGATCATGCTGAAAAAGCGACATTATGGACAGGTCTAAAAAAATGTTTTAAAACCATTTTCACCAAAAATTGCTGATTTTTTTTCTTCATTTTCGTGACACAAAAACAGTGACCCCGGTCATGCCAAACTAGCGACATTCTGGACAGGCCTAAAAAAACATTTTAACCTGTTAGGGCTAGGGGGCAGCATTGACACGGCTGGATAAAAAACATACCCGATTTAATCTGGTTACCACTCCTACTCAGTAACTAGAATATGCATATACTTATTACATATGGATAGAAAACACCCTAAATTTTCTAAAACTGTTTGAATGGTGTCTGTGAGTATAACAGAACTCAAATGGCAGGTCAAAACCTGAGAGATTCCTTTACAGGAAGTGGCCTGTCTGACCATTTCTGGAACTTCTTTGCCATCTCTATCATTTACTAAGGATCTCTGCTCTAACGTGACACTTCCCACGTCGTCCATAGGCTCTCAGAGCCCGGGAAAAAGAGAATGTCGTCATTCCAGCCCCAGGCTGAAACACATTATCGCCTTTCTCAAGTGGCCCATCAAGAGACACTAGCTTATGCGCGTGACCCCGACCGCCCCGCCTTTGGGATTTTTTTCCTCTGTTTGCCGAAAAGGAGATTCCCTGTCGGAATATTATCGCTTTTCTACGAGAAAAATGACGTAAAAATTGATTTTAAACAGCGGTTGACATGCTTCGACGTACGGCAATGGAATATTTTGAATTTTATTGTCAGGAATTGCGCCAAGCGCGCGACACTTCTTTACTATTTCGGATAGTGTCTGGAACGCACGAACAAAACGCCGCTTATTCGGATATAACGATGGATTATTTTGGACCAAACCAACATTTGTTATTGAAGTAGACGTCCTGGGTGTGCATTCTGACGAAGACAACAAAAGGTAATGACATTTTTATAATAGTAAATATGATTATGGTGAGTGCTAAACTTGCCGGGTGTCTAAATAGCGAGCCCGTGATGCCTGGGCTATGTACTTAGAATATTGCAAAATGTGCTTTCACCAAAAAGCTATTTTAAAATCGGACATATCGAGTGCATAGAGGAGGTCTGTATCTATAATTCTTAAAATAATTGTTCTGCTTTTTGTGAACGTTTATCGTGAGTAATTTAGTAAAATGTTAGCGAATTCCCCGTAAGTTTGCGGGGGGTATGCTAGTTCTGAACGTCACATGCTAATGTAAAAAGCTGGTTTTTGATATAAATATGAACTTGATTGAACAAAACATGCATGTATTGTATAACATAATGTCCTAGGGTTGTCATCTGATGAAGATCATCAAAGGTGAGTGCTGCATTTAGCTGTCTTCTGGGTTTTGGTGACATTATATGCTGGCTTGAAAAATGGGTGTCTGATTATTTCTGGCTTGGTACTCTGCTGACATAATCTAATGTTTTGCTTTCGTTGTAAAGCCTTTTTGAAATCGGACAGTGTGGTTAGATTAACGAGAGTCTTATCTTTAAATGGCTGTAAAATAGTCATATGTTTGAGAAATTGAAGTAATAGGATTTTGAAGATTTTGAAAATCGCGCCACAGGCTGGCAGTGGCTGTTACGTAGGTGGGACGAATTCGTCCCGCCGGTCCCATAGAGGTTAAAACCATTTTCACAAAAAATTGTAGATTTCTATTTTTGTCACCAAAAACGATGACTCCAATCATGCCGAACTAGCGACATTTTGGACAGGCCTAAAAAAAAGCATTTTAGAACCATTTTCAAAAAAAAAGCTCAGACTTCTTTTTTTCATTTTTTGACACAAAAACAGTGACCACGGTCATGCCGAACTATCGACATTCTGGACAGGCCTAAAAAAAACATTTTAAAACCATTTTCACAAAAAATTGTAGATTTCTATTTTTGTCACCAAAAACGATGACTCCGATCATGCCGAACTAGCGACATTTTGGACAGGCCTAAAAAAAAGCATTTTAGAACCATTTTCAAAAAAAAAGCTCAGAATTCTTTTTTTCATTTTTTGACACAAAAACAGTGACCCCGGTCATGCCGAACTATCGTCATTCTGGACAGGCCTAAAAAAAAAATTAAAAACCATTTTCACATAAAATTGCAGATATGTTTTTCTCATTTTCGTGACACAAAAACAGTGACCCCGGTCATGCCGAGCTATCGACATTCTGGACAGGCCTAAAAAAAACATTTTAAAACCATTTTCACAAAAAATTGTAGATTTCTATTTTTGTCACCAAAAACGATGACTCCGATCATGCCGAACTAGCAACATTTTGGACAGGCCTAAAAAAAAAGCATTTTAGAACCATTTTCAAAAAAAAGCTCAGAATTATTTTTTTCATTTTTTGACACAAAAACAGTGACCCCGGTCATGCCGAACTATCGTCATTCTGGACAGGCCTAAAAAAATTTAAAAACCATTTTCACCAAAAATGGCTGATTTTTTTTTTCATTTTTTGACACAAAAACAGTGACCCCGGTCATACCGAACTATCGACATTCTGGACATGCCTAAAAAAACATTTTAAAACCATTTTCACAAAAAATTGCAGATTTCTATTTTGTCCCTAAAAACGATGACTCCGATCATGCCGAAAAAGCGACATTCTGGACAGGCCTAAAAAAAAAGTGTAGAACCATTTTCACAAAAAATTGCAGATATTTTTTTCTCATTTTCGTGACACAAAAACAGTGACCCCGGTCATGCCGAACTATCGACATTCTGGACAGGCCTAAAAAAAACATTTTTAAAACTATTTTCACCAAAAATTGCAGATTTCTATTTTGTCCCTAAAAACGATGACTCCGATCATGCTGAAAAAGCGTAATTCTGGACAGGTCTAAAAAAAACATTTTAAAACCATTTTCACAAAAAATTGCAGATTTCTATTTTGTCCCTAAAAACGATGACTCCGATCATGCCGAAAAAGCGACATTTTGGACAGGCCTAAAAAAAAGCATTTTAGAACCATTTTCAAAAAAAGCTCAGAATTCTTTTTTTCATTTTTTGACACAAAAACAGTGACCCCGGTCATGCCGAACTATCGTCATTCTGGACAGGCCTAAAAAAAAAATTAAAAACCATTTTCACCAAAAATGGCTGATTTTTTTTCTTCATTTTTGACACAAAAACAGTGACCCCGGTCATACCGAACTATCGACATTCTGGACATGCCTAAAAAACATTTTAAAACCATTTTCACAAAAAATTGCAGATTTCTATTTTGTCCCTAAAAACGATGACTCCGATCATGCCGAAAAAGCGACATTCTGGACAGGCCTAAAAAAAAATGTAGAACCATTTTCACAAAAATTGCAGATATTTTTTCTCATTTTCGTGACACAAAAACAGTGACCCCGGTCATGCCGAACTATCGACATTCTGGACAGACCTAAAAAAAACATTTTAAAACCATTTTCACCAAAAATTGCAGATTTCTATTTTGTCCCTAAAAACGATGACTCCGATCATGCTGAAAAAGCGACATTATGGACAGGTCTAAAAAAATGTTTTAAAACCATTTTCACCAAAAATTGCTGATTTTTTTTTCTTCATTTTCGTGACACAAAAACAGTGACCCCGGTTATGCCGAACTAGCGAAATTCTGGACAGGCCTAAAAAAAAAGCATTTTAGAACCATTTTCAAAAAAAAGCTCAGAATTCTTTTTTCATTTTTTGACACAAAAACAGTGACCCCGGTCATGCCGAACTATCGACATTCTGGACAGGCCTAAAAAAACATTTTAAAACCATTTTCACAAAAAATTGCAGATTTCTATTTTGTCCCTAAAAACGATGACTCCGATCATGCCGAAAAAGCGACATTCTGGACAGGCCTAAAAAAAAATTTTAAAAACATTTTCACCAAAAATTGCTGATTTTTTTTTCTTCCTTTTTTGACACAAAAACAGTGACCCCGGTCATACCGAACTATCGACATTCTGGACAGGCCTAAAAAAAACATTTTAAAACCATTTTCACAAAAAATTGCAGATTTCTATTTTGTCACCAAAAACGATGACTCCGATCATGCCGAACTAGCGACATTTTGGACAGGCCTAAAAAAAAAGCATTTTAGAACCATTTTAAAAAAAAAGCTCAGAATTCTTTTTTTCATTTTTTGACACAAAAACAGTGACCCCGGTCATGCCGAACTATCGTCATTCTGGACAGGCCTAAAAAAAAATTTAAAAAAATTTTCACAAAAAATTGCAGATATTTTTTTCTCATTTTCGTGACACAAAAACAGTGACCCCGGTCATGCCGAACTATCGACATTCTGGACAGGCCTAAAAAAAACATTTTAAAACCATTTTCACTAAAAATTGTAGATTTCTATTTTTGTCACCAAAAACGAATACTCCGATCATGCCGAACTAGCGACATTTTGGACAGGCCTAAAAAAAAGCATTTTAGAACCATTTTCAAAAAAAAGCTCAGAATTCTTTTTTTCATTTTTTGACACAAAAACAGTGACCCCGGTCATGCCGAACTATCGACATTCTGGACAGGCCTAAAAAAAACATTTTAAAACCATTTTCACAAAAAATTGCAGATTTCTATTTTGTCCCTAAAAACGATGACTCCGATCATGCTGAAAAAGCGTAATTCTGGACAGGTCTAAAAAAAACATTTTAAAACCATTTTCACAAAAAATTGCAGATTTCTATTTTGTCCCTAAAAACGATGACTCCGATCATGCCGAAAAAGCGACATTTTGGACAGGCCTAAAAAAAAGCATTTTAGAACCATTTTCAAAAAAAGCTCAGAATTCTTTTTTTCATTTTTTGACACAAAAACAGTGACCCCGGTCATGCCGAACTATCGTCATTCTGGACAGGCCTAAAAAAAAAATTAAAAACCATTTTCACCAAAAATGGCTGATTTTTTTTTCTTCATTTTTTGACACAAAAACAGTGACCCCGGTCATACCGAACTATCGACATTCTGGACATGCCTAAAAAAACATTTTAAAACCATTTTCACCAAAAATTGCAGATTTCTATTTTGTCCCTAAAAACGATGACTCCGATCATGCCGAAAAAGCGACATTCTGGACAGGCCTAAAAAAAAAATGTAGAACCATTTTCACAAAAAATTGCAGATATTTTTTCTCATTTTCGTGACACAAAAACAGTGACCCCGGTCATGCCGAACTATCGACATTCTGGACAGACCTAAAAAAACCATTTTAAAACCATTTTCACCAAAAATTGCAGATTTCTATTTTGTCCCTAAAAACGATGACTCCGATCATGCTGAAAAAGGCGACATTATGGACAGGTCTAAAAAAATGTTTTAAAACCATTTTCACCAAAAATTGCTGATTTTTTTTTCTTCATTTTCGTGACACAAAAACAGTGACCCCGGTTATGCCGAACTAGCGAAATTCTGGACAGGCCTAAAAAAAAAGCATTTTAGAACCATTTTCAAAAAAAAAGCTCAGAATTCTTTTTTTCATTTTTTGACACAAAAACAGTGACCCCGGTCATGCCGAACTATCGACATTCTGGACAGGCCTAAAAAAACATTTTAAAACCATTTTCACAAAAAATTGCAGATTTCTATTTTGTCCCTAAAAACGATGACTCCGATCATGCCGAAAAAGCGACATTCTGGACAGGCCTAAAAATTTTTTTTAAAAACATTTTCACCAAAAATTGCTGATTTTTTTTTCTTCATTTTTTGACACAAAAACAGTGACCCCGGTCATACCGAACTATCGACATTCTGGACAGGCCTAAAAAAAACATTTTAAAACCATTTTCACAAAAAATTGCAGATTTCTATTTTGTCACCAAAAACGATGACTCCGATCATGCCGAACTAGCGACATTTTGGACAGGCCTAAAAAAAAAGCATTTTAGAACCATTTTCAAAAAAAAGCTCAGAATTCTTTTTTTCATTTTTTGACACAAAAACAGTGACCCCGGTCATGCCGAACTATCGTCATTCTGGACAGGCCTAAAAAAAAATTAAAAACATTTTCACAAAAAATTGCAGATATTTTTTTCTCATTTTCGTGACACAAAAACAGTGACCCCGGTCATGCCGAACTATCGACATTCTGGACAGGCCTAAAAAAAACATTTTAAAACCATTTTCACTAAAAATTGTAGATTTCTATTTTTGTCACCAAAAACGAATACTCCGATCATGCCGAACTAGCGACATTTTGGACAGGCCTAAAAAAAAGCATTTTAGAACCATTTTCAAAAAAAAAGCTCAGAATTCTTTTTTCATTTTTTGACACAAAAACAGTGACCCCGGTCATGCCGAACTATCGACATTCTGGACAGGCCTAAAAAAAAACATTTTAAAACCATTTTCACAAAAAATTGCAGATTTCTATTTTGTCCCTAAAAACGATGACTCCGATCATGCCGAAAAAGCGATATTTTGGACAGGCCTAAAAAAAAGCATTTTAGAACCATTTTCAAAAAAAGCTCAGAATTCTTTTTTTCATTTTTTGACACAAAAATAGTGACCCCGGTCATGCCGAACTATCGTCATTCTGGACAGGCCTAAAAAAAAAATTAAAAACCATTTTCACATAAAATTGCAGATATGTTTTTCTCATTTTCGTGACACAAAAACAGTGACCCCGGTCATGCCGAGCTATCGACATTCTGGACAGGCCTAAAAAAAACATTTTAAAACCATTTTCACAAAAAATTGTAGATTTCTATTTTTGTCATCAAAAACGATGACTCCGATCATGCCGAACTAGCAACATTTTGGACAGGCCTAAAAAAAAAGCATTTTAGAACCATTTTCAAAAAAAAGCTCAGAATTATTTTTTTCATTTTTTGACACAAAAACAGTGACCCCGGGTCATGCCGAACTATCGTCATTCTGGACAGGCCTAAAAAAATTTAAAAACCATTTTCACCAAAAATGGCTGATTTTTTTTCTTCATTTTTTGACACAAAAACAGTGACCCCGGTCATACCGAACTATCGACATTCTGGACATGCCTAAAAAAACATTTTAAAACCATTTTCACAAAAAATTGCAGATTTCTATTTTGTCCCTAAAAACGATGACTCCGATCATGCCGAAAAAGCGACATTCTGGACAGGCCTAAAAAAAAAGTGTAGAACCATTTTCACAAAAAATTGCAGATATTTTTTTCTCATTTTCGTGACACAAAAACAGTGACCCCGGTCATGCCGAACTATCGACATTCTGGACAGGCCTAAAAAAAACATTTTTAAAACCATTTTCACCAAAAATTGCAGATTTCTATTTTGTCCCTAAAAACGATGACTCCGATCATGCTGAAAAAGCGTAATTCTGGACAGGTCTAAAAAAAACATTTTAAAACCATTTTCACAAAAAATTGCAGATTTCTATTTTGTCCCTAAAAACGATGACTCCGATCATGCCGAAAAAGCGACATTTTGGACAGGCCTAAAAAAAAAGCATTTTAGAACCATTTTCAAAAAAAGCTCAGAATTCTTTTTTTCATTTTTTGACACAAAAACAGTGACCCCGGTCATGCCGAACTATCGACATTCTGGACAGGCCTAAAAAAAAATTTGAAAACCATTTTCACCAAAAATTGCAGATTTCTATTTTGTCCCTAAAAACGATGACTCCGATCATGCCGAAAAAGCGACATTCTGGACAGGCCTAAAAATTTTTTTAGAACTATTTTCACCAAAAATTGCAGATATTTTTTCTCATTTTCGTGACACAAAAACAGTGACCCCGGTCATGCCGAACTATCGACATTCTGGACAGGCCTAAAAAAAAACATTTTAAAACCATTTTCACAAAAAATTGTAGATTTCTATTTTTGTCACCAAAAACGATGACTCCGATCATGCCCAACTAGCGACATTTTGGACAGGCCTAAAAAAAAAGCATTTTAGAACCATTTTCAAAAAAAAAGCTCAGAATTATTTTTTTCATTTTTTGACACAAAAACAGTGACCCCGGTCATGCCGAACTATCGTCAGTCTGGACAGGCCTAAAAAAAAAATTAAAAACCATTTTCACCAAAAATGGCTGATTTTTTTTTCTTCATTTTTTGACACAAAAACAGTGACCCCGGTCATACCGAACTATCGACATTCTGGACATGCCTAAAAAAACATTTTAAAACCATTTTCACAAAAAATTGCAGATTTCTATTTTGTCCCTAAAAACGATGACTCCGATCATGCCGAAAAAGCGACATTCTGGACAGGCCTAAAAAAAAAATGTAGAACCATTTTCACAAAAAATTGCAGATATTTTTTTCTCATTTTCGTGACACAAAAACAGTGACCCCGGTCATGCCGAACTATCGACATTCTGGACAGACCTAAAAAAACATTTTAAAACCATTTTCACCAAAAATTGCAGATTTCTATTTTGTCCCTAAAAACGATGACTCCGATCATGCTGAAAAAGCGACATTATGGACAGGTCTAAAAAAATGTTTTAAAACCATTTTCACCAAAAATTGCTGATTTTTTTTTCTTCATTTTCGTGACACAAAAACAGTGACCCCGGTCATGCCAAACTAGCGACATTCTGGACAGGCCTAAAAAAAACATTTTAAAACAATTTTCACTAAAAATTGTAGATTTCTATTTTTGTCACCAAAAACGAATACTCCGATCATGCCGAACTAGCGACATTTTGGACAGGCCTAAAAAAAAAGCATTTTAGAACCATTTTCAAAAAAAAAGCTCAGAATTCTTTTTTTCATTTTTTGACACAAAAACAGTGCCGAACTATCGACATTCTGGACAGGCCTAAAAAAAACATTTTAAAACCATTTTCACAAAAAATTGTAGATTTCTATTTTTGTCACCAAAAACGATGACTCCGATCATGCCGAAAAAGCGACATTTTGGACAGACCTAAAAAAAAAATTAAAAACCATTTTCACCAAAAATGCATTTTAGAACCATTTTCCAAAAAAAAGCTCAGAATTCTTTTTTTCATTTTTTGACACAAAAACAGTGACCCCGGTCATGCCGAACTATCGTCATTCTGGACAGGCCTAAAAAAAAATTTAAAAACCATTTTCACAAAAAATTGCAGATATTTTTTTCTCATTTTCGTGACACAAAAACAGTGACCCCGGTCATGCCGAACTATCGTCATTCTGGACAGGCCTAAAAAAAACATTTTAAAACCATTTTCACAAAAAATTGTAGATTTCTATTTTTGTCACCAAAAACGATGACTCCGATCATGCCGAACTAGCGACATTTTGGACAGACCTAAAAAAAAAATTTAAAACCATTTTCACCAAAAATGCATTTTAGAACCATTTTCCAAAAAAAAGCTCAGAATTATTTTTTTCATTTTTTGACACAAAAACAGTGACCCCGGTCATGCCGAACTATCGTCATTCTGGACAGGCCTAAAAAAAAATTAAAAACCATTTTCACCAAAAATGGCTGATTTTTTTTTCTTCATTTTTTGACACAAAAACAGTGACCCCGGTCATGCCGAACTATCGACATTCTGGACATGCCTAAAAAAACATTTTAAAACCATTTTCACAAAAAATTGCAGATTTCTATTTTGTCCCTAAAAACGATGACTCCGATCATGGCGAAAAAGCGACATTCTGGACAGGCCAAAAAAAAAAATGTAGAACCATTTTCACAAAAAATTGCAGATATTTTTTTCTCATTTTCGTGACACAAAAACAGTGACCCCGGTCATGCCGAACTATCGACATTCTGGACAGGCCTAAAAAAACATTTTAAAACCATTTTCACAAAAAATTGTAGATTTCTATTTTTGTCACCAAAAACGATGACTCCGATCATGCCGAACTAGCGACATTTTGGACAGGCCTAAAAAAAAAGCATTTTAGAACCATTTTCAAAAAAAAAGCTCAGAATTATTTTTTTCATTTTTTGACACAAAAACAGTGACCGAACTATCGTCATTCATGCCGAACTATAGTCATTCTGGACAGGCCTAAAAAAATTTTAAAACCATTTTCACCAAAAATGGCTGATTTTTTTTCTTCATTTTTTGACACAAAAACAGTGACCCCGGTCATACCGAACTATCGACATTCTGGACATGCCTAAAAAAACATTTTAAAACCATTTTCACAAAAAATTGCAGATTTCTATTTTGTCCCTAAAAACGATGACTCCGATCATGCCGAAAAAGCGACATTCTGGACAGGCCTAAAAAAAAAATGTAGAACCATTTTCACAAAAAATTGCAGATATTTTTTCTCATTTTCGTGACACAAAAACAGTGACCCCGGTCATGCCGAACTATCGACATTCTGGACAGACCTAAAAAAAACATTTTAAAACCATTTTCACCAAAAATTGCAGATTTCTATTTTGTCCCTAAAAACGATGACTCCGATCATGCTGAAAAAGCGACATTATGGACAGGTCTAAAAAAATGTTTTAAAACAATTTTCACCAAAAATTGCTGATTTTTTTTCCTTCATTTTCGTGACACAAAAACAGTGACACAAAAACATGCCAAACTAGCGACATTCTGGACAGGCCTAAAAAAAACATTTTAAAACAATTTTCACAAAAAATTGTAGATTTCTATTTTTGTCACCAAAAACGAATACTCCGATCATGCCGAACTAGCGACATTTTGGACAGGCCTAAAAAAAAAGCATTTTAGAACCATTTTCCAAAAAAAAGCTCAGAATTATTTTTTTCATTTTTTGACACAAAAACAGTGACCCCGGTCATGCCGAACTATCGTCATTCTGGACAGGCCTAAAAAAAATTTTAAAAACCATTTTCACCAAAAATGGCTGATTTTTTTTTCTTCATTTTTTGACACAAAAACAGTGACCCCGGTCATACCGAACTATCGACATTCTGGACATGCCTAAAAAAAACATTTTAAAACCATTTTCACAAAAAATTGCAGATTTCTATTTTGTCCCTAAAAACGATGACTCCGATCATGCCGAAAAAGCGACATTTTGGACAGGCCTAAAAAAAAAGCATTTTAGAACCATTTTCAAAAAAAAAGCACAGAATTCTTTTTTTCATTTTTTGACACAAAAACAGTGACCCCGGTCATGCCGAACTATCGTCATTCTGGACAGGCCTAAAAAAAAATTTAAAAACCATTTTCACAAAAAATTGCAGATATTTTTTTCTCATTTTCGTGACACAAAAACAGTGACCCCGGTCATGCCGAACTATCGTCATTCTGGACAGGCCTAAAAAAAACATTTTAAAACCATTTTCACAAAAAATTGTAGATTTCTATTTTTGTCACCAAAAACGATGACTCCGATCATGCCGAACTAGCGACATTTTGGACAGACCTAAAAAAAAAGCATTTTAGAACCATTTTCCAAAAAAAAGCTCAGAATTATTTTTTTCATTTTTTGACACAAAAACAGTGACCCCGGTCATGCCGAACTATCGTCATTCTGGACAGGCCTAAAAAAAAATTTAAAAACCATTTTCACCAAAAATGGCTGATTTTTTTTTCTTCATTTTTTGACACAAAAACAGTGACCCCGGTCATGCCGAACTATCGACATTCTGGACATGCCTAAAAAAACATTTTAAAACCATTTTCACAAAAAATTGCAGATTTCTATTTTGTCCCTAAAAACGATGACTCCGATCATGGCGAAAAAGCGACATTCTGGACAGGCCAAAAAAAAAAATGTAGAACCATTTTCACAAAAAATTGCAGATATTTTTTTCTCATTTTCGTGACACAAAAACAGTGACCCCGGTCATGCCGAACTATCGACATTCTGGACAGGCCTAAAAAAACATTTTAAAACCATTTTCACAAAAAATTGTAGATTTCTATTTTTGTCACCAAAAACGATGACTCCGATCATGCCGAACTAGCGACATTTTGGACAGGCCTAAAAAAAAAGCATTTTAGAACCATTTTCAAAAAAAAGCTCAGAATTATTTTTTTCATTTTTTGACACAAAAACAGTGACCGAACTATCGTCATTCATGCCGAACTATAGTCATTCTGGACAGGCCTAAAAAAAATTTAAAACCATTTTCACCAAAAATGGCTGATTTTTTTTTCTTCATTTTTTGACACAAAAACAGTGACCCCGGTCATACCGAACTATCGACATTCTGGACATGCCTAAAAAAACATTTTAAAACCATTTTCACAAAAATTGCAGATTTCTATTTTGTCCCTAAAAACGATGACTCCGATCATGCCGAAAAAGCGACATTCTGGACAGGCCTAAAAAAAAAATGTAGAACCATTTTCACAAAAAATTGCAGATATTTTTTTCTCATTTTCGTGACACAAAAACAGTGACCCCGGTCATGCCGAACTATCGACATTCTGGACAGACCTAAAAAAAACATTTTAAAACCATTTTCACCAAAAATTGCAGATTTCTATTTTGTCCCTAAAAACGATGACTCCGATCATGCTGAAAAAGCGACATTATGGACAGGTCTAAAAAATGTTTTAAAACAATTTTCACCAAAAATTGCTGATTTTTTTTCCTTCATTTTCGTGACACAAAAACAGTGACCCCGGTCATGCCAAACTAGCGACATTCTGGACAGGCCTAAAAAAAACATTTTAAAACAATTTTCACAAAAAATTGTAGATTTCTATTTTTGTCACCAAAAACGAATACTCCGATCATGCCGAACTAGCGACATTTTGGACAGGCCTAAAAAAAAAGCATTTTAGAACCATTTTCCAAAAAAAAGCTCAGAATTATTTTTTTCATTTTTTGACACAAAAACAGTGACCCCGGTCATGCCGAACTATCGTCATTCTGGACAGGCCTAAAAAATTTTTTAAAAACCATTTTCACCAAAAATGGCTGATTTTTTTTTCTTCATTTTTTGACACAAAAACAGTGACCCCGGTCATACCGAACTATCGACATTCTGGACATGCCTAAAAAAAACATTTTAAAACCATTTTCACAAAAAATTGCAGATTTCTATTTTGTCCCTAAAAACGATGACTCCGATCATGCCGAAAAAGCGACATTCTGGACAGGCCAAAAAAAAAATGTAGAACCATTTTCACAAAAAATGGCAGATATTTTTTTCTCATTTTCGTGACACAAAAACAGTGACCCCGGTCATGCCGAACTATCGACATTCTGGACAGACCTAAAAAAAACATTTTAAAACCATTTTCACCAAAAATTGCAGATTTCTATTTTGTCCCTAAAAACGATGACTCCGATCATGCTGAAAAAGCGACATTATGGACAGGTCTAAAAAAATGTTTTAAAACCATTTTCACCAAAAATTGCTGATTTTTTTTTCTTCATTTTCGTGACACAAAAACAGTGACCCCGGTCATGCCAAACTAGCGACATTCTGGACAGGCCTAAAAAAAACATTTTAACCTGTTAGGGCTAGGGGGCAGCATTGACACGGCTGGATAAAAAACATACCCGATTTAATCTGGTTACCACTCCTACTCAGTAACTAGAATATGCATATACTTATTACATATGGATAGAAAACACCCTAAATTTTCTAAAACTGTTTGAATGGTGTCTGTGAGTATAACAGAACTCAAATGGCAGGTCAAAACCTGAGAGATTCCTTTACAGGAAGTGGCCTGTCTGACCATTTCTGGAACTTCTTTGCCATCTCTATCATTTACTAAGGATCTCTGCTCTAACGTGACACTTCCCACGTCGTCCATAGGCTCTCAGAGCCCGGGAAAAAAGAGAATGTCGTCATTCCAGCCCCAGGCTGAAACACATTATCGCCTTTCTCAAGTGGCCCATCAAGAGACACTAGCTTATGCGCGTGACCCCGACCGCCCCCGCCTTTGGGATTTTTTCCTCTGTTTGCCGAAAAGGAGATTCCCTGTCGGAATATTATCGCTTTTCTACGAGAAAAATTACGTAAAAATTGATTTTAAACAGCGGTTGACATGCTTCGACGTACGGCAATGGAATATTTTGAATTTTATTGTCAGGAATTGTGCCAAGCGCGCGACACTTCTTTACTATTTCGGATAGTGTCTGGAACGCACGAACAAAACGCCGCTATTCGGATATAACGATGGATTATTTTGGACCAAACCAACATTTGTTATTGAAGTAGACGTCCTGGGTGTGCATTCTGACGAAGACAACAAAAGGTAATGACATTTTTATAATAGTAAATATGATTATGGTGAGTGCTAAACTTGCCGGGTGTCTAAATAGCGAGCCCGTGATGCCTGGGCTATGTACTTAGAATATTGCAAAATGTGCTTTCACCAAAAAGCTATTTTAAAATCGGACATATCGAGTGCATAGAGGAGGTCTGTATCTATAATTCTTAAAATAATTGTTATGCTTTTTGTGAACGTTTATCGTGAGTAATTTAGTAAAATGTTAGCGAATTCCCCGTAAGTTTGCGGGGGTATGCTAGTTCTGAACGTCACATGCTAATGTAAAAAGCTGGTTTTTGATATAAATATGAACTTGATTGAACAAAACATGCATGTATTGTATAACATAATGTCCTAGGGTTGTCATCTGATGAAGATCATCAAAGGTGAGTGCTGCATTTAGCTGTCTTCTGGGTTTTGGTGACATTATATGCTGGCTTGAAAAATGGGTGTCTGATTATTTCTGGCTTGGTACTCTGCTGACATAATCTAATGTTTTGCTTTCGTTGTAAAGCCTTTTTGAAATCGGACAGTGTGGTTAGATTAACGAGAGTCTTATCTTTAAATGGCTGTAAAATAGTCATATGTTTGAGAAATTGAAGTAATAGGATTTTGAAGATTTTGAAAATCGCGCCACAGGCTGGCAGTGGCTGTTACGTAGGTGGGACGAATTCGTCCCGCCGGTCCAATAGAGGTTAAAACCATTTTCACAAAAAATTGTAGATTTCTATTTTTGTCACCAAAAACGATGACTCCAATCATGCCGAACTAGCGACATTTTGGACAGGCCTAAAAAAAAAGCATTTTAGAACCATTTTCAAAAAAAAAGCTCAGACTTCTTTTTTTCATTTTTTGACACAAAAACAGTGACCACGGTCATGCCGAACTATCGACATTCTGGACAGGCCTAAAAAAAAAATGTTAAAACCATTTTCACCAAAAATTGTAGATTTCTATTTTTGTCACCAAAAACGATGACTCCGATCATGCCGAACTAGCGACATTTTGGACAGGCCTAAAAAAAAAGCATTTTAGAACCATTTTCAAAAAAAAAGCTCAGAATTCTTTTTTTCATTTTTTGACACAAAAACAGTGACCCCGGTCATGCCGAACTATCGTCATTCTGGACAGGCCTAAAAAAAAAATTTAAAAAAATTTTCACTAAAAATTGCAGATATTTTTTTCTCATTTTCGTGACACAAAAACAGTGACCCCGGTCATGCCGAACTATCGACATTCTGGACAGGCCTAAAAAAAACATTTTAAAACCATTTTCACAAAAAATTGCAGATTTCTATTTTGTCCCTAAAAACGATGACTCCGATCATGCCGAAAAAGCGATATTTTGGACAGGCCTAAAAAAAAGCATTTTAGAACCATTTTCAAAAAAAGCTCAGAATTCTTTTTTTCATTTTTTGACACAAAAATAGTGACCCCGGTCATGCCGAACTATCGTCATTCTGGACAGGCCTAAAAAAAAAATTAAAAACCATTTTCACATAAAATTGCAGATATGTTTTTCTCATTTTCATGACACAAAAACAGTGACCCCGGTCATGCCGAGCTATCGACATTCTGGACAGGCCTAAAAAAAACATTTTAAAACCATTTTCACAAAAAATTGTAGATTTCTATTTTTGTCACCAAAAACGATGACTCCGATCATGCCGAACTAGCAACATTTTGGACAGGCCTAAAAAAAAAGCATTTTAGAACCATTTTCAAAAAAAAGCTCAGAATTATTTTTTTCATTTTTTGACACAAAAACAGTGACCCCGGTCATGCCGAACTATCGTCATTCTGGACAGGCCTAAAAAAAATTTAAAAACCATTTTCACCAAAAATGGCTGATTTTTTTTTCTTCATTTTTTGACACAAAAACAGTGACCCCGGTCATACCGAACTATCGACATTCTGGACATGCCTAAAAAAACATTTTAAAACCATTTTCACAAAAAATTGCAGATTTCTATTTTGTCCCTAAAAACGATGACTCCGATCATGCCGAAAAAGCGACATTCTGGACAGGCCTAAAAAAAAAATGTAGAACCATTTTCACAAAAAATTGCAGATATTTTTTTCTCATTTTCGTGACACAAAAACAGTGACCCCGGTCATGCCGAACTATCGACATTCTGGACAGGCCTAAAAAAACATTTTTTAAAACCATTTTCACCAAAAATTGCAGATTTCTATTTTGTCCCTAAAAACGATGACTCCGATCATGCTGAAAAAGCGTAATTCTGGACAGGTCTAAAAAAACATTTTAAAACCATTTTCACAAAAATTGCAGATTTCTATTTTGTCCCTAAAAACGATGACTCCGATCATGCCGAAAAAGCGACATTTTGGACAGGCCTAAAAAAAAAGCATTTTAGAACCATTTTCAAAAAAAGCTCAGAATTCTTTTTTTCATTTTTTGACACAAAAACAGTGACCCCGGTCATGCCGAACTATTGACATTCTGGACAGGCCTAAAAAAAATGTTGAAAACCATTTTCACCAAAAATTGCAGATTTCTATTTTGTCCCTAAAAACGATGACTCCGATCATGCCGAAAAAGCGACATTCTGGACAGGCCTAAAAAATTTTTTTGAACTATTTTCACCAAAAATTGCAGATATTTTTTCTCATTTTCGTGACACAAAAACAGTGACCCCGGTCATGCCGAACTATCGACATTCTGGACAGGCCTAAAAAAAACATTTTAAAACCATTTTCACAAAAATTGTAGATTTCTATTTTTGTCACCAAAAACGATGACTCCGATCATGCCCAACTAGCGACATTTTGGACAGGCCTAAAAAAAAGCATTTTAGAACCATTTTCAAAAAAAAGCTCAGAATTATTTTTTTCATTTTTTGACACAAAAACAGTGACCCCGGTCATGCCGAACTATCGTCATTCTGGACAGGCCTAAAAAAAAATTTAAAAACCATTTTCACCAAAAATTGCTGATTTTTTTTTCTTCATTTTCGTGACACAAAAACAGTGACCCCGGTTATGCCGAACTAGCGACATTCTGGACAGGCCTAAAAAAACATTTTAAAACCATTTTCACAAAAATTGTAGATTTCTATTTTTGTCACCAAAAACGATAACTCCAATCATGCCGAACTAGCGACATTTTGGACAGGCCTAAAAAAAAGCATTTTAGAACCATTTTCAAAAAAAAGCTCAGAATTCTTTTTTCATTTTTTGACACAAAAACAGTGACCCCGGGTCATACCGAACTATCGACATTCTGGACATGCCTAAAAAACATTTTAAAACCATTTTCACAAAAAATTGCAGATTTCTATTTTGTCCCTAAAAACGATGACTCCGATCATGCCGAAAAAGCGACATTCTGGACAGGCCTAAAAAAAAATGTAGAACCATTTTCACAAAAAATTGCAGATATTTTTCCTCATTTTCGTGACACAAAAACAGTGACCCCGGTCATGCCGAACTATCGACATTCTGGACAGACCTAAAAAAACATTTTAAAACCATTTTCACCAAAAATTGCAGATTTCTATTTTGTCCCTAAAAACGATGACTCCGATCATGCCGAAAAAGCAACATTCTGGACAGGCCTAAAAAAAATTTTAAAAACCATTTTCACCAAAAATTGCTGATTTTTTTTTCTTCATTTTCGTGACACAAAAACAGTGACCCCGGTTATGCCGAAATAGCGAAATTCTGGACAGGCCTAAAAAAAAAGCATTTTAGAACCATTTTCAAAAAAAAAGCTCAGAATTCTTTTTCTTCATTTTTTGACACAAAAACAGTGACCCCGGTCATACCGAACTATCGACATTCTGGACAGGCCTAAAAAAAAACATTTTAAAACCATTTTCACAAAAAATTGCAGATTTCTATTTTGTCCCTAAAAACGATGACTCCGATCATGCCGAAAAAGCGACATTCTGGACAGGCCTAAAAAAAAAGCATTTTAGAACCATTTTCAAAAAAAAAGCTCTGAATTCTTTTTTTCATTTTTTGACACAAAAACAGTGACCCCGGTCATGCCGAAATATCGACATTCTGGACAGGCCTAAAAAAACATTTTAAAACCATTTTCACAAAAATTGCAGATTTCTATTTTGTCCCTAAAAACGATGACTCCGATCATGCCGAAAAAGCGACATTCTGGACAGGCCTAAAAAAAAATTTCAAAACCATTTTCACCAAAAATTGCTGATTTTTTTTTCTTCATTTTTTGACACAAAAACAGTGACCCCGGTCATACCGAACTATCGACATTCTGGTCAGGCCTAAAAAAACATTTTAAAACCATTTTCACAAAAAATTGCAGATTTCTATTTTGTCCCTAAAAACGATGACTCCGATCATGCCGAAAAAGCGACATTCTGGACAGGCCTAAAAAAAAGCATTTTAGAACCATTTTCAAAAAAAAAGCTCAGAATTCTTTTTTTCATTTTTTGACACAAAAACAGTGACCCCGGTCATGCCGAACTACCGACATTCTGGACAGGCCTAAAAAAACATTTTAAAACCATTTTCACAAAAATTGCAGATTTCTATTTTGTCCCTAAAAACGTTGACTCCGATCATGCCGAAAAAGCGACATTCTGGACAGGCCTAAAAAAAAATTTTAAAACCATTTTCACCAAAAATTGCTGATTTTTTTTTCTTCATTTTTTGACACAAAAACAGTGACCCCGGTCATACCGAACTATCGACATTCTGGACAGGCCTAAAAAAACATTTTAAAACCATTTTCACAAAAATTGCAGATTTCTATTTTGTCCCTAAAAACGATGACTCCGATCATGCCGAAAAAGCGACATTCTGGACAGGCCTAAAAAAAAATTTAAAAACCATTTTCACCAAAAATTGCTGATTTTTTTTTCTTCATTTTTTGACACAAAAACAGTGACCCCGGTCATACCGAACTATCGACATTCTGGACAGGCCTAAAAAAACATTTTAAAACCATTTTCACAAAAAATTGCAGATTTCTATTTTGTCCCTAAAAACGATGACTCCGATCATGCCGAAAAAGCGACATTCTGGACAGGCCTAAAAAAAAAGCATTTTAGAACCATTTTCAAAAAAAAAGCTCAGAATTCTTTTTTTCATTTTTTGACACAAAAACATTGACCCCGGTCATACCGAACTATCGACATTCTGGACATGCCTAAAAAAACATTTTAAAACCATTTTCACAAAAAATTGCAGATTTCTATTTTGTCCCTAAAAACGATGACTCCGATCATGCCGAAAAAGCGACATTCTGGACAGGCCTAAAAAAAAAATGTAGAACCATTTTCACAAAAAATTGCAGATATTTTTCCTCATTTTCGTGACACAAAAACAGTGACCCCGGTCATGCCGAACTATCGACATTCTGGACAGACCTAAAAAAACATTTTAAAACCATTTTCACCAAAAATTGCAGATTTCTATTTTGTCCCTAAAAACGATGACTCCGATCATGCCGAAAAAGCAACATTCTGGACAGGCCTAAAAAATTTTTTAAAAACCATTTTCACCAAAAATTGCTGATTTTTTTTTCTTCATTTTTGTGACACAAAAACAGTGACCCCGGTTATGCCGAACTAGCGAAATTCTGGACAGGCCTAAAAAAAAAGCATTTTAGAACCATTTTAAAAAAAAAGCTCAGAATTCTTTTTTTCATTTTTTGACACAAAAACAGTGACCCCGGTCATGCCGAACTATCGACATTCTGGACAGGCCTAAAAAAACATTTTAAAACCATTTTCACAAAAAATTGCAGATTTCTATTTTGTCCCTAAAAACGATGACTCCGATCATGCCGAAAAAGCGACATTCTGGACAGGCCTAAAAAATTTTTTAAAAACATTTTCACCAAAAATTGCTTATTTTTTTTTCTTCATTTTTTGACACAAAAACAGTGACCCCGGTCATACCGAACTATCGACATTCTGGACAGGCCTAAAAAAAACATTTTAAAACCATTTTCACAAAAAATTGCAGATTTCTATTTTGTCCCTAAAAACGATGACTCCGATCATGCCGAAAAAGCGACATTCTGGACAGGCCTAAAAAAAAAGCATTTTAGAACCATTTTCAAAAAAAAAGCTCTGAATTCTTTTTTTCATTTTTTGACACAAAAACAGTGACCCCGGTCATGCCGAACTATCGACATTCTGGACAGGCCTAAAAAAACATTTTAAAACCATTTTCACAAAAAATTGCAGATTTCTATTTTGTCCCTAAAAACGATGACTCCGATCATGCCGAAAAAGCGACATTCTGGACAGGCCTAAAAAAATTTTTAGAACCATTTTCACAAAAAATTGCAGATATTTTTTTTTCATTTTCGTGACACAAAAACAGTGACCCCGGTCATGCCGAAATATCGACATTCTGGACAGGCCTAAAAAAAACATTTTAAAACCATTTTCACAAAAAATTGTAGATTTCTATTTTTGTCACCAAAAACGATGACTCCGATCATGCCGAACTAGCGACATTTTGGACAGGCCTAAAAAAAAATGTAAAAACCATTTTCACCAAAAATTGCTGATTTTTTTTTCTTCATTTTCGTGACACAAAAACAGTGACCCCGGTTATGCCGAACTATCGACATTCTGGACAGGCCTAAAAAACATTTTAAAACCATTTTCACAAAAAATTGCAGATTTCTATTTTGTCCCTAAAAACGATGACTCCGATCATGCCGAAAAAGCGACATTCTGGACAGGCCTAAAAAAAAATTTAAAACCATTTTCACCAAAAATTGCTGATTTTTTTTCTTCATTTTCGTGACACAAAAACAGTGACCCCGGTTATGCCGAACTAGCGACATTCTGGACAGGCCTAAAAAAAAGCATTTTAGAACCATTTTCAAAAAAAAGCTCAGAATTCTTTTTTCATTTTTTGACACAAAAACAGTGACCCCGGTCATGCCGAACTATCGACATTCTGGACAGGCCTAAAAAAACATTTTAAAACCATTTTCACAAAAAATTGCAGATTTCTATTTTGTCCCTAAAAACGATGACTCCGATCATGCCGAAAAAGCGACATTCTGGACAGGCCTAAAAAAAAATTTAAAAACCATTTTCACCAAAAATTGCTGATTTTTTTTTCTTCATTTTTTGACACAAAAACAGTGACCCCGGTCATACCGAACTATCGACATTCTGGACAGGCCTAAAAAAACATTTTAAAACCATTTTCACAAAAAATTGCAGATTTCTATTTTGTCCCTAAAAACGATGACTCTGATCATGCCGAAAAAGCGACATTCTGGACAGGCCTAAAAAAAAAGCATTTTAGAACCATTTTCAAAAAAAAAGCTCAGAATTCTTTTTTTCATTTTTTGACACAAAAACAGTGACCCCGGTCATGCCGAACTATCGACATTCTGGACAGGCCTAAAAAAACATTTTAAAACCATTTTCACAAAAAATTGCAGATTTCTATTTTGTCCCTAAAAACGTTGACTCCGATCATGCCGAAAAAGCGACATTCTGGACAGGCCTAAAAAAAAATTAAAAAACCATTTTCACCAAAAATTGCTGATTTTTTTTTCTTCATTTTCGTGACACAAAAACAGTGACCCCGGTTATGCCGAACTATCGACATTCTGGACAGGCCTAAAAAAAAAGCATTTTAGAACCATTTTCAAAAAAAAAGCTCAGAATTCATTTTTTCATTTTTTGACACAAAAACAGTGACCCCGGTCATGCCGAACTATCGACATTCTGGACAGGCCTAAAAAAAACATTTTAAAACCATTTTCACAAAAAATTGCAGATTTCTATTTTGTCCCTAAAAACGTTGACTCCGATCATGCCGAAAAAGCGACATTCTGGACAGGCCTAAAAAATTTTTTAAAAACATTTTCACCAAAAATGGCTGATTTTTTTTTCTTCAATTTTTTACACAAAAACAGTGACCCCGGTCATGCCGAACTATCGACATTCTGGACAGGCCTAAAAAAACATTTTAAAACCATTTTCACAAAAAATTGCAGATTTCTATTTTGTCCCTAAAAACGATGACTCCGATCATGCCGAAAAAGCGACATTCTGGACAGGCCTAAAAAAAAATTTAAAAACCATTTTCACCAAAAATTGCTGATTTTTTTTTCTTCATTTTTTGACACAAAAACAGTGACCCCGGTCATACCGAACTATCGACATTCTGGACAGGCCTAAAAAAAACATTTTAAAACCATTTTCACAAAAAATTGCAGATTTCTATTTTGTCCCTAAAAACGATGACTCTGATCATGCCGAAAAAGCGACATTCTGGACAGGCCTAAAAAAAAGCATTTTAGAACCATTTTCAAAAAAAAAGCTCAGAATTCTTTTTTTCATTTTTTGACACAAAAACAGTGACCCCGGTCATGCCGAACTATCGACATTCTGGACAGGCCTAAAAAAACATTTTAAAACCATTTTCACAAAAAATTGCAGATTTCTATTTTGTCCCTAAAAACGTTGACTCCGATCATGCCGAAAAAGCGACATTCTGGACAGGCCTAAAAAATTTTTTAAAAACATTTTCACCAAAAATGGCTGATTTTTTTTTCTTCATTTTTTTACACAAAAACAGTGACCCCGGTCATACCGAACTATCGACATTCAGGACAGGCCTAAAAAAAACATTTTAAAACCATTTTCACAAAAAATTGCAGATTTCTATTTTGTCCCTAAAAACGTTGACTCCGATCATGCCGAAAAAGCGACATTCTGGACAGGCCTAAAAAAAAATTAAAAACCATTTTCACCAAAAATTGCTGATTTTTTTTCTTCATTTTCGTGACACAAAAACAGTGACCCCGGTTATGCCGAACTAGCGACATTCTGGACAGGCCTAAAAAAAGCATTTTAGAACCATTTTCAAAAAAAAGCTCAGAATTCTTTTTTTCATTTTTTGACACAAAAACAGTGACCCCGGTCATGCCGAACTATCGACATTCTGGACAGGCCTAAAAAACATTTTAAAACCATTTTCACAAAAAATTGCAGATTTCTATTTTGTCCCTAAAAACGATGACTCCGATCATGCCGAAAAAGCGACATTCTGGACAGGCCTAAAAAAAATTTAAAAACCATTTTCACCAAAAATTGCTGATTTTTTTTCTTCATTTTTTGACACAAAAACAGTGACCCCGGTCATACCGAACTATCGACATTCTGGACAGGCCTAAAAAAACATTTTAAAACCATTTTCACAAAAAATTGCAGATTTCTATTTTGTCCCTAAAAACGATGACTCCGATCATGCCGAAAAAGCGACATTCTGGACAGGCCTAAAAAAAAGCATTTTAGAACCATTTTCAAAAAAAAGCTCAGAATTCTTTTTTTCATTTTTTGACACAAAAACAGTGACCCCGGTCATGCCGAACTATCGACATTCTGGACAGGCCTAAAAAAACATTTTAAAACCATTTTCACAAAAATTGCAGATTTCTATTTTGTCCCTAAAAACGTTGACTCCGATCATGCCGAAAAAGCGACATTCTGGACAGGCCTAAAAAATTTTTTTAAAAACATTTTCACCAAAAATGGCTGATTTTTTTTCTTCATTTTTTACACAAAAACAGTGACCCCGGTCATACCGAACTATCGACATTCAGGACAGGCCTAAAAAAACATTTTAAAACCATTTTCACAAAAATTGCAGATTTCTATTTTGTCCCTAAAAACGTTGACTCCGATCATGCCGAAAAAGCGACATTCTGGACAGGCCTAAAAAAAAATTAAAAACCATTTTCACCAAAAATTGCTGATTTTTTTTCTTCATTTTCGTGACACAAAAACAGTGACCCCGGTTATGCCGAACTAGCGACATTCTGGACAGGCCTAAAAAAAAGCATTTTAGAACCATTTTCAAAAAAAAGCTCAGAGTTCTTTTTTCATTTTTTGACACAAAAACAGTGACCCCGGTCATGCCGAACTATCGACATTCTGGACAGGCCTAAAAAAACATTTTAAAACCATTTTCACAAAAAATTGCAGATTTCTATTTTGTCCCTAAAAACGATGACTCCGATCATGCCGAAAAAGCGACATTCTGGACAGGCCTAAAAAAATTTTAAACCATTTTCACCAAAAATTGCTGATTTTTTTTCTTCATTTTTGACACAAAAACAGTGACCCCGGGTCATACCGAACTATCGACATTCTGGACAGGCCTAAAAAAACATTTTAAAACCATTTTCACAAAAAATTGCAGATTTCTATTTTGTCCCTAAAAACGATGACTCTGATCATGCCGAAAAAGCGACATTCTGGACAGGCCTAAAAAAAGCATTTTAGAACCATTTTCAAAAAAAAGCTCAGAATTCTTTTTTTCATTTTTTGACACAAAAACAGTGACCCCGGTCATGCCGAACTATCTACATTCTGGACAGGCCTAAAAAAACATTTTAAAACCATTTTCACAAAAAATTGCAGATTTCTATTTTGTCCCTAAAAACGATGACTCCGATCATGCCGAAAAAGCGACATTCTGGACAGGCCTAAAAAAATTTTAAAAACCATTTTCACCAAAAATTGCTGATTTTTTTTCTTCATTTTTTGACACAAAAACAGTGACCCCGGTCATACCGAACTATCGACATTCTGGACAGGCCTAAAAAAACATTTTAAAACCATTTTCACAAAAAATTGCAGATTTCTATTTTGTCCCTAAAAACGATGACTCTGATCATGCCGAAAAAGCGACATTCTGGACAGGCCTAAAAAAAAGCATTTTAGAACCATTTTCAAAAAAAAGCTCAGAATTCTTTTTTCATTTTTTGACACAAAAACAGTGACCCCGGTCATGCCGAACTATCGACATTCTGGACAGGCCTAAAAAAACATTTTAAAACCATTTTCACAAAAAATTGCAGATTTCTATTTTGTCCCTAAAAACGTTGACTCCGATCATGCCGAAAAAGCGACATTCTGGACAGGCCTAAAAAAATTTTTAAAAACATTTTCACCAAAAATGGCTGATTTTTTTTTCTTCATTTTTTTACACAAAAACAGTGACCCCGGTCATACCGAACTATCGACATTCAGGACAGGCCTAAAAAAACATTTTAAAACCATTTTCACAAAAATTGCAGATTTCTATTTTGTCCCTAAAAACGTTGACTCCGATCATGCCGAAAAAGCGACATTCTGGACAGGCCTAAAAAAAAATTAAAAACCATTTTCACCAAAAATTGCTGATTTTTTTTCTTCATTTTCGTGACACAAAAACAGTGACCCCGGTTATGCCGAACTAGCGACATTCTGGACAGGCCTAAAAAAAAGCATTTTAGAACCATTTTCAAAAAAAAGCTCAGAGTTCTTTTTTCATTTTTTGACACAAAAACAGTGACCCCGGTCATGCCGAACTATCGACATTCTGGACAGGCCTAAAAAAACATTTTAAAACCATTTTCACAAAAATTGCAGATTTCTATTTTGTCCCTAAAAACGATGACTCCGATCATGCCGAAAAAGCGACATTCTGGACAGGCCTAAAAAAAATTTAAAACCATTTTCACCAAAAATTGCTGATTTTTTTTCTTCATTTTTTGACACAAAAACAGTGACCCCGGTCATACCGAACTATCGACATTCTGGACAGGCCTAAAAAAAACATTTTAAAACCATTTTCACAAAAAATTGCAGATTTCTATTTTGTCCCTAAAAACGATGACTCTGATCATGCCGAAAAAGCGACATTCTGGACAGGCCTAAAAAAAGCATTTTAGAACCATTTTCAAAAAAAAGCTCAGAATTCTTTTTTCATTTTTTGACACAAAAACAGTGACCCCGGTCATGCCGAACTATCTACATTCTGGACAGGCCTAAAAAAACATTTTAAAACCATTTTCACAAAAAATTGCAGATTTCTATTTTGTCCCTAAAAACGATGACTCCGATCATGCCGAAAAAGCGACATTCTGGACAGGCCTAAAAAAATTTTAAAAACCATTTTCACCAAAAATTGCTGATTTTTTTTCTTCATTTTTGACACAAAAACAGTGACCCCGGGTCATACCGAACTATCGACATTCTGGACAGGCCTAAAAAACATTTTAAAACCATTTTCACAAAAATTGCAGATTTCTATTTTGTCCCTAAAAACGATGACTCTGATCATGCCGAAAAAGCGACATTCTGGACAGGCCTAAAAAAAAGCATTTTAGAACCATTTTCAAAAAAAAGCTCAGAATTCTTTTTTTCATTTTTTGACACAAAAACAGTGACCCCGGTCATGCCGAACTATCGACATTCTGGACAGGCCTAAAAAAACATTTTAAAACCATTTTCACAAAAAATTGCAGATTTCTATTTTGTCCCTAAAAACGTTGACTCCGATCATGCCGAAAAAGCGACATTCTGGACAGGCCTAAAAAAATTTTAAAAAACCATTTTCACCAAAAATTGCTGATTTTTTTTTCTTCATTTTCGTGACACAAAAACAGTGACCCCGGTTATGCCGAACTATCGACATTCTGGACAGGCCTAAAAAAAAGCATTTTAGAACCATTTTCAAAAAAAAGCTCAGAATTCATTTTTTCATTTTTTGACACAAAAACAGTGACCCCGGTCATGCCGAACTATCGACATTCTGGACAGGCCTAAAAAAACATTTTAAAACCATTTTCACAAAAAATTGCAGATTTCTATTTTGTCCCTAAAAACGTTGACTCCGATCATGCCGAAAAAGCGACATTCTGGACAGGCCTAAAAAATTTTTTTTAAAACATTTTCACCAAAAATGGCTGATTTTTTTTCTTCAATTTTTGACACAAAAACAGTGACCCCGGTCATGCCGAACTATCGACATTCTGGACAGGCCTAAAAAACATTTTAAAACCATTTTCACAAAAATTGCAGATTTCTATTTTGTCCCTAAAAACGATGACTCCGATCATGCCGAAAAAGCGACATTCTGGACAGGCCTAAAAAAATTTAAAACCATTTTCACCAAAAATTGCTGATTTTTTTTCTTCATTTTTGACACAAAAACAGTGACCCCGGGTCATACCGAACTATCGACATTCTGGACAGGCCTAAAAAAAACATTTTAAAACCATTTTCACAAAAAATTGCAGATTTCTATTTTGTCCCTAAAAACGATGACTCTGATCATGCCGAAAAAGCGACATTCTGGACAGGCCTAAAAAAAAAGCATTTTAGAACCATTTTCAAAAAAAAAGCTCAGAATTCATTTTTTCATTTTTTGACACAAAAACAGTGACCCCGGTCATGCCGAACTATCGACATTCTGGACAGGCCTAAAAAAAACATTTTAAAACCATTTTCACAAAAAATTGCAGATTTCTATTTTGTCCCTAAAAACGTTGACTCCGATCATGCCGAAAAAGCGACATTCTGGACAGGCCTAAAAAAATTTTTTAAAAACATTTTCACCAAAAATGGCTGATTTTTTTTTCTTCATTTTTTTACACAAAAACAGTGACCCCGGTCATACCGAACTATCGACATTCAGGACAGGCCTAAAAAAAACATTTTAAAACCATTTTCACAAAAAATTGCAGATTTCTATTTTGTCCCTAAAAACGTTGACTCCGATCATGCCGAAAAAGCGACATTCTGGACAGGCCTAAAAAAAAAATTAAAAACCATTTTCACCAAAAATTGCTGATTTTTTTTCTTCATTTTCGTGACACAAAAACAGTGACCCCGGTTATGCCGAACTAGCGACATTCTGGACAGGCCTAAAAAAAGCATTTTAGAACCATTTTCAAAAAAAAGCTCAGAATTCTTTTTTTCATTTTTTGACACAAAAACAGTGACCCCGGTCATGCCGAACTATCGACATTCTGGACAGGCCTAAAAAAACATTTTAAAACCATTTTCACAAAAAATTGCAGATTTCTATTTTGTCCCTAAAAACGATGACTCCGATCATGCCGAAAAAGCGACATTCTGGACAGGCCTAAAAAAATTTTAAAAACCATTTTCACCAAAAATTGCTGATTTTTTTTTCTTCATTTTTTGACACAAAAACAGTGACCCCGGTCATACCGAACTATCGACATTCTGGACAGGCCTAAAAAAACATTTTAAAACCATTTTCACAAAAAATTGCAGATTTCTATTTTGTCCCTAAAAACGATGACTCTGATCATGCCGAAAAAGCGACATTCTGGACAGGCCTAAAAAAAAGCATTTTAGAACCATTTTCAAAAAAAAGCTCAGAATTCTTTTTTCATTTTTTGACACAAAAACAGTGACCCCGGTCATGCCGAACTATCGACATTCTGGACAGGCCTAAAAAAAACATTTTAAAACCATTTTCACAAAAAATTGCAGATTTCTATTTTGTCCCTAAAAACGTTGACTCCGATCATGCCGAAAAAGCGACATTCTGGACAGGCCTAAAAAATTTTTTAAAAACATTTTCACCAAAAATGGCTGATTTTTTTTTCTTCATTTTTTTACACAAAAACAGTGACCCCGGTCATACCGAACTATCGACATTCAGGACAGGCCTAAAAAAAACATTTTAAAACCATTTTCACAAAAAATTGCAGATTTCTATTTTGTCCCTAAAAACGTTGACTCCGATCATGCCGAAAAAGCGACATTCTGGACAGGCCTAAAAAAAAAATTAAAAACCATTTTCACCAAAAATTGCTGATTTTTTTTTCTTCATTTTCGTGACACAAAAACAGTGACCCCGGTTATGCCGAACTAGCGACATTCTGGACAGGCCTAAAAAAAAGCATTTTAGAACCATTTTCAAAAAAAAAGCTCAGAGTTCTTTTTTTCATTTTTTGACACAAAAACAGTGACCCCGGTCATGCCGAACTATCGACATTCTGGACAGGCCTAAAAAAACATTTTAAAACCATTTTCACAAAAAATTGCAGATTTCTATTTTGTCCCTAAAAACGATGACTCCGATCATGCCGAAAAAGCGACATTCTGGACAGGCCTAAAAAAAATTTAAAAACCATTTTCACCAAAAATTGCTGATTTTTTTTTCTTCATTTTTTGACACAAAAACAGTGACCCCGGTCATACCGAACTATCGACATTCTGGACAGGCCTAAAAAAACATTTTAAAACCATTTTCACAAAAATTGCAGATTTCTATTTTGTCCCTAAAAACGATGACTCTGATCATGCCGAAAAAGCGACATTCTGGACAGGCCTAAAAAAAAGCATTTTAGAACCATTTTCAAAAAAAAAGCTCAGAATTCTTTTTTTCATTTTTTGACACAAAAACAGTGACCCCGGTCATGCCGAACTATCTACATTCTGGACAGGCCTAAAAAAACATTTTAAAACCATTTTCACAAAAAATTGCAGATTTCTATTTTGTCCCTAAAAACGATGACTCCGATCATGCCGAAAAAGCGACATTCTGGACAGGCCTAAAAATTTTTTAAAAACCATTTTCACCAAAAATTGCTGATTTTTTTTTCTTCATTTTTTGACACAAAAACAGTGACCCCGGTCATACCGAACTATCGACATTCTGGACAGGCCTAAAAAAAACATTTTAAAACCATTTTCACAAAAAATTGCAGATTTCTATTTTGTCCCTAAAAACGATGACTCTGATCATGCCGAAAAAGCGACATTCTGGACAGGCCTAAAAAAAAAGCATTTTAGAACCATTTTCAAAAAAAAAGCTCAGAATTCTTTTTTTCATTTTTTGACACAAAAACAGTGACCCCGGTCATGCCGAACTATCGACATTCTGGACAGGCCTAAAAAAAACATTTTAAAACCATTTTCACAAAAAATTGCAGATTTCTATTTTGTCCCTAAAAACGTTGACTCCGATCATGCCGAAAAAGCGACATTCTGGACAGGCTTAAAAATTTATTTATTTTAAATTTTCACCAAAAATGGCTGATTTTTTTTTCTTCATTTTTTGACACAAAAACAGTGACCCCGGTCATACCGAACTATCGACATTCTGGACAGGCCTAAAAAAAACATTTTAAAACCATTTTCACAAAAAATTGCAGATTTCTATTTTGTCCCTAAAAACGATGACTCTGATCATGCCGAAAAAGCGACATTCTGGACAGGCCTAAAAAAAAGCATTTTAGAACCATTTTCAAAAAAAAGCTCAGAATTCTTTTTTCATTTTTTGACACAAAAACAGTGACCCCGGTCATGCCGAACTATCGACATTCTGGACAGGCCTAAAAAAAACATTTTAAAACCATTTTCACAAAAAATTGCAGATTTCTATTTTGTCCCTAAAAACGTTGACTCCGATCATGCCGAAAAAGCGACATTCTGGACAGGCTTAAAAATTTATTTATTTTAAATTTTCACCAAAAATGGCTGATTTTTTTTCTTCATTTTTTGACACAAAAACAGTGACCCCGGTCATACCGAACTATCGACATTCTGGACAGGCCTAAAAAAACATTTTAAAACCATTTTCACAAAAATTGCAGATTTCTATTTTGTCCCTAAAAACGTTGACTCCGATCATGCCGAAAAAGCGACATTCTGGACAGGCTTAAAAATTTATTTATTTTAAATTTTCACCAAAAATGGCTGATTTTTTTTTCTTCATTTTTTGACACAAAAACAGTGACCCCGGTCATACCGAACTATCGACATTCTGGACAGGCCTAAAAAAAACATTTTAAAACCATTTTCACAAAAAATTGCAGATTTCTATTTTGTCCCTAAAAACGTTGACTCCGATCATGCCGAAAAAGCGACATTTTGGACAGGCCTAAAAAAAATTTTTAAAAAAATTTTCACCAAAAATTGCTGATTTTTTTTTTTCCATTTTCGTGACACAAAAACAGTGACCCCGGTCATGCCGAACTATCGACATTCTGGACAGGCCTAAAAAAAACATTTTAAAACCATTTTCACAAAAAATTGCAGATTTCTATTTTGTCCCTAAAAACGATGACTCCGATCATGCCGAAAAAGCGACATTTTGGACAGGCCTAAAAAAAAGCATTTTAGAACCATTTTCAAAAAAAGCTCAGAATTCTTTTTTTCATTTTTTGACACAAAAACAGTGACCCCGGTCATGCCGAACTATCGACATTCTGGACAGGCCTAAAAAAAACATTTTAAAAACATTTTCACAAAAAATTGCAGATTTCTATTTTGTCCCTAAAAACGTTGACTCCGATCATGCCGAAAAAGCGACATTCTGGACAGGCCTAAAAAAATTTTTTAAAAACATTTTCACCAAAAATGGCTGATTTTTTTTTCTTCATTTTTTTACACAAAAACAGTGACCCCGGTCATACCGAACTATCGACATTCAGGACAGGCCTAAAAAAAACATTTTAAAACCATTTTCACAAAAAATTGCAGATTTCGATTTTGTCCCTAAAAACGATGACTCCGATCATGCCGAAAAAAGCGACATTCTGGACAGGCCTAAAAAATTTTTTTGGAACCATTTTCACAAAAATTGCAGATATTTTTTCTCATTTTCGTGACACAAAAACAGTGACCCCGGTCATGCCGAACTATCGACATTCTGGACAGGCCTAAAAAAAAACATTTTAAAACCATTTTCACAAAAAATTGTAGATTTCTATTTTTGTCACCAAAAACGATGACTCCGATCATGCCGAACTAGCGACATTTTGGACAGGCCTAAAAAAAAAGCATTTTAGAACCATTTTCAAAAAAAAAGCTCAGAATTCTGTTTTTCATTTTTTGACACAAAAACAGTGACCCCGGTCATGCCGAAAAAGCGACATTCTGGACAGGCCTAAAAAATTTTTTTTAAAACATTTTCACCAAAAATGGCTGATTTTTTTTTCTTCATTTTTTGACACAAAAACAGTGACCCCGGTCATACCGAACTATCGACATTCTGGACAGGCCTAAAAAAAACATTTTAAAACCATTTTCACAAAAAATTGCAGATTTCTATTTTGTCCCTAAAAACGTTGACTCCGATCATGCCGAAAAAGCGACATTCTGGACAGGCCTAAAAAAAAATTAAAAAACCATTTTCACCAAAAATTGCTGATTTTTTTTTCTTCATTTTCGTGACACAAAAACAGTGACCCCGGTTATGCCGAACTATCGACATTCTGGACAGGCCTAAAAAAAAAGCATTTTAGAACCATTTTCAAAAAAAAAGCTCAGAATTCATTTTTTCATTTTTGACACAAAAACAGTGACCCCGGTCATGCCGAACTATCGACATTCTGGACAGGCCTAAAAAAACATTTTAAAACCATTTTCACAAAAATTGCAGATTTCTATTTTGTCCCTAAAAACGTTGACAACACACAATCGAACGAAGCACTGAAAAAAAAAAAAAAAAAAAAAAAAAAAAAAAAAAAAAAAAA